>NC_090198.1:16772119-17494619 GCF_033026475.1 Channa argus
CTAAGACTTGCTTCTCACTTTGGGCTCTTGGCAGAGTCAGAGATCAAAGCTAAATGCTGAGCAACAAATGTGTGTTTCTGTCACCGGCGATTTGTCTGTGTGTTTGATCAACAGCCTCCCCTATCTCCCTGCCTCACTCTGCTGCTAATATGCAGTAATGGACTGCCTTTGGTGAGACAAGAGATGTGGGCTTGATGTGAAGGATGTGACTCAGGTGAATGGTGCCGATGGGAAGACTCTTTACAGACAAATCACACAGACTCCTGAAAACTTGGTAGTTCATGCATAGACTACATCTACATTATAAATAATTAATGTACATCTGAAATCCTTCTGACATTAGAACATCAAATGAATTTATTTTTGAACACATCTGCTCCATACGGCTCTTTGCTCTGCCCTGATCACATTCTTTAGAAAGATAACCTCCTTCTTTGACTTTTTTATCCCTTCTTTCTCTGTTTTATTTAGAGAAAATCCCAGCTTTGACCTTTTTATGTTAAAATCCATGCGGTGGTTGGTAAAGGAAAAGCTATTCCCACAGGATTGGCTGAAAGGCCTGTTCATTCTGTCCTGGCTGCCTTTGGTCTGGCAAAGAAGGAAATAGCTTGGCTTTTCCAGTTGCTATGTAAATACTAGAAGAAGTGTGCCACTGTGCTTTAGCAAAACACAGCATGGTGTTATTACAGTGCATGCTTAACTTCACAAGCCTACACTTTTAATCCACACAGAGGTTGGCCACACTCAAAGAATGAAACAATTTCTGCTGGTTGGAAGTTTAAAATTTCCCTGGGGTTGGATGTTGTATTTGCTACCACTGGGCACAGAAGCTTTCACACTTTTGGACGGGCGGTGTTTCAAAAGTGTCTGCTGGCTAGACCTAGACAGGCATAATGGCTTCCTGCCTTATGTCCCAAAAGTGGGAATGTGATACCATCAGCCTCTCAGCTGAATTACTCTGCTCATTGACTCCTAACACTACCATGATGGGTCTAATTAGATAGGTCAGATATAGCTTCAGATACGTAGGTGTAGTTAGTGTCTGAGTGTGTGGTTTTTTGCTTTAGGAGAACTGTTCCGGCAGCAAGGTGCTTAGCATTCCTGAAGGCACCCTGCTGATAAAAGAACTCCAATAATGAGCTGTTTTTAAGATTCAGAACTATTATCCCAATCCCCAGCCCCAACTGAGCAATCACCTTTGTGGTCCAAGCCAGGAGAGCTTCAATGACATCAGCTGGCTAAAGCACAGATCACAAAGTACTGAAACTGTCTTAGCCCACCTCCCTCTTCCCAGGCCAGCTCTGCTTCACACTGTGCACAGCTGGATAGGAACTAGATTAATGTTGTTTGTGGGGCCAGCGTTAAACAAGAGTTTAGTGACTCTGTAAACAAGGATGGGTTTGTTTTTGCTTTACAAAAGTGGCAGAGTGGAAAGCTAAACCTGAATGTGACTGTTGACTTGTGTCGTGCGTCCAGGGTCACTTTGGGTTAATTAGAAATCATGACCCACCCACAGACACTCCTGCTTAATTTTTCTCATCAAGGTGTAATATTTTATAGCCATTATTACAACAGTATTTATAAATAAATCTGGATTGGTCTATCATGTTTACTCAAGTGGAGTGTCTGTTTTGTAGTTTTTAATTAAACTGAGGAATAACAGGGCCATGGGTCGTCTATAAAATATAAACATTGCACAGATATAGTTTAAGATTGCTGCTGCTAATACTGTTTTTGTCAGTAACTCACTTTTGCATTTAGGTTAAACTTAATAAATTGGGCTGACCAACAATTCATTTCAATTCAATTCCTCTTCAAACAGTAAATGGCATTATCTGTACATTATTCTATAAACACCTAATCGAGTTATTGCAATGCCTAAAAGTTGTCACTGTGACCTCACATATTTTATTATAAATAGAATAGGAAGTGTTGACTTCTTTAACCTAACTTTTACCTTATAGCAGCCAAATCAACTCCTGACTCCTTCTGGCCACATGTAAAAGTGTTTCTGGGCAAGACACTGAACACTGAATTTGCAACACCTACCGCATTGCATGGCACCTGGCGTTCAAAGTACACGGACAAGTGTGAGTGTGTGTTTGAAATTAGTAAATGTGAAGCAACATTGGATCAAAGTACTGTAAAGCAGGCAATGTATTTATTTTCTATATTTGAGGTTTCATTACAAATTTAACCTTAATTAACCTTATCTTGCCCCTTCACCTTCGCTTTTTGTAAATTGTATGGTTCTAAATTTTCCAGTATGATTTTTATATTGCCCTTAGAAAAGATACTTGATAAATTTATTATTATTACAGTGAGGTACACAGAACACTGTAATTTCCTTTCATAGCTAAAATAGCATATACCTCTCATGTTTACAGGTTTGTTTTGAAGTATTGAATTGTCTGAGTGGTTTTGTATTAGAGCATGGAAATGGCTGAAAAAAAAATTAAAAGACTGAGAAACGCAGGGATAACTATTGCAGAGCAAAATACAGATGTAATGACAGCAGCCTAATGGCAAATCTGGCAGACAAAGTGGTGAGAGGAGTTAAAAGCAGGGGTAAAAGCAGAGGATGTTTTTCTTCTTGATGTAGCCTCACTGTACAACTAACAGAACAAAATGAAACAATCCTTCCTTTGTGAATAATGATCTGTACTTTTGGTATGTCTTACCATGAGAGAGGATTAGCTTTTTGTCTTTAAATGCTTTAGTACAGATATGATCTGTCCTGGACCTTTGCAGAACGAACTGGTGTAATCACATGGACCAGTTTGCTCCAAGGTATTTGTGCCTGATGTCTTTGATGGTTAAATCTCACTGTGCACGGTCTTTATCAGATTATCTGCCAACCAAGTGTGCAGTTCCAGAAGGCAAGGGGACAGAGTCAGTGAGAGTCTCAGGGGGGATAGGGTAACAGGTGGGCTGAGTGCCATTCACAAGGGTCAGGCAGCACAATGCTAGCATCTCTCTTTGACGCTGATACCATCTTCTCTGTATCTGCTCAGCCCTGCTCCCTATTTCACTGCTCAGCGACTTTACATCCAGTTGCCTCCGATTGTGTCTGCAGAACTGCCCCCAGATCCAATAACACGGCACCACTGTAAGACAATTACTGGCTTTAATAATGAGTGTATTACACACCCAGTGGATAGAATATGAAATATGAATTCTGAATGCAGTGTATTTGTGTGCATGAGGGAGTGTGAGAGGCATCAAATCCCATCTGCAACATCACTGATCATTACAGGAGGTCTTTGTGAGTTTAGCTTCATTAGAGCTGTTAAAGTTTGCCTTAATGACAATGTGTTGGTGTGAATAATTTTCATAATGTAAGTGATGGCTAGAGTTTCACAACCTAAATCCCCTATGTTTTATTGTGTCTACAGAAAACACATTAGCTGAAAACTATATCCTAAATGTGGCTTTACATAAAATCCATGTTTACCCACATTAAGTCTAACAAAACACCACCACAGGCAACAAGCAAATCATTGTGGAATTTTACAGCCTTAGAATGGTCATGCATCTTCAACGTCAGCCATCCATAGCATGCATGGGACTATGGAACTGAAAAAAAAATTGAGTGGAGAAGGAGCTGATAAGTCATTTATGAGAAATAAATTATTAATAAGCATCACGATGGCAGAACAGAGACTGAAAACACACAACGCCATCTGGACTATGAGGATGGTTTGTCAAAACAAAATGGATAAATGAAATTTTGATTAAGTTTATTAGTAGGTCTAATTTATACTCCTTCTCATTTCTCCGACGGTGTTTGGTTCAAGATGATGATTAGCATATTAGATGTTTGATACATACATCAGCATTCATAGATTCTAAGCTATTCGGTTCAACATGGGATCATTACAATATTATGGTAATGTGCATCACTTTTATTTTATAGTAAAGATTTAATAGCGTTGGCTTTGTTTTATGACAACAATATAAAAAGTCAGTCCTCACTTTAACTATCTTCTTTCTGGTGTGACAACAACAGTGCTTCCCAGTATGATTGTCCACATCCTAGCTTAGTGATTTCAAACAAGGGCTATTTTTCAGAGTGCATAAGGACAGATTTTGGAGTAGCCCATTTCAACCAATAGAGTTGAAAGGGTTATTGATTACTGATAGTTAGCTTAAAGTGATGCATAGCCAAAAGTAGTTATGAAAGAGGAGACATAATTAGCTAAAATTATTAGGAAAGAAATAATGAATTGGTAATTAAATTTATAAACATCTACAAGTAATGAAGAAACAATGGAAGATTTAAGCCAAAATAAAGGATAAGTAAAACAAACTGATGGCTTAGGAATGGCAGCTTGACCAAACCGATGCAAAACAAGTGTTTCAAGGTAGCCTTAGCTCTACAACACAGCACCAGCAAGGGCTGTCCTTACCAAAGGCACTTCAAGCAGGTGTTTCACTGCTGTTGGAGGGTTTGCACGTATCCAAAGAGAAAATAAGAGAGAAGCAGAGAGGAAAGTAAGAGTTTCTGTCATGCGCTGGGTCAGAGTAATGCCTAACTATAATCATGTGTGATGGTATAATCATTGCTCAGTCAAACTCCACTCCAGGCTCATATACCCCCCTCTCTTACGACTGTGCAGCTCTGTCTCTCTTTTGATTTGAGTGAAACTGGCAATCTGACTTTAGAGAGCCAAGTCTCAACTTCGTCTGAAGTGTCTTTATCATTCCAAGAGTTTCTTTTTTCAGGCTAATCTACGAGCGCTTTTCCCATTTTAATCTGAGTCTGTGTATGAAGAGTGTCCCACTGGGGCTGCCATACACTAGAAGATTAATGAACCCAATTTGCAAAAGTGACCTTTTGCCTACTAAAGCACTGCCGACGCTAAGCCTCTTAATGCCTGCCTTTAAAAAATGTTGTTATAGAGAACAACTCTTGAGATAAGAGCAGAGAAAATAATCATATCAGAATTTAAAGGAGGTGTCTGGATTAAAGTCAAGGCAATGTGGCCACCATACTAGCCCTCAGAGGACATGTATGCAATGATCAGAGCATTAAATAAACACATCAGAAGTTAGGATGATACTGACATCCCCTGTCAGCACTGAAGCTGATGACAATTAAAAAATGTAACAGCAGTCAAGTATCATGGGCTTATAAGTCATTCAGAAAAGCAGTGTTAAAACATCTTTGAAATGTAGGGCACCAAAATACTGTGAACTAATGTGACCTGTGAGCAAATGTGTGAACATTTGTGGAATGGCTCAATTGATTGAAATCATTTCTAAAAGAGCTGACAAATGACTCACAGAATATGAAGAGATGGCCAATTTAATTGCACTTATGTCAGCATTCTTGATGAATAGTTAAGCTCCATCACTAACCTATTAGGAATGTATGATCATCACCAGTCTTTAGATTTTTCTGACAGTCCTTACCAAAGTCTTAAAATCCTCTCTAATAAAATGAGAGACACTACACTGAAGACATGACTAGTTTAATTTATTTTTTTATTTATTTTTTTATTTATTTTGATATGCTATGGATTACAAGATATATTCCACATTTTACTTATTAGCTGTAAATTATTCTGACACAGAAGTGACACATCTGCATTTGCAATTTTCTTTCCCATTTTGTCAATATATTTTGTCAGTAACCTTATATCTGTGTTTCATTTCTAGATTCTTATGAAAAAACAAACAAACAAACCATTTGGAATAACCCCAGTAATTGCTATTTTGCCCTTCTGTCCAAGACTTCATGCAGTATGGACACAGAATAGGCAGCCTTGGTAATCCAGCGATGGTGGGCCAATGTGGCAATAAATGGCCTATAATTTATTCTTGTCTGAAACGTAGATACCATTTCTTGTCTTTTATTTTAACTGGAGCAATGAAAGGGTGAAAATCTAACATGTGCAACAGGCATACTGTTATCTTGAGCACTGAGTTAAGCCATTGGAAATAAAGATTATTGGCATAAGGCCCAGACAAATTGTAAGATGTGAAATAAATGATTGGACTGAATGGAAGATAAATAAGCCACTACATCTCAGTGTGACTAAGAACTTAAGAATTCTCGGAGCCTTTCTTATACTGCATCTCGCTTACTACTCATCACTTTAAAAATCTTTAGCCAAAGAAATACATATACAGAATTGTAGTTCATATGGAAATATCCCTGCCATTCATACATTTACTGCAACCACTTTTTGATGGTAACTTTGAATGTGCGTGTTACATTTCTGAGACGCAGATCATTGAGTACTGGACATAAAAGGAGCAATAACAGAAGCACTTTGTAGAAACATTTTAACATGAGCATCTGGTATTTTAAGTTGCTACTAATGTTTGTAGCAAGCTGCCTCAAGTTGTTCGTCTTACCCACCGACCCATGAGCCATCACTCTTGCTGTGACGACGGCTTTTAGAGGTATTGTAAGTGCACTAAAATATGATTTAGCTGTAGAGCGCAGCTCTAATTCTTGAGTCATTTCTCGTATTCCTGCCATATTTATTCTGTTAAGATGAATTAAATGCATTTAAAAGGGAGTAAACTGAGTGGTGGGGCGCCTTGCCATGCTCCAAATTAGGAGACAGAGTGGTTATTTAGCAGTCCCTTTCTCTGATGGTAATAGCGAGGTTTAAAAGCAGCAGTGGAAGGTTTTGTCATTGACTCTGACATTGGCAGAGAGATTGATTATAGCGTCATTCATTTGACACAAATGTATGTTTTAAAGCAAATGGGCGAAACATCAGGACTGTCAAGAATATAGATGAGAGAGCTACTGCAGAGATAGTCTGATAGCATATATACAACACAGTGACTGGGAGGTATTTTATTCCTCTCTCGAGTTGGAGATGCAGTTGCTTCTTTTTTCCTTTTGTAGTTTCTTTTGGCTTGTATGTGTGCAGTATTTCTGTATACATACTGAATATCCATGCATGTGTGTGTGTGTGTTTGTTTGTATGAGTAAACCAAATTTTGCCATTGAGGAAAGGCTGTCTGGAAACTGCATCCTGTCAGAGAAATTACCATTCTGTGCTCTTTTGTTTCCACTTCTCCCTTTGTCCTTCAGTTAACCTCTAGTCATGTCACGTTTTGTGAAAACCAATTAAAATTTCTGTTATGAATGGTGGTGCTAGGGTGCTAATTTAGGAAAACACAAGATTGTTTTCTAGGGACATATCTATTCCTGGAAACAGCACAATAAGGGTAATCACTTTGGTTTACCACAAAAAATGAAACCTTTGATTTATCTTAAAACATTTTTTGTTGGAAACAGGAAAATATAATGTTACCACGTTCCTTGATTTACACTATTGCCTGTAAAGGTGGAATAAAATATTTACCTCTCCTCATGAAATTATTGTGACAATGTGATTTATTCTTGATAGATAGTGTCGTCTCAAAACTTTATTGATCAATCTCTTCCAAACATATCACATTGAAAATAAAACCACAATTAACCTTTTCAAAAAAGAGGAATGTGTCTGAAAACAAAATTATTCCAACTTTATATACAAGAGTGTATTTCAAAATGTTTTCAATTTTGACTATATCAGATAGCATATGTTCAGTATAACTGCGTTTCAGCCTACCCATTGATTGTGTTAAAGAAATAACATAACGTTTTCTTTAACTGGACAAGAGCAGTCTGTTGAGAGTGTGATCATTGGGTGAGGACATTAGTTACCCGTTCCCCATTCACACAGCATGCTCACAAGCGCTGAAGCTGTCACCAAGCAACGAGCCAAACGTTAAGAGAAATTCCTGTGTGTCCATTCTCACTCAAAGCAAGACAATTTAAATTGCTTAATATGAGCAACGGATGTTTTTTAATACTTACTGTAGATATGGTTAGATACAAGAATGTTGTATACAGAGCAACAAAGTTTGTGTGTGGAGGAGGTCAGGGCAGTGGGGGGGGTCGACAAAATAGGACTTGTGAGAAATAAGGAATGCTGTTTTGTTCTCCCATTTCAAACTAAAACTAAAATGACATTCTTATTGCTTGTGACTATGACTATTTCATAACCTTAACTGTGTGTGAATGCCTTGACAGTGTAGGACCATACAACCATCAGTAATCTTATCACTTATCACCACTTATCCCGTTTAGGCTTGAATGAGGGTGGGCTCTGGAGACAATCCCAGCTGACAATTAGTAAGAGGTGGAGGTACACCATGGACAGATCAACAGTCTTCTGTCCTTCACAGGCATGAACAGGCTGCTTTTTGTACAATACAAGACCTACAGGTAATATGGTCATGTAGGTTGGAGAAAACTGTTGGCATTGGGAGATAAACATAATCTGCATTTGCTGATAATGAAAGCATTTAACATCTGCCTCTCAAGAATAAAAGCTCAAAACTAATTAATGCCATCTAACAGTAGCGTGCGAAAATGGTCCCATGTACTCGCAGTGTGGGACTTGTTCACAGTGGGGAAGAGGACAGAGTGAGCAGCAAAAAAGGGAGGATGGGCAGAGACAGACAGAGGGAAAGTGTAAAAGAAAGAATACAGGGAAACAGTTCAGTCTGGCCCAGGCAGGGTCCCTGTATTCCCCCCTCAGGCCTCTGTTTACACACAGAGAAATTTTGGACAATTTCACAGCTCCCCTTTCAGTGGCCGTTGAAAAGGGACAGATTCCTTCCTGGTTACTCACCCTTTATCCAGTAAAAGTGGTTGCTATCATGGGAAAATCCAAACCTTTGGCATCCTCAGTGGCTTACCTCCCTGCGTAGTGCTATAGCCTCAGTGCAAACAGCGGCCCCGCGTAATGCCTGTGAAATCTGTGTGTGCGTGAGGTTCAGGGCGCATTGCTGGGATTAAATCAAACAGGACCCCTCATTCAGGGGGTCCACTCTGCAGTGTTGGGTCTGTTTGCATTCATGTGGTTCTTTCAGGAAGGTCCAGTAAGAGCGTATCTCTGTGTTTGCTCTGTGCTGGAGAATGTATACGGCATTGTTTCTCATATGTGGCCTGACCCTGCCAGATGTCATGCCCACAAAAACCTCTTCCCATTAATCAGACTAGAGTGCACAGAGGAAAGGGGGCATTCCACCATCCATACCCCTTGGAGCGAGACATATGGGCAGGGAGAAAAGACGATACTAAAAACAATAGATATACATGAAAGGATGTGAAAGGGAACTGCATGATAGTCTAGCTGGGGGAAACAACAACAACAACCCTTGGTCTGCACCATATTTCAAGTAGATGGTGCTCTTAAATATGTTTAAACTAGCTCTGGTCTCTTTGTCCTTCATCTCAGAGACAGGAGCTATGGGCCTCTTTATGCCTTGTCCCAGGTGTCTCATTACACAGCCACCTTAACACACACTCAGAGAACAATCTCATATAGAGTTATGACACTCTCCACTGGTGTAAGCTGAGCTATTAGAATAACATTAGGCCCAAGCGCAAAGGCAACCACAGAAAATCTGTGACTCTCTGTATTTTATACAAGGTTATGAAGGCGCTTAATGTGTGTGTGTGTGTGTGTGTGTGTGTGTGCATGCGTGTGTGTGTGTGTGTGTGTGTGTGTGTATGTAAATTTCAGCTACTGTATGAGCCAAGGAATCATTGACTTGTGTGAAGGTCTATGACTTATTCATGTTGCTGTGTGGGTAAAAAAAGGCATTTAAATTGAGGTAACTAGGTTTATTCTATAATTGTTAAACATGAGGAAAGCTGTGCGATAAGCACGGGTAGTGTGAGACAGTCTGAGGTGTGGCTCTGAGTTCAGTATATTGATCTCTTTCACCAACCCACAGAGAAAGCAGCTGGAAGACGGCAGGAGAGCTCCGCATTGTCAAAGCCCACTAGTGTACATCCTCCCATATTCTGCTTTGTTCACGTACTTCCCTCCAGCACCCCACCCCATCCCCCAACGGTACCTCCTCCTTCTTCTTTCTTAGCAATGACCACTCAGAAGGCAAGGGAGATGGGCAGAGGAGGAGTGGAGAGCAAAAGAGAGAAAAGGGAGAGCACTTAGTCTGTAGGGCACTAATAAGCATAGCTCTTGGCGAACAAGTGCTTCCTACATTCCCACACAAAAACACACATGCAAATATTCATTCACTCACACACTCAGTGATTCTTGGCCAATCTCCAGCACCTCCCTGGGGTTGAAAAGAAGGGTATGTGTAGTTCAGACTACAGCGGGAATGGTGTCTCAGGGAATGGCAGAGAATTTGTAGAGCGCCATGCTACTGTGGGACAGTCCATTATCCATACCCCTCGGTCTGCATTTCAAGTATTCCTTGCCAGAAAACAGAGAGCCAAAGCGTCAAGCAACAGGCTAAGGCTTCCTCTCCTGAGAATCATATGTGTCTGTGTATTCGCATATCCAAGCTGGCTGTGTGATTCATATTCAGAGTCAGAACAAGTAATGTTGTTTCTGTTTTAATGACCTCCCCTGTCATTCGTCTTATCTCTAGCTTCATGTAGATGTGGCATGCTTAGTTGGCAGGGACCTGACTACGCCAGAATGCCCTGTTTGACCTGTGTGAACAACGAGCTGTTGGCATGACCACATGCCGAACACCACAGTAATACATCTGGCAAAAAAACAGAGCAAGCCTCTGTCCCAATCCTGCTCAGGGATGCTCGAGCCTGCATCCACCTGGCTGCATCCACCTCATCCTGCAAGTGCATTGTCATCTTTAGCGAGTGACATGACTTGGACCAAGGCCAACAGCCAAAACAAGATACACAAAGACCACAAAATAAACACACTCTGCCTTGACAGAAAACAAACGGGAGCAGAAGGAAACACATTTAGGCAGAATGAACAGCAGAGATGGTGGTCACGAACCACAGAGTGAGTGAGTCAGGGATTTATTTTGAGTGACTTAAATAGAACAGACCATGTTTTTTTTTTTTTCATTTTAATTTCCCATTCAAAAGAAATGTAAAAGAGAGGTCAACATAAATGAGCCATAGCAGATAATGAAATACATTTCCTTATAGCTAAATAACTGCTAAATAGTTTTAATATTATAACTGAGCTCACATGCAGCTTTGAATGAAAGCTCAATCATTGTGTGTACGTCGGATTAAAACATTGATCTGAAAACAAAAGTCCTATTTTAAGCATCTTGTCATACCAGCACTATAGTTGATTTTTCTGTTTTAGGAAAATCTGTACTCTTTTTGGTATACACTTTCTCCTCTGGGAAGAGTGTATCACTTTTCTACCATTGTATGTCATTTATTAGTATTTTTACAACTTTTTTGACTTGTGTGTCTTTCTCAGGGGAGGCACCTTTCAATAGGTGATGGTTTGTGGATATAAAAATTTTATATTTTGTGCAATAGCTTCAGAGGTAGTTTATGCTGATAATGCTGTTGCCTCAGAGCAAAAACACAGCAGTGAAAAAATATTACTGAACCAGGTTGCTGGTCCAACAACTGCCGAGAGTGAAGTGCTGGATTCTGTTTATTGTGCATTTTAAAATTATTCATTTTACCATTTTAGTTTGGAGCAGGTCAATTGGACAACACTTTTGAAGATTGGTGGTTATCCAGTGCTCATTTAAGTACTACCATGACTAATGTCAGTAACATGGATTTGAAACAGTATTTGGATAGAAAAGCAGTGTACTCTATAGAGTTTTTCACAGAGTAAGTGCCAGTACAGAGAATTATCGGAAGGAAAGATAAAATCGAGAGGGTTGCTCCTTAAAAGAGATAAAGAGACTTTGTTGGCATCACCTCCAGGGAGTCATTTTTGGGTGAAGTGGCTCGAGCAGTCTTTAATTTATTATTGATCTCTAGGTTGCACCAGACTTGTCCGTTTGTACATTAAAGAGTGCGGTTAGTGTCCCTCAAAGCATTCCGTGTCATTTAAAAGACATATGGCTTATTTTATTGATCTGGGTATATTTTCAGCCTTGAGAGGGACAAGCAGTGTTTAGCTAAATTAAATGTTTATATAGTTCATTTCAAAGGAACAATAAGGGCTCGGTCATTTTGGTGTAATAGTCTGCAACAACTGTACCTCGTGTCATTAAAGATTAAACAAATTGTTATTTGCCTGTGTAGGAATCCCATTTCTTGTGCAATACAGAAACTATCTCATTCCTTTCCCAGACTGTGTTGGATGTGAGTTCTACTAGGGTTCTCGTCATTTCTCGCCCTGTACACACATTCTCCACTATCTTTAGTCCAACATGAAAACATGGAAAAATTCAAGCATGGTGGTGGAAATGTGCCTTTGTCATGTATTTTTAGTCCTAATCTACTCCCCCTCAAATGGCCAAGTTCATGCAGTAATACTAATCAATCATCGTGATGAGCTGTCTACATTGAAATGGAATCTTGCCTTGGGCTGATTTGAGCAGCATACATGCAGCAAAGTCACAACAGGTGGACCAAATGTTGAACACACCTGAGCTGCTGTAAAGTAATAAATAAAGCACTGCTGATGGTCAATGATGTTTATTGGATCCATATTGGCTTATGTATACTAAAAACAAATGCAAACTGAACTTTTTTGCACACACAAAAAAAATGGTTCACAAAACAAACACAAAAATTATTCTTGTGTCAATTTGCTTTCATTGTCTTTTTCTCAACTTAGCTATTTGCTGCATTTGGTATGCTAATTTTGGATTTGGCCCACAGAAAATTGGCATTAGGTGTAAATCCTGGGGCAGCAACATAAAAATACAGGTGTATGACACATAAATCAAAGTATTTGTTCATTCATACGCACAGTAAAAATTCCTCAGCTGTAGGGCTGAAGAATTACAATGAAAAACCTCCAGTCTGTTTCTTGAAGCTTGCTACTTTTTTCTGCCTCCGTTGTTTTTGATCTTATGTGTCCTTTTTTTGGCCCCCCTTCATAGCCACCATCCCATTTACCCCAGGTAAATGCATACGGCAAGTGATTCGGTATGCTGATGATATCCCTCTTAAAACCCATCAGAGGCGCATACAGCACAAGAGCCACTCCTGAAAATGAACAGCTCTGTTGCCAGACAAGGACATTGACACTGGGCCATTCTGCAAAACCCTGGCTTACTGTATATTCAGAGCCAATGATTTTTTACATCTGATGCCAACATTCAATCAGACTCATTAAATACCCTTCCCTAATGATGCCCACACCCTGACTTTGTGCGTTACTTCATATAGGGCATACTGTTTTTTTACTTGGCACTGAATGTTGGGATTGGATATAAATCATGTAAGGAAGAAGAACATAAACCTAATTTCTTTGCTACTGGGATGTTATGAAAAGCCAGTTTCAGGCTAATTACACAACAAAAAATCTGGGTCCTTTGGTCAGTATCACTAAAATGTAGAGTTATTACATATCATGTTCATTTTTAACATATCTTCTTAAAACACATTTAATAGTTGGTTTAGGATCACTGCTGGTTTCCTACTCTGCCAGTTCTTCATCACTTGGTGCTGTGTTGCATTACAAGTAATCCCCGAAGCCAAACACACACGAAAAAGTGTATTATAAAATCTACAGTTAGTTGTAGTACACTGTCTTATTATTAAGTAAAAGGTTCAATTCTACCCAAACCTTTGTGAACAACAATGACATATTACACAGCCAGACTATCACCACACACCCCACAGTTGTTCCTCACTCTGATTATAACATTCACAAATGTTCAGTCATTACATTCAGGTTGGGTTGTCTGTATTAAACACACAAGGCAGTATTACCGGGGATTATTATAAAATTAGCCATATTAGAAGTACAGTACTAGAACAGTGTGTATAATTATGTGTGCACAAACATATTTACACACAGACACACATAGACACATTTTTCATGTGTGGTGGAATTACCTATATTGCTCTCACTTATTCAAACATGCAGCATTTAGGATCACTGTTACAAAATATTTCATATGCATTACTTGTGGCTCTTAATATTTGCAACCAAGTTGGTGCCAGCTTGCTGGGATCAATGTGAATATCTGAACATAATTATTCATTATCTGTCTTTTGTGAATATGTGTATGTTATTTATCCCTGTGTGTTGGACTGAGCTCTGCTGCATGCTGCTCTGAGCTCTGAAGCATAGTAACACAGAGGCCCTCTGTAATTTTATATCTCTTGCTCCTCCCACATTCACATGGAGGGGTGTGTGGTGGCCAAGCCATCTGCCTGCTCTGCATCCGCGGTGGAATTTATCATTTAGGCACCTTAAATGACCCAACAGGCCAGGTACCCACCAGCAAGCTATGCAGTCAGCCAGCCAGCTAGCAAGCAAACAAACATGTCAGCCAGCCGAGAACACATTCAGCCAATTATTTGAGATCCAGGGAGCAGCTGAATACATTAGGACTAGATGGGTTTTAGAAAGATAACCATGGTTTTACTGTGAAAAGAGAGCAGAAGGGCAAGCAGAGGGTCTGGCTAAGAGGGTAATGGGGCTAATAGGGATGGTAAATGAAAAGCCAGATGATAACTCTGCAGCTGACTCGATTCCACATATAAACCTCCAGTATGTGTGTGTGTGTGTGTGTGTGAGAGCGAGAGAGAGAGAGAGAGAGAGAGAGAGAGAGAGACAGAGAGAGAGAGAGAGAAAGTGTGTGCGTGTAAAAGAGATAGAAAAAACAAGAGAATAGATCCCTGGAAATGAAGAGGAGGGAGTGGTACAAAGGCCAGAGACCCCCCTCTGGATTCGATGAATCCTTCACAGTTCTGAGAGCATATAAAACATTTATGATGGATGTCATTTCTTTCTGTTTGTCTGTCATTGACTCTGTATGTCTATCTGCCTGACTTTACATGTCTTTCTATCAGAGAGAACCATGAATTTCAGTCATCTAAAATTACCCACCTGTGTGTATTTTGGGGCTGTTTTTCCCATACAGATTTTATTTTTCTTACTCCCATAGATTAAATTCTGCCCATGGAAGTCAATAATTTATCCATGTATTAACCTCAACACAAGTGCAAACCCTGTATATACTGTATATTTGTTGGTTTTCTCTTTCTCTCTCATGCACACGGACACACACACACAGAATCTGACTGGACTGATTTGTTTATGATTTATTTACAACTCATCGAAGCTGTTTTATGATGTGAGGATTGACGCACATGCACACACAGGCCCACACGCACAAACATGCACACTTAAGTGCACTGTCAACAAACAGGGGATCAGTCTCTTTTCCATCTGCTGAGTGTGCCAGTTTGCCGCAGGCATTAAGACACCTTTAGATGATTCTCACACATGTACGTAAGCACACACACACACACACACAGTAGAAAAAAGTCAACTCACAATAGCATATTCAGTTTGAAACTGGAGCAGACGGCATAGTAACAAGAGGCATAAATTACTCCATCTCCCTATAGGAGACGAAAAAAAAGTGCAAATGACTTTCCATGAAGAAAATAGACATTTCAGCAAAAAGTATATTTTGCCCAAATATTATCTATTGGACTGTGGATTTTGAGAAAACTGGTCTTTGTGATCCTGCCGCTTTCTAAAAGTCTTTGACAAAAACAAAACAAAAACAAAACTATATATATATATATTACAAAAGATTATGCTAGCAAATTGTAAAAGAAAAGACATTCACATAAAAGACATTCCCCGTTGCCACACCTCAAAAGACTGCCGGATTTAATCGTTAGTTTTTTATTTAATAGTTTTTTGTGTTGAGTCAGCTGTACTTTTGACCAAATATATTCTGTTTTTGCTCGAGCTGCATCAGAAGGTACTATAATCAGTCGGCAATGCCAGCTCAGCCTGTGGTGGTAATTGTGGCTGTTTCCTTCGTTTGATCTAATTCCAGCTCATGTGCATTGACACTGTCTGTAGCCCAGATTCACACGTCTAAATGGGGTTGGACAGCTCTGTTATCATGACCTCTATTCAACTTAGTATGACAGCAGAAAAATAGCTGTCAATATGTTCCCATTAACCTATCTACTGTATAGATTTTTACTTGGATATACTTTCATTCTCTGGTACTGAGCCCCCCACCCCTTTCTGTTGATTACTCCAAACCTATTATCCTCAATTTTCAAATCAATATCTTTACCCAGGTCTGTCTGTCGGTGGGCACAGGCTCAAAACAATGAATTGGTATCACGAGTTGGTCATTCTGTATGTTTTGGACCGATTGTTCTGTTTCTTGTCTGAGAGTAAAATAGCAAATTCATTTTCATCAGTCAATGTTCCTGATCTGGCAGAAGGTTGGGGCAGAATTATCCAGATAATTGCCTAAACTGGCTTCTTGGAACAGTCTCAAGGACTGTATTTCTAAATTGTGATCAGCTGATGAAGACACATAGAACTCTTATTTTAATCTAGGTCAGACTCCTCGGTCTGTAAAGTTAGCTGAAATTCATATAATAAGGAATTAGTCTATTGTGTCTTCTCAACAGGCTATTGTTGTGTCTTGTTTTAGTATTTTAATATTAGCTACCAGCTGATTGCATTGCAATAAATACTATGTCAGTGCGAGAATATATTGTATCCACATCTTAGACTTTTTACAGAACATAACCAAATGTTTTGTAGTATGTAACATACGCAAAGCTCACCAGGTGACTGCTGAAAGGGCTTATCAGGTGTTTAACAGGTCAGACATCCAGCTGGCTAAGTCCCTTAGCTTGTGACCAGAAGCATCCCTGACGTGATGTGACTCCTGATACTGACATGGGTAAAGCTTGCAACTAATTACAAATGCTACTGACTGACAGTTTATTACCAATTTCCAAGTGTATGTCTATGTGTACGTATGTGCAGACGTAATGACATAATGACATACAGTTGCACTGTACTCCATCTGACCGATTAGTATATCTCAGATTATGTGTACTAAATTGCATTTGGCTGCAGAAGAAAAATCATGGGTGAGTTGGCATGAGATGTTGTTAAAACATGCGTTGTTGAATTATTGAATTATTAAATTGTTAAATCTTGACGCAGTAAAGTTTTTTTTAGAAATTCATATATTTGTGAAACAACCTACAAAAGCTTGTTTGTTTGTGTGTGTGTGCATGTGCAGGGTGTGTGTGAAATGATATGTAGTTGCAGGTAATGGTGTGTGACAGCAGAGCAGACTAAAGCATGGCAGGGACCAGGGGGGCTACCAGTAGCAAACAAACAGTGAGTGACCCACGCTCCGTCCTCCTTTAGGGCCTGAAAGCATATAGGCATTTAATTTACTTACTGCTCTAATACAATTATTGCCACAGCAATTTACAATGTCTAAGAGGGCAGTGTATGCTGTCTTTGTCTCTGTGTGTAGTATGTGTGTGTTTAATTAGTCATGCTGGACCTACTGCCTCTTGAGATAGAATCTGTGTGTGTGTGGACCTGTGTGTGTGTGTGTGTGTGTGTGTTTACGTGTACGACACCATCTGCCTGTGGGTGTGGAGCTAAAATCCCTGATAGCCTCTCGTCCCCATTTCAGAAACAGCTGATCAGTCTTCCAACTAGTTGGCTGGCAGCTACATCAAAGACAAAGTCGTCTCTGGAGAGCTATGTGTTACACAGTCGGACACATAACCTACAATAACACATTCACATTCATACAATATCACCACAGGGGTTGAAGAGGAATGCCAGCAGTTACAACAAAACAACACAGAGGTGTAGCCTTGAATGGACAAATGGTGTTTGATAAGATAAAAGGCTGAGGTCAAGTGTAGACTAGAATATACCAAAAGCCTCTTCCAAGTTGGGGAAATGTGCAAAAAATAAATAAAAAAGGAATGCAATGATTTGCAAATCTCATCAACCCATATTTTATTCACAATAGAAGACGAACAACATATCAGATGTTGAAACTGAGAAATTTTAACGTTTCATGGAAAGTAATTTTGAATTTGATGGCAGCAACAAAGCTCAAAAAAGTTGGAAGAGGGTGATGTTTACCATTGTGTAGCCTCCCGACTTCTTTTAATAACTGTCTGCAAACGTCTGGGAAGTGAGGAGACCAGTTGCTGGAATTTTAAGAGAGGAATGTTTTCCCATTTGTCACTGATGCAGGATTGTAGCTGCTTAACAGTCCTGCACTTTTGTTGCTGGATTTTTTTTTATGGTACACCAAATGTTTTCTATTTGTGAAAGGTCTGCACTGCAGGCAGCACAGTTCAGAACCTGGACTCTTCTCCCGCAAAGCCATGCTGTTGTGATGGATGCAGCATGTGGTTTAGCATTGTCTTGCTGAAATATGCAAGGCCCTTCCTAGTTTTTGGAGAGGAGTATATGTTGCTCTAAAACTGCTATGTACTTTTCAGCATTGCTGGTGTTTACAGACTTTTAGGAAGTGTTCCTGACCCCATGCAGTGGTGTGCAGTAGAGAATCAGGCCAGTTTTTATGTTTTTAACGCAGTCCCACCTGAGGGCCCAAAGATCACATGCATCCAGTTTTGACCTTCGGTCTTGTCAATGCACACAGAGATTCCTCCTGATTGTCTGAATCTTTCAATAATATTATATACTGTACATGGTGGGATCTTCTAAGTCTTTGCAATTTTACATTGAGGAACATTTTTCTGAAATCGTTCCAAAATTCTTTGATGCTGCTTGTCGGAGATTGGGGAACCTCTGCCCATCTTTACATTCGAGAGGCTCTGCCTCTGTGAAACTCTCCTTTTATACCCCGTCATATTACTGACCTGTTGCCAATTAACCTAATTAATTGTCAAATGCTCCTCCATTCGCTTTGGATTTGATTACTTTTTAAGCCTTTTGTTACTTTTTTGAGATGTGTTGCTTCCATCAAAATAACAATGAGCTAATATTTCCCATGAAATGGTAAATTATCTTAGTCTCAACATCTGATATATTGTTTATGTTCTGTTTTAGATAAAAGATGTGTCGATGAGATATGCAAATCATTGCATTCAGTTTTTATTTACATTTCCACATCTTCCCAACAGTTTTGTAATTGGGGTTGTATATTTAGCACAAAATATGTTATGTTGCAATTGGGCCAGTCATTGATGTAATAAATTAAATTTGTAATAATAAAAAGCTGACTGAAAATATTCCAGTTACTCTTTTACAAGGTCAAAGATTGGGTCCATCAATTTTCAACTTGTGTTCCATAATGTGAGGAGTAGTAATCATTTTTGTGCATGGTATCAAACAGGTACCAGGGCGCAGTTTCCAGACACACTTGCCTTCCAATGCGGGGACACTATTTCACCAAACGACTCTTTTTCAGTTATGTGAGAGGAAAGAGACAAACAACCTATGTGGGCCTTAAGGTTGAAGGACTTTACATGTCAGATGATGTCATGTAGTGGTGTTCCAAAGGAGCAGTTTGCCAAGGCTACGACATCCATACCTACAATACAATTACTTTATTTGACCAGAAAACTCCTATTCATTATATTAAGATGAAAATTATGTAGTGACCATTTTTCAAAATAGCCAATCCATTTAAAATGTATTAAAATGTGTTGTATATTTTTATTTGTGTTGTATTATATTTGAGTTACACAGTAGTAAAAATTCCAATGCACACAAGGGATGTCTAGATCATCTTCATTTATTAATAGTCGCACTTCATTACAAATCTGTGAGCAACACATTTTTGCATTGTAGCTCCCTCAGGCACACTTGTCATCTCTTGATATATTTTTCAAGCTATAAAACTGAGAACATGTGAACAATTTTTCATTACTACTAGTGCAATTGTTTTGGTAGACAGAGCTATTCCACTGAAAACTGTCTACAGTGATTAATCAGTGCTTCATCAGTACATCAGTACAAATCTAAACAAATTAAATCTAAACTATCAAACTATGTCTACAATGTGCCATTTAGATTACCTGATTTAGCTAATAGAGTTTTTCACACATGCAAATAGTGCATTACATACAGAATAGAGCATTTAACATTTATTCTATTAGCACTTGTAAAAGGTAATTTGTCAACATTTTGTCTAAATGTGATCTGGATGTTCCTGAAAAAGACAGGAGGCCTCTCACTGAATCTAACTTAAATAAATAAATCTTACAAAATATATATATCTTCCAACAAAGCCTTATTAGTTAGTTTTTCAGGAAAAACATGTCCTTCAGGGTACTGGCAACACTGGACTTCTTGCGTCATGTGAACTCTTCAGTCCATCCCTATGTCCGCTAATAAGCTGTTTGACATCTAAATTGGGAAATCTTGGCCAGTGTGCCACCGGTAGCTCTCAGCATTAACCAGCCACAGCTTAGCCCTGGCACTGCTCCAGCCAAAGACGTATTATTAGACTGTACGTTACTCCTCCACCTACTCCACACAAGGGTACCTAGCTCACCCAGGTCATGCTAATTAAATCTCCCAGACACCCGGGACCTTAATAAAGCTTGACATAGCTTGGCCTGTGCATGTCAGAGTGACCCGACAACCCGGAAGCTGCTCCATGTTTGTATGTCTGTATTTGTGTGTGTGTGTGAGACCCTAAGGTTGGAGGTCTTGTTATTGGGGGAAGGGGCAGACACCTGTCTCCAGCGCAGAGGGAGGTCACTTTCAAAGTATATGGGAATGACTCGAACTCAGCAGCTCTGCAGCAGAGAGCAGCTACATTAGCAATACAAATCACACCATAGGAAAGGGAGCATCTGTTCATCTTTTTTTTGGTGCCATAGCTTTGCAAAAGTTGCATTTTAAACATGTGCAAGATAGACTTTAGTCTATTTTTATCTAAAATTTTTGAACACATCTGGGCTACAGTTGAAAAAGAGCAACTTTATCCCCTCAAGTGGAAATTCACTTAACAAACTGCCCAGCCATTTAGGTGGAGCCTGCCTGCAGTCATTTGCTGTATATATTGTCCACTTTACTTTACATGATTCCCTTGTTTCCCACCAGGTTGAACCCAGTGGAAAGCTTTTAGATAGATGGATGGATTTTTCGATGGATGGATGGATAAAGGGGTGTGTGAATGGATAAGTGGTAGGATGAACAGATAAAATGTGTTATTTAGTGAGACAGGAATATCAACAGAGTGCGGTGACATCTGTTAAAAAGAGAAACCCTCTAAACAGCTTTTGTGGATTAACAGTAAATCATTAAACCCTGTTAGCAAATGGATAAACAAATTAAGCTTATGGTTATGTGTGTGTCTGTGTGTGGTTCATGTCAGTGCTCTCTCTATGTCCCCTACAAGGCAGTACAACATCAAAACAAGGTGATATTTCTTACTAATATGAATATTGCATTTAGTGTACTCATTCAAATGTCACCAGTCTAGCTTAGTAAATTACCTGAATTTCATGTTACACCTACTCTGTTGCCTTTGTGAGTGACGTGGGTGGTACCTTTTTATATTGTGCAACAATTCAGAGTGCCGAGATCCATTTAAGAACAAGTGGTAATAACTGTGATTAGATATTTTAGAAGAGCATTATCACAGCAGCAGTGCAGAGCAATCTCAGCTTACTGACCTGGATTATAGCAATATGATTGCATATACACTAGTGAACAAAAAACAACTTTATGTGTCAAGGACAATAAGCAGTGAATCAAGAATGCATTCTTGATGAGGAAATTAGCTTCATTACTGAATAACCGTTATGCTCTTTTTGATCTATTCTGCCAGCATATTTATAAGTCTACAGAAATCTTATAATAAGTGCTAATTAGATAAATCATATTAGAGCAAGCAATAATGGCACTGTGGAAAAAAACAGGTAAACTGGGTCATGTTCTATAAGCTGGTTTGACCTATATTCAGAAGTATTGAATATCTAATAGAGCGACTCTTTTAAATTGTAGGATTTTTAAATATTTATTATGCCAATGGTATGGGCCTATTCCTCCATCTCTGGCTCCTTCTCAGTGCAATATTATTTTGTTTTGTCATTTTAGCTTTAAAAATTCACTGTGTTCCAGACCACTACAGAAAAATCTGCTTTGAATGAGAGTCTGTGCCTGCGGTGCCCATTCTAATTCGGCCTGGCTGCCACACCCACAGCTGCTGCCTGGGGCCAGTGTGACAGCGTCAGGACATAGTGGAGCAGTGGTGAACCATGGCTGCATGGGGCCAGACTGAGAATATAGGTCATCCAGCCCCACAGATGAAAGATGCATAGCACTGCCTGCTAGGGTGGAAGCAGGGTGGAGACGGAGTAAATATAGAAATGTTTCCAGCTCCTCGGCATGGGCAGTTTAGATGACCACAGGGAGGGATAGAAAAGGGCATGTGCAGGGAGGATAGCAGTGGGAGTGGCAAGCAAGTTAGGTAAAAGCAGGAAATTTAGAGGGGGACATGCGGTCACAGCAACAGGAGATTTTCTGTGTTTGAAGAAACCAGTATCAAATTCTCTCTCTTACTGATGAAAGGGAAACACAAAAAGCAGACTTCCCTCCTCAGAGCAGCTGTGGCTGGCACACAATATTGTCCTCTGTTCGCCTGTGGCTGGTGGTGCTCGGGGGCAAGTGTAAAGATCACACTAACAGTGCACATATTCTTTTGTTTTAGGAGGGGATGTTGTCACTTTGAGCGCTCAGAGCTCAAGATATTGCTCACTGTAGTGACACTATTTCATTTGTAATCAAAATCATCTCATTCACATTCACTGAAAACACTGTCAACATGTTTCTTTGGAATTACTGCGTACTGAAGAAATAATCCTTTTGAAACTGTTTGCTAATAGTCTTTTTAGCAACAGATAATATTAATAATAGATTTTAATATATATTATACTATTAAACAACACAGAAGAGTTCTCAGAGATGGATCTCTAAAAACTAGGTCTGGTAAAATCAACAAACTAATATGCAAGAGACCACTTTAAATTAATAAGTAAATGTGTTTTTCTCTAATCTAGGTGAGCTGACCCTTACATAGCAAAACAAAAAAAAGCAGTAGAATCTCATAAACTACATATGTGAAAACACATGAAAAGTTTTGTCGAGCCAGGAAAGAATTTTCTTACCTATGTTCTTTTATGTCACTCTCTTCCAGCTGCAGCCTACTGCAGGCGAGGTCAAACTTAGTCATGATAAGAGGCTTTTTGTTGAGACAAATGCTTCAAGAGGTGCTTGTCAAAATGTCTGGTTCTAGAGGCAATGGGTAATATATGTGCATAACAAGAGAAAAGGCACTGCAATCACTCAACAACTGTATGTTCTGGGTTTCCTTATTAAAACATAATTATTCACATTATTCAATCACATTAGTACCCCTCTGTTGCCTGTCCCATCAGATAAAGTTTTAAATGACCTGTAAATGCAGGACTTGAATAAAGCGTAGTGATTATTCCCCTACAATAGATGAGGAAACTTGGTCCTCGGCACGCCATCCCTCCTCCTGCATCTAAAGCCAGTTACAAGAGCAAAACAAAGAGATTTCTATCAGTCATTAACTCTGTTCCAGTCCTGGAACCCAACTGAGATAATCACAGTCATTTACCTTAAAGACAAAGAAAAATGACTGACCAAAAAGTGCAAGTGCCATGACCTTAACATTTAAGAGATGCTGCTATTCAACTGAAAATCACACAAACTGAATAACTGGTGATTTTCTATTTAACTGGACTGAATGGGTCTGAGAAGGGGATACACATTGACTGCTAGTGCTATTTTCCTTAAGCCAATTGACACTAAATTATGTAGCTTTGGCTACCTGAAGAGAGCGAGGGAATGAAAGGGGGAGAAAAGAAAAACAATAGCACTGGATGAAAGACAAGATTGGGGGACAGAAAAAGGAATGATGTGGTGTGCAGTGGTGGGCTGGTATGAACATTGGTGTGTTTGTGGCAATCCTGTAACCTAAAAAAGTAATTTCACATTTCTATACAATTAGCTTGCATGCAAAATGCATTTAGGAAGAAACATATTTGCAGCTGGATTACAGTTCCAATAAAGGTAATGATTTGTTGTCAATTAATGCAAGCAAGTCTGTATTGTTATGTTTAGGCAAACACCTGATTAAGGTTAGAAGGTTTTTGGTCTGGCTAATTAGAGAACACATTTGGCATCTTTTCTCAGTCAATGTGTTTAGAAAACCTTAAACAATCTTGAAGTCTATCTCTACCTTTAACTAGAATACCTTTCTTTCCAGGAATTTAGAGTCAAACTGTGGTCTGTATTAATAAAGTAGTTTACTATGTACGCCCACCATCATCCCCAATCACTTTGTTGTGATTTGCTTTTTTTTACTAAATGCAGCTTTCTGTTCATAACAGGTCGTACTGGAATACATTTTGGAGACAGAGTTGGTTTGTGGATGAAAGGGGCAGAGAGTTTAGGGATTAAGACAGGGTATGTCTGGAGATGACTAAATGTGAAGGGGCACTGCTAAGGGTGGAGAGGTGCCTAGTGACACAGACAGACTGTCTGTCTCTCCTGCACTAAGGAGTTTAGAGGCACACAGCGACTCTGCTACTGGTCTAGATCACAGGCAGAGATTGAGGGGGAAGACAAGGAGAAGTCATGGCAACCCCCCACATCCCAAGTCTTTCTCCCAGTGATGCAGACAAAAGGCATCCTTTTGAATATGACTTTGTTGACTGCCAGTTGTTTGCGCAATGAGATGGTCATTGTTAATTGAGTCTGAGAATGACTAAGTGTATTATAGGTAGAAACTGATTTTAAGTTTGTGGGTGTGTCGACATGCCTTTCTGTCTCTGTGTCTGTCAGTTTGTCTTTAGGTGAGAAGGGATGATGCAAAGTGTGTGAGCCAACTGGAGGCAGAGGCCCATAGAAAATGAGCCATTGCAATGATTGGCTGATTCCTGCCGTGTGCTGATAGGTCGCCATCTCTTTCTGTTCAAACAGGGGTCTAATCAGGCACTTTAACAGGCTGCCGTGTTCAAACACACCATGTTCTGCTGGGATCTGGCAAACACAGACTTGTATTAATGTCCATGAGTGTGTGTTTGTATGTGTATGCTGAGGGTCAGTGCAATTAGTGTTTGTGAGGAGATGGAAGTGTGATGTAGAAATCTGTCTTGCTCAATTTTCCTGCGGCCTGGTCCTCATTCTGTCACACCATCCTGTCTGTTATACATTCCAGTCCTTTATCGCTTACTGATGATGAAGTATTTAAATGTGTGTATGTATGTATGTTTGGCTGTTTGTGTTTGGTGTCAGAATACTGCATCCTGGAATGAGCAGATATCATCCAATTACAGCAAGTTGTCTTACACATACTTGTGTTTCTTGAATTACACACAAGCAGGCTAGTTGAGTTGTGATGGGCTTTTCAGTTGGTGACTGGAGGATCTCTGTGGTTATAGATGGGGAAAAAACAGCCCATTTGGACTAATCACCATTTGCATCAACACTGCAACAGACAAATAAATTCCCTCTCTTCTTTACTTTTTATCTGTGCTTTTAATAAACAGAATATAGAGCTTACCTCCAACTTTCTTGCTTTTTTGCTTTTTTATTTCTACACTCTACTTATCATGTTCTAAACTAAGAAAGTCTGAGTCGGGTTGTAACCAGAACTGGCTTAGCTCTACCACCATAACTGTGAAAGAGTAATTGTAAACATACTTTTGCTTTTTTGTATGGGCTTCGTTGTGCTTCTTTATCCAATTTTTAAACCATTATCTTACAGCAGGAGCCTCACTGCTTCTGCATTTGTGTCATATATTAAAAACTTTAGTTTGGCAAATGTCTGGCTGGATTGTATTGCATAGCTTCTAAAGGTGCTACACATATTCACTTAATTTCAAAGGAGAAATGGAAAATGAAGCCACAAGCAACATCATTGTCTTCTAAAAATTTAATTTATATACTATTAATTTGCACATATTTGCACATATCTACCTCTGGTATTACATCATCTTGTAACTTTTCAGTAACACATTTTACAGATTTATTCATTCATTACTTGAATGCAGCTACAAGGGGGCACAAGCCAGTGTCTTCTTGTGCCAGTCCAAAGTCTGGATGAATGCAAAAGGTTGTGTCAGGAAGGGCATCCAACAAAAAAACACATGCCAACTAAACATGCAAATCATGACTTCCATACCGAATCTGACTTCCATACCAAACCGGTCGGGGTCTGGGTTAACAATGACCATCAATGGTGGTGTCCAACTACAGGGTGCCGGTGGAAATTGGGTTACTGTTGGTCAAAGGAGGAGAGAAGGAAGGCGTGTTCGTAGGCAGAGAGAGAAGAGGAAAGTCAAGAGTGTAGGACTGACAGGCCTCTGTGTGTTTTCTTCTCCATGTGTAATTGTATGGACGTAATCTGAACCTGTGAACAGCTTGCTATTTGGAGACAAAAAGCAGATCCCTGCAAGGTAAGCTTTTGATTTAGAGGCCATTAGTTGTATTTTTGGTCAGAGGTTTAACGGGTCAATCTCCAGGGACTACGTTTTTGAATCATTCTGATCTTTTGAGAAGGACTCAGAGACAGTTATTTTCCCCTAGGGCATGGAGCTTGTCACTACTGGGGTAGGTGTGTGGGTGTGGAGCACTGGGTGAATCTGGGCGGGGGGAGACAGCTCAGGGGTGTGTGTGTGTGTGTGTATGGGTCTGTGTATGTGTGTATGTGATATGGGCCTGTGGTACTTGAAATTTGGAACATTTTCTCTGATCCCACAGACACACTTATGCACACAATACACAAACTCACACACACACTGAGATCATGCCTCTGTGCATTAATCCCTTTGTGCTTAGTGGTTAAATTCCATAGAGGTTAATTAGAGAAAATCAGAGGCAATGACTGTTCTGCCACAAAGCAAACTGCACTAATTTGTTATTGCTGAACTCTTATCTTTGTCTTATTCACTGCCCCTTTCGTTGGTCTTGTTTTACCTGTGCTTGTCTGCACAGGAGGCTGGCTGCAGGAAGCTGAATATTCATGTTTTTGGTGATAGTAATTGCTTAGAAGTTGTTTTGATTGAAAGATACTTTTTATCTTTACTGTAACACAGTGCTTAATATCATGGTAGCATCATTGGACAAGATGTTCTATTAGTTTGGACAATGACATTCACTGACTTGGAAACATTTTAAAAGAAAAGTCTTGGAGTTACTCAGTAGCCAAAAATAAATATGAGAACCTTCCTGTGTCAATATTTTGGAGGCTCGAAATTCGGCCAAAGCTAGTTAACCATGCACCTGCGTACTTTTTTCTGTTCTCATTTCGCAGTTATTTAAAGCACAGAATCACTACTTAGCGGATGACACAGTCTGACTAAGGGTCATTATTTGGTCATTTGGAATTTTCTTGTTAGCTGAGCTTGCCTCTCATCTCAAATGGCAGTGTTTCTAGGAGGCTAGGGTTGATGACGTTGTTGCGACACTGGTAACAAATATGGAAATGTTCTAGTTGTGTGTTCATTAACCCCAATTGTGATCTTGAGTTCCTTAGTAGGAACCTAGAGTACCTAGAGTACCTTATAAAGTTTGCTGCTTAGATCCTTGTTTCAGTTCATTAGTCACTTTGTAATGTTGAATGTTTGTGCTTTTAAATCTCCTGAAATGTACAAGCCCACGAAATTCAACTAAATTTCAGTTACACAGTTAATTAGGCAAAACAAACTAAATTATGTTACAACCATCACTGTGCACTGTGGCAGACTCAGGTTCTTAAAGTCACAACTACATTAAGACCTGCAACACTAAAGTGAAAGTAAAGAAGGATCAGCAGTTGATCAGCTTTGTTCTAGCCAATCCATTCAAATGTGCCGGATAGGCCCAGTTAACTCCTAATGGTAGGCTTGGGAAATCTCTACTTGTTGTGGCTTCTGGTTGTTCAGTTCACCTGCATAGAAGGTGGGCATGAAAAATAGGTGATAGTTTAAAATTTCATGTGTCAGATCAGACAACTTATAAAACCCTGCTTCATTGTATGCATTTTTTAAGTATTATGCAACAAATCTCTCAGACAGATAAAAGACAGTTGCTTGTAGTTGTACTGGAGGTGACACATGATTGTCCACATTCATCAGTAAAAGTAAGCTGTTGCTTTAACCCATAAGGGTAACATTTAGAGGAAATAGAAATATTAGTTTTGTTAGTAACCGTCTTTTATTGGAGTGTATTTGCCCTTGGGCCTAGAACATAAGTACAACTGTGAGTTTTATGACTGGTTACACTCAAAGACTGCGATTGTTCTTCTAGCTGAGAACCTCCACAATGATCCAAGGTTGTAGCAAGCTTCAGCAGTAAAATAACCAAGCCATCAAAGGTTTAAAATGTCCTATGCCATCCTTCTCCTCTCTCATTGCCACACCACTGATTGATGACAAAATGTGTCACTCCTGTCATTATTTTTACATGCATGCATGCGTGCTTCTTTCATGATCTCTTCAGCTATTTCACCAGAATATGCTTATTTCACATTCTAATTAGGCAGAGTCACTCAAAGGAGGTGAGATGAGACTTAATTAGAAATAAGTGGAAAATATTTGCTGTTTTATGAAATTAAAAGGCAACATAGGTAGAAGTCTGTATTCAACCAAATTAATGTAAGTATTTTTCACAACGGTAATCAGTAACTCAGAGTTGATATCTTATTGAAGAATTCCTCTTTATTACAACATCATGTTAGCTATTATCTAAGGATTCTATGTGAACCATATTATTGTCCAAAAAACAGTGTTTGAATTATGCAACATATGGGCAAAAGGACATTATTGTAGCTTTTGCAGGACTGTATCGTGTGTGTGTGATTTAAAAAAAAATATTTCTAATTTTTTCATTTGTTCCTGTAAGTATATGTTTATAAGTGAATCTTGGTTTCTTGGTGCATGTGTGTGGATGTGTGGCTGGTCATGCAATGCTATAAGTCATCAATAATATATCAGCTCTACTCTCTTGCATTTAACACTTGGTTTCACTTGATTTAGTCATCTGGTTCCTCACCCACAGGGGGATGAAGTTATCATTAAAACATCTTCCTCTTTCTCTTCTTGCCCAGCACTTTTTTTTTTTACAGTGAAGGGCCAGTGATATAGGAAAACTACCTATAGTAGGCGCCAAAAAGAAATGCAGATGGCATCACATGTACAGTGACTAACTGGAGTTAATATAGACTAACATGCAGCATAACTGTGGATAAGAACTAATAAAAACTTTTAGTTGAAATGAATATTAAGAAGCATCACAAGTGCCAATCTATGACTGCCAAGCAAGGCACCTGGAAAGAGTGATAATTTTACAGTTTTTAAATAGCTGATCTGTTTCTGAAACTCAGCCTTATACATTTGTGGGTTAAATAATTAAGCCTGGCAGCTGGGAAGTGGGCCAATTACAGAACAAATGGGAGTGGTTTAGATGACATGACTTGCCACTTACTTACACTTTGCAGCTTCATGAATGACAGATAAGAAAAAATGATTGAGATAGTGGAGGAGAAAACAGAAGATTGGGAAAGCAGATAAGAAAAGAAATAGATGGAGTGTGGAGAAAAAGATAGGAGTCAGGGGATAGGCTGGCATGTGTGCAGCAGAATTAATCTCTGTCAGTCTGTTGGTCAAAATTGTCTGTGGTCTCGACCATTGGCTGTCGTTGTAAATGATTGATATGGCAATAACCTGTTTACCCAGATGGCTGAAAGCAGTGGTATTCTTAGCAATATTGAACATACAGCACAAATCCATTCTTCTCTGCAATCGTATATGCACCTGTGCACACATACATCTGCTGGTAAACACGCTGCAAAGGGGTACAATAGTGGCAGGGCTGCAGCTTGGTGTGAAAAAAGAAAAAGATTCATCAGCTGGATAAGTTTAAGGATGTCGATGGATGTGAAGTTTGCAAGATGTCAAACTCACTTTATTCAGCTGGTTATAGTTATAGCTACACACACATGCGTTTTGCGAATTTCATTGCAAGATATTAATTAATCCGATCTATTTAAAAGGTGTATTGATATATTTTGAATGGAGGATGAGACAATACTGTAATATAGTTTGAGGTGTTTCATAGCCCTCTCTCATCTGTCATCTCTCACATGCTCCAAAACATGCTCTATTCTACCCCACTCACAAGCTCTCCTGCAACATTGTCAGTGTCCACAACTGATTTCCCCAGGTAAATTTCTCCTGGAGAACGCCAACTTCTTTGCCATGTATCATACAGAGATGTCTCCTTATTTACAAATAAAAGTCAAACAAAATCAAAAACTAACATGAAGTCTCCCGTGGAAATCACTTTCCACCTTTTTACATTGATTCTTTAGTCAGTTTGCGATGCGGATGCTCCATAAATGCTCTTTAAATTCATTACCCGATTACTTGACAAACCTGGATTTTCTATGGCGGTAATGGTAAACTGACTTTTCCAGCAATCTTGAGACAGACGAGAACAACGTGTGTAACCATGGTAACTGTATACAACTAAGCTGGTGATAGTTGTTGAGTCACCATACCTTAATATCACTATTATAAGGATATAAATATAAATATAAGAAATCCGACTAATAAGTCCCAGGTGAAAACTCAAAGCCATGTACAGCAAATTCACAGACACATCAAAACAGGGAACAATCCCTGATTCCTGTTTAGCCATTTACATGTTCTCCACATTTGAAGCAGCATCTCTGAAGTTATACAGGAAGATCTACAGCAGGAGACTGATTTCTTTGACTGAGTTGCTCTGTGTTTTCTAAGTGACCTGCGTCTGGATCCGAGCTGAAGGCCCACTGAGAGGCAGGAGAAGATAAGATGCAGTGCTGCTCCTGAGGCCTCAGCCCTTGGCAGAGTCACTTTGAATTTTTCTCTGCTGTCATTTTCATCTCCACTCTTAGGGCAACTCCTGCCTCACACACTTACACATGCACACTCAGTACAGCAGTCTAAATGTAAAGATACATTACTGACCTGCCAGTATGCCATTAGAGACTTTGATACATATGCATGATATATTTCATCTTTACATATCTTATAAAATGAACAGCTCGTAAGTCCTAAATGCTTGTTTTACTTGTTTTTAAAGCTGTTGGTGGCTTGGAATAAAAAAAAATAATAATAATTGAATCAACATAAGAATGTCAAAATATGAAGGTGATGCAATTGACTCTGCAACCTGTTGTGTCATGTTCATTGTGTGACATACACAGGTTTGGAATGTTTATGACTTAAATAAGCTGAAGATTTACACCACCAAAGGTTTTAAAGTAAGACTGGGAGGCTGTGCTAAGTCACCTTCCATTTCACAATGTGTGCCCATTAGAGGGATCTATTGCTGGCAAGCTACTGTATGCAAAGACATTAATTATACAAGCCTGAGTCCCCAGTGCTCTATAGTATTGACTTTTTACCTTCTATAGCCATTTTCTTTTCAAGCTAATTAAAATTTTTGTATGACTCCAATTGCTCTCAGAAAGGAAAAGCTTTAAGGCTGCATGAAGCCGCTGTAACTGGAAGGTTGTAATAAAACTGTCTTAAGCCGGTTTTACTTGACTACAATGGCGGTCGAGGGATAGAAACATCATCAACACACCCATTTGCTAGCTTTTAATCCTCCTGACAATTCGATCTAGTCAACTGTGATGTAGTCAAGTGACTGAACCTTTTTTTATTAGATGCACAGATCCTGTATGTTGTAAACAAAACATTGTTGCCCACACCTTAAGTTTTCTATCATGGTGTGCCTCCTGTGCCCACTGATCACACACTGAAATTGAGTTTTGAGTTTAACATGTGAGGACACTTGCTACTCTGCACGATGTCCAAGGCTGAATTCTTTTAACATTGTCGGGAGTACATTTGTGAAACAGGCCTAATAAAAGAAGGTTCTAACACTCAACTACAACAGCAGTTGAGTGACAGAATGGTGAATGGTCTCCACTTTGCTCTTTTCTACCTATTGGTATTCAAAGCGCTGCACACTGTTTCTGACTCACCCATTTGCACTCACAATGACACACCGATGGGGGAGCTGCTATGCAGCTGGCCAACACTTACCAGGAGCAACTAAGTTGAGGTTCAGTGTCTTGCTCAAGGACACTTTAACATGTGATCCGAGGAGCTGGGGATCAAACCAGCAACCTTGGGATTGATGGACGTCCGCTCTACCTCCTGCACCATAGAAACTCCCCAGTAGAGCTGTCATCGCTCACTTTAAATCCTCTTGACGAATTGGGACATAATACGAACATTGGGGGGCTCAAAAGGATTAAGTCCGGATAATGTTGGCAGTGTCTCACTTGGACATTTGGGTTCACACGTACACCCCCTCCAGACAAAGTCAGGATAATGCAAGAATTCAAGTGCATTTCTGAAAGAGGCTTTAGTTGTCCACTTATTCACATTCTGGATGTTGGAATAAAGTATTAATTGGAAACTACAATATTATGAGATGCAACGAGTGCCAGAAACTTTTAATAATATTATATGTTATGCAGACGTTACAAAGAAACATAAGCTGTGTCTTTCTTAAAAATGCTTAAAAACCTTAAAACAACAAGCCATTAGCTTGTCCAGCAATTGTTGAGTGTCTTAAGCTGATAATTGCCCATGACTGTGACTTTAGCACTGTTGGCATTAAATGGGTCTTATCAGGGAATGCTGTGTTGGTTCAGTAAACTGGCGGTGGATGCAGTCATTGAGAAAGACTGTCTTAGCAGCTAACTTAGCAAATCAGTGACTTAGAATATTTTATATGATTTCTTTTGTATGTGTTTGATCTGAAGTGAAAGGGTTACACTGTCAAAGCAAAGCAAAATATAGTGCCAAAATACTAAGGCTGTTTCACTGAATGGTGACATGTTGGCCTCAAGAGCAAATTTAATGGAAGGCAACATTAAATAGCTAGCTCAATCTGCCTCTGTAGAGAGTGGAACAGGTGTAATGAACTACAGCCAGTGTTTTTGCTAATATGATCAACAGATAAATAATTCCATGTACTGTTTGATATACTTAATAACACATTGGAAAATTACTTCAGTTGCGTATGTGCATGCTTGAATTCATTAATTCATGCCAACCGTCCTGCCCTCCAGCAGTTGCCTTGGGCAAAGGAAATAAATGTCTATTCCCAGCTCTGAAAAGACTTGCCTAGAGTAAATGAGAGCCATTATATATTAGAGTGATAGGGGGATTTTTAAAAGAATTTATCACAAAATGGAGTAAAAGTATGATTCTCTGGAAAATGAATAAAATAAACCCTTGTAGCTAGTATTTTATCAGATGAAATATGAAACTATAGAGACCTTCTGACCTCATCTCTGTGTTGATGACAAGGAGAGGAGATACAAAACCAGTTTTCTTTATACACCTTAGAATGAGTGCAGCTTATTGAAAAAGAGCTCATTGTTACAGCTAGAGACCCCATTTATTGTATTTTATTTTTTTATTTTAGAATAAGCAGTTCGGTTTGCTGGAGCACAGGAGGATAATCATTAGAATTCAGCCTTATATTAAATGAACATTCATCTTAATGACGTTGTGGTTGTTTATAATTTGCATTGTAAATGAATTCAAATTTTCTTTTTGCATGAATATGCACAGCCATAGCCTTTTGCTGCCAAAAGAGGACACTTTATGCTCTATGTCCTATAACCTATTTAAGCTCCATATCTACTTGTGGGTGGTTGTAGGTTCTCTTTGCATAAAATGCCAGAAAATATATATTTTTTTGAAAATAGACCCTCTTTCTGTATGGTTACTATGAGAAGAATGAATACAACAGCCGGCCACAGCTCATGTGCCGTTAATGAATAAATTTGCATTAGCAACAATAGCACGGAATAGCGTGATTGAGAATAAATGCTGTTGCATAACGATACAAAGAACAAATAAAAGCTTTTAGATCTGGATACTATCAAAACAGACTTTGTCATTTTGTCAAAATGGTGGCTTATTTCTTGATCCACGTTATTGTCTTCATGCTTAATGATATGTTTTGTGTTCATAACCATGGCTTAGGTTGGCTTGTTTTCTGGTTTGTCTTCCAAACATGTCACTTTTTTGCATATTTAAAGTTACAAGATACGCACTGTGGTTGTAGTCTCAAATAATATGTTGTATCTCATAACCTCAGCCAATATCAGTGATATTAAGAAGCTAAAAAGGAATACATATTCAGAGAGCATAGATGCAATGAGTGCTGCTTTCTTTTTTTCCCAAATATGTACTTTATTTATGTTTTACTTCTTTGCCCCAAGCCTGTTATTCTTCAATTTTTGGCCTATACATAATGGATGCTCTGTGAGCGAGTCAGGGTGGAGTTTGGCTCTGGGGCTTGCAGGCATCACAGTGAGATAGAGTAAGGGAAGGAAAGAGGAACATAGAGAGCGACAGACTGGCTGAGAGTCTGATCCAAACCTTGGCAACTAAACAAAAAAGAGAGATTAGTCATCCCAGTAAAAATGAGAAGAAATCATGGTTGACAGTAGCAAAGCCCCCATTTGTGACCTCTGTCTAGTAATGATATGACATACAAAACATTTATATTTTGAAGTGTTTCATATGTACATAGTTGTTCGAGGTGGAGTAAAACAAGAGTTTACATGCCTTTCAGATCCATTATGTTCAAAAAAAGAACTGTATGCATGCAATACCATATTCCCTATTTATTCTTTGTATGCTGATTAATGTTTAAGGTGATTTCTTGATGTGTCAAAACCTTTTACACTGAACATTCTAATTATTCAGAGAGGAACATTTTAAAGAATGACAGTAGTCCTTAAGTCCCAAGAACAACTTTCTCATGTCCCTATGCAACTAAACTGCAAACATGATTACATTTTTTGTAGGCAACATAATCGTGGATGATTGTTTTCCCATGGAGTGTATTTTTTTTTTTAATCAATAAAACATTACATGTAGTAATGGGAAGGGAATTGCAAAGTTGTCTGTAATTAATTAATTACATTAATTAATTACAGACATTTCAGCATTAATTAATTTGTTCTCTTTTAAGCCAGACCATAATCTCTCTCTAACCTTGACCATGTGCTGTGTATTTCAAAGCACGACTATTTCAGAAGCACTGTAGTCAGACAAACTCCAAGATTGGATATAGTGTAAAGAAAGCAGGATGTTGTGCTGCAAGATCGTATATTTTGGCAGACAAAATTACATTGATATGGGATACTTTATTGATTTGTTCAATCTCAACATATTTGCAACTTGCTTAACTATTTTTTGAATTCAATACTTAGGATAAGAATCGAAACATAAACACTTCTTCAATGTCAAGTGCTTCTTATTAGATCTTACTAAAAAGAACTTTTTTTGCAGCTGTTATTTTACTATAAAAGGGTCACGTTGCAGCATAAACCAAAAGCACACTGCACAGTGTTTCAAAGCAACACTGCTCTGTTTATTCTGTTGTCATTGCTGAGTTGCTTATGTGTCGTGTTAGAGGATATTATATCATGAGTTGAACACTTTAATTGTGTGCCATAATCCCACATCCTCTGCGACTGCATAGGGCTGCAAATCTTTTGCTATACACACCCCAGTGCGTTAGTTATGGATTTCTGCCTTGTCTGAATCTGCAAGAAGAGGTTGTTTAAATACTCTAAGCAGGAATTGCTCTTTTCTAACTGACTCTGTCCTCCTTGTGCTGTCAGCAGACACACAGAGAATGTCTTCTTAAATGGTTCATCATATTGGAAGCATTGCCCTTTGCATAAGTAACACATGTAGCATAGTGCTTGCACACGGTCAGTTTTATTCATCACTTTTTCCTATTTTTGTCATGTGTAATGTTAAAACTGTAATGCTCCCATACAGCAAACCCAACGAGTCGTTGTCAAGACTGCCAGCTTATCAATGGGTTGTTGGGTCAATGTGTGTGGGGCAAAAAGTTTTTCCCACTGTAAATTGTGTTTCTTGCACATTAGTTAATTAACTTAAAATGGGCCAAACAATACACGCATGCGTTGAACTATGACTAGCGAAACTAAATGTTTTTTTTGCTCAAATTGTTCCTGTCCCAACACACACACAGCCAGATCACCCTCACTTTGAATTACAATGTTTAGAAGTCAAAGGATATTTGCGTAGTGTCAAGGCTTTCAAAACCTGTGCTGTAGCCAAGTGCTTTTTGAGTCACTCAAATTCTCTCATTTATGATGCTGACTAACCTGCCCAACTTTTTGAATTTGTATTTGAGCAACTTGTTAAACTGGCTGCAGGGCATATTGCATATACAGTAAATGGCCTAATTTAGCCTAATTGCTTTGATGTCTCATATAATTGAGATGATTTTCGACTTTACTGCTCATATGGTTGCATTTGTAATAAAAAATGAAAAAGAGGAATACAGCACAAATATTTAGAAGTCATTTATTTAGAATTATTGTTATCCATTCATTCATTTATTCATCCAGCTTTCCATCTTTAACAGCTTATCCTGTTCAGGGGGTTGGGAGGGCTGGATTCTGTCCTAGCCTAGATTTCATTAGATGACTGGTGTAGCACATCGTGGACAGGTTCTCAGGGCCAACATTGCTGTCATAACTATATCACAAATATATTGGATTATAAACCCAATATTGTATACAGTACATCAAATTGTATTGAAAGAAAACCATATTATCCCATAACTAGCATTGACCCATAGATTTCAGTCACCTCATTTTTGAAATGAAAAATTCAAGAAATTCAAGAGATCTTTAAATGAAGAATAAAATAGGTTAGACAGATGGGGAAAGTGTGGGTTCATACAGTATCTAACGCTGTTAGATGTTGTTGTTGATGATGTTGGATTGCCAAATTCAGTCCTATATTAGCACTGCGTGAAGATGCCCCTCTCTGAATCATGTAAATGAAAACCCTATGCTGGCACAGCAGTGCCATTGCAATGCATTTCAGCAAAGAAAATAAATTGTCTGGCAGTGTTCTTTGGCATCTGTCAAAAAAAGCAGAATTTATCTCACTTTCAGTGGCTCCAAAACACTGTGCTGTAACGTACTGCATTGGCCAGTGTGCATACCAATATTCTGCTTACTTTCCAGCAGTTTTGACAGAGAATAGTTGTAATATCCCATCACATAGAGGAACAAACACCTGTGCAGCGTCTGACACCCTCAAACTCATGGAGCTGTTACTCAAACTGGCTTTCCAGGATTTCAGTTGATCATCTCACAGGTACCTGAATTAACATGTCCCCGCACAGCACTTTGTGTTTACCCAACAAAGCACCATTCTTGCTTTGAGTGGCTGGCTAAAGAATCCATAGATCTAATTACCTTTAAACTTTTAATTGTCTTAAAATTTGTTGCACCTTCCTCTGTAAAAATACGCTTTACCTTGTCACTAATCTTATAATAAAAAGCAGCATGGAGCCATCATGCATGGCTGATGTCGCTAACGTGAAGCTGATCGACAGTCTGAGAATGGGAGTGCCTTTTACTTAAAACCATTCCTCTTTAAGGTATTGATCAAGGCAAGTCTAAAGCTGATAGCTGAGCTGCAACCAGCTTGGGAGCTAACTCCCAGTGTTCCTGGTGCTGACAGGCCCTGACCTGCGTCATTATTACTGCACTAAGCATTGGCAGTCAGGCTGCACTCTCCCCTTTCTCACCCCATGATGATAAACTACTGACGGGACTCTAGGCAGATAGGTTTTTCAGCATACATCAGCTCCAAAAAGCACATTAATTATTCAGCCTCACAGTGGCCTATTGTAATTACTCTGCATTGATAGGCTGCCAGCCATCCCAACTATAAGTCAATGAAATAAGCAATGAGATGCAAAAACTGTACTGCTGCGGCACTGCCAATTGCAACCTGATTAGGTTGTGTTTTTAGCCAGCAGGGCATTAAACTACTGAGACAGCGCCTGTATAAAAATAAAAAAATGCATAAGCCAGTATTACAGCATTGATAAATGCTACTCTTGTCTAAATAATGTAAATGTTACCGTTTGTTTCTGGACAGACATTTAATACAATCAAATATGTGACTTGTTGGCCATCGTATTGCAGTTCTGATAGTGGAAAGCAGAGTCAGACAGTGAGCAGTCAAAACTTATCAACAGGCACACAAACTAGACTGATGTGTACAGAGAAACACGGGCACAGACCATCTAAGGGAACCATGTTGAAAATCTTAGTTCAGAAAGCTAATCAGTGTCTTCCTGTTTACATTTAACATAACTCTGCCCTTGCCTTCACTTTTACAAAGCTGCTACATGGAATGTGGATTGGTTGTTCATCAATCTTCCCACGAGCTAGTCACAGACAGATCGGAAACTGAGTCAGGAGTAATGAGGACAGAAGGGGAGAAAGAGTTATGAACAGAGCACCACAGAGCGACATACCAGTCCCACCTCTACTGTTCGGCCAAGCAAGTGCACGCTTAGTAGAGAGAAGAAAAAGACAAGAAAGAAAGGTGACTTACTTCTGAGCAGAGGTGATGGCAGACAGAGTAGCTGCTCCTGTGCGTCTGTGTGTGAGCCTGATTGAGCCGTAACAGCCTCCAGTGTCACACATGGAAAGAAGGAGACAGAGAGGGAAAAAGAGAAGCAGTGTGGGAAGAGAAGAAGAGATGAAGTGGGAGACTGAAGGCTTGTCTCAGAGCTCTGGCTTTGGTTTGTAGTATACACTATTTAAGTGCATTTGTGTGATGGGGATTTTTATTAATTTTTTATTTTTGGTTCAGAGAGATTCCTCGGACAGGCTGTTTGGAGAAAATCTTGAACAGGACTGTGAACTTCTTGTTCGCTTAGCTCAGTATGTGTACTGTAACCACATGATGTAAGTACACTTTTGCGCACACACACAGCTGTAGTTTTAGGCACCATTCAGATAAAACTGTATTCTATTGTCCCACCCCACTTCACCAAATATTGATTCATAGGCAAATAATGAAAGCGTGTCTGCCCAGAGCAGGCAGGGAGTTTTTGTGTTTTGACGAGATAAGGAATTTGGGCTTCATTTACACCAGAGACACACTGAGACAAATTGATCCCCTCATTCTCTCGGTCAGTTGTTTGTAAGTGAGAATAATGCTCTGAGCTATCTGTTCAGTGTGTAAAGATGCACTCACTGATATCTAACATTATTATTTTTTTATTATAACAATTTCTTCTTTCTTATTCTGTGAAGTCAATTTGAGCATCCTGCCTTCTGAAAGGGACATAGAAATCTTTAGAGCAGCGGACCCTTTTGTGGCTTGCAATTAGCCGTTTGTGGGGTTGTTGTTGTATAGACAATGTGAGGAAGCGAAGGGAATCAGGAGCACAATCATAGCAGGTGTGAAATTAGTGTCTCGTTATTTCCATAAAGCTGCTCTGGAAGATCGTTTAACTCAATCTTTCTCAAGTTTGGAACAAATCTTTGAATTACAAAAACCTTCAAGCAAAAATGTCAGCTGTGACTTCTGATTGGCATGAACACCAATGTAATGAATATTAAGCAAGCATGAGTGGAGCTTGGAGACTGGGTGGATGCTAGTTTTCTTGTTCTCCTGCATGGTCCTGACAGATTGTCAAAATCACCCTGTTTTTTAAGCTCTTGGGGAAATGCTGAATGTACCTTTACATTTCAGTGCCTTAAATGAGCCTTTTATCAGCCTTTCATTTTCCATCATAGTTAGGTCCATCCTGCCACACCCACGGCGAACTCAGTTTTCAAAAGCAGGATGAATCTTATAGCTCTGACAATGACATTTTTTCCTTTTTTCTTCAAAAACTTTGACTGGGCTGCAGTCCACTAAACCATGGACACTGCCTTGAAACAAGTCCAATTTTTACCCCCAGGGTTTTGGGATTTATTGCCTATAGCATTTACAAAGAGGTCCCAGTTGGAGATGAAACCACGTTTACACACAAATACACATACTGTAGACACACAGAGAAAAGAGGGTTAGAAATGCTAATTCAGACACACAGACGGGGGTGTAAATCTAGTCCTCATTGTGAATTCAGCATGTTGGCTATATTGTGCAGTGGTGAGCCTTTTATTCAATTGAGCTGCCATCCATCCTGGCTATGGCACTGAGAAGACACGTACATGGAGCTCCCACAGGAACCTTAGACTCAATTCAAACACACAAGGACTGTTTGCATACACGTCAACAGACAGTGTGGAGTCACAAAAACACATCAGGGCTATAGTGGCCTGATGCAATTCTCCGTGGGGTCATTGCTATCAGCTGAGGAAGGTGGGCATCTGTGTGCACATGTTGCTGTCTCTGTAATATACCTGGGACTATATTTGCCTGTGGTTTGTCATAAAGCCCCACTAAATTGTAAAATGAGGGAGTGAACTCATGTTACTGTGTGCACACTGATGCAGCAAGCCACTGAAAAAAGTGTCTCTGATAGACTTTTAATTTGTCCTCTCAAATAAACACTTATGAGACCATCCTATTTTTTGATGTAAAATGCTCTAAATAGTGGTAGTTAGTACTCACTGAAACTGTCAAATAAATGGTCTCGATGAAAAGGCTGAAATACCATGTACTGAAATATAGTTAAGCAAAAGTATGAAACACTAAAAAACATATATTTCAAACTGATTCTCAGATTCTCAAAATAACGGCATAACAGTGCTGAAGTAACTTTTCCTTTTACTTTGCTGCTTTTTACCACTGACCACCACTGCTGTTAAAAATATATTGTTAGAACTTTGGATGAGCTATACACCTGTAAGCTGAATCCCTATGAAACCTGTAAGACCGATGGTACGTCAATAGCATTTCCATTCTTGTCTGCCCACCAAGATGGGATGAGGGGAAACTATATTCAGAATGATTTGTGTGAAGAGCATGCATGTGTAGAGGGCAGATGAGAGGTGTTAGCCACAAAGGTGGGCTGTGGCAGAGCTGCAGCAAGGTGAGCTATGGTCTCTGGCCCCAGTTATTATCATGCTGAGTTATAGGCATCCACCTCCCCCACCAATCTGCACACATTACAATGCCAAGCCATGAGACACAGTCTTTCCTTATGCTCTGCTGCTATAGGTTCTACTCATTCTCAGACTCTCTATGCTTCATCTGTCTCACTGTCTTTTGGCCCCTTTAGTTAATTTCTGTAACCACTCACCATTTATAAAAAGACAAGAAATCGAAAGAGTTGGAAGTTGTGGTGTAAATTTTAATTGAGTGTATGTGTTGGAGGTGGCAAAAAAAGATCCATGTAACCAAACAGGAGAAGCTGAAATTTTAATGATCACCTATACTTAAACTTGCCATCGCACTTCTTTACCGTATAAAGCCAAACGTAAGTTGAAAATGCCTGCAACAAAACCACAGCAGCATTTTAAGACAACACAGGAGGAGGGTTCCTATAAATAAAAACCCAGATCTACACCAGAACAAAACAATAAAGCCATTACCATATATAACACAGTAACCATATGTGAGTGGCAGAGAGGCATTATTGCTCATGTCACATTGAGCAGTGGAGCAGAATGCTGACATGCAGAGACTGGCAAAGTCTGACTGAAGGAGCCCTGCTCTCTGTCACCCTCACCTCCTGCTGGGAAGGCCTGTGTGTAAATCCACGGGGGGTTGGTGTAGGGAGATGGAGGAGACAGACGGAGAGGGAGAGAGAGAAATTAATTTGGAACGAATGAAACATTAGGACATATCCATCTTCTCCATCACCTTATGAATATGCACAGCCAGACAGGTCGAAAAGGCATCAATGACTCTACTCCCCCTGGAATTCAAAGGAAGAGCAGGAGAGGACAGAAAGCTACACTCCCCTCTGATGGAGGATCTCTCTGTGGCATACCGTGTGTGTGTGCAGTTTCTTCTGTCTCCATTTACTGTATGTGTCTGTGTAAAATAGGAAAACGTTGGAGTCACTTTTAGCAGCAGTCACAATTAAACACAATTGTTGCCTGAAAATTGCCTTTTCAATAACCTGCATCTCTCTCTGGTTTTGTCAAATAATGGAAATTCAGAGGAGAAATCTATGGACCCCTCAACATTTCTTTGTCCATTGGAGGGGAAATGTGGCTGGGGTTTTTCCTGCTTTTTTTATTCGCTTCTCTTCAGATGTGGAAGTAGAACTTGAAAGTCCTAATAATATGGCGCTTGTGCCAAAACCACTCCCTTCCCCATGCATTGCACCTCCCTTCTCGATTCCGTACTGCCTTTGGCTTTCCTTGGCCTTGGCACAGCTTCAGTAAGAGCGCATACCCTCACCACAAGTTCTTGCGGTGGTCTAAAACGAGAAGGAAGCATTTGGTTTTAATTTTTCCCATTTTGTTACTGACACACCACATACACATAAAATGAGAGGTAAAGCGGAGGTCATTATTCATTGCTCTTATCACATACCCGGCCACATTGTTTCTCAGTTCCCCCGGTGACTGCTCTGTCTGTTCATGGTTTTCAGGCATTCCTCCTAGGTCTGTGAGTGCAGTGTTTTTTCTGTGTGCTTCATAAAACTCTATATTTTACCAGTTAAGACATTTGAAGAAAAATACTACAAAAAAAAATCTTCTTTTATTTCATACTTCATAAGCTGGATCTTATTTCAGAGAATGTTTTAAAAATATATCTAATAAATATTATTATAAGACCATATAACAAAAAATGTTAGCATTGATAAAGCAAAAAATGTATTCAAAATTCAGATTGATACAGTATATGTAGAATTAGACCAGTAATGTAAAAACAATCATATTGTGCAACTGGGGGACTGCAATCCACTTCACTTACATGTAGCTACAATAATTGCCCCTTTGTCTTGTCATTCATGTGTTCTATGTAATACCTAATATTATATCTTCTCTCAAACAATATCCTTATTATTTGCTGTTGCAAATCAGATCACTGAAGTGTCATCTTATCAAGCTAATGGAAATTCTGTGCTTAGTACAGTGGCCTTTGAGCCTATAACTCCTCCCATACAATCTCAGAGATCTAAGGTAATAATAGGGAGATGAGTTGCTACCTTGTAAAACGTAGCTTAATATGACCCACATCAGAATCCAGTCTACAACATCTGCTGTCCTCCTCTCTGTCCTGTGGAGGTCAGAAAACACATTTCATTATTTCCTTCTCATCCTTTAATCCTCTTCTACCTGATGTAAGCACTGAGCTGAGGAGTGCTCACACACACACACCAATGGTCAACAGAAGTTTTATGATCATAAATACTGATTAAGCATCAGAGTGTGTGTGTGTGTGTGTGTGTGTGTGTGTGTGTGTGAGTGTTTGGTCTCAAGAGAGAGTGTGAAGGATGGGGGACAGGGAATGTAGAGTAGAGGACAGACAATGGCAGATGTGTTAATAAGAGAGAGTGTGCATGCATGACTATTGCCAACATTGTCATTGTAATCCCTTGTCAGGGAATGAGCCTGGGTTTACACCAGGATTACAGCTCAAGACCAATTGTTACCTGAGAGAATGAATGAGAAGTGCAATGTCAGACCTCGGACCAGCAGTCCCAAACGGGATGTGACAAGCATGCAGTATCCTGAGCTAGAATAGGTCAGTATATGGTCAAATTGATGATGAGCTAGCAGTGTGTCAGTTGGTGTTAGCTGAGACCTGACGCTTTAATGCATAATACTCGGCTCCATCCTACCTGTCATCACCTTAGACACCTGCCAATCATAATCAAGCTTCAGACCTTGTTGTGTTTATTTGCGTGTGTGTGTGTTTGTTCCTGACTGTTTTTTTTGCATAATGTCCACACAACGGGTGACCTTTGTGTTACTGCTGACAGTATTATTCCTGTGTTGTGTTTGGCTCTGACACCTTATGGAACCTAAATTGGATTGTAAGAAATTTCATAGAGCCACAGTTGGTAGAGAATACAAGTAGATGTCAGTAGGAGGGAGGCTCTTTTAAATTCCAGTGTTCTGGCTGCTTCAATTCAAGGGTAATGTATGCAGAATCATGGCCAGTCTGGACACATGCAGAGAGAGGGGTCATGTCTACGGCAGCATATCCAACTGCACATTAGGCTGTTCTTTGTCAGACAAAGACGGTATTATTCACTAAGTGTATTCATCCTTTGTACCAAGTGTCTCATCCTAGCAATCAGATAATCACCGCTAATCAAGTAATCAAGACTTTGCATGTATTAATTAAGAAATTACATATTATAAAATCCAAATAAATCCACACAAAACATATTTCTCACTGATTTTGCAGTCGCTGCTTTCATTTGAGAATAAAGAAAAAAGCTCCCCTCACAACAAAAATAAATAAATGCAAGAGTGCCAAGACTAATCTGTGCAGATCAGCAAATACTCTGAAACCGTGTCAACAACAATAAATAGCCAGGGGGGTTATAGGGATTTCTAGTTTATACCCATTAGCCCCAAAATTAAATGGCACCTGTAGTTATGGGGAACAAAAATCCACAAAACCCAAACAAATGTCAAAGAAATGACACTAGAACTAGAGTATTTTCCCCTAACACTCTTGTTCTAACCAATATTTAGATTTCTGTGATCACAAGGTTAGATTTTAAGGTGCTTTTTAATACTCTGCTGAAAGTGAAAACCCTGCTTCTTGCTATAGCCCTGAGATTGATAACTGCAGTTGAGACACAGCCTAAGGGTAATGTGGACACACACGAGACATTAGTTCCATTGTTTACTGGTACTATAGATCCTAGGCAATAAGGCTTTACTAATTGCTGCTTTGTGTAGATAAAGTTACGTTGTGCAGCTCTAGAAATGAGTCCTGTGTAGCTGCAATGGCTGGAGGCACAGACAGTAATGATTATGGAATTACCATGGCTGAAATTGTGATGGGTATCGTAATGATTTCATGTTACCATAATTAGCATTATGAGGAGGATTAGTGGAGTAGAGGCAAGGAGATAGGATTTTGAGGAAAGCAGAGAGACATAGGTAGATGTAAGCTGGAGCCTGAGTTGGAAAAGGAGACAATGACAGCATGGAAGAAGAGACTGAGTTAGTCAGAGAAGGAGGTGGAGAGCAAAGAAGAAAAAGTAATGGAGAAAGTGAGGGTGGGGGAGGCGTTAAGACAAAAGTGATGGGAAGTGTAGGAGGATGTTCATTAACTAAATGAGGATGAATTGTTGGCATGACTGTGGGCTGGTGAGGTTCCTTAGCTTCAATTTCTGAAATGTTCATCTCACACAGAGAAGGAAGTCAACCCCCTCACAGCCTGTCAGCTCCAAATGCAGTAGATGAACATCAGCTCATCAACATTTTTCTCTCCCCTGCCATTGTGTTAATCATGAATGTTACATCCTGACTGAATGCACCTCTAAAATTTCAAAATGATTTATGGACTTTATTACATGACATTTAAGGAAAAATAATTCTAACATGCAGTCCTGTTGCAACTGTATTTTTAGTGTGATATTGTTCTTTCTGATGAGTAAAATTTGCAAGATGATGCAATGTCATGATGCACCAACAGTGATGTAAATGTCGATCTTGCACAATCAAAAACCAGTGGCTTCTTTGTTCATTGTCAACTATCAAACGTCAAACGTGAAAGACAGGTTGATTGTAGTCACAATAAATCGCATTGCAATCGGAAAAAAAGACCCACTGAAACTGTCTCTGACACTTTCTCAAACTGTGTCCAAGGGTGTATGCTTGTTTTCAGTCATTTAATGTGATAAAGCAGGAATTCTAACACTTTAGTGGGCGCTGTGGAGTAGTCTACAGCAATCACACAGGAAAGCTGTTTGCAATTATGTTCTTGTGTTGGTCTGTAGCACGGCATGTATTGTAGTACACTATAATATTATGGGAAGTATATTAGTGATTTTCATTTCTTAATACAGTGTGGGAAGAATTGTTGGGTTATGTTCAGTGTAACTTCTAAAGTAGCCCTGTGGTTTTAATGCTTAAAAGAGTTATGACTTTTGGGCATCAAAATGACCACAACACCACAACGTTGCATTGTAAACCGAATGAACACATTCTTCTCTGTGGTGGGCTACATTTCCCTATGAGTAGGTATTTAATGACAAACTGGCAAATCATCCACTGCTGCACAGAGGCATGTTTGTTTGTTTGGATCCATATTTGTATGCAAACACACTTTTGTCTTCCTGTTGCGTTTTAATTAGCACCTTATTGTGTGCTGCCAAAGCTGTGATATTATATAAGTCTTCCTCCCTTTTCTTCTTTGTTCTGCCATAAGATGAAAATATTCAAATGATATAGCTAAACCATTAATTTAAGATGTATAGTCACATGAACTTAAGAAGGCTGGACTACATTTTCCTAAACACACTATATAAATTGTCCTTTTGTAGACTCCCTACCTTTATAAGTGGAAGAAAAGAGATTATAAAGTGGAAGTTGTTGGTCAATAATAAAATTACAGAAAATTAAATCTACAAATAGCACACTGGTAGCATCATTTCCTGGTGTGTTCAATACTATCAGTGCAGGCTTAATTCAAAAACAATCCAGTGAAAAGATGAACCTCTGGTTCAAACACTGGAAAATAGATTTTATGTAGTTACATGGACATGTGTGTCTCTTTTCCACATTTACTCAATTCATTATACTACATGGCTTTCTCTCTGTGTGTGTAGGCTTGGGATTTAAACACTGTTAGAAGTTAGAATTAAATTAAAAAAGCCAAGTCCTGGGCACCTGTAACAAAAACTCAACTTTGGTTCTGCTCATCAGTTCCAAACAAAGTCCACATGTCTGCAAAGACATACATATCGTGGAGGATGTGTCTACATGGCAACACTGCACATCGTGTTCATTTGTTTAGATTTGTGTCTGTGTCTGTGTGTCTATGTCAGAGAAACTGAGAATGATCATAAGCAATACACTTTCAAATGGTGGCCTATATGGTTATTTGGAAATAAAATCATAGCAGAAACTCTTTAATTTTGTTGCTTCGTTATGTTCATCCTGTACCCTTTAATTACATAATAGGTACCACAATTTAAGTTTTCCTAGTGCTGCCTGCAAACACAAGATTGTTTCTTAACAAGTATTATCCCAGTTCCCCAGGTTGCAATTATTTATTATTTGTTATTACTTATTTCCTATACTCTTCATCTCATCAGGTGCCAAAATGTACCCTGTAAACGGGGTTTAACTACAGGGTAAGATGCGAGCTGTAATCTACAGCTTTACCCAAAATTTGTATCAACACATCATAAAACTTTATCAATTGGAATTGATAAAGTTCCCGACTCTATCCGTCGGTGTGAGTGTGTGTGTCTAAGCACGGTGAAAAACTTTTTATTAATGCCACAATAGGCTCACAGAAGTTTCTTCTGTTTCTCTCTCAGCCACTGTAAAAAATGTTTAATTCCTGTTGAGTCACATAAGGCATTTGTCAGATCCTCTCTCAGTGTTTAGGATTAACCTAATCCCACCGTTATGAAAATGAATGTTTGAATCTTCTGTGTTGCAGCTAAAACAAGTTTCTGCCTCTTCATTGTCATGTCAGACTGTCCTCCTAAAACTGAGCTTCTTCTTTTTTCTCTCCAAACCAGTGAGTGAAGGCATGGTTTATTCACTTAATGAAAGAGAAGAGGATATTTGCGTGAGGGAGAGAGTTGAGGCAGCCAGTTAATCCTCCTCTGTCTGTGTAACTACTGCTCCCGAGACCTCTATATGTCACTTAGCATTATACTGTAAATACCTTCTCATAAGGCAGAGAGCTGAGCAGCGCACACTCGTGAAAATTCAGCAGCTATAATAATGACCTGCATTAATGTGCTAATTTGGAGCTTATCGTTTTCTCTGTCGTGGATCAAGTTGTTATTGCTGGGTTTAATCTACAAACTCATGAGTGAAACTCTGTAGAAGGAAGCTTAAAAATGTACCCTACCTTTTTGTGCCACTTGTAGTGGATTTTTAAACATTTTGAATCACCATGCACTAATTAGTAACTGGCATCTCTAGAGTAAGCTGCAGGTGTTGGATAACTCACTCATTACAGGGTGTTTTTTTTCCCTCTCATCCCCAAATATTAAGATTTAGAGAGTGTCTGACAGTCACTTAGCCTTTAGTGTTCTCTCTCATGTAAATTCATTCTCTCACATTCAGCTCCATCATTTTCTTTAAATAATTCTTGCACATGGCAATTTAAGTCTGATTTGTTTGTGTCCACAATTAATTGTAACTTTAATTATTATTTTCCATCGTCAGCCTAGAGATTTGCTACTGCCCAATGGGAGACTGGCCATTGGAAAAAATTAAAGCTAAAAATTTAACTGATTGTTTGTATTTACACGGGATGATTTTAGTAATAAGTAATAAGAGTCTAGCTGGGGAAGGCAATGGTCCATCAGCATTGGAAGGAGAAATTAGGCTACAGAAAGGATCATAAAAAATATATGAGCTTTTGTGAAATAAGGCGAGGACTGTTCAGTATAATCCCTAATGATCCAGATGGACCACTATAGAATCCTGTTCAATCATTTGTTCTGTGTGTCAGTACAAGCTCACATTCAAGTGTCCAACTCCCACACATTCTCTATATGCAGTTAAAACATGGATATGATCTATGCAATAAGCAAATGGTTAAAAAGACTGTACTTATAATGTTATATTAAATTATGGCAGAATGAATACACTTAAAAAGCACATTATAAAAGGTTCAAATGCTCTGCATTCACTTTGCTTTTATACAGAAATAGTACAGTTTGGGAAAAAAAGAGCAATACATAAAATTACATATGACTTTTTTATTTCACCAACATTCTTTTTTACATGATAGTCAGAGTGACAGTATGACTAATGGTCCTGCCTTTCTTTATTGTATGTTATTCCTATTGCGCAGGATACTGCTACTGTACTACTGCAATGCATGCAAACATGATTTCTGTAAATATGAATCTTTACATCAAACATATTGAGTCTAGATTATTATAAATATTATCATTAGCTCCAAATCTAAATGCATTTAACAGCTTTCACAAAGAAAACCTTTTTTGTCATCTGAAATTTGCAAAATATTAATAAAAAATAATGGATTTGTTTCTATAAACATTACACTTGTCAGAGTCTGATTACTTAAAACAAGCTGTACTGCATTGTGGAGATAGACCTTAAACAGTTTTAAACCATATCTGTAGTCAGGATTTTTATGGAGGATAGGCTATACTACGAATTGGTGGACTGGGCCCTCTGCCCAAACTTGTGAAAATGAATTCATATTTCCACTGAGAGTCCCAGCATTACTAATAACTAAAGATTCAACCTTGGAACAAAGTATTTTCAACAGTATGTTCTGTACCTTGCAAATTGACACAAATTGTGTTCAGTATGGCAATTTTTGAAAAAAAAAATGTATGCAATATATAGTTTTGTTGCAGCCTTAAATAAAATTTCTCATGAATCCTCAGGATATTTGTGAGCAAAACTTGCAGCTTGACAAAAGAGGAAAGTCCAGTAGAAAGCTAACAGTTTACAGCGAGTTTAGACATGTCTGAAATAACAGCAGGACAGAGAGGACTGAACATTGAAGTTTTTAGACAGCAGAGATTACAGCTAGAATACTGCAATTATGACTTTGGAAGACAGTGTTTGCGAATTTTATGGATTTGAGCGAAAGCATGTTTCAATGAAATAAGTACAGGTTCACTTTGCACCCACTGCGTCAATTTTTCTGGCATTGTTATCTCCATCAGCCGAACTGGACACTTTCAAAGCAAGGCCAATTCAAAAGTGCACACGCACCAGCTCTAGGTTAAATTAACTTAAACTCAAAAATTAGATGAGACACCAAGTTTAAATGGCTATTGTTACATTGGAAAACGTATAACTTTGACTCCCAATGGACTGCAAAGTAAAATAGAAGTTGGGAAATTTTGTCTTCTGTATTCATCTTTTAAAATGCAGTTTTAGAGCTTTAATACTGGAACATATGTCAATGCAAAAATCCTGTTGTAAAAAATCAAACTGTAGCGGATTGTTTGGCATTAATCTCTTCTATGAGATCTGATCCAAAGGCATCCCTTAACTGCTAGAGAGCTGTGATAATCTCTATCAGACCAGGGCTTTTTAATCTTGTTCCTACCACATGGCTTTTTTTTACTATATGATCTCAATACAAAAGCCTGACATTTTTTCAAGGTAACTCAGTGTTGTAATGTGAAGATGGATTAGCTGAAACAGTTTGGCAGTGAAATGTAACCGAAATGATTAAGGGCAGTAGGCTTTATTTTCTATTTTGAATGATTTATTTTGTTCAAATGTTAAGTGTGAGAGGAATTAATGGTACTCCTCAGATGGAATGATGAGCTGCACTTCTTTCACCATGCTCAGTATTCAAAGCATGAAGCTTTGGCTCTCTTTCTGCATGTGTGTACGTGTGTAACTGCCCTTTTCATTGGCCCTTATTGGTAATCAAGCGACATGGAGATCGTTCTGCCTCCACAAGGAAGAGTGACCATTCACTGGGACCTGACCCAGCCTCAGCTTCACACTGTGATTTATGTGACTTATTAGCAGGCCCCCACTAGCAGGGCCCATCATCTACATTATAACTAAGGATTAGGCCCCGGGCTAATGATAGGACTGGGAGGGGAAATCGACCATGCGTTTGGCTGTGCTGTGTTTCCTGTAAACCAGATTACAGAGCACATGCAGAGTCTCACAAAAATGAGTGACAAGCACACATAAATACCATGTCTATAACCAAACATGAAGATTAAACACACACTGACACACGCCAGCGTAAAACCAGTCTATAAAAGCATGGGGGTTGCAGCTGGATCTCTGTGATCCTTGCTAACCCATCAACTCACTCTTAATGAGGCCAAAGCTAACGCACATACACATGCATACATACTGTACACACAGTTATCAGTCTCCTGATTAAAATTAGTTTGCCAAAAAACATGTATTAACATCGGTTTATGTGAAATTTGGGATGCGGCACATGGCCTACATATTCAAAGACAACATGCATGAATTAAAAAATACACACAGTATTCAAAGAGACTGGCCTGCTAGTTCACGTATCGTGTAAGCCTTAATGCCAGTGACACACATGAAATTCATGTTTGGTTCAGTACTTGGGTAGACATGGCTCAGGGCATTTTTCATACACTGCTCATTTCCAGTGTTGAGGAATAATGGCACAGTTTGACTTCGCCTCCAGCATTCAGATAACCCAATATCAGCCAGCCACCTGACTGCTATTGTTTCTTTTATAGAAAAACATTGCAACTTAATATCACATCACATCTGCTCCCTTCAAGGGAATACTTGCATTCAGCGTGTGTGTGTGTGTGTGTACTGCGTGTGTATTTGTGGTTATACTAAATGTTGCACAAAGAACGTATTGCTGATCACAGGAATCCATCCCTGCAGCTCAAACCCCTGCTATCCAATCAGAAGACTGAATACATCCTTTGCCTATTGTGGACAATATCAGTGGATGCCCTTTCAAAGCTAATTCCATGAAACCATCACAGGATGAAGGGCAGGTCAGGGTCAGTGAAATTAAAGTATGTTGTGCTAACCCAAAAAGATTCTAAGGAGTACAGTACCTTCTTCTGTCTGCTTTATTGCCACACGACAGTAGAATTTGTAATTTAGTCCGGATTAGTTTTTGTCCCACTGCATATTTGTACATGTAACAGCCTCAGGGTCCTGATACAACATGTCCATAATATTTCTAATTATTATGTGTGACAGATTTCTTGGATTGTAAAGCTGAAATAGACTCTTTGATTACCAACAGGACTATTTCTTTTCTAATAAGAATACCCATTGAGCTAAGCAGCAGCATTGATGTTGACTCTCCAAACATGTATCAAAGCAGCCAGACCCTCCTGCTCCTCCTCCTTCTTCCACTCCCTCCCAGTCTTGTGGTAGTCTAATGCTGCTTTGCCCTGCATATTAACACTGCTGTAATTGGACTTGTTGTTTGTTTGTAGCTTCTGTGTTTGTTTAGATTGTGTTTGAAGCCTTGCTTAATTAAATTGCGTCCTTGGATTTAGAGACTCCGAGCATGTGGAAGGCACACAGCCGAGTACAATGTTGCTTACTGATTTCACAGAATGGTAGTTGTTGAGGAGAAATGGGAAAGGTGCATAAAGATGTTTAATGTGGTACTATCACTGCACTAAAGGTCATTTGTGGTTATTATAATTGTCTAATGCCTCTATGTACATGTTTGTGCATTGTAAATACAGTAATTTGACTTTATTATATCAAGTCAAGTAATGTAATCTTTAGTCAGTTATTTCCAAACTTTTACCACTTGACTTACAGTGTGGCAAACAGAAACCTCCAAGAGTTTGAGGTCTGCTGAGTTTTTTCAACCCGTTTGATGAAATTGACCTATAATTTTCCTCGTTTCAATTTCACCAATTCAAATGAACGATTGTGGGACTCTAAACTGTGTTTATGATTGAGTCTTGGGAACATAAAGGAAGTTTCTAGACCATGGAGACTAGAAATAACCATTAAAGGCAGGCTTTTTCTCGTAACACTTACACTTAGCTTCTCTGGAGGGTGTAATGACTCTCTTATGCAATTTGTATATGGAGAAATCTGTTGACAGACAGGTTTGGCACCACTAAACCCATGTGAGATGGAGAAAAGTTTGAAGATTCATTTCGAAATCTCCCAAATGACTCCCAGACCTCATCACTGGCATTGTTTAATGGCACTTTTTTTTGGAGGGGGGAGGACTGGTTGATCTTCCTGTTATGCTTGAGACAACTGGAGACACAACATTCACCAACAACTAGGAAAGGTGTGGCAGCTCATGCTAAATACACCCAGCATCTTAGAGTTTCTTCCTCATGAGGCAACAATTTGGGTTATTTTTTTGCATGCATGCACACAACTTTCTTGTGCTCATGTCAGCAAGGCAAACCAGGCGAGATCTTTGCTGCTTGCCATACATTTCCTTACCACTTCTTCTCCCCTTAGCTATTGCTTACTAATACAGATAATCAGGCTATGGTATTTTATATACACTCAGCGTTAGTACTTCCAACACTCAACATAGAATGGCATCACGGTTTCCAGCCTGAGCTTCCCTGACTTAGGCAGTGTCATGAGCTGTGATAATCTTTTTTGTTGTTGTTATGATGGATCACAATACTGTAGTATATAATATAGTGTATAATATTATGCTAAAACTGAATGAAAATCAGTGCCAAGTGCACAAATTTATCTCTTCGCAAAACACCTTATCCTGAATATCAGTTGACTGGCCATTTAAGGCCAGCTGTCTAGTAAATTATTTGGCATGTATTTTTTCCACTCTTGTGTCCTCCCTCTGTCCTGTTGCCCAATCAATAAAAGATTCCATCAGGCCATCTGTGTGTGTGTGTGTGTTTGTGTGTGCGTGTGTGTTTGTGTTTGTGTTTGTGTGTGTGTATGTGTGTGCGTGCATAACAGAAATTATGTGTTTCTTTGTGTGTATGTTTCCATGTGTATGCACATGTACTGCTACAGCTGTACTTTGGTTGCATCACTTTCATTATTTACATTGAAAAAGAATATGTTGAGTTGTATGGTTTCGGTAGCCTTTTCTGCGAGGTTTAAAACATGAACAGATGAGTACATGTGAACCAGAGAAACAGGATAAAACATTAAAGGTACTGTCCAATTAAATTAATAAACCTAACTTTTACTACACTGTATTGATTGTCAATAACAGATAGTATTTCAAACTAATGACACAGTTTTTGCTTTTGTAAAAAGGCTGAGCTTTTGAATGGAGTCAATTATTGTTTTGTGTCGTTATTTCAATTAACCACTCATAATATTTAATTCTACTTAACAGTTTTTAGAAATGTATTCCTATTCATGCTTATGTACCTAAAGAAGGTTGGTTTGTAATGTAATGAAAGCAAAGCAATGTTGGTAAGATGAAAAACTTTTTGAAAGGTTCTGTCATCACTGTAATTTTTGCCAGACTGCAGAAACAGTGTTATTTTAAATACCACTATTGTCTTTTGCACAAACCCCCAATTCTGCAAAATGCAAACAAGAAAAGTCAACCACACCTTTTTTTGCTGCAATCACTGGCAAAGTTTCAGGTTGATAGAACCTTAAAAGCGCCCTCACGCTTTCTTTTATCTGTTCGATAGGCTTGCTCAAACAAAAAAGCTTATTCAACGTGAGTGTTAAAGTTAGCACTAAAACAACTAGAACTTCATTAAGCAGCCTGTGTGATCCTTATGTTATTCTGGAGTCATGAGCTTGAGCTTGAAGGAGTTCATCACATTAAAGTCTGAAAAAGAGAAGTAGCATCTATGTGCCCATGTAGGAATAAATCTTTATTATTACATCTCTCTTAATAGAAATGCTGGTACAGACAGTGAGTATACTTCATGTTGCCATATTTAGCTTTATGTTAAACAACTATTTCCTGTGCATCATTGTGGTAAATACAATTTCTAGATAATAAGGCAGAAGTATGAGAAAAACTGGTTCTTGTAGCATCATCAGACTTTTATATAAACTATGTAATTTTAGCAGTGGCTGCTTTTGAGGTATTTTGTGCTTCTGCATCAGCTTCATGGATGTTGTTGAACTGTTGCTCCTCTTCCCAATTTATGTGACCAAACACTCCACTAATTGTAGGTTGGATCTAGGAAAAACGTTGGGATTTAAGATCCTTTTTTTGCAAGAATTCAAACCCCAGGATCTTTTAAAAGAGGATGTAAAGAAATCCCGACATCTCAACAGGAAGAAAGGGCCTCCAAAAAGCGAATGCTAATGGAGGAACACATATAAAACAATGAAGCTCTGTTGAACAAAAATACAGTGACTGGTTTGGTCTTACTATAACACAAAATGCTTAAAAATCTTTGAAACCTTCAGAATTTTCTCTATGTCTGAACAAATATGACCAAAAAAATGATATATGGAATAAAACAAACAAAAAAGTGTATCCCACTGATTGGATAGTGGGATAGACTTTTTGGTTTGGCAAACAAAAGTTAGGCCCTGCTTTATTTAATAAGGAGAAATGGGTCTTCACTGTCAGGGCTCGCACAAAGGTGATTTGTGAAGACATTAGAGCAGTTTTTGATGCTCACCTGATTGGAAAGGTTAAAGGTTAACACACCTGACATCACCAGATATGAATTCTTTAAGACACCACTGAGATTAGATAAGAAAATAAACTCGTGGAACAGCTTCTTTTTGGCTGAGCTCGCTTCTGAGCGAGCCAAGTGTCCCTGTCTGCAGCAGAGAAGGAGCAGACATCTCAGGAAAAGTCAAAGTTACTCGTTAACTCGACTGGATAACATCAGTGCTGATTCCGTGCTGATTCCGTAAATGAACGATCTATAAGAATAAATTACCAAAACACTTGTGAAACGATCCTAAACATGCAGAAAAGCGATAATTTCAGCTGGGCCCGCAGTTCCCCATCTACCGGTATGTGTTCACAACATCAAGCTTGTTGGCTAATTGCTAACTGCTGCAAACACATTAGTTTACATCCACTTTAAGCTGGAAGAAATAAAAAGCTCTATGTGCTGCACTTATTGCACTAACTGACAAACCTAATGTAGCTGTCGGCAGAGAGTCCCCATCGGCAGCAGACAGAGGAGGACAGGTATCAGTGACAGTGACTGATTTCATGTCCATTCTTCTATTCTGTTACAGTAGGTAAATTAAAGTAAACTGAAGTTTAGGTAGATTGCACCACATTCCTTTAACTTGCATGATCAAGCTCTTGCTTTAATTATATGTGGAGAACCTTCATATTAGTCTGTAAATCACAGATCACCAGTTAAGACCTGTCTATTTATATTATTATATATGAATTGAAAAATAAAGAACTTAAAGGGAAAATAATTAATAGATTAATCAATTAATAGAAAATATAATCCATAAATTAATAGACGAAAAAATTATCAGTTGGTGCTGCATTATTCCTAACCACTGTCTTGGTGGGAACAGTATCATGATTTGGGCTACTTTGCTGCTTCTGAACCATCATTAATGGAGCATATACATATAATATGAAAATTGTTACAGGGAAATACCGCATGAACTAAACACACAATGGTTTAAAGCAGAAGACATGTAATGTTTGGAATAGCCAGGTCAATTTTTGGACCTTGATTCTATAGAAATGTTTGAAGGAGAAACGTCTGCAGTTGATGCAGGGACACCAATTAACATCCCACTCTTGAAGCTGTTCTGTAAAGAGGAATAAGCTAATGTGCAGGGCTGATTATAGCTAAAGGTGGTCCAATTACTAACAAACAAATATTTAGGACTGGATAATTTTCCAGAGTAAATAAATGGATATGTGAAAAGCTGTTTGTTTTTCTGTTGTTATTTTGTTAGACTTTCATTGGGTTGTTATCTTTGTGTTTTTGTTGGATCATATGCAGCAGATCCCCCTTCCCAATCCAGATATTAAGCAAGGTGGGGTTTGTAATTCTGTTATGTCTGGTTGTTATCCAGACATAACTGCATCATTTGGTGCTCAACATCCTGGTTCAGACCATTATAGTTCATTGACCTTGCAGTGACATAGAAATCCTCACAAATAGCACTCTGTATGTCTTACTTTGTCTCTTTACTTACTATGTCCTTATTTTACTTTATGATCATTATTACTATTCTAGTCTTTTTAAAGAAGAAGACACTTATTTGCACTCAGTGGAATGCCCTGGTAAATTCACATTACAACAATTAGACTGTCATAAAAAATACTACAAACTAATCTCTGCCAACTATAGCAGACATACCATATCGGCCCCATATTAGTGAAACAGTAGGACCTGCATTGGTTTTCAGCAGGTGTTTAGAATGATTTTAAATTATCAAAGGCACCTGGTCTTTCATTTGACTGGTAACTGCACTATGATTAAAAAATAAATTTGTCCCCAATTTCAGTAGACTTCATCTAATCAAGGGTTTACAAAGCCTGAAATCTGAATCAAATTTTCAAAGTTGTATTGCTTTGTAAGTTGTAATTATTTAGAAGAAAAAAAATATTGTACCGCTATGATTCACAATATGCATTTCCAAACAGCTATTTTATGTTAATTTTCAATTTGTGCACAAGAAAATATGCCAGATGTTAACTCAGCTGCATTAGTGGTCTCTGTAAGTGGCCCTGACTGTCAGCAGACAGAATGTCAATCCTGAAAGCAGGCCTGATGATGGTGGAGTTAGCCTGTGCCACTGACCAATCAGATGCAAGTTGAGTGAGGCACAGAAATGTACCCTCACAAGCAACTATACACTTGAATACAACATACTCAGATTTTCTTTTTAACACTAACCATAACTCCTGGCATTCAATAGATAAATAGATTTGTCTAAAAAATTGCACCAAAGTTCCAAATCCTGCTCATCCACTGCAAATCCAGTTCACTAACTCAACCATATTTCAAGCAAGCACAATAACACAAAACATAGTAAGCCATTTAATTTGTCTAGCAGCAAAAACACCTGCTCTCCATCTGTCCGTTTATCTCTTTTAGCGATTGCCAAAGAGCAAAAGTCAGTCTGATATTGACTGTTGGTTTGCCTTTTGCTGGGTTCTGCTTTCTTTTTCTCATTCTCGCTGCATCGCTTCCTTGCCGTATTTACTGCTGAACTGTGCTAAGAAAACCAATGAATGTACTGTGAGAATATGGAGCTAGTATATTACTACGTGGTATAAAACAGCATTACGCAGTTCTTGTAAGAGGTCTCCAGGATGGGACTTTAAATTTACATAGTGGAGTATCTGGTGAAATGGGTCTTTTGCTGTAATCGCAGAAATGCTTTGTGCCTTATAAGAAGTTAGTGTGACATTGAAATCATTTTGAAGCAGTTATTTTAATATAAAATGTTACATGTTAGGGCTTTAACTAATAAGTGTTATACTAACTGATAGTATTACAGCGTACAGCTGTTGTGTAAGCCAAGGTTATCAAGGTTGTCACCTCAATCTCAACATTTGACCAGGGGAAAAATCGAAAGTTGTGTTCAACAGGAGCAAAAAACATGTCAATTTTTCAATTAATTCAATTAGAGCAAAGGAAGTGTGTGAGATAAAGCTTGTGTTATTTATCACAGGTAAGGTAGCACTCAATATTGAGCTTTGTTAATTAGAGCTCTTTGGCTTAAACCAATGACTGTGGGAAGCAATGTTTCCACAAATAGTTTCCACCTACCAAGATCAATTGATCTTAAGGCAGCTATACGCCTTTCTTAGTAACAGAAGGAAACAAGGTAAAAACTGATCATTACCAATGAATATAATCATTTTTGTGTGTCTGACAATTTGTGATCAAAGTGCCTACAGCGCTGAATTTGTCTTAATGTTGACTGAACAGAATTCTTGTTCTTATTATTTCTGTTATTAGTTCATTAGTGCTTATCCCCTCCAAACAATGTGTTTTAATTGCAACACTGTAAAAAAACAATTGGGCATAGGGGGGTTGATGACGTAAATTAAATGTTTTAACCAAATGCTTCCCACATCCTGTTCATGTTTCTTTTGACAAAATAACTGAGGACATTGACATGGATGTTTTTTTTTTCACACCCTGTGGAAAAAAAGGAACAAAAGAAGAAACTTTGTGTCAGTAGGTCATCAGGCTGTAGCTTTGTCAGCCACTGGGGCCGCAAATTTATATTTGGCTGCAAAGCAGACCGGTCGAAGGTTTAAAACAGATTAGCTGATATGTTGAGAGTTTTGCGTGTAGTTTTTTTTTTTTTCCTTTCTGTCCTTTTGTCCTTTTCTCCAGCTCTTTCAAATGCTGCCTTCTACCCATGTCTCTCTTTTACATTTACCCACACACACTAACAGACACTCGCAATCCTCTCCTCTCTTTTTGTTCCTATGACCTTGCAAGGTGTGCATACTATATTTATGTGGCAGCCAGTGAGAACTGATGTGCAGTTTTTGAATTCTTGATGTTTTAACAGAATATGCAAAACGCATTCTCTCTCACACACAGAAACAAAGAGCTTTGTTTGCTGATAGTTACCATTTAAAAATATTAATGTACTGAGTAGAAAATATACACATTCTAAGAGAGTCATGTCACAAAACTAAGCTGGACCCAAATGCACAGATAAATTAGACACAATGTAAAAAGCTATTTACTTAAAACAAAGGGTAAAACAAGATGGTGCTCAGAGGCAGGCGATCAAATTGTGTAAACCTTTCTAGTGACTGAGGCAGGAAAACAGATAATCTTCAGGGAGACACTTGCAACAGGAGATCAGACAGAAGGAACAGGTAAACAGGAATGGCTAAAATGCTGTAAAGATCCTCTGTAAACTGACATCCATATGTAGTGGAGCAGAGGAGCAGCTGCGTCGAGCAATAAAAACCTTTTCTTTTTTTTTTTGGATGCACATATCCAATGTGCTGTTTCATGTTGAGCATTCTGTGCGTGCTGACCCTGCACTGAAATTAAGCAGAGTTTCTCCTCTGAGAATCTTTCTGACTCGGACAATCTCCGAGTCAACTCCAGAATGTGTCCAGGACTGATTTCGCATGACATTGTCTGGAGTTTATGTGTGAAATGAGCTAAAATGGCTAATTATTGGAGAACTGTGCTTGAATGGGAAACTCCAGGCCCCTGACTTGTGTAAGGAATACCTGGACCCAAACCAAAGCAGACACAACATAAGCCCCAAGAGGGAAACTGAAACAGGCCCTGGTGAGAAAACATGATGGTTGGTGGAAATTTGAACTGATGGACAAAACAAGCCAGGGGCTTTTGTAAATATGGCACTTAAACATAACAGGAAAACTCAAGCTAAAGTACAGAGCAGGATCCAGTTCAGGGTCATGTTGACAAGCTTAAACATTCTGTGTCTCTGAAGCTCAGACACAGGGACAGATTACATCTGAGACTCAGATACAGAGGTCTAAGCCCAGGCTGGAAGATGAACAGGAGTGGATTTTAGACATCAGAGGCCCCAGAGAGAAGGTTCTCCCTGTGATGGCATTTAAACTGCTCTGGGCTATGACAGTGTAACTGAATCATGAACCTGCTAAAAACAAAGAAACTCTGCTTTTTGGCATTATAAAAAAAAAAAAAAAAAAAAGAAAACTTTTATGGAGTACATATTCACAGATGACCATAACAGAGGTTTCTGAATAAAACTGCATGTTTTAAAGGTGCAATACAATTTTACTGCCTCTGTAGAATGTGTCTCTTAGGTGTGACTTAGTGTTTATATAAACTGAATTTCTCATGCTGCCTATAAAGCGAGCTGTCATGTGTCTTAGCTGAGAAAACTTAATAAATGTTGGCTACTGCAGGCTTATCCCTATGACTCTCCCTGATGTTTCTTACTCTCCCTTGTTTTACCATGTGTTGCCTGGCTCACTCTGAGCCCTTTGGGCTCTGCTGTGCTGTACTTTCATATTTATCACAACAATTTCAAGTGACATGTTCTCATGCCTCTATTTTAACCAGGCAGGATGGCCTCAGGTGAAGAAAGACAAATGCATCCAAATATGTTCAAAACAAGCCGACATCAACTGGGAAGCTATGCATGCATGTGTTGTGTGACTGAAAACAGAAATCTGAAGAATACTTTCAGTATTCTGGCTAATATCCTCGCACAAACAAATTACTGTATACTTTTCCAATTGTAGACATGATTGAATCGCTCTACTGTGTATTAATATTGTATACTCCATATGCTGACATGTTGCAAACATTAATAAGAAATTATTGCAATTATAAAGTCAGAGTCTGAGTCGACCATTTTGCTTAGGAACCCTGACATGGATCACATACAAGTAATGCTTTTTTTAAATAATTAGTCTTGCAGACTGTAGTGTCTCAAGAATACTAAATATTAAAAGTTCTCTAAAGTGCTATTAGTTAGCAATAGTATCTGTAGCACAGCCTAATGAATATATAATTGCTCAACATTTCAAATGCTGTCCACAGAATCAACCGAGCCATGGCATATTCCCTATCTGCAGGTTCTGTATACATCCATCAGCAATGACACACACACACACAAACACACATACAAGCAGAGAAGTTAATGTTGTGACCAGCTGAATGATCTGTCTTATGTTTGTGCTGTAAGTAAATGGAATTCTGTGTTATTCAGACAGGCATGCTCACTTACTGCTGCCCCCACGTCTCTCTAGGCTCTCTTTCTCACCACTGCCACAGGGAACTCATCAATCATCTCTCATGGGCAGACACTTCGATGGACATGGAATATTGATATGACTTTTAAGATGTGGATCATGAATATGATCTCTGACACCTATCAGCTTTGCAGCTGCTCTACATATAGCCAGTGACGTATTTGTATAGCTCTGTATACTTATTTAAAGACAAGTTATAGTTGGTGCACTGAAACACTAGGAGGGTAGTTTCAAACTGGTGGTAGAAGGAGCGTATTGAAGCTACTGGGATGTCTGAAGTAAAACTAATCATGCAAGGTATTTCATATATATATATATATATATATGTTTGTGTGTGTGTGTGTGTATTTATTTTATTTTATTTGTTTCCCACATACTTTCTTCTTGTTTTCTCATTAATGACTGACAGACAAAGCAGTTAGTAGTGTGAGTTGAAAGGCTTGGTCTGTGTCTCACTTCATACAGCTATCCACTGTGTATTTTTGTTTTGTTACTGTTCCACAATTAACTGGTGACTATAAACCTCTCCCTGCAGATGTCTCCTTATTAGCTGCTGTGTGTACAGACTCACCCACCATCTTCTCAACTGGAAAAAGAATTGTGAGTGTCACCAAAAATACTCCCCCCCGTTTTTTTTTTCTCTTTAACCTGGCAGTCCTAGCATGGTGTCTGCAACTCTACATGCGTTAGGATTTACTGGTTTATATATCATTTGAGTATCCATTTAGATCTACTCCTCTTATGTTAAAGCAGAAAGTAAATGGTTTGGTGGCCATAACTCACTATTATGTGTACAGGAGGATTAAATAAAAGTTAAGTTATGTGCATGAGTGCCTTTCAATGCATAGGCATACTGTATACACATAAGCACCAAACAAACATACACCTTACTGTCAGTGCTGCTCCTTTTACTGCATCCAGATTTCTGTAATTTGTTTCTCTTTTTCTAACCTTTTCCGCCATTTGTGTATATTGATATAAATCTGCACTGAGGCTGTTTACATTTACATTTACATTTAGTCATTTAGCAGACGCTTTTATCCGAAGCGACTTACAAGTGAGGTAAAGCAAACTTACAGTAAAACTGTGTTTTACTGTAAGTCAAGGAGAAAACATCAAAGCAAAGTCCTTTTACAGTTCACGAGATGCAAGTGCAAGAGAGCAGAAAGGATTTTTTTTTTTAAGAGATTTAAGTGCATAGGAAGATGCGGAAGAGTTCAGTTTTCAGCAGTTTTTTGAATATTGGGAGTGAGTCAGCTGAGCGTGCAACGTTTGGTAGCTCGTTCCACCATCGTGGGATCATTGCGCTAAACAGTTTTGCTTGGTGTCTTCTATGCGGTGCTGGCACCACCAGACGTCGTTCCTCTCCAGACCGCAGCGGGCGGGAAGGATTGTAGACTTGAATGAGGTAAGCGGGAGCTGTCGAGTTAACCACCCTGTAAGCAAGAGACAGAGCTTTGAACCTGATGCGAGCAGCTACAGGAAGCCAGTGTAGAGATCTAAAAAGTGGTGTGACATGGGCTGTTCTGTGGTTTCACATCAGTCTGATCAGCTGCAGTGTCCAATCACCAACAGGTTGCCAACAAGGGGTGTTTTGGCTGGTTAAAGAGTTAAGTAAAGGATGCTCGCATGTATCCTTAATTATCTATCCGCAAACATCGCTCCTTGATTCATGATCCTCAAAGAAATAAGAGGGTCTGGAACATCCTTAAACATGGAAGAGAACACCAATTAAGGATCGAGGAACAATCCATTAAGGGAATTGGGATTAACTGAATGTTATCACAGCGATGGGGGTTGAGCAGTTCTTCCTTTGCCTGACAGACAAAGTGGATTCCGTCCAAAAATGTGGTATCTTTAACTGCCCGGGGCAGTTAAAAGGGGAGTTCGCAAAGTTAAAAATTTGCTTCTGGTAAGAGCGCAGCTGTTAAAGAGGCAACAATGTCATAGGTTTCATACTTAAAGATTTTCACATTATTTCTCAAGAGGACAAGCAAAATCATTTTAGGCCAAAAATGCAGCTATTTTACTAAAATACACATTTTAGACTTGTCTGGTTTTCAGTTCTCAGTATTCTCCGTATTGAAAGGAGTAGATTTAAATACATTTCGTTTTACCATTTTTGTAGCTTCATGCATTTTAAATCATGAATTTGTTGGATTAAACAAGTAGCTGGTGTATATTTTTCAGTGGTTTCAATAAATGGTATCTGAGAATGGTACCATGCAAAAAAGATGAGCATCCATCCATCCATCTATTATATATACTTACATTATATATAAGTGTATCTTTTGTATTGGGGGTCTGGAGCCTGTCTCTGTTAACAACAGGTTAGAAGAAAAGGAATTTATAACATCTGGAGAGTAATGGCAGAATATTGATATATTCATTTTAATTATTGTTATTAATGATAAATTACGTCAGAATTGTATGACATTGACATTTGCAGTTTTTTAAACTAGGCTATTATATACAATGGAGATTATTAGTTTGTAAAAGAAATTATCAACAAGATGAGACTCGATGTTATTTTATTCTTGATGAGGTTTCAAACATCACAGCAGTCGAGAAACAAATGATCGGTCGAGCAATAATTGGTATAGTTATATAGTTAGTTTTTCTGCCTTAATATTTAAACATTAAAGATTCAAAATTCAAGAATAAAACAAATGTATTGATCCAATACATTATCTACTTGAAACTATAAAACTGAATAGTCATTTCCTATAAAATGTATATTTTAATTTGAGTATTTACATGCAAGCATAACATGAACGACTGCCTCACCAACTGAGCTATAGCCGCACTGAGCTATAACCGTATCATGGCTGACAGAGGGACAGAGGCCATCTGTGTCCTTGCTTGCTTTGAAAAGTGGTATGATGTTGAGGAAAGAGAGATGACAGGATGGAGAAAGTAAAGGCCTGCACAACTGTTGGTGGTCACAGCCCAGTGCTCACATCCCTCTGGCTGCCTTCAGGCCTGACCTGTGTATGAGTTCTATCTATTCCTCACAGTCTGAACACTTCTGGACAAACACAGCCACAACACATGCAGTCACAAGTGCACACAAACACATCTGCCTCGCCTGCAAATGTAGACAGGTGTGCAGAGTCAGTCAACAATATTTTGAAGCAAAGTTTTAATGCACTCATGCAATCACACATGCTAGGCTGCTGCTGGGAAGCGTATTTGACAGACACGTCCGGTAGGATGACAAAGGTGCACACTTATGACACAGGTGCTTTCTGTTGCTGAAACTGTAAAATACATATATATATATATATATATATATATATATATATATATATATATATATATATATATAAATATATATATTAGCAGATCCATATGTATATTGGTGCAAGGTCAGGTGGTGCTTTTCTTATGATCTCCAGCTGCTAGAAGTCATCAGAAGATTTCTGTCGTAAAACACATAATTTGCTTGCACTGGTATCTGTATGGGGGTCATAAAAAGGTCTAATATCTGATATTATGCAAAATTGCAAAAATAAATATTCCTGTATTCAGAAGAGTGATTTTGCCCCCTTGTAGCACTGTACATTATTGCTGATGTGTTACCAGTTGCAGTGCAAGACAGATTGGCCTAGCGAGACAATGTCTCACCACATGATCAATATCTATCTCTGTCTCCCAGTTAAATGAAAAAAAGACAATCTTCTGCTAATGTATCTCCTTTATTACTCGTATTTATCACCAAGTGAGATGAGAAAGAAAGAAAAGGAGGGTGGGTGGTAGCAGCCCTGCGTGTTGAATATGAACATAGTGAGTCACACATAACAGCCTGTCAGCTACAAACAGGGCAACCGAGCTTTCTCCCACCATATGTGGAAGTGTGGTACTGTATGAATATGGGAAAAAAGACCAGATTTTTAGCTCCTCGGTCTTGTATCTGTAGTGTGAATGCAGCTCAGGAGTTGAGTGTTTCCCTGCAGCCCCTCCTTCACTGCTGCTTTAATTTTTGATGAATCTTGTAATAGCTAGAGCAAAATATATTGAGAAAGTGGCCTTTGTGTGTAGGGCAAAAGGCATGTTGGAGGGAAGGCATCACCATATGTTGCAAAGTGGAAATGAAATTGGCTTTGTCTAAAACAGAGAGAAATCTAGAGAATCTGCCGGAGCCCTGGAGCGAAGAAGAAGAGAGCGCAGAAGAAAAAAGAAGGAACTCTCCCCCTCATTTACTCATCACCTCCAACAAAGAACGGTATTAAAGAAACACCTGTGGTTTGAGCAATGAGAGATCCAGGGCTTTCCCTCCTCCTCTACTTCTCACCGTTGAATGCCTCATCCTCTATTTCTTTTTCCCCCTGCTGCTGCATCCTTTCTGGCCAGGGGCATAATCTTTCAGACAAAAAAACTAAAAGAAAGAGATGCTGACATGTAATAAAGCTGGACAGGGCTGTTTGGGGCCGAGGCTGGCCATAGCTGCCACTCAAAACTGGCTTGTTTCCTGCTTTTGGCTAACAAGAAAGAAATGCTGGGTGCTTCTACTGTGGAAAGATGATATTACAGACTAACAGATGTTTGCTAATCAAGTGTTGACAGATAGGGTGAAGGGCCAGTCAAAACGTCTGCATGGGAAATGATGGAAAGAGGAGAGGAAAAGACCGATGGAGGTGAGTGTGGGGGTGTGCAAGCCTATCTTAAGCTTCTGTTCTCCAACCTCAGAACTTGTGCTGTGCTAAATCACCAGGGGAGCAGATAGCTTTTAGCAAGCTACCCTGAGGTGGAAAAAACAGCTCATCCCGACGCTGTTATTCCCTCTTTCCTGCTCTCTCCTTGTTTCATCTTTCTCTTTCGATGCTTTTTGTTTTCCTTTGGTACCCCTGTGACACTTTTTTTTTTTGGAAGGTAGGTTTGAATGGAAATAAATTTATTTCTTCTCATCTCATGCTGCTGCTGCTTTGGACATAAACCTTTTCCACCCAGGAGCAGTCAGTGCTGTCACTGAAAAATGTTACCCCTTTTTCCTGCTTTTCTCACACAGCTGACGTAGTATTTTTAATGTTCATTTCACGTTGTATATTTTTTATTTCACTTATCAACTCTACCATATTTATCTTACCATTGCTGGTGTTTCCTCCTACAAACTGATCACAACCAGGTGGCAAACGTGCAAGGTGATAAAACACAAGGACACACATGAAGGGGAGGAGGAAGATTGGGATGATGTGGGGTGTGGCAAGGTTCTAGTCTAAGGAAGCAGGTGAGAGAGGAATTTTTTGGTAACAGGTGTGAGGTAGCAGGCAGCACAGGCGCTTTGAAAACAGAAAGGGCCACAGTATCAACCCCCTCAACCTGTATATTTGCCAGAGCCACCTTTAAACTTCTTCTACCTTCCACTTGCTCACTTTCCGGTCCTATGTACGCCACAGGAGGCTCATGATACCCCGGGGGTTATTTCTTCCCTCTGCTTCCTTTGTTCTTGGGAAATGAGCACATAGGATCTGCTGCCTCCTTCTCTGTTAGCAAACGAATGTTTCGAGTAACAGCAATTTCCTTGAGCAGGCAGTGCCTCCTGCTGCTCCAGATTACAGCTCATTAGTAGTAGTGGCAGAGAGACAGCCCACACCGTGCCTCCGTTCTGATTCTCACATTGTTTCCTGTGATTTTGGAGCAGCATGCCATGGTGACAAAAATGGTGGAGGTGGTGGTTAGAAGGGTTAGGGTGTTGGAAGGGAAACAAAGACAGCAGCAAGGCGCTTGTTCACAGTTGTCATGTGCCGATGAACGTGAAGAAGTAAGTTGAGGGAATTGAATGGCAGTTAAATTAGATGAATGCTACAGGACGGGTAAGAAATATGGATGAAATGTGTGCAGTGACATGGGGCAGCAAGTTGTATAGCTGGATTGATGTTAAAGTGAGGTAGCTGAAAAAGATTTCGACTTGGACAAAGACTGAGGATAGTTTTGGCTTACACTAGCAACAGTAACTTCTATTAAGAAAGATATGAGAGGTTATTTAGAGGTCATAGGGGTCATGTACAGAGTCAGCAGCTTATTTTTTTGCATGAGCAGGCTAAAGCTTGTGGGCTGATTTGGTAGCTGAGCTCTTGTACATCTGCTTAAGTCTGTCTTTTGTCTTTTGTTTGGAAGAATAAAATGCGTTGAGAGTGCTTCTCTCAAACTGTCAGCTGTGCCAGGCAGTGCGTGGTAATTGCCATTGAACAGCTTTGTGTTTCTGTGAATTCACATTCAGTATCTGTTTTTCTCTTCCTTCCTGTTTCAGAAAACCATGGACGATGGAACTCGAGCACAAAGTTCTAGTCTCCTCGCTATCCTTGGAAAAGTTTTGGCAAAGTAGCAAGAGGAACAGATGCCAGATGTGTGTGCCGTATGTTAATGTTTCAAACTAAATCCTTTTTCTCTGCTTTTGTTTTGGTGTGTCTGTATACAGGCTTGAAAATTTCCATCTAAATTGGGTCACACTCATTTATGTCATTATAAAAATATAATATATAATTGGAGTATATTTTTTACAGTGGGACATAGAAATAATGCAGGTGTCACCCTCATAAAACAGTTCTAAACTAAACACAAAATGTATTTGAAACAAAGAAGCGAAATATGTATGTCAGCGATAGAAAACAAGATCATGAAGAGTAAAAACTGAACACTCTGATGGACTGGGTAAGTTTCACTTTTCATCTTCTTCTCCTCAAGGAGTAGGCCTCCATCCATGCACGGTTGGATGATTTACATCTATCTGCTTGGCCTCTACCCCCTTCAGACTGAATAAGCCAGGACGATATCAGTCCTGAGTGCAGTGGGGGGCAAAGAAAAGATCTAGTAGTCAGCATGTCTTGCCCTTGGTCTACAAACACAGCTCTGAACCATGCTGTAGCAATGTATGCTGCTGCCTGGAGCTGCCCCACTTCTAATATGCATTTCTGAACATGACCTCTGACCCCGAGACTCACCCTGACAGGCAGAAACTCTGACAGCCTATCCCCTGAACTAATTCTGCCTCTGTAAAGACTGGAGCATGAAGCATGCAATATATCAGAATAGAGATGTTGAGATGTTCTCAATGTCAACAGCTATTAAACTGAACTAAGGCCTAATTACATTTTACTGACTGGCTCAGACACTACTGAAATGCAGTGCCAGCTTTCTTCTTAGAATAAGCTGTTTTTAATCTTTAACTAGAAAAGGCAATTTCCAAGGAAATTACGTGGGAGAGCTGTTAAGTCGCCCGGTAGAGGCCGACCGCTCAGAAGCGGCTGAGAGCAGAGGCGTTTGTACGTTCAAAGCCGCAAACGCTGAAGAGAGATAAATACAAACAAAAAGAGAAAGAAGAAGATGACAAGAAAAGGAAAAAATCCAAAATCCCAGGAAAAGTTGAATTAAGAAAAGAAAAAAGTAGAAAGTAACAATGGAGGAAGTAAATAAGTAAAAAGTTGATATTTAAAGTGTAAAGAAGCAGAAAAAGAAGCAAAGTAAAAAGTTGCTATTGAAAGTGTAAAGAAAAAAGTAAGAAGTGAAAAAGCAACAACTTGATTAACAAAAGTGGAAAGAAGTAGTAAGAAACAAAGGAAAAGGTAAATATTCCCAAAGTTAAAAGAAACAAAGAAAGAAGCAAAGTAAAAAAGTTGCTATTAAAAGTGTAAAGGAAGAAGTGAAAAAGCAACAACTTGATTAACAAAAGTGGAAAGAAGTAGTAAGAAACAAAGGAAAAGGTAAATATTCCCAAAGTTGAAAGAAACAAAAAAAAGAAGCAAAGTAAAAAAGTTGCTATTAAAGTGTAAAGAAAAAAGCTAGAAGTAACTAATTAGAAATGAAGGAACCATTTTAATGCTGAAAAACTGTTGAAAAAAAAAAAAGTTGAAAAGAGCTTTTAATTTGAAAGTGTGTTTCCTGTCTGTGTCTGCGTGGTAGTTTGTGTGTCCACTGTAGGGAGACTTCAAAACAAACTCATTTTAGCATTTAAATGCTATTTAATTAAAATAAGAATGATAAAAGGCTTTTATTTTGAAAGTGTGTTTCCTGTCTGTGGGTGTGTGTGTAGGGAAACTTCACCACAAAGTCATTTTAGCATTTAAATGCTAAAAAGTGGATAAAATATTATGAAAGGCTTTTATTTTGAAAGTGTGTTTCCTATCTGTGAGGGTGTGTGTGTAGGGAAACTTCACCACAAAGTCATTTTAGCATTTAAATGCTAAAAAGTGGATAACATATTATGAAAGGCTTTTATTTTGAAAGGGTATTTCCTGTCTGTGAGGGTGTGTGTCTGTGTGTGTCTCCACTGTGTATGTTGAGGGAGAAAAACTCAGGTAAAGTGTGTGGACACAGCTCTGAGGCTGATTACATGACGTCATGCAGCTGTGTCCGTTACCATGACAATGACTGCTGCCCGCTGCCCGCCTGCTGAGTCATGTGAGCCAAATGCAAAGGCAGGCTGGAAAAGTGCTGAGACTATGCCTCGCAAAATGCTCAAAATATGAAAAAGTATTAGTCCTATCGAAACAATTCAAAAACTGTGAGTGACAAAAGGCTTCAATGAACACACTGATGTACTTTATTTGAAGATACTCCATAAAATGAAGGCGTGGTGGCGATTTTAAAACAGCCCCCCGTTTGTGATTTGATTAGAATTTAAGAACCTCTGTTATAATGGGCTCCAATGGGAGTTTTGACGGCACTCTCTCTGCTTCTGGACACTTGGAGAAAGAACCGTCAGTCCTGTCACTATGAGAGTTACATTTACTGAAAGAAGACAAAAATACCTACATTCTGATGTATAGTTTGTTTATGTAAGATTAAAGTTGACTGAAGGAAAGAAGGAAAAGAAGGAAAAAAGTTGCTAAAAGTGGAAGCTGAAAAGTTAGAGTGCGTGTGATGTCACCCACTCTAGCTGCTCCAACATTCCGCAATACACACTAATGGAAAAGTTGAAAAAGCTCCAAAAGTTGCCTAAAACTAAAACTGCGATTATTCAAAAAGTATAAAAGATAGAAAGAAGCTGATCCACCCAGAAAAAGTTGAAAGGGACTAGACCCGTATAAAGTTTAAATGAAGTTTCTACTCCAAAGTATGACGACACAAGAGGCAGATGAAAAGTGGCAAGTTGAAGGGAAATTTTAAGTGCCTTCCATTCATTTTCTATGGGAAAAAAAGTTCATAAAAAGTGAAATATAATAAAAAGTATAAAAGTTATTAATGAGAAAAGTAATACCACCCCTGTCCTAAAAGGGACCTACGTTTAGAAAGTGGAACGAAGTTTCTACGACAAACCGTCTAGGAGGAGATAGTGACCGAAAAACGGCGAAATAATAATAATAATAAAGAAAAGGATCTCATAAGTGTGAGAGCTGTGCTTACAGCTCTCCCACTAATAATAAAGAGAAAGGATCTCAATAGTGTGAGAGCTGTGCTTACAGCTCTCCCACTAATAATAATAATAATAATAATAATAAAGAAAAGGATCTCAATAGTGTGAGAGCTGTGCTTACAGCTCTCCCACTAATAAGCAGAAATTTTAAACATTTGTGCATTTTTTTAAGAACGTGTCTGATATATTAGGAGGCTGAATTATGCACAATCTGACTTGAAAGCAGAAATAAATCTTCAGTGTGTGACTTGCAGTTACCCTTTATCCAGAGTTAGGACTCTGAAATACTCATATCTCTGCACTGTGGGTCATGTTCAACAGTTAGAGGAGGAATTTTTTTTTCCTCCTTCCTCTATTTAGTTCAACTCTACACTAAGGCTGTGCTCAGCACTCCTTCAGCACAAGCACAGCTCAGCTGACCCTGAAACAGCAAGCCTCCGACCTCAGACCTGCTTTAGGGTAAAGCCATTTTCATTGTGAGCTTTGCAGGCTGCCAAATGCAGCACCCATGAACCAAACCAATTCCACTTAATTCATTTCCATTGCAGTTGGAAAACCTGTGCGACTACTGCTGATAGAAGTTCAGATAATATAAATCTAAAGCAGAGGCCTTCAAGATGGTGCAGCGTCAGTCTTAAGAACGTTAAACGGCAGCCCTTTACTGTTTTGCAGTTTTTCATTTTCTTGACTGGTAGTCGAGTTTAAAATGTGTCTGCCACATACCAGTGCTTGTCTTTGGTTCCACACCCATACCCAACAGCGATGTTTGGTACCCCACACTATGTGTCAGCTTGCCTGGGACACTCACTCTGTAACAATCTTGACATCTCCTATCTAAACAATGCTGTCGTCATTTGTCAAACTCGTCTATCTGTCTCTTCTCCCTGCATCATTTGCAGGAGGAGTGGACTGGGACTGATGCCTGGGTGTGATAGGTGCCTGTCAGGGCCCATGCATTTGAGTGCATACACACATATATAAACACACACACGCTGTGTGCGGTTGATAGAGATGGATGCCTTGTGCATTTGAGCTTTCAAAGTGAGTGAGTGTGTGTGACAGACAGTCAATCAGCCTGTGATGAGAGGTAATCACACAATGGACAGATCAATTAGTTATTTTCTCAGGGGGCGAACAGAAGAAAAACACCACACTCTCCAGGTAAATGATTTACATTTTACTACCCTTTCATCTCTCTCATTCCACTTGTAACTTTTTTTCTGCTGTTTTCTTCTAAAGCCTCATTCCTCCCTCCTGTGCGTCTCCCTCTCTCCCTCTTCACTTTGAATTGGGATGTTTGGCTGTTTATCTCTGCTCATTTCTCCTCATGCCTCTCTCATAGGGAGGGAGGTGGAGATCCAGCCGATCAGGGTTGAATAATGGTGTATGAGCACAGTCTGTGAGTGATGAGAGCTCCACTTGGCTTGATCATTTATACTGGGCCTGCTGCAGAATAAACATATGTATCCCAGAGCCATCAGAGGCATTGCAGGGCTGGTGTGAGTACAGGCACACACGTACAGTATAATATACAAGAATATAGCACACATTCAGGCATGCTTTGTATGTACAAGTGCAGACTTCAATCTCGGGAAGGACAAAACTCACATTTTCTTTGCTACACTTTTTGACATGTGGCTATGGAACTGAACATGGTTGAAAAGTCATAAGCTTTAAAGGACTGTTTTCTTTTTATTCCTCTTTTTTTTTCCTGCTCATGCAGCCAGCGTCAGCTCCCATCAGTAGCTTGAATTTGTGGATTTAGGGTTGTTATGCATGTAGGTCATTTGTTTTGGGGTTTTTTTTTTTTGTGTGTGTGTGTGTGTGTGTGCGTGCGTGCGTGTGTGTGTGTGTGTGTGTGTGTGTGTGTGTGTGTGTTTACTAGCTTTAGCACCAGACATTCCCTGAGGTTGCAGAAATGTGGCACAGTCTCGGCTCTCACTGGAGATCCCTCTGTCCTTCACAACCACTTAGAGCCAGATCCAGTCAGTGCTTGTCAGAGCAATTTCACACAGCAGTTTTTATTTACAGGAATACCATCCTGTAAAGTCCTTCACACACACCCTAAAACATTCATGTTGTTTTTGAACAACAAATGTTGCTCTACTCTTTGCACTTGTGTATTTTTGCATAGACCACGTGCTTGTCACTAAAGCAAAATAACCATGTGCCATCTGATTTTACAGCTAACCAAACATCAGTCTTATGCCCCCCTGCTCAGCTGGTGTTGCTGTGTTACTCAGACATCCTCAGTTCTCTAGGGCTGGCTCAGTGTGCTCTATTCCTGTTTCCAGTCCATCTTCTTCTTCTGTGTGCTGACAGGACCACCTGGTACTGCCGCTGATTGCCAGATTTTGGATTATCCTGCATAACAATGGGCCAAAGGACTGTTTGGGCCTGTTTCACTCACTAGCTGCCAGGGACCGCCATGCCTCTTGCCCTTCAGAGACAGTGGCTGTTCTCCCCATCATGCACACATGGATGCATGGCCACTCTGGGACGATGCTCCCCCTCACACACATTCAAACTGTTAATTAACGTGTCCTTGTGTTTATGGCCATCCAATGGCCAACAAAGGAGTAGGTGGGGCTTATGCTTGTGAACACATTCAAACATGAACACACATTGGTATGCACATTTAGTAAGTCCACAAAAGGCAAACTGATGAATTTCAGTAGTTGTGAAAATGCCGTAAAACTAATTTAAAGGTCCGTAAAACTCAAAAAAAATCCAAACAAGGTACTTGTATGAAAAGAGTAAAAGCCTAATTTTAACTGGGCTGAGAGTGGTCGCACTGTTTTTTTTTTGTTTTTTTTTTAACCTCGCAGTATCTATTAACTATGTCAATGCGTAACCTCTGTTTGCATACAATATATTGTAACTCTATCTCTACATTGGCACTAGCATGCAATATATGTCTATCAAGGTTAGATAAGACTATGTTTGTTAATTGCTGTAGAAAACACTTTTTCTGTTTCTAGAATAATCATACATATCAGACTGAAACTGTCAGAGTCATGACCCAACTGGAGTAGAATGAAGCCAATGAAATAGTACCAGCCACTCACTGTCTGAACCACAAACCAAATCTGTCACTCAAATTGCAAATGTAGACCACAGCAAGGTAAAATACATAAGGTGAGAGACAGAAAAAGAAGAAGCACAGAGTGCGAAATGGTGATGAAATTTTAAAGGACAGTATCAGAAAATGAGCTAGTGACTTTGACATCAGTTGCAAACATTTAAAGTGTTTTTTTACATAACCTGTTGGTGTTGATTCTAAGTTACACTTTATTGCTTGTTCTTTTGCACGTAGAAGCAAAGCAGCACCATATGGTGCAAAATTGAAAACCCGTTTTACATGCTGCTCTTGCAGACAGATTTATCCTGTATGAGCATATCAAATAGAAAAACGAATAACTGTCATGTCACTCCCAATTTCTATTTGTAATTAATATTTGAAACTTTTAAAAAGAGAGTTACTGATCCAGTGGATTGCACTAGAGATGCTGGTGTTGGTATTGATATTCAGCCTCTCTGCTCCTTGTAATTGTAGTATCAAGAGGGAGCAGCTTGTGGCCAGATGTCATGGTAAGACACTATTTCCCATTTGTTATTCACACGTGGAATTGAAACGGCAGGAATTAGAGGTTAATTATGATAGAGAAAGTTAGGGAGGTGAAAGGGAGAGTGAGACAGAAGAATAAAGGAGTGTTGCAGGGAAAGTTAATTTTCAGTCCTGCTCTTACTGTGTTGTGCTGCAGCTGGTGATGAATGACAGACAGAGAGCTCTCAGCTGGAGGACGATGGCTAATGGAATTGTACTGCATCGGGTCTAAGATTCACAACGAGTACACACTAGGTTACTATTATTCTTTCTAAATGACATGCCTTGTTAAGAACATTCTGCCTCACATAGAGACTGCTGGAAAAAGCCCTTCCAGAAAGATGTGGACTTTTACATTGTGTTGATGTGTTGTTTTTTTGTTCATAAGCTTCAAAGATGAAAAGCAGGTCTGGGCTGCATCAAAACTTTACTTCTGTTCCAACTAAAAATATGTTTCAATTTGTTGTCTCATCATCTGGCCAGTGAGTTTTCATTTGAATGATGTAAGTCACCAAACTGCCACTAATGAGTTTCGATCTCTGCCGTAATAATGACAAAAAAGTACAAAGCGGGCAGGTGGAAAGATGACCTGAAAAGTGGGCTTTGTAATTCTACTCTGATGATGTTCAACAGAGCGTGAGACCAGTTGGGATGAAAATGCCTTCATATATTGGTTTCTCCTGGCTGCCTGCACTCTTATTCTTCAAATCTACGCTGTGCCCAAATGTACCCTTCAACTGACCACAGCGCTTTGTTCAACATGGTTTATAGCATTATCGATTCGCTGTTGTATTTACTGTATTCACCGCTGAGATTATGCACTGGTAAATCAAAGCAAACAGGCGCAGTGGATGAAGTCATTACATCCACTAGCATTGATTATTCCCATTGGGTTTCTCCCTTCCTCCTTCACTCCCTCCCTTCCTCCCACATCTTACTGATTCTACAGTTGAATGAATTGTGGCCAGTGGCCGAGCTATGATAGACACATCATTACTTTGCACTGCGCATGCCAATTTCGATGCCATTTTACAGGCAATGATTAGAAAACAGTATAGCAGATAAAAAGAAAGAAGGACAAAGTAAAACTACAGCCTTCAGTGTATCACAAATGCTAAAATGAAGACAATCTCTCAATATTTCATAGTATGTCTTGGTATTTCCCACCCCCCCTCGCACAATATTCTCCAGTCTGCAGCTCTAACCTGTTTAGAGGATATTATGGTCCCTTGCCATCAGAAAAGCCCATTTACTCATTGACAAAGCTTTATCCATCTAGGTATAGCCTTACTTTTCCATTTTATGTGTGTGTGCACGTATGTGTGTGTGTCTATGATAATGTAATCAGAACCTTTAGAGTCGTAGAGGGTATGCCTGTAAAAGTATCAGATTTGTTTGCTGGCATGGAAGCTCAAGATAGTGAGATAGGATCAATGTTGAGATGAAACATTGAGCTGTCATGGCGGGATGATTGTTACCTTATTTGTAGGCCTACAATCCTATCACCAGACACAGTGCTGATGTTTGACAATTTTGCAGAAGTCTGGATTATATTTACTGATAAAAATGTTGATGTTGAAAGCAGAGATTTTTTTCTATGTATTTGTAGGTTGGGTACAAGTGCAGAAAAAAAGAAGGGAAAAAGGAGAACTTTTAAACCTCTAAGATTGTTAGGCATGTCAAAGATGTTGTGGACAACGCCCTTTTTTATGATGCGATCATTATTTCCTTTTTTCATTTGCTCAATCATTCTTCTGTTCCATTGTTTGTTCTTTTGTTTCTTTTATCTTCTTTTTTTTCTTCTTTTCCTCCTGTCTTTCTCGTTTTCTTTCCTTAGTTGAAGCCTGATTGCCCTTCACTTGAAGTAATAAAGCCACTCTATCATTGGCCTATGTCTCCATCCGTCTTCCACCCACCTCCCAGTTCCTCACGAAAAGGACAATAAAGCAATAAAGCTGTTGTGAATAAGTTACAATGCACACCTTAAGCGCAACATTATATTTTACTGTGTTTTTGTCTTGACATTGTTTGCATAATGGTTCAATAGCCTAGTTAAGAAAAATACATCCATCACCCTTCGTTGTGGACTGATAGTGATGCAAAAAGACAAATACCTTTTCAGGAGCTGATCAAGTTTCTCTTGTCTTCCTGTCCTTCTGTGTCTGTGTTGTTCTCTCCAGAAGTGGCATTGGCGCTGACAGCATCTGCCAGGGTGTAGAGGGGCCAAGGAGAACCCCTCCTGTTTTCTTTGTGGTCTCCAGGCCCCCAACCATATTCTTCCTGCTAATTAACCTGCTGATGCCTTTTTACTGTGTAAATTTTGGAGGGAAGCTGGACAGAGGATGTGCAGCAGGTGAAAAAGGAAGGACAGCTGAAAACTGAAAACCTGAGTCCTAAATCTTGATGATTAAGGGTGGTCCCTCGATTTTTCTGACCAGTTATAGGCACACACACATGCACAATTTCCTGCACTACCAAACATGTAGAAGTTTTAGCCTGGATGTGCTGTTGACATTTTACAAATGGTGAATCTCTCTGTGTCTAGTCCAGCACAAACAAAGGAATAATTCTTGGCCATAACTGTGATACAATCACAGGGAGCAGAAATGATTTATCAGTACCATCAGTACTTGACCCTATCACATGTGACCAAGCAAGACGGAGGTAACATGGCACTCACAGTGGAGAAAAGAAGAGAGATCCAAACCTGCCTGCTGACACACATTGTGAGGTTAGAGATGCAGATGGCAAAACTGGCTGTGACTGCACCAGCTTCAGGTTGCCAGGCTTGGAACTGAAGAAAATCAACCGCAGTCCAAGTGCTAACCTCTTTAGTATGGAAGTTCAATTTCCTATAATTTTTTGCCAGGGGCCCATTAGCTTCCATTCTGACATTCCATTTTGTGGTGAGAGCAAGCACTTTTGTTTATCCTTATAAAAATGAGTTCCTGAAGGTAATTGCATCCGTGCTGCATTCAGCGTGTTGTTCATTAGGAGAAGGAGTTATAAATGGGAGATCTCACAGCGTATGTTCACGTCAGGCTCTACTGCTCCTTCTGCCACCATGGGCGACATGCACATCGCTCACTCCCTCGCAGGAACAGGCAAATATATAACTGCACTCTGCCAGCAGGAGCTAAAATAGGAGGAAGGGGAGCGGTGGAACAAGGAAACAGTGATGGGGGAGGCCACAGAGAGATAAGGATGGGATCCGAAATTATGACTTGGAAGATAAAACAAAGCAAAGAAAAAGTTTTATGATTGGGCATAGGGAAAGATAAAGAGGTGGAATAAGGAGAAGAAGGCGGAGGTATAGCAGAGAAGGCAGACGGGCAGGAGAAGTTTCCAGCCTTCCACCCATCAGAGAGTTCGGCTGTTCAGATGTTTGGTTGGCGGTAAAGGCAGACAGACAGTTTGCAGCCAATGATATGTGTTGGGAATCATCTCAGATGGGCTAATGACAGGAGGGGAGAAGCAGACAGATGGCTCCCGTCAGGGAAATACGCTTGCAGTATCATCCCAGTGGTCTAGACTGAGACTGCGTGAACGTTTGGGATTGAGGAGAATAAGTAATGGTTTAGTATAAAGGGGGATACAGGAGGGGAAGGGGGAGACAGCCTGTCCTCTGGCAGACCACCTGTTTCAAATAAAAGGTATTAAAGTGTGAGTATGCAACATATTCTCATCCCACAGCATCAGATATTGATGCTTTCTAAGGCGTCAAATTGTGCTGCTTTGTACGTCCTTTGGTTTGTCTTATTGATGCCACAGGTACCTTTTGGTCCTTTGGATGCCCTGGAAAAAAACTATATATTGTGTATATAACGACTTCATATACATTAGGGTTAGAGAACGTTAATTTAAGAAACGCCAATGGTTAGGGTTAGGCATAAAAAACTTCAGGGTAAATTTAAGTTAGAAGAAAAATTACATTAAAATAAAACGCTACACAAAATAAACACAGTGACAACGGCACGGTAATGACATGCACCACGTTGTGAAATACTCACCCTAACCCAAGCACAAAAGGTTGAGTTAAACCCCTGTCTTTTCTTATTTTGCGTCATTAATTTAGGCTTTAAATACTGGGTTTCTGGGCCAGGGTTTCTCATTGACTACACTGAAAGCACTAAGCCTCAGTCACCGACGCAAACAGGTAGCTTAAACGTTAGCATTTAATGCCTCGGGAATGAGAACGGCATGGTGTGTGATGATACAGGAAACATCATCAACACGCACTTTTATTCGCTTTAAATCTTTCGGACAATTCGTGACAGAGCGGTGTGCTTGTACAGTAGGTCTTGCAGGATAAAGTCCGGATGTTATGAGCATCTCACTCTGACATTAGTGTTCTCACATACAGCCGTTCCAGAGAAAGTCAGGAGATTGTCAGAATTCCAGTGCACGTTTGAAAGGGGCTTAGAAACAACAATGGTTGACTGCATCATAGTGCATAAAAACAAATATATATTAATATCTAATATATCTAATATTATCTAATATAAATATATATTAAAAGGTAGAAGTTTGCCTACTGAACTTGAAATGTGTGCTAATGAGAATAAAATAATAGCTCATGGAGTGGATTGACAGTGTCCCAATCTGGTGCAATAAAGCTACAACTACACACAAAACTGATATACTTCCCTTTTTTTGTAACAGAACTTTAAAGTCATCCATTGTCAATAGTTTTTTGCCTCTTGCAGAGACTGGGGACATCCCTACCTGTTTTGAGTTCCTTTGATTCAGAGTAATTAGTCTGTATGATATGTTTTAAAACATGTCGAAGGCAAACGTATTTTTAGTTCCAAACAACCACACACAGTGAAAAAAAAATCCTAGAGAAAGGAGGGACATGATAATTGTGTGTAACAGCATAACAGCCCACGCTCAAAGGCTTGATGTTACACCTGGTTTTACACATGAAGGTGTGAAGAATTAAGAAAAGTGAGTTTACCTCAAAGCCTTTACAGACCTGGCCAATTGCCCCTTGACAAGGGCATTTTGTTGGATTGTTTAAGCAAAGTATACAATAATTGGTTTTAGGCCTCCTATACTGATAGTTAGTATCAATGGCCTAAAACTGCTGCGTGAGTCACACATGAGTCTGTGCAGATGGGGGATGTGTCCCATGCAGATCCTCCGCTGAATGTCAACCCCCTGCAATGACGTGCAGCGATGAAATCAGACCTGTCTTGTTACCGACCTTAAACGACCTCCTCAGAAAGCTCTTACAATGCTGTCATGGCATGTTTTACTTCTTATATTTACTGGTTACCACCGCTCCCAATCTTTATTTAATATCTATCACAATTGACCAATCTCTCTCTCTCTCTTGCTCTCTCTCTCTCTCTCTCTCTCTCTCTCTCTCTCTCAGTGTCTCTCTGTCTCACTCAGTGACCACGGGACGAGGGCATAGATCAGTGCCAGTTTCTGTCATTTCCTGTAGCATGATTTCTCATATAGTAACTATATAACAAATTGAATGTTCATAGAACTGTAACTATTAGTGAGACAGTGCAGCTGTGCAGCATTAAATTCATTAACCAGAACATCATTAGACGAAACCATCTCACAGACAGCAGCAGCACGATACAGCCACCCACCGTATTGTTTTTATGATTTCTGTTGAAGCCTATGGTGGTCTAGTTGTTAATGCGAAGTGCTTGTATCTAGAATTTCACTGGTTCAAACCAAACTGGGCTTCTCTTAATTTAATCTGTTCCATCGTTGGAAGCATGGCTCACTAATTTTAACTGTAGAGACATAAAACACTGTTCTGACTCCTTTTTCTGTGTTTATGTTGCTGCCACTAAAGACTGCGTGTTAGTTTTGTTTGCACACAGTCTTTGATTATAAAATAGAAATGGCATTGCTATGTAATGATCTCTCCTTTCATTCAAATTTTAGCTGTTATAGCATTATTGTGCGTAATTGTGGAGCTATAAGATTTTTTGCATGCACATGGGGAGAAACGGTCTTCTAGGGGGGAAGGTTAAAGATTATTCTGTAATCTTCTCAGCCTCCCCAACGCCGATAGTCCTGACTGAAAGTGCTTACGCCTGGTACTTAAAAATAAGGGGGGGGGGTCTGTTGAGAGACTGTGTGTGTATTGTTCTGCTCATATGTATGGGAATATGTGAATGATGGTGACATTTTCAAGACAAGTTTCAGCAACTATGATCAGAAAATGAAATGATTAAATTTTTGATGATTACATTACTTTTTAAACTCAGACTTTCTGCTTGCTGTAAAACTTAACTGGAGCCACACAATAAGAGCTGTAGTTGTGAATGCTCTGCTATCTGCCGAGTTACAGCTAAAGCACTTTAGTTTAAGCACATTTTTTAAACTTTGTTAATTCATCAACAGCCTTGCACTGTTGCCTCGGTATTTAAATGTGATTTAACTTCTTTTTGCATGATAACATTTAAATCAAGGGTTCATTCTCCTAAATAATATAATTGATCATTGTATTGGGAAGTGACATCATTTAAGTTCCAACAACTAAACATATAAACAAATAAAAATGGTTACACCTACAGGTTAAGCCCTGTTTTATGTGTAAGTGTGTTTTTGTGAGCAAAGCACCACCATGCATGAGATTCAGCTGATAACTGCCTGACAGCCAACTGAGAGCTGCAATTCTTTGCCTCTCCATCTGTAGCTGTTGCAATTGCAATTGCTGAACTTGTTAATTAAGAAAATTAAGTTTTTTGCAAAGTAAACAAGAACAACTGTCTTTGTGTGTTTTGTACATCTTTTTTCCTATTTGTCTCCTTTGCTTATGTCCTTCCTTCGCCAGTATCTATAGTGTAGTGTTTGTAGTGTAGTGTAGGTGGCTCCTCCTGTCACCCCGTCTTGAGTATATGTCATCTACTCATGTCAACCCATTTGTGTTCCCCTGAGTAGCAGCTAAACAGATCAAAATGGACTAATCTTGTTCAGGCTGCTCTCATCTGCTCCACTAGCGGTAACAATCTGTGTCGCTTCAGTTGCATGTTGTCTGACTGTCCATGTCTGTGATGCTCAGCTCTGTTGAAGGGCTATGGATGAAAGGGTTTCAGATCAGCTGTCAATATGGCAAGGGAACTGAAAGACCGGTAACAGATTGAGAGTGACAGTGTATTATGGGCAGATCACATATAATTCGCAAGTCAGACAGCACCGATGCTGAAAAGGAATCTCTTTTTTACACAGTGATGCAGAAGGATCACATGACACAGGGCGTGTCAGCATCTGCTTTATTTATCTTGCTAGTGTGTTATGTAGAAAGTGCATCACCACATAAAGAAACACCAAAGTTTGCATTTTGTTGTCATAAGTGCCTTTAGCATTCTATATAGCATAAAGACAAGAGGACAGGAGTCCTTTCTTTTCCTCTGTGTGTCATCCTTTAATCCTCACTGTTTCCTTTTTTGTTTGTGTTTGCTCTGTATTAAAAACATAAAACATTTTTTGGACTTAAGACAAGAAGTCTCCAAAGCAGGATTTACAGTAAGATGAGAGTGGCTAATCCATAAAATTATGTTGAGTTAGTTGCTCCTAGTGGGCCTCCTGTCAGCCTCTGTGGGTGGATGACTCTGTGTCAGACAACTGATGCTGGTTTATTTAGAAGACGCCACGGCACCACAATGAGGGGAAGCATTTTCCAGTGCAGCTGGGAAATGGTCATTAGTTTGGCAGCTTCATCATCATGATGAGGCTTAAATAGGTCAACCACTGACTGCAGCAGAGAGAAGAGGTGGGAGATTTGATATCTGTGGTGTATGTTTGCAATCATTTAAGTGAATTTGTCAGTTGAACTTTCATAGGTTAAATAACCAGACATGCTTTTATACTTGTATGTAATTAAAATAATATTGATACTGTAAAGTAGCTTTGTGGATTGCAGCTTGATCACTGAGATAACAAAGCGCGGTAAAACAGATACGATAAAAGTCCATTTGTATGCAAACCCATGCAAACAATTCCCCTCTGGCACAACATAGCCCGGGATATGCTCTGCTTTCCAAGACAATAAAGGTGCTGAGGGAGCAAACATAAATTTCATTTCACACACCAATCATAGCTTTACTTGACTCCACCTGTTTGATAATGCTCACACTGTGGCTTATATTGTGATTTTCTGGGTTGAATAGGCTTCTTTATGGCCTAAAAAAATAATAGAGACAAAATATGGATTAGATACACATTTATCATACACTGTGAATAAGTGTACAGAAATGTGCATATAAATATGTAGTTTCCTCAGCCTGAATATAAACAGGTCTGTATATTTAGAAAAAAAATAGCTTATTGTTATTCAGGCATGAGATTCATCTCAGGGTACTTCGCCCTGATGGAAAGCAATGTTCTTTGATGTTCAGTCATTGTTTTATGTTTGTGCACATGAAAAAAATGTGTGTAATTCACTGTTTGCCAATTATGCCTTTTTATTTTTTCTGACACTTAACGTGGATCATTTGGCTCACCACTCGGCTCCACTCCGGATGAGTGTGTTTAATACGCATTTTAAGGAGCATAAGATCAGTTTAAATATATGACAATAGCTTATTATTTATGTATATGTAGTGTTTATTTAAGAGGTATGTCCTTCTCCAGCCCTGCATACACAAAATGCAGAGAACTCCATGTTGCAGTCAAAATGCAGATTTTATTTCATTACATGCACTCTCTAAATTAGGTGGCATATCCTGGCATGTGTATGCACATATATAGATGACTGAACAAGCTGCATATCATATACATAAACCCACATCCCAGTGAAAACGATAGGGAAAACTGACCTTGGGGTTTTAGGTCCAAGGACACTGCCATCGATCTCCCGGTGGAGGCAGTCAGTCTGCAGGTGTAAACTGGATTAGTCTAAAAGGGATGCATCAGAAAGTGTGTGTTTGTGTGGATTTGTGTATATATGTACTATAAATGCCTGTTTGTTCCTTTGTGTGTCTTTGTCCTTGTTAAAGAAGAGAGATGGCACTCATACACACCCATGAGGAGTGAACAGTTGTATAACACAGATCCTTGCAGCACAAATTATCTAATGAACTTTAAAATGTACATCTCAGATACATTCATATCACTGTTTTTGGTGCTACTGTTGCCTCCAGGAAAATAAGAATACCCTCTTTTGTTTGAATAGGAGGACATTTCCTAATGCAATATGCAGTAGAACAGAATATTGTACAGAGGTTTCACACCTATTGCAGAATGAAGAGGAAACCAGTTGGTATTGATTACACATCATTTCTACCAATGATTTATGACACCAAACAGTTGGTTGGGTGTCATATCCCACCTCAGTTTGTCATCTAAAATAACGCGGCATGGTAAGCGAGAGTCATTTTGCCGTTATGTTCCTGGAACTCTGAAGTAGTGCCTTAGGGCAAACTCTTTGAAATATATCTCTGTGACAGTGCAAACCTTCACCTTGGCTCAGATCTGCCTAAATGATTTTAGCTGCAGGTGAGAAATCCCAGCCTTTGATTTAGCAAGGGGGCACACAGGCGCAGATTTCTCAGAGGAGGCCGAGTGCAAAGATATACATTCAGAGGTAAATGTCTACCTCATTTCCAATTATGGTTTAACGAGACGGATTGAGGTCAGCGCCAGAGAGCAGGGCATCAGAAACCTGCCATCAGACACACTAGTAGGAACACCAGTGGAGAGAAGAGGGTACGAGGTGGCAGGAACATTGGAAGTCCTAGCACGCCACCCTGAGTGAGAGGAATGATCTTCCCTCTGTCTCCCATCCATTCTCTCATACACACACCCAGGGAGCAGTTTGAGGCAGGGGGCTGAGATCGTGCCAGACGCCCATAAAGGCTCCAGTGATTATGTGTGGAGAACTATCCTAGCAACCACAGAGAGAAAGTGAAGCAGCCAACTCCTTTCTCTCATGTCCACTTTAATGCTGTGTTTTGGGAGAATATTGTCCTTTATGATAACTCCTCTGGCACAATGCATCATTTTGGATGGACTTGGTAAAAGTGCTTTTAAAGTCAGCAGCAAGTCAATGATAAGGACAGGGGGGAAGTGACATTCGAGTTGAGACTGACAGCTTGGAGACCAGCTGAGAGAGGTGTCACTGCTACTCTGTCTGAAAGGCTGGCTGTTGTCTCTTCCTGTTTGTTCACTTGGTCTTTTCACTGTGGTTTCCTGTAGAAGGACAGACGAAAGTCCCATTTTTAACACAAATCCCTGTTAAAACATCTTGTACTTATAGTTTGCTTTACCTGGAAACAGCCATCTATTTTCCTATTACCAGATGTAATCCCTGAGGTGGACACTAAAGTGTTTAAAAGATTTAGTAAAGCATATACAGTACTCAAACACAGGTGCAGCTGCATTCATACACATACTGTGATCGAAGTATAGACACAACTGCAGCTGTAGATGCAGCTCTATAAAAAAAAAATCACTTTACCTTAATTTTAAATAAGTCAGAATAGCAGAATCTATTTCATGATATTGCACACAAGTGTCTCCTCCTGTCAACACACTGTCAATTGATCAAAAAATGAAAAGCAAATATTGTTTGGTTTATGCAGAGCTGAACTTCCGCAGGTGCAGCAGGTGTTTGGCTGGTAATCTCATTGTCCATCCTGTATAGTAACTCTGATTCAATCTACTGTACTAGCCATATGGAAAGCAACTCATGGACTTCACTTCTCTATTCTTTTTTTTTTCCTGCCAAATGGAATGGAAAATGGAGAAGAAACAGATGTGCTTCGAGGAAAAAAAAAGATGAGTCTTTGCAAAGGTCAGAGCATTTGGTCCTGCGGGATACCGTTCATATTTTTCATGCACTTGTCTGTGGCTAAATCATGTGTATGTCTGAGCAGTTGTGCTTGTGTTTATGTGTGTGCGCACGCAAAAAGTGTTGTTCTTCAAGAGTGTTTTTATCTTGAAGGGCTGCTGCTTGAATCAGTTTACGACAACCCCACAGCTAATGCGATTCAGAGCAGAGAATAAGGCTGTGCATTTTAACAGCTTGGCCAGTGGCGCAAGCCGGCCAGCAATGCACGAAGGACCAACAACAGCCGAGCTATATGTCTGTGCCAGATAGTCTATCAGGGCTGCTTAGTGAGGGACTGCAGTTCCAGCATGTCTCTCTAAGGACGGGCCAGGCTTAGAGATGAGGAAAAGGAACAGAAAATCATTCACCTGTTTATATCTTAGTAGCTCACAGGTCGCCTTCTGTTCCAATCTCCTTTCCCTTTCGTCTTCCCCCCATTCCCAGGCTTTTCTTTCAAGCTCACCCATCTCTCTAACTGTCAACTGCATGTGTGTGTTCATGCATGCATGCTCATAAATCTCTATGAAGGCTACCTTCTGGAGTAAAACCGTTGTATCCATCAGGGATAAGAAACAATCCTGCTTGATGTACATGTGCACAGGCAAGTTGTGCACTAACGCAATAGACACGCTATGATACATGCCTCACATGCTGCACAAAAACTGATGACAGACAATCGGGTTAATTAATGGAGACAAAAGGACCAATATTTTCGGAGTGGACATATGACAGAGCTGCAGAAACGAATAAATGCATCATGTCAAAACGCTACTTTATATATAATAATTTATATATAAATATATATATGAGCCAAGGAGATATATACAAGTATATGTATATACATACATATATATATATATAATATACAAGTATATTGTACATTATACAGTACAATGCAGTTACTGCTACTCTTCTTTCCAGACCTGCTGATTTACTTAAGACAACCTAAAACCTAACTAACTAAGCAGAGTTAACTGTTATAGATAACAAGCAACCAAGAACGAAGGTGAAAAAGGAAGCCAAAAAGAAAACAGGATGTGAAAATGTGCAAGGGATGATTGTAGAATGGGAAAAACAATTAAGCACAGTGGACTGGAAAGAAAAGTAGTAAAATGCAGCAGGAAATAGAGAGGGATCACTTGGAGTAGAGCGAGTGGGGAGAAATCTTAGCCCAATTGATGGAGAAGGGTGAATTAGCAACGTAGATTAGCATGGCAGCAAAGGGGATTGATGACAGCATCTTTCATCACGAAAGAGGGCCGTCGCAGTGTGACGGTTCGCTCCCACTCAGGTCCTGACCCATGTTATTACAGAGCAGCTCTCAACAGATCACCATCCTAAATGAAGCCATTGTGCTGGATGGTGCACAACCTGATGTTGTTCTAATGAAGACAAAGCCGTGTGTCAAATGCCAACCTGCAACTGTTAACTACATGCTCATATGCACACACACACACACACACACACTCAGTCTCAGGCAAGGTCACATCAGCATTTCATAAACACCGTACATGGCAAGTTTCCAGACAGGTGCAGGACGTTACTTGTATTCATTTCTGAAGCTGTGCATTTATTTTCATACAAAATTGTGGTGCTATCTGTAAATTTAGCCGACGGAGCCTTATATTAGGTTTTCAAAGCAGGCATAGCCATGCAAAAGACATTGCTGCATTTCAATCTTTCAAGGTCCTTCCTACTTACCCACAACGCCCACAACCTGCTCCACCAGCACACACACACACACACACACACACACACACACACACACACACACACACACACACACATACACACACACACACACATAAGAGGTTGATGTTTGATAAAGGTCCAGTGGGTTTCTCTGGTTATGTTGACTCATCCTTGTGTGAAACAGAGACCAAACATTTGCTCTTCAAGGCTTTAGTTCCTCAGCACACCTGTTTCCTCTTACCCAGCATTGCAATAATGTTCATTAGATTTCTGCTCATCGTACTCAGCATACGGACTATGAAGAGAAAAATATTGATCCAAGGAGATAGGTAAATCAGCAATGATGCTTTTAGACATTTCAATGACTAAGGAAATATCAAAATGATCCCAAACCAACCAAGACTGAGGGTTCATGTTTTCAGAACAAACTAAGATGATGAATGTTAAACATCCCCATGTTTAAATGGGGATGTTTAATCACCCTGTTACAGCATCAGGCTGTTGTCAGTCTTGTGCCTGAGACTCATGGAGCTGATTTTTTTTGTTTTTGGACTTTTGAACTGCATGTGCCTGTGTGGATTTCTCTGCTTGCAGTTGGATGTGTTTCGCTAAGTGATCCAGCTGTGATACGAGAAGGCTCAGAGAGGCTGTCAGACACTTTTTGCGTGGTGGCAATGCTCCCAGGTCAAACCGATGGCACTTCTTCCTGTCACCACTCCCCTGGGGTGCTTGCGTGTGTGTGTGTGTGCGTGTGGGCAGTGTATACCCTTGAACTAGTGAGACAAACCATAGGGAAACTGTATCAGCTGAACTGTTTCTCCTCCAAAAACGAAAAAGCAGGCGTTACAACAGATGCAGTCAGGAGAGATGACCTCAGACAGACCTTATGCCAACCAACCTTATTTTCTTCACCCAGGCAAAATGACAAAAACAGAAACATAAGCTCAAAATACCTGCTTCCTTATATTTGCCACCTCTGTCATCACTTTTCTTTTTTGCCCATGTATCAGTTGTTTAACTTTTCCGCTATGAAAGTGAATTACTGGAGCTGGAATACATTATGTGATACATGATTACATGTAGTATTAGGGCTGAGATGGTGTGTGTGACATCCAAAATAACCTTTTTTTCTGCTAAAAATGCTACAAATATTTAATCATGCTTTAGTGTGTTTTTCTTTCATAATAAAATGGGTATTTTTTAAATAATTTCTTTAATAATAAAATTTAAGATGCTCGTTGTGTTGTGCGTTCTGTTAATATAGAAAATTAAAGCTTCCTCTGTTCGCTTTGGTCCAGAAACAACCACCTGAAGTTAAAACATTAAAACTCATTAGGTCTGATATTATGAGTGTAACTCAGGGACACACAGAACAGGAGAGTGCCAGTAAGAACCACGCACAATCCCACTGACGGTAATGATGTTCTTTGATAGCCTCTCTCCTCCATCTCGCCTGTGTTAGATCCATGAATCCCCGACTTAATGGACGATAACTGAAGCCATGCAGCCTCTCATAGCTACTATAGAAACACTGTAAGAAACTTCAAGATTCTCATTGGGCCCATTGAGCTGAGACGGCACAGTCCACTGGGATAAGACGTAGCTTCAAATCGGTCTCACCAAAGTATAGTTGCTCATTAGGGGTTGTGATGAAAAGATACTCTGACTACACCTTATTTTACAGTGAAAGATGAAAGTACACCTGTGCAATTTAAGACGATCCCATACAGTGGCTCTATTTAGGATGAATAACATAGGCAAAACATTAGAACCACCTCTTCTCGTAATGCCGTCCAGGACAACTCCTCAATAATAAACACATAGTAGAATTTAACCTTGTAACCTTGTGGATTGTATTAAATTGCACAGGTGGTTATAATGTTATGCCTGATCAGTGTACAGTGTTTGACTAACGCTGTTATTTTTTCCTGCAGGATTCACATATTCTCATTTCTTTAGATCAGTAGTTTTAGATGCATATCTGCTATGTCTTTTTTTAATCACAATGCAGAGCTCACAACATGACTCTTTACTTGTAAAGGCAGACTTCCCCTCCAGCAGTAGAATCACTCCGAACCAGGAGCAGCTGATGCAGAGCCTTTAAAAGTTTGCACTGTGGTGGCTGAAGTACTCAGTTCTAACAAAATCAGCTTTCTGGCAACTGGTTGACACTCCTGAGAAGATAACAACTTCTTTGCAGACCACAACTTCTCTCTTTTTTTTCAGATGCATAAACATGGATGAATGAATGGATGCGTAGATGGAGAGATAAACAGCAGAAGCGAGTGGCTGTTTGGCTGCAGCAGATGGAGGAGCAGCAGGTGTCGGGGTGGGGAGGGACCGAGGTTCCCATCGTCAGTGTTCCACAATGATGCTCTCTGACAGCACAGGGAATGGATGTGTGGGAGAATGTACTTACTCTCTCCCCATTAGCACATCTTCAACCCAAAGCCGCCTGCACTCTAGGCTGTCCCCGCTCTCCTGCTTCCATCACAAGCTAAGGGAAATAGAAACAGGTGGGGAAGGGGTTTTCTCCCTTGGAGGTAGTAGCAGAATCATGTCATGATGTTGATAGACGTGCAGCTGGACTGGTCACATGTCACAGGAGTCAAGGACTGTGCCAACACTTGTCATAATGTGTCTTTTATCATCTGTTCGCATGAGGGTGCATTAAGTGACAGCTGTGAAACATGAAATTTGATCACATTTTAATTGTGTTTTCAAGAACAGACAGTTGGTTTGGATTCTTATTGCAGACTTCAGAGTGTTTGTTAGAGTTTGCATCAACAGGCAAATAGGGTTAATGACACTGTAAAGTCAGATACCTTGCCCATCCAAATAAAAACTAGACTGGCCATATGAGTCCAAAAATCCCAAAGTTGTCTTTACCCACTGGTGGCTTTTTGTGAGAACAATATCTTTCTGCTCTGTGGACAGGGGGTGAGTCTGACTCAGGAAATCACAGGCTCTGGTAAAGACAGAGCAGGAAGCAATGTGAAATGCTCCGAATGAGGCTGGGAACCGTTGCTCTGAGGGACTAATAAACACCCAGGTCGGTGCCTCAGCAGGACACATATAAACACAGCAAAGTGACACATGCACACAAAGCTGCTTGCCATGGGGAAAATCAGTGCAGATGTATAGAGTGTTGCGCAACATTTTTCTGGAAACAAACAAATAAGCAGCAAGTGCCACAACCGATAACACACATCCCTTGCTGTGGTGTGTATGTGTTTGAGGACATCTTATGCATGTGAGCATGGCAGCATTTTTCCCGTTTATTTAACACAGGAACACAGTCACATTGCATCTGTGATGTTTTCCTCTTAATCATATGGCTTTTATTTTTACTCCAGTGCTCCACTCCTTATTCTCTTAAATCCAACAAAACATAGAAAATGACAGCATATTCTTTTAAAGTGTGTGGGTTAGACGTCTTTAGGAAAACATACAGACTTAGTAAATACTAAAGAGCCACACCTGGCAGAAACAGGGGGAAAAGGTGATGTCTCACACAAACAGATCGGAACAGAGAAGTAGTGTTTGTCTCTTGGCCTCATAACAAATGGTGTTGATTCCATTTTGTGATTTGAGAAAGACATTTCCAAAGGCATGCCCACAGTTTTTCTTGTTCCTAAAAACTGAATGACTCAATTTTATTTAACTGCATCACACTGAGACATATCAACCGAAAAAGCTGTAAAAGATCTATTACTGCAAAATAGCAGACATTACTTGATCCCTCTGGCACGAGTACGCTGTGTGAATTGGAGTAAAAAATATGATTGTGGTCTGTTCTGTTATCTTTCAGCAACATTCAGAATTTTTTTCTCATTGGACTCTGCACTGATGCGAGTAACAGCTGCCCTCTCAATTTCAGTGAATTAGAAAAGAGATGAGGGTTTTTATTGATGCAGTAATCTTTGGACTGTAGTCATTTCACTAGATTTCAAGAAGCGTATTAAACAAAGCCAATTTTGAGAAAAAATGCCGCATATTTGTGGAAACATGTATCTCTGGAAAAAGGAATCACATTATGAATATATTCAAGACAGTGTGATTACTTAACGATAGTTGCCATAGCTCTCTGTATCTTGTTTTGTCTCTCTCTTTCATTTTAACACATATATTAATGTGTTTGGATTCATATTTCATACTACATTCATAAAACATTATTAAACCAAAGCATGAGATCCAAATGAATGGACAATTTATTAAATATTCAGTGAGATCAGGCGTCATTAATGAAAATTACCATTCTAATTGATGAATGAATATCTTCCTGTAATGAAATTATGGGGTGAAAAGCTAAAGAGTTATTTTAGGAGAGTCGGATAAGGTGCTTTTGTGGTAATAGCCTTTTTTTATCAAAAAAGATAATAGGCAAGCTCTAATTGGAGTGTTGATGAGGACACTACAATAGGTCCTCCCTCGAGGAGGGATTTCTGGGGGTCTATCGCTTAAAGATAGGCCCACCATTTCACACAGCTTTTAATTGAAATCGTGTAGAAAAAAATAGAAAGAAAAACTTAATAGCTTTTTCCTGAGCACTCAACCAATCACAGAGATAGTGGCACCCATTGACTTGGGTAATTATTTCTGAGTTTAACTCTTGTGTGCTCTGAGCAATTGTACTTGTTCTTTACTGAGGAGCTCCTTCTAAATAGCGGAATGTGTTATGTTTGTAGGCTTCAGCTGAGAGCAGCACCAGGTGGAATTTCTCTTAATGAATTTGTGTTGGTATTCGAACTGATTTGATTGGACTGGTTGCTCCATACCAGGACAGGAAAATACTAGAAACTGCACTATGAAGCTACTTCTCCTCTGACAGGGTTACACTAAGCTGGATGACAGTGATCTATGTCTGGATGTATAATTTAATCATAAGTCTTCTCTAGCAGGGAGAGTGCGGCATCCATTCAACCCTTTTCTCACTTCCAGGTTATTTTGTCAAACCTGCTGTCATCTCATACGTGCAACTTACCCATTGGTGTGTGTACAGGGGAGCCAGTGCAAGGGGTTTTCAATTGACTCCAGTATTACCCATTTTTAACAATATCAGCAGCTGCTCCACTTATCTATTGACTCTTGTTCAAACCTGCATGCTGCAGTGATTATGCTTTATATCTTCCATTTGAAAGCAAAGACATGACAGATTTCATGCTCACAAATAGTTTGTGCATCTGTTTATAGAAACACGAAACTTGATCAACAGACAACTGACATTTATTATTCTTATTATATTATTTATATATGCTAGCTACATACACATGTAAATATTTGAGAACAGCAATACTAAAGTAAAGTTATTACATTTTGATCCAACTGTATGATTGTGCATAATCTACACCTTTTCACCTCCATACTGTGCTGTCTAAAAATTGTGGATTTCATTAACTGGATCTAACTGAGTCCTACATAAACATATTAATCCTAATGTGATTATTTTCCCAGGTACCAACGACAATGAGCTAATGGTAGTGGGAAAAATTGTCTTATGTCAAAGTGTCTCTGATCATACACTGATCAAATGCATAAATTCATGACTAAAACTGTGTGTATGCACAAAGACAGAAATACCGTATGCATTGTTTTTGTTAGAGTTCTAAAGATACATGTATACTTTTGTTACAAATCCCAGTTGTTGTGGAAATAAGCGCATGCGCATGAGCCACATCTCTGTTTCTACAAGTCCTCATTACTTATTGATACTTGTCTGCATGTGAAAAGTTATCATCTCAAGGAGCTGACCTAAGCTAAATTAAGAAGGTAAATGTTGAAAGCATTACTGTATTAGGATGCATGATAGCTTTTGTAAGAACATGTACCAATACTTTAAAACGTGACATTGAGTATCTCACAATGAACACTTTCACAACATGGCACCTTAAAATGTCAAAACAAGAAAAGAAAAACTTAAAAATAACTTAATTATTGATTGTTTTTTTAAAGAAAGCTCCCACAACCCAACCATCACCACCTGCTCCACACACCACCATCCCCTCTCCTCAAACCGCTCATTCTGCTCTCTGAGTACTGATTATAAGAACAGCCGTAGTTATATTTATCTCACTGTTGAGAATATTCTCAGGAATTGTCATTCTCCTGTGAATTTAAAGAGAACTTGAATACAGGACAGGAGGTGAAGGCTTTTAATTTCTAACTCAGTTGTGTTTTCATGGCCTCTAAACACTAACAGGTTGAAGGAACATAAAAACGGGATAGGAGAAAAAGTTATATTCATTTTTACTTAGGCAACTTCCTGCAGTGAGAAGGTCTAAAATACAACACATCAAACAGCACAGAGCAAAACAGATTTTCCTTCTCAGCATTGCAGCTGATTCTGGTTATCATCAATGTAAAAACATTGTGTAGTGTTTTTAAAGAGATGGTTTATGTGATGCTGTTTTCCTCGGTAGGCGTTAAAGTACAGTAGAGAAGGAGCCAGTGAAATGTCAAAAACTTACTTTAATCTTCTTTCAGGTTGCACCGTTTGAAGCACCTGGGAATGCCAGTGTAGAGTTCCTCTCATTGTCATTTTATCTCTCTGTTCTATCTCTCACCCTCTGAATAGTTTCATCCTGTCCACATTTTCTTTTCTTTAATCAGAAACTACAGTATGTGTTGTGTTTCACTGACAGATATTTTGTGGGTTTTTACACAGCAGGCCGTCCCTCTGGGAGGCTTCCCATGTCCAGGCCTGCAGTGGCCCTTCAATTGATACAGTGGTTCCCTCATAGACACACACATTAAAGTGCATCTGTTTAGGGCCTCCGCTTATGCAGAATACACACACAATTCAATGAGGCAATGAGGCATGCTCCAGCCGTAGTATGCTGTACTTACAAATAATTTCCCACTGCATGAGTTAGCCCTGTCTCAACTGCACACTCACACCTGAAATCATATGCTCTAGCTTAAACCCAGATTGAGTTCACGTTGCAGCAGGGTGACAGCTGAATGGGGTGTTGTGTTTATACACAAGACAGTTACTGAGAGAAAGATACAACGTAAGAAAACTTGGGGCCACACCTCCAGCCAATCAGAGTGGGTTCTCACTATTATTGCAAATTTTATGTTAATAGCTTTTGAAATGGCTGTTAGAGGTCAGACTGTAATCTGGACTGTTTAAAATAATGGATTTATTAGAATCCAAGCAACTATGGGTGAATAAAATTGCATTTAAGATACCTAAAATGTTAGCTAAATGGATTCAAATATAAATAACTATACAAATATAGTTACAAAAACGAATGGGTAATAAATGTGTATGTAGGACATTACATGAGTTGATTTTCTTTTCCTCCTTAAATACATGCACATGCACGATGTCAAGGAATCAAAGTATTATGAAAGTGTTGAACACAGATCTGAGATGTATTATTCACATCCATTGTGACCAATGTGATCGACTTGAATAAACATAAATATAAAGCATAAAATATTAATGACTGGGATGTAAATGTGAACAATTGGTGTTGCCAAGGGCACATAAAAGTTTACTATAAATGTTTAAGGGATTTGGCACAGATCAGACTGTGAAAACCTTAGTGCCAATGCTATTGTTTGAAAGCCCAGATTAGCTCCTTAATACTGCAGGTCAATTGATAATCATTATGAGCTTAACTGAACAAAGACATCAGTGATCATTTGAAATGTAGGTGATGAAGATGCCAAAACTGGACAGTCAATTGAAGCAATTTTCTACATAACAAAGTTTCGCTATGTTAGTCTACTGCAGAAGATACTGGAAACCGGAACATAATACTGATCAAACCGTAAAAGTGCTTGCAGAGATGCAAATTGACAGAGCAGTTACTGTATAGATCATATTTGTTGAATAGTGTGAACCTGATTAGAGAGGAAGAGTTGAAGGCCTAAAGCTGCTTTTCCTAATCCAGAGATTAGAAAAATAATAAGAGGCCCTTCTTCCTGCTCACATAGAGACAGAACGGTGGTTTTGGCTTGGCCCTGAAAAAAGAGCTGGTATCTCCACTCTCTCAGAACAGTCCCTTGGCCACAGTAGTGACAGTCCTAACTGGGAGAGCCTTAGCAAACCAGCTAAGCTCATTGCCAGCACAGCTTTCAATGCGAGCAGTGTAGAGAAACCTGCTATTGTGTTTGGTAGAGTAGCCCAATGCTGAGTTGAAGATTAACCTACTAGCACAATTGAAAAAGGTCCAGACGTTTCCTTTTAGACACTGCAGATTTGTTTGAGTATTTAGAGTCTCTTCTGTGTCTGCTGAGGTTCAGTTGTTCAAATTTACTGGAATATACACATTAGGCACCAAAAGTTGCAGACAATTCAGTGCCTAATTGCTAACCTCTGGGGGCACCATTCAGTTAGATCATGAAAACAAAAGCTACATGAATTTACAACGGTTACATTTTAGCAAGTGAAGGAACAACATTTTCTCCCTGAAGGAGCCTAAAAATACCTCACATGGTTGAGAAATCCGCTCCTCTAACACACTTTACTTTTGTGAGAAATACGATTAAAGATTTATTGGACATTTACTTATTTTACCATTCCTGGGACACAAAAAGGAGACAAAAAGATTTGCGATGATCAACGCAAATATCAAACAGACATACAAATATGTGAGTGGAGTAAGAGGAGTGACGCAAAGCAGGGAAAATGGAAAATACAATTATCTGTGTCAGTTTGACCCCAGGGAATTTACAGCATAATGCCTCTGGATCTAATTCACTTGCAAAAGAGTTGAGGAGGATGTAAAGCTTGATTCACATTGGGCTGAGAGCATGAAAAAGCCTCTTTTCCTTCAATCTTTCACACAGACAAAAAGCTGTCGCATCTCCACTCAATGTGAGAGTCACAGCTTTGAATCTGCATGTGGGACAGAGGCACCCCGGCTAAAAACAAACACTCACTGTGAATGAATATATACGTTTGCTTTTTATTGAATGTCCTTTCATTCAAACACAGTGAAAAGGGGCAGGCCAACATACGGTTGTGAGGACTGGCCACTCATCCAACATTAGAGGGAGATCAGGGAGTATATATTTTAATGTATTCTTTTTAAAAACTGCTACTCAGTGGACCGTGAACTGAGCCTTTTCATAGGAACCCATCTCATACTGGTGTGAAATGAGGTGAAAATAAGCAGAAATAAAAGAGAAGGCTTTGAGGGGAGTCTTCCCGAACGTCTGTGGAGGTTTGCTGTGGTGACCCAAACAAATCAGCTTTTGAAGGGAGTCAAGGGTGAATTCAGCGCACTGGGAAACAAGCATATGCAGCCTTCTCTCGCTGTCAGCAGATCTGCATGTCAGAGCTAGTGCTGTTATCTTCTCATTGCGGGGCTTTTATCACATGGTTACCTGCCTTCTGGGCCCTAAGCTTGCAGGACTTTGCCAGTTCCTGGACTGTAACTGTAACCACAGCATACAACCCAACATACAACAGCCTGTCAGACGGAATGCAACGCACACAGAAATACACACAGTACACACAAGGAATACCAACAAACACTTTTAAGGCTTGATTCCAAACTGAAAATATACAAAATATTCATGACAGTTAATAAATTCTGAGGAAAATAATAAACTAAATGGCACCTCTATCTGCAGTAGAGAGCTGTTTCGTGCGAGGGCATCTGTGTGCCGCATATTTATCAAAGTGACAGCAGGCGTCAGGGATACAGGGGCTCCAACATAACCACTTACTCACTAATGGCTTACACAGCCACGGATCATTATCCCTCACAGCATAGCACAGCGCAGCACAACACAACACTGTGCAACACAGCACCATTCTGTACGGCAACCCCCTCAGTCCCAGCAATACATTGGCTTCATTGCAGTTTGAAGAGTGTAGGAGGCAGATTGGATCTTTTGCCGAAATGCTTCCTCACTTTTAGCAACTAAATGGTCACAGAGATTAGCTACTTGTCAGTTAACAGTTTTCAGTTACTAGTCCAGTTTTGTATTTCAGCACATTTAAGTGTTCAGTTCAACAGTTTGCAAATTTTTCTTACAACTTCATAGTTTTTCTAAAAATAATGTAGACATCAAATAATTCTGTCAAAAGATGTTGCAGCTTCTTAATGCTCACAGTTTGATCAGATTATTTCAACCGCATTTATGGGGAGTATACAGTGAAATATGCCAGGTCAACTTGAACCAGGAAGGCTGAGCGTAAACTCTAGTTGTTTTGGAGCAATAATTTTATTTTTGTGTTCGGTTCCCAGTACATTTGACAGACTGGGGCTTTTGTTTTGGCAAATCTCAACATGACAAAGTAATTGTATTTATTAGAAATAGTGCTCAAAACTATTTAAAAAAGATACAATGTGTTGTCCCATCATGTTGAAATCAACATATAAGGTTAATGCTGTCTCCTAAAAATGTGCTTGCATGCAACTAAACTGCAAAAACAATATATATTGTAATTAAAAACATATATATATATATATATATATGGTTTTCATTCGCTTAGTGGCCTGTGAGCAAAGCTAAAACATTCAATAATAACAGTAGTAACATTACTACATTTTGATATAAAAAAAACTTTACATTCCCTAAGCATACTAAATTTTACCAGCGAAGGCTATTAAAACTCTCTTTATAGTTGCCCATGAAGCTACTAATAGTTTCGGTTGGTCAGCAAAATGTGATATATTTTGCCCAGACCGTAACATCATATGTTTCAGTATTGTAGGTAAGTTCCACCTCAACCCACGATTTAAAGTTTAATTTAAGATGTAACATGTAATATTTAAGATGTGATATTCAGCTCCAGTCTTTTTCCTGTATGGTTGGAGGGCAGAGTCAGCTTGTGAGCAAAGAGAGGTAAAAGAGAGAGACTTTCACAGATGGTGAGAATAGGATCGACCCAGACAAAGCATGTGTGAGTTTATGTAACAGGTGAGAAAGGTGTGGCTTGCAGGTACTGTAGATAGACTGATGGTCAGTGGTACTTAGAGGTGTATAGGACAAGTGAAAATGGAGAGACAGTTGCAATGCCATGTTTGTTGGGTACAGGTGTGACAAACAGTGCTGGATTCATTGTTCAGTCAATTAAAATTCAGAGAGACAGAGGGAGAGACACGGCATGGATGAGAAACACGGTGTGGCATGTTTAGAGCCCCTGTGAAGACAGTGTGATTTCACAGGTGTGAATGGCTAACGCAGCTGAGTGAGAGCAGACCCTGAGGTGAGGGAGACATATTGGGTTGGAGGAAGGAATAGTCACAAATCACATGATAATTTATTATATCTGGTACAAGAATAACTCAATAAAAGGTCTTATATACATATTTTAGTATGTTTAATAGATTTTCAATTGTCCAGTTCAGAGTTGACAATACATAAGTCATTACAAATGTTGTGAGACTGAACGATATAAGGTGTTTTAAGACCAAACTGTTCAAGGGACTACCCCTTAGGAAGCTTCCCCAGGAACTACTCACCTTCAGGGGCTTTGTATCTGTTTGCATTCACAATACCAGTCAGAACTGAGTCTGCAGGTGTTCCTACAGTAATATCCAATCAAATTTAGTCAATTTTTCCTTCCCTAAATTAACACATTTAGTGAAATAAGGCTGTTTACCTCCACAGGAATGAAGGTGGACGCCAGTTGCTCAGGAGCCAGGCTGTAGGCTGCAAAGTTCACACCGCTATAACCTGGCAGAGCTGAATTGCTGACATCTACATTGGTAGTTCTGGATTAATCTTAAAGAAAACCAGGGCACTATCTTATGTAAAAAAAGAAAAAGAAAAAGAAAGAAATTTAGCTATAGACTCTAAATTGAAACTTTTTGAAACATGAAAGAAATAATAAAACTTAAACAAAAGATAAAATAATAAAATAATGAAAAACGTTTAAAAACTTAAATAAAAAGCTCCAGTTTTAGGTTGAAAAGTACAGCTTTAAGCCTCAACTCCACACTGCTTGCCCAGTGTTTGACCAATCAGCTTACTGTTAACATTTAAACATGGTTCCCATTTAACTGAGAAACTACCTATTTTGTAGCAGGGGCTAAACAGTCCTTAAAATTGTGTACTAAAAACTTTTATGGTTCCTAGATTCTGCGTTCCAAATACAAGAAAAAGGGGGAACTTTATAACTGGTATAATTCTAAGAATTACAAAAGTTCCTCCAGTCCAGAGGTGCCCATAGAGAGATGCAGCAACCATGAAAATCTGCATGTTCTGTGATCTACCTGACTGTGGTTCTGTGTGCTCTCAAAAATGTCCCATTGTTACATCCATGAAAAACAATTGTTATTCCTCCCCATGAGACAATCGCAATGCTGACAAAGTTGCGTGATGACATCTTCGTAGTCTGAGGAAGAAATTAATTCCAAAGAGCTAACAATATGGAAGAGTACTGATAAAAAGTGACTCATGGCCATAAATATATTAGAATGTTACTATTATCATATATTCATATATTTTTGATAATTGTGTTGCTGATTTTTGTTAAAAGAAGCAAGATACAGTTGGCTAATAAAATGATAGGCCAACAAATAATCGGGCAAAATACAATATGACTTTATTTGCTAATGGTTTCTGTACAGTTTAAGCAATTAGCAAGTCAGGCACTTTGCCTGTCTTCCCAGCTTATTTACAGCATCTCTTCACACATCACACAGTTGTATAACAACAACTAAATGAGTCTGTGTTGTCTCATCACATGCAAAGTTACCTCAAAGTACCTCTTGAACAGACACCACATTTAAATTTGTTTGTGTTCATGATTAGTGTGGTGCAAACACAAATGGGCTATAGCAACTTTCATTTTCTGGTATTATTTAATTCCTGGGACTCTGGTCACAAAGTCTTCATAGCTCTCCATGTGGAAAGAAAGAGGAACTTCCCGAGGGGACAGGGACGAGGGGTGAGCAAAAGGGTGTTAGAAGGCCATGAGTGTTTCTGCAGCAAAGGTACTTGTGAATATTGAGAATGCCAATAGGACGCTAAAAACAGCCCTGCCCTATTTCTGACAGTTGCCCCCCCCTCAAACAATCACAAGAGGAACATAACCATCTATGCCTCCCTGTGGGGTGACTGTGTTTACTCCTACTGCTGCCCTGCTCTGCAATAGTGGAATATTTTTGCTGGCACAGCACTTTTCCGCTGAGGCAGTGGTAATTCAATTAACCAGGCACTTTGTTGGGGTCTGCATTACACATCTGCATGCAATTGACTTGCTCACCTATCATATGAATTCTAAATAGTTACATTTGCATGCTGCTGCACCACAGATGGGGTTTCCTGTCATAAAGTTAATCTGGTTATAGCATGTATGTTTAATGCAGGGTTAATATTTAATAACACAAACAATGTAGAGGTGAGGGACCCCAGTTTGAAGAACATTAAAACAAAAGACAAATTTTGTTGTGGTTCACAACAGGTCAGGAAGGAAAGCACTTGTCTCTTACCCTCTCTGTCCTTCAGTCTTCCAGTCAAAGAGGGAATAAAGTTACACTAGCACTCACTCCGTACAGGTCTGCAAGGTCCCAGACTGGTGGGCAGTGAGAACAGATCCCTTTCTGTGACCAACGAGCCTTGCAGAATAGAGAAAATGACCTCTGAGAACTGCAAAGATCTAGACAAAGGACAGAGAGAGAATTGCAGTGGAAGACATGGGATATTAAAGTTGCAGAGGGAGAAATGTGAAATGATCAGGTCTGTGAGAAAGCCAGCACCAGGGTGGAAGACACATAACACACTGAGTCACTAATGAGACTTGCCATGCCAATGAAGGCTGAGGAGGATTGAGAAAAAAAAAAAGGTATTTCAATATGTCCTTATATTTTGGAAATGGCTGAGATGCATCTGGTTAAGGAATCACTTTGCATGTTTCCAGCCTTTTTTTCCCAGTCATAATGGTGTCACGTTTATAGCACTAGAGCAGTTACTGTCTTCCCGGAAGTGTCCACCTGGTGATGCGCATCATACCACCACCTGCGAGACTTCGAGATTAACAGCTGCAGCTGTCAAGATAAAGAAAGAAGTCAGCTTGTCTATTAATTTCACATATGAAGTATTTCACAGAGTGAATGGTCACTTTGGACAGGGGTTGGGGGGGTGGGGTTGTTATAGACACAGCCTGGTATTCTGAAAAACTAAAGTTAACACGAGTATGTTTTTTGCAGGATTTTTAAATATTAAAGCTACAGCAGCTTTTTGACAAGTATGCTGCAGAGCTTAACTGTGGTGCTGCAATTGCCTCGGTGACATAAACTTATAGAACAACACTGAGAAAAAGACAGAGATATTCACTTCTAAAGGGTTTAAAGTGCACTTCTAACCAATCAGAAAAACTAAACCCTTTGCTTTAAAGTTTGAGAAGAAAGGGTATCTTGTATTGGTTAGTTTTTGGAAAGGGCGATGGAGGCTGGACTGTGTATTGTTTTAACTCAGCTAGCAAATGGAAGTGAATAGTTGAGTCAAAAAAAGGAAATTAACATAAAAATTGGACAAACAGACAAGGAAAGTGGCAACAATAGACAGAGACACTGGAGAAGCAAAAATGGTGCCACAGTGGGGGTGATGACACTCTGCCCTGGCGTCCTTGCATGAGTGTGAAAGATCATCTGTATCCAGTAGCAACAGATGAGATATTCTTCATCCCCTGCACTTATTCGATCAACTGCACTCACCGTCACACAGACATTGTACTTTATCATAGTCCCATGAACATAAAATATACGGGTTATGTCCACTTGGTTTGCTTATGCACTCACACATTTTATTCATTCCCAAGTGACACTATCCCCACAGTGGGTGCCACTGCAGCCAAAGTTGACGAGGACAAATGGGGTGGCAGTGGGTTGAATAACTACAAAGCTAATTAACACAGACACACACAGACACAGCAGTGCCGAAACTTACATTGCTGTACATGGACATGTAAGTACTGTATAAGGGAAAACGTAAACACATATTTGCACGTTTTGCAAGTTCACACAAACACATTTAAATATAGACAGAAAATGACTTATCTCATGGACTCGCATTCACTGATAAACATATGCATATAATATAACACAGGGCATCTGTTTATCTGATGACCAATCTTAATTGGAGCTGCTATTTCTGTCTGGTGTTCTCCTGTCTCCTCCCTCCTCTTCTTACTTCTGTTTCTCCTCCTCCTCAGTCTTCCAAACACTTCTATGTCATCTTTTGTCCTCTACAAACCTTCTCTGTGTTTCTATTTTGGCTTAGTTACGCCAACCTTTCTCTCTTTGTCTATCTGTAGGAGATCCAGAGTTCTCATCAAACATGACCTCTCAGCACGGCCTCTCCCTCTCTAGTCGTCTCTCTCCTCGTCTCCTCTGTCTGTCCTTCTCCTACTCGCCTTTGTTCTCCTCTACATCAAGTGAGGGGGACAGAGGGTTGGGACCTGCAGCAGCGGGTGCTGCTGAGTAGAGGCTTTGATCAGATGGAAAGCCAAGAAAGGTCGCTGACAGACTGTTAGAGCTCATCCTCAGCAGCCTTAAGACGTGAACTGTAGCTCAATCTATTAAACACACAGTGGAGAGTGTGATTTATAGAGAAAACAAGGTGGCTGTTCTGTTATATGAGCCACTCATATATAGTTTTGATAATACAGTATCATGCACAGCAGCTTTGTGTCCTCTGATTGTGCATAACCTCCAATAATTCGTCCCTTTCCAATAATGCATACATTTTTACTGAATGGCTTTCTGTTGTAGTTTTTGTATTTACATTTTACCACAGACAGAATAAATGTCCAACAGATCTCTACAAAGTAATCTAAAGTTTTTAAAACGAGTAAATAAGTGATTATATTTACCCCCCTTAAAGTGACTCCACTAAACAATCACAGCCGCCAACTGGTTTCAGGGGGGAAAAGTGATTTCTTTAAAAAAACACAAAAACAAAACACAGTGAATTCTTAGTGAAAAGTTTTTATAGACACCATGTGGATTTTTTAGGTTTACAGCATTGTTTATATTGGTAATAAATGTGAAAATGTGATCTGTACAAGTATTAGTAGTTAAACTTTTGATAATACCATCTAAACCTCCGGGGCACTTAGAGTGAGGCTATTTTTCAAAGTGAGCCACGCTTTCATAGATTTCCTGGAGAATTCCTTAAATATGCAGTTGTTTTTTTTTAATTCTCCAGTGATTTGAATGAAAGTTGCATTACTGCAGTCTATAACAAAATATAGATTACAAAGAAGACACTGTCAAAGTGTTGCCTTTGGGGCTTCTAGACATTCAAACTACCAACCTGAAGTGCTTAAGCAGCTGTGTATCATTTGTAAATAAATCCTCAAAGGAGTACTGAATAATACCTCTATTGTTCCCACTGCACTAAATGACCATAATCCTGTATATCTGCAGCAGCCATATGGGGTTATTAATCATGATCAGTGACTCAGGGAGCTTTAAAAACATTTCAGCTCCTGCTCTAAACCTTGCAAAATGTGTTGTGCCTCCACAAGACAAAGCAGAGGATAGAGCTGCCTTTTGTTTTTGAACAATTAGTAATTACCCTCACATTGAGTTCAATGTGAAAAGGCCTGGTGGGAGTTGTTATTAGGAAAATATTTGAGATTTGAGATTTCTTTTACTCAACTTTACTATAAACTGGAATACATTTTTAATGTAGATCGTTAAATGTGACTGTACATGTGGAGTATGTCTACCTCCAAGGTGAGGTTCTCACGCTGAGAGTTGTGTCAAGATCCAAGGTTTTCTATACAGTACATCAATCCAAAAATAACTGAATGTTGTGTATGTACTGCTGGCTCCAATGAAGCAGGCATGTTGAAATTTGCAAGAGTCGGTTAAAAAGTGGGAAGCGGGAATACCAAGAAAATCATCAACATGAAAAGATTAAAAAAAGAGAAAATAATGTGATCAACAACTGGAAAGTGAGAGTGTGGAGAACACAGCTTGTTGAGAAGGGTTTTCTCTCACAGGGAAGCAGGGGCTGCATCAGGTAGAGCACAGGTGAGTGCTGGCCCAGGTGAAGTTGTAATTTCCTGTACGTAGTGTGTGTAGTCTGCACCTGCAGAGAGATATCCTGAAACACAGCTGCTCACCCTCAGCACGGCACAGGCCAGTTAGGTAATAAAGATGCTAACAGTATGACTAACTCACACTCATATTTAGCTTCAATCTGTGCTTTTCATCTGAACTGCAAAACCACCCAGTTTCCAGTGTGTACGCTGCTCAGTTTTATACTTTTAGTGGGTTGTTCAGTTCAGAAGGCTGGGAGGGAGGTGCCGGACCAAATGTTAGGTTCGTACTAAAAAGCACAGACACACTGGCCTTTTGGAGAACATTAAGCAAATGCTTTGAGCGGGCAATGTGAAAGAAACCAATCACAGCTGGTGGTCGGAGAGAATACTAATGACTGAGCTTGACCATTTGAACATCAGAGAATAATCTAGTGATGCCTGTAGAAATCAAATAAAAGGGTACTTGAAGCTGAATAGTAGAAAAATGGGCATTCAGTTCTTTTGGGCAATTAGAATGGGCTGTGTGACTTAACATCAGATTTAGCAGTCTCTCAATTACCTTTTGCATATGTAAATGGGACATATGTTTAGCCAGTAGCTGTATCTTTTAATGTGCTGTTATACTGAAGTGCTGATATATTAGCTTCATAAAATAATTATTATATTTAGTTCCATCCAGACTATGCTAATCACCCACAATGTTTTAAAACATCTGGGGAAGAATATCAAATTGTATCACTGCACTGCACACTTTGGTGGGCTTTCACTGGTATAAATATTAAAACAGACACATCCACGTGATAAAATAGTGATAATTGAGGGGGGGTAGATGTGGCTAATGTCAGGATTGTCAGTTGTGCAGTGGGGAAGTCGGTAGGAACATCAATAGACAATGGCCTGAGGTGGGACTGAATAATTCAGAGTGAGGCAGTAACATGTACTGTTTTCTCTCTCCCATTAGGGAGACACATAGTGTAGCAAGAGCTTGGCTGCACTGACTTTGATCAGTTCCTCTTTCTGAAGGAAAACAATTAAAACAATTAATTAATATGAATTCATTCCACTACAATGAGTCATGATGTTTAATCCTGTTGCGACAGGGTTACACCACCATGAAAAGGATCAGCTGAGATGGACGGATATGGCTGTTGAGACTCTTCCAACATTCATCACACATCATGCAGTGCCTTATCACACATGTAAACACTCTGGTGTGGGACATTCACAAATTTAACATGGAATATTTGTTTTAGTCTCCTTGAAAATCACTATAATCAACTTGTCGTACATTTGTGTCTCACTGTTCACTGCTGAAACAGACCTTAGTGGAGTGGATGATGCTGTTTTCCTCACATAGTGTTCCCAATCCTCCATCTTCCTCCCTACAAAGTGAGCGTTTTTTTTTTTTTTTTTTACTAGTGTTCTATTTTTGATGATAGCAGATTGCGTTTGCGTAGGGTCAGCATTTTATTCTACTTCTGGCTGCATGAAACCAACATTTTGTACTTCTTCAGGCAGTCCTCTATTGTTTGATCTGCTTCAAAATGGTTCAATTTTCCCAGAACAATGGAAACTATGTCCAGTCAATGGCCCCAGTAAAGGCAAATAAACATTAACATTTCACAACTGTTTGAATAAAGTGAATAGGTAGAGGTTTTTTTATGCTTTCGGTTTGTTTTTCTTAAATCAGTCTTAATGAATTTTCAAGTGTATCTATCTATCTAGTGTTTGTTCATTTCTGACACTAACTTACACACAAATACTTGCACTAATTCACGAAACCCCACTCTGTCTCACAAGCCTCCTTAACGCAGACAGGAAAAAAAAGGTGAATGAGTGAATTTAGACTGAGGGTAGGAGGGGCTAGACATGGAGAGGTGAAAGACTGAGGATAAAAGGAAGAGGAGGAGGCTTCACAGTAAGTGGTGCTCCTGCACGGGTGGAGGTGGGGAAAGAGGTCAGGAGGGGGTTAAGTGATGTAATTGGCATAGGACGCAGGTGCAAGTGTTTTTTCAGCTCCTCAATTTGAAAGCTCATACACACACACACACACACACACACACACACACAGACACACTCGACTGCAATCTTGTAAAAGAGAAATCCTACCTTCGACAATTAGTAGTTGTTGAAGGGCAGTGAAGGTCAACGTGTGTTAGAGAGAGATAAGTCTCCCATTAATGTGTAAGTATATGTTCTTGACTGTATAAGGTCTGAGTCACTTTTACTCACAGAAACAAACTCACAGACGTTGCACACCTATTGTAGCTATGAATTCTAAAATACACCTTCTCATGTTCAGCCAGAGCATTGTTTTTGTTTGTTGTCTTGCCACACATCAAGAAGTAATTCACAAATAGTTTTCAGTTCAAAATGTCAAAAAAAGAGTGAAAGTTAATTGATTTTTATGTGCTCTTTGCAATATTCTATATTGTTCACAGCCTTTAATGAGACAAAAAACCAGCCCTACTAATTTTGAATACGTTTGTTATGTTGTTTTGTTGGAGCCTATTTTGCAATAAAAACAAATCTGCATTGCTTACCTTTGTTGTAATTTAGATTTTAATTTTACCATGTTTACATAGTTATTTTATTTTAACAAGCAGTCACTGGGTTTGGGTGTAGCGTATATACGGAGAAGCCTTCTGTCTAGGTGAACACTAACCTTAAGTCTGTATCTGTGCTAATGATTTTATGCAATCGGTTCTAGATTTTCAACAGTGATGTTTGCATATTACATATCTATGTATGATGAGAGCACAGGTTCTGTGTTTTCTATAAATCTCCATTATTTCATGTTTTTGTATCCCAGTTTATTAAATAGATAAAATAATATTGATCATCATAAAACCAAAATGTCATTCAGTCAATTTAATAATTTGCATTAATATTAAAACATTTTGTACAATATAGTCAGATTTTAACCACATGTTAAAGTCTGTTTCTGTGGTTGGTTTGGATTAAAGTCTTTCCTGACTGCTGTGTAGATGGAAGATGGGCACTTCTAAGTTTTTATAGGTACATTCAATTGTTGGGAGGAAATAAATGTAAAAATAAACAAAATAGAAGATAAGCTGTCACTGAAGTGGATTTGTAGCTTTTGTATACGTATGTATACTTATGTACAGTAAATTGTTTTAGATAGAAATGGCACTTTAAAATGTTGCTTCCTCTTTATTCCCTTTTATATCCATCTGATGATCTGCACAAAAAATAAGGGCCATACAAATATACACAATAATATCTGTCACTGACTCACAAACTGTACACCTGTATTTCCACAACTATAATTTCCACCTCATCCTCAGTTCTCACTATTTATTGTGCTTGTTACATATGTCCCTTCAGTACCTTCTCCCACCGTAGGTTTCCATCAGCTGGTCAGAGAGGAGAGTGAAAAAAGAAATGTGTGAATCAATAGAGTCTTTAGACACCTACAAATCAATGGCAATGGGAAACTAAACTGTAGTCTTTGAATAAATTGAAAAAATTGGAGCACACAACAAAACAGCGTGGTGCAAAATAAGTAAGCCTGGTCAGATTAAAATGTAAAGGATGTTTATTGGGCTGCACTCTGGAAATGCTATTCCACAGAACGCTTGCCTCTGTTTAGTGTCTGAGAAAAGACACTTTTGTAATGGTGGTGTCCTGGAATAAAATGATAACCAGTGTATTCAGTCTCCAAAGAGGCAACAATCGAAGGTACTTTATGGGAACATGAGGCAATATTTGACAATCTAAGTAATATATGCCAGCCAAGAGAGACTTTTGCAGAGAAGGAGCTAAATAAAGAAGACAGTTAACGGATCGGGCTGTTTCTCACCTGTTTTATTTGCAATTCAGACTCTCCTTACAAAAAGAAAGTGTGTTACCTGTGTAAAAGACAAAATAACTACTCTGGGATTTGTATTAGAGAGAGCAGCTTGACACCTTGGCAAGAGCAGAACACAGCACTGAAAATAAAGACGATTCTTCTATACGGTAAATACTGAAGTGTTATGTGTGAGGAACAAAGATCAAAAATCTATTTTAACAAGCAAGGGATTATGGATGTGATGTTAAAGGGTAATATAAAGTTGATTTTATGCTTTACTGAAGCGGCCATGACAGGAAATTCAGCAATAATGATTTGGTGTTGTCTTTTTCTTTGAAATTTAAAAGATAACTATTACCTACTGCAAACTGTGATTACCAGGACTTTACCCATACTCTAAAAGTCTGCACCATGATCAATAATTCATTCCAACCCTGGCAGTTTATTTCAACTTGGAAAAACAACATAAACAAAAAAGGGTGAGACAGGGGAGACAAAGAAGAAGAGAGAATGAAATAAAAAGACCAGCAAAAGAAAGAGCAAAGCAGAGAGATAGGAGGAAAAGAAAATGATGAGACATAAAAAGGGAGAAAGAAAGTGCGAGTCAAAGAGAGTGGCTGACAGCATGTTGAGTGAGACAGAAAGAGTTAGAGAGAGGTAAGCTCTGTTATTTCTCTGAGGACCTGTGTGAAGTAGCTCATACTAAGGCCTCTGGCACCACATCACTCCAACCAGCCTAATTGCAGTCCAACGGGAGTGGAAAAGCCTTGTATAGACCCAAAGGATTTCTGCATAAAAACAGCACCAGAAACCAGCAACCTTGTGTTGCATAACCAAGTCAAACTTCTGTAGTTTCCAGGATTTTGATCATTTTTTTCACCCCTGTATTTTCAATTTGATTTTGGTGTGATTTACAGCACATGGCTGGGGTTATTACCGAATAAAATCAGCAAAGTTAAAAGAGGAACCAAATCAAGTGACTTTAGATCTATAGGTGTTGGTTTGAAGTTACAGCACACGGTGGTCTTATCGAGGGGAATGCAGAAACATTCAAATCGCTTCTTTAGTCTCGGCCACTGGGCTCTGGTTAAGTGGGTAGGGCAGTCATCCACGAAGCGCTAGGTCAGCGGTTTTAAACTCCTGGTTCCTCACCCCAGTGAGCTACAACATTAAAACCACCATGTGCAGTGTGCAAGACAGTCTGAAGTAGAGGTGTTAGGATAACAGGGTTAGAAACTTAAAAAATACATGTGGGAAAGCTGAAGAGTCCCAGAACTGTGATTTAACACGGTCTCTGAACCTACATTTACTAAAAAAGGTAACTTTAACATTCAGAGGGAAAAATCAAAGGACAGTATAGATCACCAGTTGCTTCCATGCTGTTTTACATTTTCATTTGTTTTCTGATTAGAAACAAGTCTGCAGGACAAGGTAAAGAAGTTACTTACGTCTCTGACTTCGATGGTAGTCAAGCCTTTTAGTTCATTTGAAAAATAGCATCACTTCATAACGTAACGGATCAGAAACATAAAGATTTTCTGGCTTTTCCTTTTCCTCATAATACAGAATAATCTAGCCCAGTACAGGCTTTTGTCGATTGCATTTATTCTGATTTTCACTGCCTGAAAAGAATAGTCATGTGATTGCAAAAAAGTAATTTAACAGATGTCACGATTATTTTAAAAAATGTATTTATTACAAATACATATTTCAGCCATTGCGAAGTCAAGGTCTAACTGCACATTATCCACAATTGTAACTCAAAGCTAATATATACCATGAAGGAGAAAACACATGTAAAGAAAGTCCATAAATGACTGCTCCTATTCTGGTCCTGAGTTATTTCAAAATGGTTTGAGATAAAAAAAGAAAAGTTTCCTGTGTTTTGACATGCCAAAATTTGAAATTGTTTTTGGAAATTATAGATGCCAATTCCTCTAAGCTAAAGAGGAGAGAGAACATCTGGCTAGTTAATAGTGCACTGTTCAAAAGTCAGCGTCTATGATAGTATGGGTGTCCATTGTGCATGACATTTGTTTAGAGGTACAGTGTACTACAATAGCATGAGTCCAGAATAAAGTAATAAGGTCCAGGAGATAAACGTGGCTGTGGTCATTGCATTTTCTTTTTTGTGTTTTGCATGGAGTCCCACCTTTTGGGGGAATGGGGATGTAATTTTATAGTAACATGAACCAAAAGTTTTGCCAAAGAAACAGACAAATCTAATGTTTTCAGTTTTTTTCTGAGAAAAAAAAGCAAAAGCCATTTTCTCAACACTGACGCTAATAATTGTGAGATCTTTCTTGTGTGATGACAGTGGCACACCACGGGGACCAAAGGTTGCCATCTAGAGGAAAAGGATGGGGTTGGCTCTGAGGAAGGGATAAAGAGCTGGAGGGCAAGATTGGAAGGCAATATGAAGCAGAATGGCAAAAATATCACTCCACTTATTCAATATTCATTATTGTCATCACCCCACACACAGACATCTGTGCCCTGAGGCTACTGCTCACCAGACATGGTCCATCACTGTATGTATGCCTGTGTGGTTTGATGAATAGCCGGGTTCATACAGTATGTGTCTGGGCAAGTGAGGATGTACAGGATGGGAGGCTGCATGGATGTAATTATGTGTGCACTGTAAGCTCATTTACAGAATGATGAGCCAGTATAGCTTCATCACAACAGCGGTGCTTAGTGCCATAGATGACAATCTGTAGTGCAGAAGTCAGCAGGTTTACCAGCTGGAGTTCAGACCAGGTGTTACATTCTAGGCCATGAAAGCCTTACAGTAAAATTCATGTAGCAGGTTATTGCCAAAAGGTTATCTAACATCCATTTTGAGCAGCTCTCCACTGACAGCATGATTTGATTAAAAAAATTACGTCAAGGTGTGAAGAATGGAAGAACGGAGAAGGGAGACGAAAGGAAAAGGAGTAATGGTTTTGCACAGTGAAAGGGCAAAGAACCCCGTCATGTATAATCTACATGCACAGTGGTGGAGGCACATTTTTCTTCATAAATGATAGATCTTAAGGCAGTGGACCTTGAACTTGGCTGCTCTAAATGGCATAATTGCTCCTGACGATCAGACCCACTAATTACTAGCCAATAGATCACTGCTATTTGTCTGTGTGTGAATGAGAAGAAAACTTTAAAGTATGAAGTGCAATAAAAATACATTTAATAGTTATGAAAGCTAAATGCTGTTTGTGGTCACCTGAGATCATCCATACAGCAGTGAACAGATTGATTCTTTGGGGTTTTTTTGATACCACTGAAACTTTCTCTCCCTTTTGCTTTCGTCTTGTTATATTTCTATTTGATCAGCAAGGAAGAGACTTCCCCACCTGTGCTGAATGCACACACATATACACACAGCAGTGTGGTTCTGAAAGAAGTAGTAACACTACATATAAATCTGTCCTGGCCACTGAGCATTCTTCACTCACCGTATGCAGTACTGTGTATGCTAATGTAGGGTGTATTTCTTAAGTGTGACATAAGACATAAGCGAATTGCCACCTAAAAAAAACCCAAAGTAGTTAATCTGCTAATATATTTGTGGTTTTCAGTTCATTTGATTTGAATTCTAATGGGAACAATGCGTTGACATGTAAGATCTCAGCTGGGTTGGAGGACTTTTTCTGTAAAGGCCTGGTTCTGGCAATGACCAGTGGGTACTGCAGTGTGCTTAAAGCCGAATAGTTTGAATGAATACTAGTTTTAGCCTCCTTTCTTAATCCATTCATCATTTTTATTCTTTGTTCAACCTCTTGTACTCTACTCTGCCAGCACTCATCCAGAGCACTGCATTTTCCTGGCCTCCCACTTTGTCTTTTATTCAGTTCAGACATTTTCTCACACCTGTTTTTACTGTTATTTCTCCTGGCTTGTAGTCCCAGCTTGGGCTGGTGATCAGATTACCCTTTCCCTTTCTATGAGCTGAATGCTCCTCTACTCAGTTCACTTTCTGACCTACAGAGTTTTGACTTTTAAAATCATATTTGAGGGCAGCTTGGACCCAACTTTTGTTCTCTGCACTTGTGTGACCCTGAATATGTCCTACTTACAGAAATCTCCCTTCCATCAGGAAAAATATTCTTGTAACCCGCCTTTCTGTTGGGCACTTTATGTGCAACTTTATGTTCAAAAATGTCTTATTTGAATTCAACATTTGCTCATTTACCTACTTCTTCTGTAATGGCTCCCTCACAGCTGATTTTTTAATCTTTCTTCTAACCTAGTCCTTATTTTCTTGACTTCTCAAAATGCAAACAAACATTATTACAAGCATATATAGCTAGTCTTCCTGACAATATTTAAATTAATTAGATATTTGTATAATCATTAATCATGGATTACTTATAATGTAATACATTGTGTTACAGTACTTAGCTATACAAGACATAAATAATTTGGCATACAAAAATGCTAATAATTATGAGCTAAATAATCATGTATCATTACCTAAATGTATTAATATATTTGCATAATACATTGGTGACCTTTTCGTACATATTAGGTTTCAATATTAGCCTGGGAATGAAAGCACAATATTGGGCAAATACGTAATCACTGTATTTGCCCCTTATACATATATACGTTATATATACATGCATTCAATTTCTTGAAGTTCTATGTGTATGTGTGCACTGTCAGGGAGGGTGCACATTAGAAATGTCTTTCTCTGCGAATTATGTGGGAGGAAGTTAATTTAGTCCGAAGCTAATTAGTATGAATAAAAGATAGCTTGGAGTCCCTCAGGGCACCACACACTGTCAGGCTTTCCTTCAGACTCTCTGCCTTCCGCAGCCCCCCTCCCCAGCCCCCCTCCCCAGCTTTCTCTCAATTCAAATTCTGTTTTGACTCAACAGACCTATTATTGGCAAGGCACACTCAGCATAGTTATGACTGAAACTCACTACAATAGTGATACAGTGATACTAATGCTATTAGTAGTTAACCTGTAAAGCTAAACAGTGAAGTGAATTAGGAAAATTAATACAGTAAACACTTTTAATTTATTTTATCTTAAAAATCATTTCATAATCATTTCATAGGACAGTCATTATTTTTCTCTGTTTTCTTTCTTCCAGAAAAGCAGCGCTTCTGGCTAAAATATTGATCATTGCCCAAACATAGTATTAATCCTTTGATATGAAGGCATAATATAGAAAGGGGAACATCATTAGGAGAAAGTTGCTGTTACCAGGTAAATCAAGGAGGAGCCATCCTCGCTCCCTCTCGCAGCTCAGGCTGTGATTTAAACGGAAAGGCAAGTATGCTGAGGGGGAAGGACATCATTGTCACACTAATCAATAGCTGTATTTACTTTAAAGATAAGTCACAATGAATTAAGTTATTTTATCTTCTGGGACTTTTGAGTGTTGCTATAGCAAATAGCACCTCGAATCAAGCTGAGAAGCTGAAACATGTAATCCTTTAAACATAAATTATTACCCTTGATCTAAATGATTTTATGGTAATAGTACAACAAAACAGAATAGGTAAATAGCTATCAAGTTTAATTCAGTTTTGCAGGTTGTGTTATATAATGGATGCTTTTTAAATCTCTCTGTCAAGTAGAATGTTTCATCCAAAGGATCTGATGAAATCTCACGAGTCTTCCGTCTTCAATTTATATCAAGCCAGCCTCACAGTTTAGCCTCCCCAAATCTACCAATGCCAATCATGCTCACATAAAAGGGGGCAAAAGTCAGTGTTGGATTCCCTGTTTAAATTATGTGATCACAGTAATAATGTTTGAACTCATTTTAGGTGGATTTTTCTTGCCAATATCAGCAAACATTCCTCAACTGTGGAATTAAGTTGCACCAGTTTATTAAAATTAGGGTAAGACTTTATGGCTGACATGATAAAGTCAGCTCTCAGCTGTATTTGGATTCTACTGTGTTGATCTGTGTGCTGCTGATGAGGCAGAGTAGGTCAGTCCATGTGAAACTGGCTAATTTGACATGATTTAATGTGAGGACCGAAAACAAAAGTGAAAAGAAACTTGATTGTATGCTTTTTAGACATTAGGATTTTGTGAGTATCCAAAGAACATTGAGGTTTTGTATTTCACTTACAATATCCAGATATCATAGAATCCAAAGTGATCCACTCAGATTGTCCCCGATTTTCTCGTGGTTTTCTTTAGGCTTGTGCTGTATAGTGACATGTTACACTTAATGTAGCAAAGCTGTATAGAAGCTAGTGGCTGAAAGCAGCTCTCATCAATGATTTCATATTAGCATATAGTACAGTACCTATAAAATCCATTTAAAGGCAGACCCCACACGTTTTCTAATGAAAAAAAATGTCACCCAGAGTAGCTGTGTGGCTTACTGGTGTGTTTGAATAGTTTTGTATTTATTTTTTTAACAACAATGGAGTTCTACAACACTGACTATTAATCTAAACAAGGCTCTGAATTCATAAACGATAAGGTGACTAGAAACAATTCGGTACTGGTCTTAGTCTCTATGCGATGGTTTGAAAATAACTGAAATATAGAGAATATCTCTGCTTTGCTACCAGTGCTGTCCTGCGAGTCTGTAACAGCTTTTGACAGCACCTCTCCACATTAAGATAAGGTATTGAGCATACTTCATCTCTATTATTTTTTCTACAGTATAGGTATATACTGGAGCAATCAAATCTGAATTATTTATGCAAGTGACAATTTTGTGGATGCAAATTTTCACTGCGTGAACTGCAACCTAAAAATATGAAAATTTGAAGAATCTCATGAAAAGCTACTCCTCTGCTGTCTACTCTGCCTTGACCCCAGATTGCCATTAAAAATGTCTGCATTGAAAAGAAATGTGCAGTAACAAACAGCTAGTACATCAGTGTCATGGTCTTAATCATAATTCAGCACTTGTTTTAAACCCATGTCAAGCTTGCACCTTATCTAGAACAAATCCTATTTGCCAACAGTAATACAGTCAGGGATACAAAGTCAGGCACACAAATACAAATGCTGATTACAGATCTGCAGCACTAAGTGTGTGGGGGCTGTGGGAGCATGCTAACGGACTTGGAGTAAGTTTTATGATCCTAATTACAGCCTTGTATCTCCACGAGTGTAATGTTCCCTAGAGCAGGGAAGCAACAGCAGATGTGTGGTGTTTCTCTGTTGTATCTCATGTCATATACGGTGATCTGCCTGATAGATGTGATTTATCTGTAGCATGGGGGAATAACACTTCTCCCCTCTGACATTCACACCCACTACACTTGTACAAAACACGCACACCACGACGTACACACTCTGCCGTCTGTTCACTATTCCCAGCTCTGACATTTTGCTTCCGCTGTTTCACATTTTCTGAACTCTGTGGAGATAATTCTCGCTCTCTTTCCCTCTCGCCTTCTCCCCATCACAGCAGGGACGGCACAAGGTGACAGCATCCATCACCCATCAACCATCACATATCATCTGCTGACTGGTGTCTCAGAACAAGGAGCCTTAAATAAAAGTCGCATTTCCAGGAATTGGATTTAAAATTGTGTGTGTGAGTGTGTGTGTGGTGTGTGCTTGTGTAAAAGAGAGACTGCATTTGGCCTATAACACCAATCAGTGTGAGTTTTACACAAAAATGTGCGTGTGCACGCGCGCACACACACACACACACACACACACACAGAAAAAATCCCTCCTGTCTTTGTCACATAGCTATCACTTGTGTCATTGCTTGACCTCCACATCTGCTTGCATACGTAGTTCTTTTGCTTCATTAGCATGATCAATACAGTCACATAATGACGTTCTGCATTAGACCATGAGTCAAAGTGCCAGGGAGTACACAAAGCTAAAGAAAAGCAGTAATAGAAGCAGTTTTCAGTGCTTAAAATTCCAGTATAAAACACATGCTTGATAAGTTAATATGATAACGTAGAAAGTGTTTAGTATATTTATGCCTTTAAAGTGTTACACAATCATAGGATTTCAGTATTGCTGACATAAAAAACACAACTGGGCTGTCCAAGTGCCTTTGATGGGAGGCAGCTTCCTCTGAGAGAATTATTGTGTTTTGCCTGCCTAGGCAACAGGCAGAATGTAGTGGAGAAAGACAAATTCTTCCTTTCAGTCAAAAGCAGATAAACAACTGGACACTGTTCAAAAACTGCATGTGGTGAAGCTTGAAGAGAGCAGAAAAGAGGAGAACATACACCTCAAATACAAACATCATAGAGTGAAGCAAAAGACAAAATGCAGACACATAACGGCCTAATGCGCTCCTTCAAAGAAAGAGACAAACATAGGTATATGCACCAACACCCTCTTATCCCACAGCATCAAATATTGTCACTTTTTATGTCTTATGGAGTCTCATGATGCCACTGGTATCCGTTTCTCCCCAGGAGTGCCACTATTTGACCCTATGGCAATGACTTAACGTTAAAGTTAGGCAAAATTACTTCAGGGTAAGGCAAGGTTGAAAGATTAAATCGGTTAGGGGTCGGCACAAAAAATTTAAGGTAAGGTTGAGTTAAAAGACAAATAAGGAAAAAAAAACGTGCATACCTCGTGGTGAGTTTAATTAAAATCAGTTTTAATTAACAATATTTACATTTAGACGTTAGAATTATTCAGTAACTGTTAAAAGATGTTACTGTTAATATTTCAAAGTTTAAGTCCCTTCAATTGTTTTAAGGTGGTAGCAGACATCTCAGGGATAGACATTTGCTGTTGCTGTCAGGGGTAAAGACTTGGATTCAGGTTAAAGGTCAAGGTAAAATTAAAGGTTGGGGCTAGGCATTTAGTTGTGATGCTAAGAGTTAGGGTTCCATTAGTCTCGAACAATAAATGGCCAGGTCATCCCACTGTAGAAAAGACCAGGGAATGCATTATAGCACTGAGACTTTCACACAGATAGTAGTAAGATTTTAGTGTGTGTGTGAGAGAGAGAGAGCTTGAGAGAGGGACAGATATTTTGCTGGAGCCTTTGTTCTGTTTAGCACTGCCTATTTTCCTGGGAAATGTTATTTTGATCTTTTGCATTGAGAGTGATTATAGTTCACTTTGTTCACACATGCTGGCAATAAAACTTTGACAAGCTGCAGTGGCGAGAGTGTTGAATGTGTTAAAGAACGTGTACACATTGTATGTTTTCATGTGTGTTTCTGTGTGTGCCTGCACATCCACCTTAGCCAGAATCCCTGGTGCTTGCAGATGGCAACCAGAAATGCCAACAATACACAGACACACACACACACACACACACACATATACTCTCACATACACACACCTCCGGAGCCAACCTGGAGTCTGGGCCTTGGATCCTGGAGGTGCTTGCTGCCAGGTTACAGCTCTCTTGGACAGTGTGGTATTCCAAGATGCCCAAATGCCTCTCCAATTGCCACGGACTCTTATCAAACTGGGATTTGGGTTTTTCAGTTTCTTTATAATCAAGGCCAGCATGACCTAATGCCAACACGAGTACAAGTTGTGTATTCTGTGTAGTATGGTATGAGTTAGTTTGGATAGATTTACAATACAGCACTTACAAGTATAATGCTCAAACTACTACTGTATTATGATATAAAAATGAGTACGAAAAGAGCAGTTAAATGTTGAGTTCTTTCAGCAAAATGGCCAAAAATAACATTTGTTTACATTCAAGTGACAAGTGCTTGTAGCGGCCAAAGTCATTACAGCTCATATCCCATGGGAGCATGCAAGGAACATATGTGACATTATTTAAGAGCTACAAAATAGACAGAGGTAGGTCATTCACTCTGGGAGGTAAGAGTTCCAGAAGGATGACTGTTCTTGGTTTGTTTTCTGTTGGTTTCACAAGCCATCTCTACATATGTGATTATTGTTGTGAGCAGGATGGAAAATGTTCCCTAATTTTAATCAAAGCCATGTTAATTGCAGTTTTAAGTATTTTCAATAGTAGGAATTCTAATTGAAGTCCTAACTTACAGAAGAAAATATTTGGCTTGTGTGACCCAGTGTGCATAACAGCGGCAGCCTAATGTTTCATGCAAATATGCAGACACAAATATGAAAGCACTGGTAAAAATACAGTAGAATGAGCTGTAATCATCCAAATAAACAAAAATATATGCACATGGAAATGTAGACCATCCAAGACATTTATTTAAAAATGTTGGATAAATTAATGTAAACTTGCTTTCTACTTGTCACATAAAAAACAAATATGTATGGAACTTAATATGGAATATAGTTCTCACATATGTAAATTTATGTGCCAGTAGTGCACAAGGTAAACAGGATTGTTGAGAAGTAGGCTTATTGTAAAGTTAATTTTGAACCAAAAAAATCTGGTTTCTTTGTTTCTGCCTCTGCATGCAATAACAGCATTTCAACTGATTTTTTTGTTTTTTTGTTTTTTATCACTTCGAGTGGTTGTGCATCCTGACAGTAGCCTGCAACTTGAACTTTACCCTTACTGTTCAGCAGCAACTTTGAGCCACATTTAATCATGGGTCAGCTACTGTAGTAGCATTTTCTCTCTGGTATAATATTGATTTAAAGATAACTGTGGGTAACAGACGGATCCATGTTGAGCTTTGCTGGTGTTGTCTGGTTAATTTGGGACCCATGTAGGATCCTGCTCCAGTCATGTTTATTTATTTGTTTTATATTTTCTTTAACCACAACTGCAAGCATTTTAAACATGATTGGAAGGGGGAAAATGCAAAAATAATAAGAGACAGTAGTTGAAAAAATGTAGAATATTTCTACTGCTGTGTGGTAATTACACAGCAAATTAGAAGCTTTAATGGTCATCAGTTAAATTCATTCTCTGCAGCTACAAGTGCTGCCTGGTGAGCTAGTACTGAGTGTCTCGCTCGATGACACACCCGGTGGATGGGCTAGGATTAAAACCAGGACATTTCTTTACCCACTGAGCCATGAGGCCTCATGTAGGTATGTACTGTAGGTGTAAAATTGCACTCCTTTTTGGACATATGGTTTCACTATATGCAGATGACATGTTGCTTTTCATGTCTGATCCCTTGCACTATCTGGCAAAACTCTTGGAGCTACTAAAAGATTTTGGTGAGATATCTGGCTACAAGGTCAATTTACAAAAAAGCTAATAAATGCCCATTACAAATTACACAGGGAAGGTCTCTATATCAGTGCCATTCAAATTTAGTCCCAAAAAAAGTCAAATATCCAGGAATATGGATTACAAGTAATTATGCTGATCTCTACAAGGCAAATTATCAACTTCTACTGTCTAAAACACAGTGTGATTTTGAACAACAAGAATTGCTGCCTCTCTCTTTGGGTGGAAGAATAAATGTAATCTAAATAAATATACTTCCAAAATTTCTATATTTAGCCAGTGTGTCCAAATTCTTCTGACTAAAACCTACTTTAACAAGTTAAATATCCAAATCGCTTCCTTTATCTGGAATAAGAGACAGGCACTGATCAGGCAAAATATACTGCAGATGTCATGGGAAGCAGGTAGCATGGGACTGTCAAATTTTCAATACTATTGCTGGGCTGTCAATATTAGGGTAATACTCTACTGGGCAAAGAAGTATGTCAATCTACCGGTATGGCTGACCATGGAAAAGCATCCACTGTTCCAAACTCTCTCTCTCTTGTCTTTACTATGTACTAAAATACCCCTAGAAAAGCCCATGTCTTCTTATACTACAAAACCAGAAATTCTGCGCTCCCTCAAAATTACTTTTCACTTGATGACCCATTTTTTATAGCATCACCTGAGGGACACTGCATGTTTGTTCCTTCATACACGTATGATGCTTTTGGAATGTGATCAAAGTGTGGTATCATTTTATTATATAATTTTTTTACAGACAATTATTTTACTTCATTTGAACAGTTAGTGCAAAGGTTTAACATCCGTAAAACTCACTTCTACATGTACCTGCAGCTCAGAATTGTTTTGTTCTAACTCTGACTCCTTCCCTGTATGGCCCTTTTCATCTTTTTGGATTTATTAATGTAAGACAGATACAAAGAAAGGCATAAGTATAATACATGAGATGCTAAATAAATGCAATTCAACAACACTGAAGATGCTTCAAAGTAAATGCGGGGAAGGCAAGAATATAAAAAATTAGAGAAGGCTTTGACCCCACATGCGACTGTTGCAAACAAGATCCTGCGACATTTGTGCACATGTCCTCGACCTGTTACATAAGTTTTGGAGATTTATTTTTGATGTTCTATCAGAAATATGTGAAATTCCACTTGAACGATCTCCCTTCATTGCCCTGTTGGTGTGCACCCAAGGATTTGTTCTTCTGAATAATTCTCAGGCCAATCTGATTGCCTTCTGTTCCCTCCTTGCCAGGAGGATGATTCTGCTTAAATGGAAAGTACCATTACCACCAATGCCTGGCCACTGGATTAAAAACGTCATGTATTACATCCATTAAGAAAAGATCAGATACAGTGCAAAGGGATCAAATAAAAAATTCTTGAGCATTTGGACACCTTTCATGACTTACTTCCAAAGTATGGAAGCAGAGGTACTTGATTTATAATTCACTCTCCTACCTCCTTATGTGCTGTTGACAATGCTACCTTAAATAGTTAATAATAAAAACAAATTCTATTCTCCATTCTTTTATTACATTTTCCTTATGGTTGTTATTATTGCGTTTATTATGCTACTTATTCTGTACACTATTATCTGGCTAACATGTTCTAGATAGGGTGATAAGGTGAAGTTTCCTCCATCTAAAAAAGTAATTACGATCACAATGTGCAGGCCCACAGTAACATGTTTATGTTGGTCATTTTTCTCTGCTTGAACAAACAACCTACATAGTCATATTTTAAAGGAGGACAGACTCAACTCAACCTTTTCTCCCACACAGTGCAAACAAGTTTTCTTGGTCCCAGGAAAATTCACAAACATGGGTCAAAAAAAAAGAAAAAAGAAAAAGAATAGCCCATAAAACTGGCATTTGGATTAATGCTGGTGTTGCACTAGCAGGAAAATAGACCCCTTGGTAGTCTTTAGATTCTCAGGCGTAGCATTAAATTGCCTCTCAGCTGGAGGTCTCATCTTCCTCTAGTATTGACATATGTCCGGGGTTGACCTTTCCTCCATTTACTTGATATAAAAACTTTTACTCTCATGACACTTCCTTCATCCAGTTCTCTCTGTGTTTGAAAAGAAAACAAAAGTGGCTGAACTGAAAATAAGTAGGGCATAGAGCTAACCCAGCTGCCTAGCCAGGCATTCCTTATTCCTTTGGCTTTTAATGTTGGCTGTTATAAAATATGCATGGCGTGGCGTGGAGGGGAGCTACTTAAGGTGGACTACTTTATGTGCATATAAAGCCTGTAGTTGTCTGCATTGCTGTCATTGTGTGTGTGTATATGTGTGTGTAGTACAGTGTAGATAATGGAGTCCTCTTTAATGGGCTAGAGAATAGGACACCCACCCCCGTTGCCCTTATGGACAGTGTTTGACTGTATCTGCATTTACATATACTGAAGATGCTACTGCAGATGACATTAGAGGAAAATAGCTGTTCCAATAGGAGAAAGACCTGTAGTAGTATGAGGCCAACCAAGATGCATAATACATGTAGGATTATGGTGTGTGTCTTGATAGTCCATTTGTTTGTGGAAAAAACACATAACCTCACACATTAGCTGATGTGTTCATCAGCTCCAATTGGAATTTAAATGACCACAATGCACTCATGCAATAAATTTCATACTAATGTTGACCTGAGGTTAAAAAGATGAAGGCTATAAAGCAGTTACAACCAATTTAACACACTTTGTCATGCATTAAGTATGACCCAGTATAAATTTGAGTTCTTAGAGAATCTTTCTTTCATAGTTATTTTTGTCTCACTGTGATAAACCTGACTTATATCAATCCCTCTGAAAGCTGACAGACTTATGATGCATTACGTTCTGCTGCTCAGCTATGACACACCATTACTTTTAAATCCAACCAAAGTCATCTTCATGCCCATAGTTATTTGGTTCACATAGTTTTTTATAACATACTGTATGTATGACTCATCTATTTTAAATTAGACTCCCCCACACACAAATCCTCCTACAAAGGTCACAGTGTTTGCAATTAAAAGAGTGGTTATTTGCACTGTCGAAGAGGTGAGTGACATTAACTTAACAAAAGAAGTAAATTACATAAAGCTGATAAAAATTACTTTGCAACTGTCAACAGCTGAGCACATGCACTGAGGAAAGAGTGCTTCATTAAAGGTACTTAAATAGACCATATTATGCATATTGTAGGTTTAAATGTGTTATTCTGGAGCTCTACTTAGATAGATTTGGATAGTTTACAACTTAAAAACATGTGCTTATTAATATTTTTTATACCAGTACTTTATCCATCTCTTATGACCCTCTGTAAAACTATTAATTTAAGCTCCTGTCTCTTTAAGGCCCCCACACCCCACTCTGTTGTGATCGACCAGAGGCCTGCCATTGAGCAGCACATCGTTCTTCTGCCAGCTCTACATAAATGAACTGTAAATGGAGAATATTACATCCTCTGCTTTCATTTGTCGCAGCAGCAGCGCTCTGGAGCTATGACGGCAATGTCAGCTGTCGCAGTTTTATCGGCGATGCCAGCATATGTGTTGGCTTTTCCAGTCAACAAGCTGGACTGCGATGATATAGAAATGGCAGAAATTCCACCTCATCTCTCGCTTGTCTTTGTGCTTCGCATTAAAAGAATGGCCCTGTGTCTCCATAGATGTTGTTGCATTGGCCTGGACTTATATCACCAGAATTCTGCAGGTGAGCGAAGTTACATGGGTTATGTCAGAGACATTCGCATAAGTGTTCCTGGTATATTTGCACACCAAATATACATGTCCACAAGGGGCTGTGTTGTGTTTAGCAAACCAGTATTTACTGAAGTAAAGTTACCCCAGTGTAAATAATTTACAACAATAAATTGTAAAATGCAGAGAAAGAGAACAAAATGGGCATCTTGTGTTTATATAATCTAACGTCACCTGCTAACTGCTCCTTTAGCTTCTCCATCTTCCCTTCTGCTAATTTTCGTCATTGCTTTTGTTTCCTTTCTGTTTTAATCCCACTGCCTGACTCCATAATGTTTACTGTTCAGCTAGTTAACGCACAACTCTGCACAACACATTGTTGAGAATTGGAACGTGTTAACCTACAACCTACCCATAACCCCCTTCTTTGCTTAGTTCCATGCAGATGATACATATATATAGACAGAGGAGCATAATTTTGCTTTTGCAACAACAGCACCTGACGTAGGTCACCTGTTTTCTTAAGCATTCTGAGCCAGATATGAAGTTACTACGGGTGGGTGTTACTTTCGTTGGTGCACAGCAAGTTTCACTTTTGTAATGTTTACAATATGTAATACAGCTGCTTTTCTTGGCCATATTGTCTAGCCACAGAAAGCCTTCCATATCAGGAAGTTAACTTAAAACATGCAAAAAAAAACATGCCTGCCCCTTCAGAGGTTGCCACAGAGTAATGAGTTCCACACGTTGATTTTGCATCCCACCAGGCCCCCTTTCCCTTTTAACCTGTCAAAACCTGCATTTTCAGTCATAACTCCATAGTTTTGTCAGGGCAAACACATCTAACTTGATTTTTTTACTAATCTCGCTTGCTCATTCACCTAGCTGTGCGTCTCTGGCCGATTTAATCAGGAAATCTGTAATACAAAGAGAGCTGAACCCCAGCCATCTGGCTGCTACAACATTTCCGAAAAGTCCTAATGGTCTTGTCAAATATATCAGAAGAAGCTAACAATAATGAGCTTTCTTGTATGCTTTGGAAACTGCCTGAATTAATGTTCCTCCAATCATCTTTATCTCACCACTCCTATTCTACACATACACATATACCCACACATACCAATCATTATACAGGCTGTTGAGGGCTGTGCAAGTTTGCTATAGCATAACGTACTGTCATTTTGTACACAGTAACTTAAGATAGTCTAAATAACTGCATTTATCCACATCACAGCGTACAGAATTAATTCAAACAGTAGCTGAGGGTTTATGTACAGATCCCCTACACACACCCAAAGTTTGTTTTTTATTTTTGCTTGTTAGCTCGTTGAGATGCAAGACATTTAGTAAATGATGTGAAGACATCCTAAAGAGTGTTTGAAAAAGAAATTGCTGTGATGTTCTGTTTTTATATGTCTGTACTGTTTGAATTAGATGTGATGTTTGGTTTTTTTTTAATCTTTTTCAAAAGATGTCAGATATGTCAAAGTCAAAGAATTTGTTAGCATTTTTTCACTCACATATTGCTGCTGTGTGAAACTGAAGATGGCTATTGTCATTACAGCCAACTCTGTCTATTCAAATAGAAACAATTACCAAAGGTTTTGTTTGTCATTGATAGGTTTAACAGATAAATTCTGATTTAACTGCCTCCAGCAGTGATGAGAATCTCCTATTTCTTCTTGCACTTTCCAAATAACACATGCTTTCATTTTAGTTCCTAATCCTACCAGCACAGCTAATAAGGCCATGCCTTTCTGAGTTTCTGTTATTGAATCCTGACCTTTAAATTGATCCATAAACTAACATTAAGACAGCCACGGCAAAAAGGCAGGAGCTGAGTTTCAGACCTCAAGACACACTCTTCTGCATTTGCAGCTCTGCCTAGTGAAACATGTCCGACAGGCTTCCTGGCAGCTGGCTAATGCCGTCATCAGTGTCAATGTAAATGATCAGGCCATCTCAGCCTAAACCAGCTCTCTCTGCTCTGTACAGAATGACAACATCCCTCACTAACAGCCCCCAGAGGTGACACACAACCCTGATTACATTTCTGCTACAGATACTGTATAACCATAGAGGAAACAAAACAGAATAAGTCTTTTAGAACTGCTCCATACTTGAAGCCTTGTTTTCAAGAACCTGCTCAAGAGATTCTTTAAATCTCAATAACGGTATGGTTAGGCACATGTTTCTGCCAGACCTGAATACACAGGCTGGCAAAAGTGCAGACAGACACATTTCTATAAAAACAGTAAACACACAAACGCACACAATACACAAAGATGCACACATTCAGTGTCACACACGCATACGTTCCAACAGCTGTGTGTTCTGGCAGTGTGATTGAGCCAGTGGCAATGATTGAAACATAGCTCTTTAAGCTGGAAGCCTGAGATATGGCTCTATCTGCTGGTCTGCACAGTCACACAATCCCCATTTTAATAAACCATAAAGCCTCACAAACACACAGCTTCACTGAGCCATTACCTTAACTCACCCTCACACTACGCAGCCAGAAACTTGTCCACTTTCTTTACCTATTCCAAAACTCGGTTGGTTTTGCTCTCTTCCCCCATTTCCCCTCATCCCCTTTACCAATCATCCTAGACACTATTTAGCCCCAGGATCCGTCCAAGGGTTCTAGGTGCAGTAGAAGTAACCATTTGGTCTTAAATACTTTTTTCCTTAAAAAAAAAAGCATCCCCTCTCTGATCAAGGCCCAAATATTAGATACTCAGTCAGTTCACTCTGCTATCCATGTCAGTGTAAACAAACACTGCAGCCAACCCCCTAGGGGTGGGCCTTGTGGTTCTATTGTGCAAAACTACCCTAAAAAAATCCATAAAATCTTCTATTTTAGTATCGTCCTGCTTTATGGATAAGTGGACAAAGTCTCTCTCTTTCTGTCATAACTGTCTTTTCATTTTCTGTCTTCTTCACCTACTCTATATTTGCTTCACCTCCTTTCTTTGCCTGTGTAAAATGGCAGAGCCACCAAGGGCGTGTGTGTGAGAGATAAAGAACATGCAGGAGTGTTTGACTGTCAGTTACGCTTTCAGGATCCAAGGGCAAGCTGAAGCTGTGGGTCTGTTCCTTTTAAAATAAAAAAGGCCCAATGATGTACCATTCTACAGAGACAAAAACAGCCCTGACATTGAGGGTCTTGTGGGGCTGTCACCAGTGTCACCATGCAGAAAAGCAAGAGTACTGAAAGGTGCAATGTGATGACAGTGTGACTTAGGAGAAAAGACATTCAGGCACAACAGAACTCATGAATGTACATGGCAGACTCACACTCAGCAGACAGGTTAACATTAAGCAACCATAGCCTTTGCCTGTAGGGTTGCAAGCTAAAGACAAAAGCACATACCTTAGAAAATCAATATGAAAACTATATAATACAGACATAAAGAGATCAGGTTATGGTAAATCACAAACACAAACAAAAAAGAATGAGAAGAAATGGCAAAATTATTGCCTCGTTAGCCCACACAAAATAACTTATCTAGTGATAAGATGCAAAACTCACAAATGGTAACAAATTTGATTGGCAGATGTAATAATTCAACCAAGGGAATTCATCAGTGAATTCTGACGGCTGTGTGTGTGTGTGTGTGTGTGTGTCTGAGTATGTGTTTATGTCTAAGAGACAGCTGTTTCTCTGAGAGAAGGAAAAGGTTGGTAGAAAAACTATTGTCTTCTTGGCAGAATGGCAGCAAAAAAACTAAAATAAAAATCACTGCTGAGAGACTGGCAGAACAGTTCAAAGCAAGACTGAAACCACATCTGTGTTTGTGTGTGTGTGTGTGTGTGTGTGTGTGTGTGTGTGTGTGTTTGTGTGTGTGTGCGCACGTAGGTATGACAAGCTGTCAGTTAATGTGTACGTGATTGAATATAACAGGAAGTCTTGCAGTTATAGGCATATGAGATGTGTGTGTGTGTTGTATGCTTCTTACCATTATCACTTTCATTCCCCACTCCTTCTCCTTGACAGCACATTGATCCACCAGTGTTCCTCTCTCCCAAATCTGTTTAGTTAATACAGACAATGGGACACAAAGAAAAGGGGAAAAGTGCTTGTTGTCTAAAGCTTTAAGACAGCAGACACACCTAGTACACTTATGTTTTTCTCAAGATCTTTTCTCTGCATTCATAAAAACTGTCCAAGCTTCCTAACTAGTTGACTGTCTACTATAGAAATATGAAGATGTTAGACAATAACTACTGCTGATGAACTGTTTACACACGGTTCATAAAATGAAAACGTATCGAAAGAAGCGCAGGATCGAAGACCACCTTCAAAATAAGTCCACCTTAAGACAGAGACGTACCAAGCCGACATCAAAGGACTAGAATTTTCAAGACCAAGTGTTCCTTCGTCTCATGTCACCTTTGTTTGAGACACAAGGGGGCAATTGAACACACCGGAAAGACTACATCTAACAATCAACATATGTTTAGTGCCTGTATGCAAGATGGGAACAGCAGAAGACCTTGGACCACTTTATAAAAGCTGTAAACAAAGCAACGCTAACGTAACCTTTTCACACCAATCTCGCTCACCACAGACAGTTTATACTGTAACTACATGGAATCAGAAATGTGTCTGATAAGACGTGGCAAATAGTGCTATACAATCTGTCAACACTATGCTCTTTGCTTGTGCACTGGTTCGCTAAGTACACATAAGTGATAAGCTTTAGAAAAATTATATAGTGTAAAGTGTTTTTAATTTTACATTTAGTGATGCAACTTTTAATAGTCTCACTGTTGATATTGAGCACTAAATGCAGTGTTGCCTCACTTTTATTGCATAGGCTGATGCAAATATTGTCTTAATGATTATAGGCCGGCAATTTCATGTCCCTGGTGTTACCCTAAATATTTGCTGAAAATATTACTGCTTATTATTTGTTTGATAATTGATATATAATAAATGGTTTGCTCTTTAGTGATAATTTAGATAATTTAACAAGTAATTTGAAAAGAGCAACATGGATATAATGCGTCCTGATTGATTGTTAGTATTTGCACGTATGGTTGTGATAAAACTTTGGAAAAGGCTTGTTATATAAAATAACAAGCAGTGTCTGTTCACCTTTACTAAGAGGAAACAAGGTACAGTATTAAAAACAGATCAGTTTCAGCTTCTCATTTTGGAATTCCTTAAATCCTTAACATTTTATCACCATTTTGTATAACATTTAATATGCCTCTCAGGTGTTTTTAGCACTGCTTTACTTTTATCTCTACTTCTGTGCCTAAAACTATGTCCCAGAATGAGAGAAATTAGAAGAGAGAGAGGCTGGGAAACATGAGAGGATAATTAAAGTGCCCAGATGGCTCTCCCTAACTAATAGTCCAAATTATCAGTAATGGGGAAGGTTTGGGATCAGAGCAGAAAGCAGCGGACAGCCATCTTTAACCAATCATGTGTCAGAGGTTAATGAACCACATGTCACTGAATCCAAGACGAGGCCATACAGTGTGAGTTACATGAATCTCTCCATTCTCTTTTTCACTCTGTCCCCCACTGACACACATGCTAAAATAAATGCTACAATATGATAATCTACAATAAATAATATACTAAATTTTCTATATTTAAACAGTAACAGTACTTTTCAGCATGAAGTGCGAATTTAAAGGTCAGTTTACCAAAATTGTAGCCAGATAGGCTTTTAGATACTGTACACTTCTACTTCCAGTCAAATACAAAGGGGACACGTGGAATTTAGTTTGTGTTCCTTCCAGACACTCAGGGTGATCTCATGTTGCTTTTGAATTATTTAAACACTGTTTTTCCACTCCTGGGAGAACCACAAACTAAATTCCATTCACACACATGTTATCCAGGTGGTGGGAAAACTTTAAAAACACAGAAAAAGGGAAAGTAAAATCAACATTAACAGTGAGTAAAAATACAGGTTTGGTTTTATTATACATTTTGTTTTGTTATTTCAGCCAGTGGCTCCTTTAATCACAAAGGCAATTTTTAAAGATGATGGGAGAGCTATTAAGTACTGTAGTGGAGTCACAAACTAAAACTTTTTGACTTTTCAAAGTTGAATTGCATTAATTCTGTCTTTTCTGAATTCACTTTATTGCACCTGGCAGGTCAATAGGGATTGATTTTGACTGCATAATCCATGCATTACTGAAATGGGGATATCCACAGGGGGCCTCACAGTGTTCATAGGATTTCACTGTGTGGGCTGCTACACCTGGCAGAGGGCCAGTGCTGAGAGACCATAGACAGATCCCACACATATACAGGTCAACACAGATATTTAACTCTACTCTCCTCTGGCCTCTTTCTAAAACATGCCCCTCCAGAGCCCAGTGAACTTGCTACTGAGGTTGCATTTAGTCACACACACAGAAAGAGAGAGAGAGAATGTTAAGAATAAACAGAATTTTGCAAACTAAGCAAAAATAATGAAAATTCTAGGATTTTTAGAACGGCAAGGCCGCATCACAAATGTATTGAAGCAGATACTGTATCTCTGCATCACTGCTACAGTTGTCCTTGTATTCTGGGTCACAGCAGGCTTTGACAGCATCTCTCCATATTTATGCCACATTTATTGATCATATATTGACCTTACAATTATATTGCTCCATATCAAATAATATACCCCCGAATATTCAACATCAATATATATTTATGTATTTTGATTATTAAAGATACAATGAAAAGTGGTGGCTGCAGCTCAGTTGGTAAGGTCGTCCACAGACCACAGGGTTAGTGGTTCGATCCCCTGTCCCGGGTATATGCCGAAATGTCTCTGAGCACCGAAGACACCGAACCCATAACAGCCCTTTCTTATCCCCAGCTGTGCAGTGCCGGTCCAAAATTGGGGAGGGTTGCGTCAGGAAGGGCATCCAGCAAGTGTGCTAAATCAACATGCGGACAATGATCTGCTGTGGCGACCCTGAACTCACAGGACAATGAACAGAAAAGAAGACTTCATAGCTGTTAGCAAACAATTCAAATATATGAGGCATTTAACTTACAAGGCAAACAAGAAAAAGTTTTATTTCACACAAAACATGTAATTCTCCTAGGAGGCTGTTGTTGTATATGTGTTTAATTAGCTAACTCTCTCATCTAACTTTGTTGTTTATGTCAGCTACAGACTGCTGGTACTCAGGGACACATAAGGGATTGGGCCTGTTCAAAGCAGAACAGCATTACTGATGTTGATGCGACTCCCTGTGACTGCAAATAAGACGATGTCACATGTATTTAATGCCCCTTCAAGTCTTTGTTTCAAATGCTTCTAGTAGTTATATAATATGTCTTTTAGTGTTGTGTTTACATTTCTGTTATGCAGATACAGGGTATGGTGGCTGCAGCTCGGTTGGTAATCATCCACAAACCACACCACAGGGTCAGTGGCTCGATGAAAGTGGATAAAAGTGTCTGCTAAATGACTTATTGTAATGGTAAACAAGTTATAATTCCCTCAGATGCAGATCATTGAATGTCTAGACTTTGTGGGCACTATTATCAATTCAGCTGACCTCAAAATTTTTACAGTATGTGTTTTCCTTCTAACGTGACAGGTATCTTTACCTTTTATGCTAATGGATCACATCGCTTGTCCTAAATTCCATCAAACTCAGTTTTCCCCTTATCGCTAAAATAGTGGAGTCATGTCCTGTCACATGCAAAACGTATGTATTCTGCACGACAACCTTTCATTGTGGCTAATACTGAATTATTCTTCTTATACTCAGAGGTGCTCTGTGCCAGCAGGCAAGGCAGGCACAAGCTTGGGGCCTAAGACCAGTAGGGGGGCACCTGAGGGCTGACAAAATTTCAACTATGTACAGCATTGGCTGTGTGCAAAGTTTTCAATGACAGTACCAGTCACAGAGCTCGTTCCTAAGAGGGTCCCAACTCTCACTCCTCTGCAAATGGCATGAGATTCAGTGCAAACCAACAGATCTAATGCAACAGCAAGAAACAGCGAAAACCAGCTGATGTAAATGAAGGGGAGTTATCCTTCTGCGAGCAAAAAGAAGAAGAAAAAAGAGTTAGAGCAGAAAAAATCAAGATTGTGGTAAGTGGAGCAGATAAAAACAACTGAACAGAATACTTAATAGCATTAGCTAAATGCTGCTAGTGTAGCCGTAATTGTGGTAAAATGAGCTAACTTAGCTAACTAAGTTAGCAGAGCAGCCTAATGTGTCCAGCTTTGCTGGAGTCACCAGAAGTCAACTTGTTAGCTTAGCTAGCAGGCTGCAAAAAACAGCTAACTCTGAGGAAAGTAAACTGAGTAAAGCTATGTCCGACCAAGCTAACTGTCAAGCTATAAATTCGTAAATTATAAAATTTAGATGAAAAGACATTTGGACAAGTGTACTATAAATCACTATGGTATAAGTTATTGTGCTGTGTTGTTTCTATTTTATTTTCCATATCTTAAGCATAGCGGTTTTATGAGGCCTACATTTTTAGCTAGGGCCCCAACAGATTCTAGGATCACCGCTGCTTATACTGTAGTGGATGTCCTTTTCTTCAGAGGTGTGGGTACAAGGGAATTAATCGCACAAAATTCTTAATGTTGTGGTTGTACCTGGAAAGCCTCATACGCTCCCTCTGTGCATGTTGCTGAATCATTCTGTTGAAAAGACAAAGACAAATGCAGAAGAGCAGCCATTTCAGCTGAGTGCACACCATGGAAATAACTGACTGTATATGTAATTACCTCTGTCTTCATTTGTTTGGCCATCTTGCACTTTTGTGAAGGAGACAATCTTTTTCACTGATCATTATGGTTGTTCGTAGTTTTGATAGAATGTTATGTAGAGTCACTACAGTGCACTTCTCGTTACTCAATTTCTTGCTGCCCTGCCCTCTCTTGTATTGTTTGCTACTTAAAGTGGCAGCTGAGATTGATAATCAACATTTATCTGCAGAGAGCAGACCCCCCATATGGGAGATACACATTCATGCACAACTGTACATGTGCACACACAGACACGCTTTGCAGGTTTGGCAATTTGCCACATATACTAAGTGTGTGGCATCTGATGAGTTCTCGAATCGGTGAGTTTTAATCATGTTGAAATGATGTCTGCCCCAGCAAGTCGAGGTAAAGCACCATTTTCCACAGACCCATTCATAGTGCTGATTCAGCAGACTTGGATAGATGGTAGGTTGGGGGATGGCTGTTTTCTTTAAAAAAAGGGGGGGGGGGGGGGGGGGGATTTGAATTTTTTCTATTCTATTCTTTATATTTTTCTATTGTACCTCTGGTTTGGAGTTGAAACTGTTTTTGAATTTACACATGCAATTATGATGCACCTTCACAAGTAATATAATAACTTTTTCTTTATCACGTTTGGTTTGTAATGATGCAGTTTAATAGAATGGACAGAAAAATAATTCTACAAAACCAACTGGTTTTCCACATTAGTAGATGGAAGAGCAAATGCTTGAGAACTTCGTTGGTTTATAATAATATCTTTGGTTATTTCATGAAGCAGGCTTTAATGTGTTTCATATATTCATCATATTTCAATTTAATGAAGCACACTTAAGACTCCACAAGACAGTTGTGTTTAGTCAGAATTCAGAGAACTGAACAACAAAGTACATTTATATTAACAGAAATTGTTAAGCCTTAGAATTGATTCCTTGGGGTCTGACAAACATGTTTTCTCCTCCTGCTCATTGATTGATCTGTATATTGAAAGACCCATTTCAGCCCTGATGAAAATGGAGCGGACCCAGTAGACTAACATCATTCCTGCTACATGGATAGAGAGCACTGGTGGCCTATTGTCTAGCCCAAACAGATGAAAACCAGGTAAATGTCAGTTGTTTTTGAAGAACGTCAGAAGCTACATTTCACATTTTTATCCCACTCTTCTCCTCCTCCTCCTTTCATCGCCTTCCCTCTCCCTGATGCCTGTCTCTCCAAGATAATGTCAGTGCCTCCAGGGCGAATAGTGCAGTGTGATCCCCCCCTCCTTCATTTCTCTCCTCATCCTTTACACCTTGTTTCTGTGATCTGCTCACGCTTCCTTTTTGATAAAATCCAACCTGCCTCTCCCTTTCTTTCTCTCCCTCCCTTCCCTTCTTTTCCTCTCTCTCTCTCTCTCTCTCGCTGTCCCTCTCTCGGTCTGTGTCTCTGTCAAAATTTAGAGGGGGATAAAATCGCTAAGCTCTGAATTATCTGGCTCTGCTAAAGGTCACAGTCCTAATCATCCTAGATGATTGTGAATGGAACCAGCAGCAGGCATTAGCACTCTGTCTGGAACCAAACCAAAAAAAGGATGACAAGAACACAGTTTTTGCTCCAGATCAAATGGAAAAATAGCCAGGCAGTGTGATTAACGGGCATGATTTGGAAGGACAAAATTTTATTTTGTTTTTATTTCTGCCCACAGTACTACAATATATAGTTGAATACCGTTACAACATTAGTTTTTAAAGTAGAATGAAACAAAATTTATATAAATTGGCACAAATCTTCTTTGATGGTTGTAGTACATCATATTGGCTCAGTGAGAAATGACAGGAGCAGAATAACAGTGCTAAATCATGATGGTAAAAACCACTGACGGGGGAAATGTAATCAATAATAAGTGTTTGAGACACAAAAACCCAAAGGGCATCTAAAAACATCAAACAGTGAACAACAAACAGAAAGAACAACAGTAAAAAGAAAGATCAAGACGACAAGCTAAGACATGACTGTGTTGATAACACAATCTAAATTATAACTCAAACCAGCATGATGAAAAATAACTGCAACAACAATGAGATGTTGCATATAAGGAAATAAATCAACAGAAATAAAATCAAATCACCGAAATAGTAGGAAATAAAAATATAGATGTGTGTGTATGATTGTTTGTGAGTGTGAAATAGTGTGAAATATATCCATGAGTGATAGAGATGTAGAAAATAAGGTTATAGAGATTATTATAATATTAGGACCAAAATGTGACTAAAACTAAAGACTAAAACTAAATCAAAATCTGGTGCCAAAATTAATCCTGGCAGCAAGATGCCAAAAACAGCTTTGCAGCCAACAACGGCTGATGAAGACTAATAAACAGGCATATTAACAGTGCAGGTTTCAAAGCATTAAAATGTATTTTCAAATTCACATCTGAAGCCAAATGGCCATCTTTCAGTGGGAACACCACCTGATGGCCACCTGTTGCATGACCAACACTGACATATCTTTGTTTGCCAAGCTGGAAGTTAGCATTGTCCTGGTTCCTTCAACATAAAGCCAGTTTGAATTTTTACATTGACTTTTTGAGTGTTGCACAAAATAAACTCTTAATGATGAACAAACTGCATTTTTACAACTTTTGACAACATCCAACTCATAGTTAAAAGCTATTGTTGGGCCATAAATAAACTTCAACTCAGTTGCATTACTTCGCCATCACCACCACTAAATTTTCAATTTGTAATTTGATGTACTGCACTTTCTTAGCATGAACTATAGTTCTATGTAGTGATCATGACTATAAACACAAGAAGATGTGTTAACATGTATTACATCATATTTTATATTTCTTGGCAACCTCTGTAGTCATATCTAATTTCCTTTTTAAGACATGTAAAAGCAAAAAAAAAAAAAGCGTGAGTGGGGTATTTGCTGAATTTTATGACTTTGTGTTAACCACAGACCTTATTTCAGGTCTTATTTTATTTCTACAAAAAACCATTAAAAAATATACTTTAGTACCAGGGAACCCTAACTGCTAAATCCTAAATGGTTTACACTTAATTACAACTGAACCGTCTCCATGACAACTTATCAAACCTCTACCATCGTGGTGCAGTAGGGGCAAACAGACACTGAATGAAGAAATGCATTCAACATGCTAAAGCCTGAAGGAGACACAGACTCCCCTTTGTGGGGAAACACTGCCTATAAACATAAAAGTTTATTTACAAGAGGACATCCCCACGAGAAGCCTTAATCAGGGTATCTTTTGGTCTTATACAATGCACAGTGCTTTAGAGATTTAGTAACTGGCAGGTCTACACACCGTGTAAGACCACAGACAGAAAGCTTTGCATAGGTTTAACAGTTCTAACCATTTCAGAGTAGCCAGTATTTCTTATAGAACCAGCAAAGTACTTTGTTTGGAGCTGACAGAGCTCCTGTCAGCCCAGTGGCAGGCTATCTCCCTTTCATCAGTCCATCAATCAATCACTTGGCTTTCCAGCGCCTCTTCACCCCCACTCTCCTTCTGCTAGCTCTCTATCAACTCTCTGATGCCATCTATTGCTCCAGCTAGCTATCATTCCATCAGCCCTGCAGCGTATCTTCTCCCTCTTCCACAACCTCCTCGAATCCACCCGCACACCCACCCACATCTCGCTCATGGTCTCCCCTCTATCTCCTGTTGTATTTGAATTGATGACTTGCTTGCTGTGCTGAATGTCAGGCCTTCTGACAGAGGACACACCGACTGTTGGAGGTACGCCAGGGGACAAGTACTAACTTTGTGTCCACACAGCATCAGCATGACGATTGTGTGTGTGTGTGTGTGTGTGTGTGTGTGTGTGTGTGTGTGTGTGTGTGTGTGTGTGTGTGTGTGTGTGTGTGATGAGAGGAGACCATTGATTCTCACCAATCACTTTCACAGAGGAGTAGGGCAGGTAAAGGTCACAGGAGAGTCAGCTCAATCTCAGTGCATACAGCGTAGGTACAGTGTTTGTATGTATGGCAAAAAAGGCATAAACACAGCAGAGACTCAGCGAAACATCTCTCTCAGATAGAATAGAAATGTCATTGTGACATTTTCAGTGTGTTATCCAAGCTGAAACTCCATTAACTGTTCCCAGAATGTTTACGCTGCTGCAGGACTTTCCAAAATTGGTATTATAAATTATGTAATAGAGATGGTGACTAGTATACATACAGTGTGCCCCTACTTTAGAAGGGGCTACAACTACGATTACAAGAATAAGTTTGCCATGAATATATTTTTTGTTTAAAGCTGTTTTAATTGAGAGACTTAAATAAATATTTGACATATCTCATTTGTCCATGAAGATCCTAGAATCAACCAATGCAACGTCAGGGTGTTTTAGCATCTGTCTTTGCATTGTTTTCCATATGCACCAGTCAGTTTTATTTAGTGAAAAAGCTTGTTTAGTGAGACAGACCAGACAGACAAGGTTAAGCAACAAACTGATGAACATAAGGGAGCATCTCAATGACCAGATGTTTTTCTGAAAAGTTGGCTATGATAAGAAACTAGTAAATTTTGGACTTAAAACAACTCACTCATCACAATAAATGCTACTGTTGCTTCATGTCTGTTGGGTTTATATTACAGTAGCTGTAGAAGTTGTTTCACACACGTTTTCCGTAACATCTTTATAGGTGGCAATCATTTAAAGTGCGTTTAAAGCTTGTTTCAACGATTCAAAGTGCCTGAAAAGCAATTTGAGATGTATCCTGTTTTGTAAAATGACTTTTATCTACAGTACTCTGTTGCTTCTGTTTGCTTTTTGATAGCTTTGAAACCGAACCTCAGAATAATGTGAGGATTGGTGTTTTCCCAGGTGCCAACAGAACAGCTTGCTTTGTAGTGTATCTGCTGAAAAAAGTCACACAATGAGAGGCAATGTTTATCTCCGCTGGTGCCATTCCAGTGTCCCTTCTTGCTTCCTTCCTCTTTATTTCCTTTTGTACTTCACCTTCAACCAGCACATAACGTCATCCACACACACACACACACCTGCTCCACTTGAAGTCACCAAAGGTCAGTCTCTTTAATCTCAACTGACACAATCATTATTGGATTCTCTTCTGCACTTCTAATGAATATGGATACACTTACACACAGGCTTGTGTACATGTGCATGCACAAACGATAACACACAGACACACACACACAGACACACACCAACTCCTTCTTAATTTCTATCTGTTGACACCACTAACGGTTCATGTAGATGCATCTTGTTGCTATTACCCTTGTGAATTGCAGGCCATAAAAGCAAGAAATGTGTCCTTCCTGATACTTCTCCAGTTGAAACGTTTTATCAAGAGAAATAGCTTTCTCAATCAGATATAAGGTCGTGATAGCTTTAATTTCACACATGTGTAGGCACCATGGATGTGAGTGTGGTGGTGTGCACCACTGGGAATATGAAATGTATTTGTTTCTCTGCTTTTGAACGGAGCAGAGCCTTGAGAGCTACAGATCTCCAGTGAGTCAACATGGTCATAATATCAGCCTCATGGGAAACTTTAAACAAGCTGATCCCAATTTTTCTTTTTAATTGTTACTGACATGACAATACAGCTAAAGACTGTGAGGGAAAACAACAGCTTTGGAGGTTTGCTCAAAAACATAAATTCAGTTTTATTACATTTTCTGGACAGGACTTCTCTGGTTGTGCAAATAATGACTGTCTTTGCTGTTATACCACCACAAAATGTCTAAATAAGGGGATCTTGATATACAAATCAGACAAGGCAGTTGCATTTATTTCCAACCAGCAGTCAGCAGTAGTCACTTTTAACTAATATAAACTAATATTACTATTGTTATTTATTATCAACAAAAAATGTGAATAAACACATTCATAAGCAGCCTTATACTATGAAGATGAGATTACTAAATCTATACAGTTTTGTTAAAGAGATTTTTTTTTAAATTTGCAAATTAAAAAAATCAAAACTTATGAAAACCAAACACAGACACGTAAAGATTTACCAACAAAAACAAATACAATAACAGAGTACAAGACATATGGAATATGTCAGTGTAAAGCGCTTTGAGTGCCAATAGGTAGAAAAGCGCTATATAAGTGCAGACCATTTATGAAATATAGAGCTATTTTCAAGTTTTTATAAAGCAATAGACTTAAGTTTAAATGGTAATAGATTATAAAATATTCACTGTGATTTACATTCAAATGCTCAAGGGGGCATTGATGCACCTATAAGCTGTCAAATGTCAATAATCAACAAAAACAAGTAAAAATTATATATAAAAATACCAACACTAACAAATACAGTTACAGTATCAAAATCCACGGTATTTCATTACCATAAACATTAGTATTGCTAATGCTAATTGTTGCATCTATGCAGACTTATCCAGATCCAATATTTTATCATCTTTTATGTCTGTATGTCTGTACTATATGTACAACCCCAATCCAAAAAATGTTGTATGTGTAACCGTAAATAAAACAGAACGCAATGATTTGCAAATCTCAACCCATATTTTATTCACAATAGAACATAAAGAACATATCAGATGTTTAAACTGAGATGTTTTACCATTTCATGGAAAATATTACTAATATATACTGCTAATATAACTCATTTGATGGCAGCAACACATCAAAAAAAAGTTGGAAACAGGAAATGTTTAGCATTGTGTAGCATCCCCTTAGAAACTAGAAACTACAGGTGGTTGTATCATAGTTTGTGAGGCAGCCACTGGCCCAAAGTTAACATACATCCCATTATTGTGGCTTATATTTATTTACATTTTCTTCTCCCAGCCTAAGATGAGTCAGTGCTTGTTGTTGGTCTTAAGTAAAATTTGACTATGTTAACTTTTGCCATCTGGCATTTAGAAAGCACGCTCTTGTCTTGAAGGTTAGAATTAATTCTTTTTGGATGTGCACCAGCATTACATAAATTCACACAACACAGTTTATTTGGGAAATGCAACAGTAAACACACAAGCTGGCATTCTTTCTCCAAGCTATGATTATTCTCCAGCCAATTACAACAGTAAGACAGTCACTTCATAATTTAATATCCTCCAGGAAATAGCCAGCTCTCTATATTTAACTTCAGTGCAAATAATGGATGTAATATGAGAATTGGATATGGTGTTCCAAGATGGCGCCTGATTCATACCAATTGATATTACTGTCATGGCCCATAATGCATTAGCATCTTTCTCTGGCTGAGCCTGGCTAACTGCCAGGCATGAATGATGCAAGAACAATATGTTCATACATTTTGTCCTGGCTTTTAAAAACAGTAATCTAATAAAATAAATAAAGGGTCATTTTTGAACCCATTTAATATTCAGGACATTTTGTTCATAGTTTTAAAGCTTTTTCATTTATAATGGATGTATATGATGAAATGACTTCCAGTTCCTCTGGGGACAACATTACAACAATGAATTCAACTTATCCCCTCTGAATTCTGCACAACAGTGCAACTTAAAACATAATAAAAACATGACAATATGCAACAGTTCTTGAGAAAAACTGTTGTGAATCAAGCATTTTAGGCAGCACAAAACCATCCATAAACTCTTGGAGGGACTGAATTTCTGAGTAAAAGGTGTTCAGATGATTTCCGTTAATAATTATATTTTTAAAATGTATACAAATAAAAAAAAAAAACTAAGGACATTACAATTGCAGTCCTTACAAGTGCTAAAGCACTTTTATTTAAGTCAAACAGGATGCAATAAGTGAATTCTTTTTTTTTTTTGTATTATTGTTTTTGATTGAAAAAAACATTGTCTCACAAATATTGAAGCACTTGGGTTTTCTTTGTTGACTGTCTTGACTAAAAGCCCCATGCAACTAGTAAAACTGAGCCTTTAGCGTCAGCATGTAATGCAAAAGGACTGGACAAAGCGACATTATTTGTTGCCTTTGGAATGACTTCAGGCTAATACAATCATCAGCATAACAGGTAGTGACTCATTCCATGAAAACTTGGCATCCATATTATACTTCAGGAATTGGTGTAGTATTACAAGACACACTGAGTTCATTTAGATGAGTAAAGTCTCCAACTTTGAGGCTCAAAGATGTCATTTGTGCTTCCGTCTCATACAGATCAAAGAACTGTTTTAGGATTTTGCGCAGATGATACAAATAATTTCACAGGCGAGCATTTTCAGGTTCGCAATGAGCTAAATAATTTTGTGAAAGTAACCCAAGAGGCAAAAAGGCATTTCACTTGGTAAAGGCAAAACTAGAGCCAAACATTTAATATGAATTAGACAGCTGCAGTAAAGGTCCGGGAAAGTATCAACAGCAAGGAAAACCTACTTTCAGCCTTCACGTAGCCATGGCATGCAAACGATTTGCAAGAAACAATTAAACCACACAATGTAACTTTATTGTTTTATATTTTCAGTTCTCTACATTTATGAACCACAAAAACTGGGGATCGATCAATACAAAAAACTGCAATTCCTACACCTGTTCTTTCAGTATTTTTAACCAAACCTTTAAATTGAAGGAGACACTTAAAACACCCTGACGTTGTGTGTGTGTGTGTGTGTGTGTGTGTGTAAACCTTCACAAATCTAAAGGTGAGTGACTGCAAAATGTGCATAATGCTTGTGCCACTCTTGCTACATAGATTTGCCTATTTTTCAGCTTTGACACTAAACTATTGAAGCCAATTGAACAATTAGCTTTAGCTGGATACAGTAATTATTGTTAAAGAATTCTATGAACTGTATAACGGAAGTAGTCTTATTAGTGCTACTATGTGCCAGTGCCTAAAGGTAGATCTTAATGACCATTAAAGCATGATAGCTCCCCTCTCAGGAGTACATTGTTAAGAAAAGCTGTCGAAATAAAATTTTAATTCATTCTCGAAGGGCACCATTTATCGTTTCTATGCACCAGCAGGTACACCAGTGAAATTATAGATTGCACCATTTTATATTTCCCTCTCTGTCTCTGTGGCTCTCTTTTAACACTGAGTCATAATAGCATCTCCTAATGAGGGTTGGCTATTTGGAAACCTCCCATTTACACTGCAAATTATAGGAAGCTAAAATTAAACCTCTGCAACGTCAGCCCCATTTTCAAGACATTCACACTGATGAATTATTGAGTTTAATGCTTACGCCATTGCATCTGTTATTTATGATATAAAAATGAAGGTTTTATTAGTGTACTGACCACACAAGCATACCTTGCCAAGCACACACATACAGTTTCAACATGCTGACAAGTAATGTTGCATGCATCTAAGTAGGAGAGACCTCTGATCTCTTTTACACTGTCTGTTTTGAAAATACAGACAGTGTTGGCTATACAGTATGGTATTATATTAATATATCAGAAGAATAATTCATATTTTCTGGGTCAGCAACTGTGTAGAGGCCGAGGCAAATAATGAAAGAGGGTCATTTTCAACTCCATCTTAACCTTTTCACACTGCATCTGGAGGGAAAACACCTTTTAGCTTTTCAACTTTGCACATACAGCTGGGAGTGAGTCTCAGCAGAAATGAGGATGAACTGGGCAACAGAGAGAAGAGCCAGGTCCCGTTAACTGTTACAGTCTAAGATAACAGAAAAAAACACTTAACAAAACTTAAAATCTAACAGTCTCAGTCTCTATCTCTTCACTTGTGCCTCATTTAAAGAGGAGACAAGAGCACAACTTACTATACAGATCCTCCCTTTTGAAGTCATGTGGCAAAAAGTGCAAACCCAGTGTGATTTTATTCCATGTACATCTTGTGAATACAAGATAAAATAACTTTCAATGCTTATCTTTTTCAAAGTGTGTCTACCACATCATGAGAAAATTAAGTTGCAGCTATGTCTTTTGTAGTTTCTCAGCCTAATTTTAGTTTTGCTGATTAAATATAACTTGCTGCTCCCAAAAAACCCACAGTGTTTTGCTCCAACTTCTGATTACATCAGATTTCATATTTTTGCTGGGTCACATTGTTTTAATAGAGAGTAAGAAAAGTGTCAAAGGGCAATAGAAAATGTGTTGAAGGAACTAATGTGTGTGTGTGTGTGTGTGTGTGTGTGTGTGTGTGTGTGTGTGTGTGTGTGTGCATGTGTGTGCGAGTGTGTGTGTGTGTATATCTGCACTAGCAGCCTATGAAGTCAAGAGGTTACTAAGGAAAATAATTGAGGTGATGTGAGAAGCTTGAGTTTATTCTGGGTTTTCACAGAACAAATAATTTGTCTAAACCAAAGCTGTATCATCACAGTAACTTGCTGCTTAACAACCTTAACCCAGCTCCACTCCACAGAAATGGCTCTGAGTGATATGGCCCTATCTGAGGGCAGTAACCTCTTCCAGGTTATGATTTAATCTTCTGGAAATTATGTGGATTTGACATAATTTGTGAAAATTTAGTAATAGGTATAAAGTTAGTTTTTTGTTTCATATCTGGCTGTAAACCGTAGGTCCAAACTGGGTCAAAAATGGAAAACTGTTCTGTGGTTAGATGAATGAAAATTTTAAATTGTTTTTGGGAAACCATGGATGCTGTTCAAAAGCATGCATCTCTGATAATATAAGGGCGCATTAGTGCACAATGGCGTGGTCAGCTTACACATCTGGAAAGGCACCACCAATGATGAAAAGTACATAGAGGATTTAGAGCAACAGCTGCTCCCATCCAGAGAAAGTCTCTCGCAGAAAAGGCCTTGTATATTTCAGCAAGACAATGGTAAACCACATACTGCATACATCACAACAGCATGGCTTTACAGGAGGAGAGTCCAGGTGCTGAACTGTGCTGCCTGCAGTCCAGACCTTTTACCAGTAGAAAACATTTGGCACATCATAAAACAAAAAATCCAGAAAAATAGACCCAAGACTGTTGAGCACCTAGAATCCGGCATCAGAAAAGAATGTGTAGTAATTAGTAATAGATTCTATATAGTCTAGTATTACACATCAGAATTGATGTATGTTATTATTTGCACATTGCTACTACATTGTATTACTATATATGGTGTTTCTTCATGCCAGGGGAAATCTGTGTGGGTCAGTGATAATATTCCTCCCCTAAAACTATAGCAACTGGTCTCCTCATCTCCCAGTTGTTTACAGACAACTGTTGAAAGAAGAGGGGATGCAACACAATGGTTCCAAATGGTTCCAAATTTCTTGAGATACGTATGTTGCTGCAATCAAATTCTAAATGAACTAATATTTTCCATGAAATGGTAAAATGTCTCAGTTTCAACATCTGATATATTGTTTATATTCTATTGTAAATAAAATATGGGTTGATTAGATTTGCAAATCTTTGCATTCTGTCTGCATTTTTTGAGGTTTTACTTTTTACTCTGCCTGTTACAAATACAATTTGTGGAGTTTCAGTCATATTTAGTGGTCACATAATTTCACAAATAAAATTCACATTTAATATTACTAATTGTAATAATAATTAGAATTAATAATTGTAATTATAATTTATTTGATTTTTTAAAAACCAAGTTAAAAAAGAATGCTACAGACATTCATGCAGGATAGGAATTCTGAAGTTAATTTATTCGCCAGATCAAATTTATACTGTGACATTTACCGACATATTTTTTATTAACAAAACACTAATACATCAGATCAGACAACTTTATTAATCTCAGTGGGCAATTTTGTTATGCAGTCTCCCCAGTACAGTTCACGGATAAGATGAGATAAATAAGAAGATAAATTAAGAATGCATTATGGTGACTCTCCATCTGAAGACCTGTAGCCTATTTTAACACTGTGGTCATGCAAGTTATATTTACCAGTGATGAGTAGCTCATGTGCCCATAAACTTATTTCCATGGTATTTTAAAAAGAACTTACAAAACCTGGGGCCCTAATATTGAACACATGTATAATTTACAAGTGTGTGGGTGTATATAAAGGCATTTGGAAAAGAAAAAAGCATTTGAAATTAAGTATCATAGAAAAAAAATATAACTGATTCAATTCAATTCAATTCAACTTTATTTATATAGCGCCAATTTACAACAAAGTCATCTCAAGGCACTTTACAGAATAAAGTCCAGACTACACAAGTATGTAGAAGCAACCCAACAAATCCCCCTTGAGCAAGCCATAGGCAACAGTGGAGAGGAAAAACTCCCTTTAATGGGAGAAACCTCCAGCAGAACCAGGCTCAGGGTGGGCGGCCATCTGCCTTGACCGGTTGGGGTGAGTGGAAAGTTGAGAAAGAAAAGAAAAGAGCAACGAAAGCAACAACAAAACAACAAGAAAAGCAACAACAAAGCATCGTACAGGTTGTAGGACATAGAATTAATGGTATACAGTGGTGACAAGTAAATGTATAGAGAAAAGCTAGTTCAGGTTGAGTGAGCAGTTTAACTATAAGCTCTATCAAAAAGGAAGGTTTTAAGCCTAGTCTTAAAAGTAGAGAGGGTGTCTGCTCCCCGAATTTGGATTGGAAGCTGGTTCCACAGGAGAGGAGCTTGATAGCTAAAGGCTCTGCCTCCCATTCTACTTTTGCAAACTCTGGGAACCACAAGTAGGCCTGTATTTTGGGATCGAAGTGGTCTAATCGGGCGATACAGAACTATGAGATCTTTTAAATATGATGGAGCTTGACCATTAAGAGCTTTGTATGTAAGGAGGAGGGTTTTGAACTCTATCCTAGATTTTATGGGAAGCCAATGAAGAGAAGCTAGTGAAGGTGAAATATGATCTCTCTTTCCTAATCCAGTCAGCACTCTTGCTGCAGCATTTTGGATTAATTGAAGGCTTTTTAGGGAGTTATTAGGACACCCCAGAAGTAGGGAATTACAGTAGTCCAACCTAGAAGTAACAAATGCATGGACCAGTTTTTCGGCATCACTTTAAGACAGGATGCTTCTAATTTTAGCAATGTTCCGTAGGTGGAAGAAGGCTGTTCTAGAGATTTGTCTTATATGTGATGTAAATGCCAAATCCTGGTCAAAAATAACTCCAAGGTTCCTCACCGTAGTACTGGAGGCCAAAGTTATGTTATCTAAAGTAAATATATTGTTAGACAGCATATTTCTCATGTTTTTAGGCCCAAAGAGGATGATTTCAGTTTTGTCTGAATTTAGAAGTAGGAAATTGTAGGACATCCAGGTCTTTATGTCTTTTAGACATGCTTCAAGTTTGACTAATTGGTTAGTATCTTCTGGTTTCACAGATAAATAGAGCTGGGTATCATCTGCATAGCAGTGGAAGTTTATGGAATGTTTCCTAATAATTTTGCCTAAAGGTGACATGTACAGATTAAAAAGTATTGGTCCTAACACAGAGCCCTGTGGAACTCCATAGCTAACTTTGGTGCATAAAGAAGAGTCATCATTAACATGAACAAGTTGGAATCTGTCTGAAAGATAAGATTTAAACCAATGTAATGTGGTTCCTTTAATCCCAAATCCATGTTCTAGTCTCTGTAATAAAATGTTGTGGTCAATGGTGTCAAATGCGGCACTAAGGTCTAGTAAGACGAGTACGGACACAAGTCCATTATCTGAAGCGAGGAGAAGATCATTGGAGACTTTTACCAGTGCTGTTTCTGTACTGTGATAAAGTCTAAATCCTGACTGAAAGTCTTCATACAAATTATTCCTGTAAAGGTGATCACATAATTGTTTTGCAACTACTTTTTCAAGGATTTTAGAAATAAACGGGAGATTTGATATTGGTCTATAGTTGGCTAAATCACCTGGATCAAGACAGGGTTTTTTAAGTAATGGTTTGATTACAGCAACTTTATAAGCCTTTGGTACATAGCCAGTTTCTAAAGATAGGTTAATCAAATCTAATATGAATGTGTCTATTAAAGGTATAACATCTTTAAGCAATTTGGTTGGAACAGGGTCTAAAAGACATGTTGTTAGTTTTGAGGAGGCGATAGTTGAACTTAGCTCAGTGAGATCTATGGGTGAAAAACAGTCTAAGATGGATTGGGGCCTTATTGAGGATTCTAGAGCTGTTGTACATGAAGATCTATCTGTAATATTTGTAGGGAGGATCTGGTGAATCTTTTCCCTAATTGGCTGCAATTTTATCAGTAAAGAAAGTCATAAAGTCATTGCTGCTCAAAGTTAAGGGTATACTAGGCTCAACAGAACTATGGCTCTTAGTCAGCCTGGCTACAGTGCTGAATAGAAACCGGGGGTTGTTCTTGTTTTCCTCTATTAGTGCGGAATAATATGCTGTTCTGGCATCACGGAGAGCTTTTTTGTACATTTTTAAACTGTTTTTCCAGGCTAACCGGGATTCTTCTAAATTAGTGGAACGCCACTTCCTCTCTAATTTTCGTGACGCCTGCTTTAAGCTGTGCATTTGTGAATTGTACCATGGAGGTCGGCTCCTCTGATTCACTGCCTTCTTTTTCAGAGGGGCAACTGTATCTAGTATCATACGCAATGAGGCTGCAGAATCGTCAAATAAGTAATCAATTTGTACAGGAGTAAGATGGCTACTCACCATAGTATTGACACATGGTGGTGAAAAAGATGAAGAAATAATTTCTTTAAATGTATTCACAGCATTTTCAGATAAACATCTGCTGTAGTGGAATTTTTTCCTAACTGCTGTATAGTCCATTATTGTAAATTCAAATGTTATTAGAAAATGGTCAGACAAAAGAGAATTATGAGGAAATACTATTAAATTATCAGTTTCAATGCCATATGTAAGTACAAGGTCCAATGTGTGACTAAAACAGTGAGTGGGTTTATTTACATTTTGGGAAAAACCAATTGAATCTAGTAATGAATTAAACGCAGTGCTCAGGCAGTTACTTTCAGCATCTACATGAATATTAAAGTCACCCACTATAATGACTTTATCTGTACTAAGCACTAAATCAGATAGAAAATCAGAAAATTCTATCAAAAACTGAATAAGGGACTGGAGGACGGTACACAATAACAAATAATAGTGGTTTTTGAGTTTTCCAGTTTGCGTGTGAAAGGCTAAGAGTAAGACTCTCAAATGAGTTATAACTATGTTTAGGTCTAGGAATTATTGATAAGCTAGAGTGAAATATTGCTGCTACTCCTCCACCTCGGCCTGTGCATCTAGGAACATGATAATTAATATGACTTGGGGGGGTTGACTCATTTAAACTGACATATTCTTCCTGCTGCAACCAAGTTTCAGTGAGACAAAGTAAATCAATTTGATGATCATTTATTAAGTCATTTACTAACAGAGATTTAGAAGAGAGAGATCTAATATTTAATAATCCACATTTAATAGTTTTGGGTTTTGGTTCAGTATGAGCATGAGTCTTAACTTGTATTAGATTTTTGTGATTAACTCCCCTTGTGTTCATTTTTGGTTTAAAAAGTTTAATTGGTCGTGGAGCAGACATAGTCTCTATGGGGCAAAGAGCAGTGTGGTTAAGATCATAACATTCAGCAAAATAATAATATTCCCTGTGTGAAAAATTAGAATCCATAAGAGCTGCATTTTGTCTGCTGGTAACGTCAGATTCTATAAATATCTCGGACTGTTTATACCTGTGGATGTTGTCGGGTGTTGGAGCGGAGGATGTGTGCACATCAGAGCCACAGGTGTTTTCAATGGTCAGTCAGTCTGATGGACATGATTATTTTATACAAGAACAGTATGAAACCACTTGAGCAATGCTAATTATTTTTTATTTGCATTTGTTTTCCAAGTGGGCAGATCTTCTGAATTATTAGATAAGTCCAAGAGGCTTTTTTTTTTTTACTTTCTGCATTGCACTACTTTTTACAGTATGATCACATATATCCCACGGTTTGTACTGTCTACACTTTTAGGATGTACTCACTGTAACTTACAGATCATTGTTAAAATGATATGAACAGTGTAAAATGTGAAGTAGCTTCACAAGGTTCACAAAACTTGGTCAGGTGTATTGTAAGATACAAAAACAAATAAAACCTAAAGTTGTATGACAAACTCTTAGACAGTCATGTTTCACTCCCCTTTACTTGGAAAAGAGCTACTAGCAGTGCTTTACAATGCAGATTCCACTGTGTCCTTTTATGTGGAACCTTGCTAACATGCCTGTCATGTCATACTTTCTAGCAGGGCTGCTTTAAATGCTGCACTCTCAACACCATGGTCAGGATCAATGGCTCCACTGCTCTTAACCTGGAGTTAATATTTCATAAGTGGAGAAACTCTGAGTCAAACTGGGTTCTCCCAGAGCAACCCATCGTCACTCAGGTGCACTCATGATAGAGAATTATTTAGATGTGAATAGAAAGGAATGACAGTGAACATGTAAGAGAGGCCTCTGCTACTACCTCTGCTCTCTTCTTATGGTTTTTATTGCCAAGCTATGGTCAGATATTGCATCATGTGTTTTCTAAGGAGCATAATAATTTTGCATAAAGTTCTCAAAGGTAGAGAACAATTAGCTTTTGACCTGTTTTGACACACATATTTCTCAAGTGGTATACCCTACAATTTAAATTGTCCACTTGCTTTTACTGTATATTCTTTATGATTAGAGAAACACCTTCTGTTGGTATTGGGTGGCAATTTCATTACCAGGCTGAATGGAAGAGCTTAGAATGAAGCACAGCATGACAATAAGGCCTGCAAGAACACTGATGTCCTCTGATGTCCTCTACCATCTTCCAGTTCTCCCAGAAAACAAATATATCTCCTTATCACACACAATTAGTGCAGCCAGTGTAAGCTCAGAAATATAAGCCCATGCACATGCAGTCACATACACAAACTAAAACACACACATGCATTAAACATTGTTCTAACATCAAATCAATAAGCCTGCCCTATGATGATTAACAACACAATTAAAGCACATTTAACTGCCTGGTTGGCTATTTTTGTTCTGGATGTGTTACTTTGTAGTCGACACAGACCCCAATGATTTTCATAAAAATTCATATCAACATGCCAAATGCTATTAGGATCACAGATGTATGAGTATCATATTGAGGATGTCACCTCAGGAGAAATGTGAGCTGTACAGCATATTGAATGGAGAATTTGTTTCAGCTTTCCAGTCTCATCTGTTTTGTGGTTTACAAAGATGTGATTCATATGACTATGATTCCGTGCAATTTGCATTTAAAGATGTCTTTCCATGCTGGCAGGAAGGAGATCATAATCTTTTTTTTTTAAATAATACATCCATTACCCTGTATGCTGTAATATCATAATGTATTGTCAGGTAAAGAGGCAGATGCAGAATATGGATGTATGTATTTTGTACATGACATGACTAATAAGAGAAAACATACTATCCCTTTGTGAAGTTGTTTTATGGTGATCTGTGGATGCTGACAATGTTATATATTCACTACTGAAGTGGGCATGGTTTGGGTTGATGTCTGTGAGAAAATGAATGCCTTTTTGAAACCTAATGTGCAGAATTTTGCCTTAAATAAAACTGCAACAAAATTTGGAGATAAATTGAACAGAAATAATCTAAAGTCCTTGTGTCCTTTGTAATAAGATATAAAGCACAAACATGATTTTAAAAATCTGCTATTTTAACAGCAGAGTGAAGCTTCACCAAGACAGTCAACACTACAGTAGGTAGCTTAGTATGTTCAGTATGGTATTATGTCAAAGAAATTGTAATAAACTGAGAAGATTAAGTATTTTTTTATTGTTTGCAAAATTTATGCTGAGCTACAATCTTCTTAAGGGTTTAAGCCATAAACACTAATGTACAAACATCTACTGTCAGTTCAACGTGGGTAACAAATGGGCATACAGTTTGTACTTGTTTGCTAAGTTTAAAAGTACCTTGATGTGCTGGGTTTGTCTTTGTTGTGTATGCTATGGAGTTGTTCTACTTTGTCCTTAAGACATTACTTGTTCCCAGACTTGCAGCTTGTCAAATTACTGTTGTTGCCTGTAGGGATCCCTTGCCTTAAAGGTTAAAGTGGTGGAATATAAGTATCGCTGTGCAATAAGTACCACAGATTACATGAAAAACTGTCTTATTTCTGACTTCAGCTTGGCTATAAGATGTGCATTGATACGTGTCTGTAGCCTTACTTTAAGGTGCATATGTGATGGTAAAGCCTCCTGAAAAATATTTTTAAAGAACAGCTGCATAATGGAAAATTAAGCCATACATTTGTGTTTACACAGGATGAAAAATGTCTAAATGGCGAAACTGATTTATTTGTAGTGAGACATAGTTCTCAACCCATGCAGCCTGAAAAGACAATTCACAATAACACTGAAGTAAAAAACAAGCACAGCAAACACCAGGACATACAGTATTATCAAAAAAAGCTTTGCTATCAGCAGATTCAAACCTTCTCTTTCACAGCTGAATTGTTTGAGTGATGTTTTGAGCACTGTTTGTGTGATTTCACAAACAGTATAAACATGTGACGTCATCATTTTCATGATTGTTCGGAGTAATTAGCTGATACACCTGATATTTATTCGCTGTTGTTTATCTCTCTGTCTAGTTCTGATTTATCAGTTACACAAAAAATATTTATAGTTCCATACTAAACATACTAATCTCTTGCCTAAATCTAATATTCTGATTAAGAAAATAAATTGCCAACAGTGCAAATATCACAAGGGGCAATGACCAACAGCAGCAAACCTGACTTTTAAGGAAATTAAAAAATATTGATAAACTACATGGCAGTAACTACCTACGTACACACCTTCTAAAAGGTGCCCCAGTTGCTCCCTCACTGTTGTTGTTAAGGAACTCCCTCAAAGTATTATTTAAATCTATTAGTGCTCTTTGGTCGAACTCAATTATTTCAGTCAGAAAAAGGTAGAGAAATTCTCTGCAAAAGTTTTTCAATAAAAGTTTCAGGATGAAAGATGAGTCTAATAAAAAGCAATAACACAAGCACATCCTCATTAAAAAGTGTGTTGTCATATTTCAAGTCCAAAGGCAACGTAGGAACAGGAGACATTTATTAACCTATTAGCATGCTAATTACTCCAGACGAACAGAGATGGGTGCTCAATCCCACCAGGTCATTTTATTTGCCTGAAATGTGTTTTGAATTGTTGAGACCTATTTTCATGGCCCATTTCTCATTGCGACAAAACGTGGGAAATGTTCAACTTACTGCTGAAAAACGATATTGTCAGTGTAATGAAGGAGCCGCATTTAGTAATTCGGGCTTTACTGTTTGCAAACAAGCATCATTCATGATCAATATCCACAACTATGAAACGTGATCCTCCAAGCTTTTCTCAGAAGCTCAATTGATTTTATTTTGTCTTTTGTCTGAGGTTTATGAGTATAGTTGAGTGCCACACAGCAGCAGCAACGCATTCTCTTTAATGCATCACTAGTGCCACAAGGAAAAAACAAACCCGGCTTTGGAGGTGGGATCATGGGCACAGTTTATCAGCAGTGATACAAAATGACTACATCACTCAGCCTTTCAGATTAAAATTGTTTCTGTTGGCAGAAAGCCAAAACACCTGGTTACCACACTGTTCTGTTCCATTCAGTCTGCTGTGGGAATTAGTATTTCAAGGTACCAGCCATAGTGGGATTATAGAACTGCAGTTTCCATTTTAGTTGGAGAACCAACATGGCAGGATTGACAATTGTACAGTTTTTACCCTGATAATGGATGTTATTAGTTCCAGGCCTGCTGCCATGAATGTTGTGGCCCCTGACAATTTATAATGTACCACAGGTAGGTAGAAAAGTTAGAGATATTATTATTTATATAGAAAATAACGCTCAACACTACCTCACTGTAAAATGCAATAGTAATCCAAACTTTTTTTAGTTTACTCAGTTATTAACAATATGCACATCTTACTAGTTTTCATCTAGTCAGAGATAATTGCAGGTTGAAAAAAAACCTTTACTCATTGTTTTGATTGAAGCTAACTTAAAACAATCAATTAATAGAAATAAATGAGCAATAAATGAGGGGAGGGGCGGCTGTAGCTCAGTTGGTAAGACAGTTGTCCACGGACCACAGGGTCAGTGGTCCCGGTCAGTGGTCGCAGATAAATGTCGAAGTGTCTCTGGTCCAAGCCCGGTAGAAATTAGGGAGGGTTGCGTCAGGGGGGCATCCAGCGTAAAAACTGTGCCAAACTGTGCTGTGGCGACCCTGACCCTGATAAGCCGAAAGGACAAAAAAAAAAAGTCTACTTAACCAGTGGGAGGCAGTAATTCACAAAAAGGTTCTTAGTCTGCTAGGAAAACTTTTTGGCAGGTATTAACAGGGTCTTGAAGTTAAGATTTAAACCCATTGCAATTGACCCTTGACGGATTTCTGCAGTTGGAAAATCCTTTGCTGACATTTGCTAAGGACAGAGGAAGGATTACATTTGTGCATTGCTGTAAGTAAAGTTTATTTTCCGGTTATGAAGTACAGTGTGTAGAACATTGGGTAGACTAATATAATCTTACACTTTATTGCCAAAAGAAGCATTCTTAGATGGAATGGCTGAGAGAGTGGGGTTCTATCCACCTTTGTAGTACAGCATAGTATGTAATAGCATAACATTGTGCTATAGGGTAGTACTGTTAAATAGTTAAGCACGTTCATTATTTTGTGGAAAGGGGCGTTAACAAACTATGACTGAAGACAATGCGACCAAAGTAGAAAGTTTTGTGTGACAGAAGTTTGGAACACTAAAATTACACATATAACCATTACTTGATCGTTTTAATGTAATGGTTTTGCAAGGTTTTAACAACTAAATCAGACGGCTGTAAACGTGACTGCCACTCAGACATTCAAAGTCGTAAGCAATGTCACCCTAATTCGCCAGAATTCATTAAGTGTGTTGTTTGAAAGACAGCATGCAGTACACTAATCTTGAAATGACATTGTTTGAAATAATAATTCTGAGTTATAATAATACTGAGTTAAGAGTACACAATAAGTATTTTTTAAATACTGTACAATTGGGAAAAAACATTAGAGTCTACTGGAAATTGTACCACCCCGCATACCACTGAGGGTTGTATGGTTTGTCTTCCATAGATGAAAACCTTCTATGAGCGCATCATTCTCCTTAATACATTCATGACAGGCCCACCTGACATTACATAAGGGACCATCATAAATGAACAAATGAATGACATGTACACGATCGTGTACATTTTCTCAGCAACTCCACGAGGCTGTTGTTGTTGCTAGTGCCCACATCAATCATCAGATCAGTTGGAACTGAGAAAACCTGATGGGGAGTAGAGCACCTTTGGATTTGATAAAGGCATAACAACATATTTAGAGGGTTTCTCAGCCAAACGTGAGGGCAACGATGGTCATCATGTAATTTATACCCTGGTGATTACTTGGTGGTTGCTTTGTGGATTTATGAGCTTGATAAAAATTAAAACAATTGAACTACGTCGTATTCAGATGAAACCTCAGAGCATGTGGGGCCAGCTGCAGCAGCCTAGCCTATTCGGAAGGCTGGGTCAAGATGCTAAATATTTACTCTTTGCTCCTGTGGGAGTTTTAAACTATGTTAGATTAGTTATTAGTTTAAAGGTAGTGAAGGTTAGGGCTAGGGAATGGTGTTGGCTGTCATGGGGCCCAAATTGTGTGTGCGTTGCTGTGTGTGTTTATAAGCCAAAGACAGAAAGACAAAGAGGGGGAGTTTAATGGAGTGTCCCAGGGCGAGCCTCCGTTGTTCCCCCTCATCAAGCACGCTGGCAGTGCTTCAGCCCCATAATGGCTACCGTGTGCCCTGAGCCACTACACGCTCCACAGTTTCCTCTCACTCATTGCTCATCCTTATAGGCCAGGTGCAACCACATACCATACGGGGGGCAGGGGGTTGGAGGATGCACGGCAAGAGACAAGAGGCAAGTGGCTTCTTTATTGAGGGACCAAAAGGTCAGGAAGCAGGAAGGGTGGGGAGCCAGAGGATAGGTGACGGGCGCGGGCGAGGGAGGTTTGTGAGGTGATTATAGAAGAAATCCACATAACAGTACAATCTAATCACAGAAACAAACTGCTGCCAGCCTCAGAGAGGGTAGTGTTTGCCATCATTACCATGTCCATCTAGATCAAGTTACACACATCATCAAACACACATGGAAAAACTCACGGTGTTTCATGTGTGCACACATATCAAAACCATCTCTGACAGCAGCCATTTAGATGAGACGAGTAATAGTCTGGGGCAACTGAAATGCCCCTCATTTTTTAAAGGCGCAAAGCCATTTCAGACAAACATAACAGTGTCATTCAATGCACATGGGGGGGACATAATGGGCCACTAACTGGTTATCATACACGCACCACTGTGTGCCTGGTTTTCAGTTTGTGTTCACTGTTTGATTGTCTACATTTCTGGTTGATTTACATGACTAGTTTTTATGTATCAATATAAATTAATGGAAAACACTCAGACATTAGTGACTTAAAGCAGTGAAAGCTGTTATTATGTCTATTGACAACATCAATGGGTTTAAGGAAGTGTCAGGTATATGGCCTCACAGTCCCCCCAAAAATGGCACTTCCAGTTACTGCTGTGATATTTTTCATACTTGGTCTCTACTGCCCCCCATTGATCATAACAACAATGGTATATATGGTATATATCTGACAGTCACATATAGTCAATTTAATCATGGGTAATTTTATGAATAGTAAGGACTGAAATATTTTCATTCTTATACCCTAAATTTTCTCACTTCGAAATGATAACCTACATAAGTTATGCAAAATGCATAACACAAATATCTGTGAGAAAGGGAAGTACTGTGGCACATCTGAGTTAGCTCCAACTTCTATGCTTGGCGTCCTCATTTCATATCATCCACTGTCAGGGATTGTTATGACTAATTATTCATTAATAATTAAGAATTATTATTACCAATAATTGTTATGAGTAATGATTGTTATGACTGTTATGACTAAGTCTTCACCTTATCAGTCCCACCCATTAGTAAGTCCCACACAAAATAATAAATAAAGTTATAATTAGGCATGACTGACACAGAGCTGTTTTTAAACTAGAGATGACAGTGACATTTAACTCTGTTAACCTTAACTCTGATATATGCAATTTTTCTTTTTCCACAGTAGAAAGTGTCCACAGCTTGTCCCTTCAGGGGTCACCACAGTGGAACGTTTTTAGCACATTGATTTGGCGAGATGCCCTTCCTGCCGCAACCCTCCCATATTATCCGGGTTCGGGACTGGCACCAAGGTAGCCCTTGGTGGCTGGGCTGGGCTACACCTGGTGAGGTGGGATTCAAACTCGCGGCCTTCTGCATTCCAACCCGATGCTCTATTCATTGATTTTTTATTTCTCCACAGTAGGTATGAGAAAATATAGATTTCTTTGTTACATCCAGTTTTGACTGTATATTACTTTTATATTTTGTTTTGTTAGGTTTGATTGGCTTCAGTGTCTCCTCAGCAGAGATAAGAAGTCTATTATGAGCTTCCTTTAAATTTTACTGGGCTGAAGTATGAACATCATCAGACTCAAGGTCCTATAAAAGTGCAAAGGTTTTACGCACTCATTCTCATTCTCTTACACACAAACAGTGACACAGAGAGACACCAGTCAGAGAGTAATGTTTGAGTTGCTTCTCTCTTTAGAAACATCTTATCAGTTGTGATAGCTCAAATGAATGATCAGCCACAGCACAAAGAAACACACAGACAAGACCATTTACAAAAGTCCACTTTTAAATCAGGCATTGTGTTTAAAACCCCATTTATTATTGCTGTTCTTTTTCTCATATTGAACCTGCATTGGGAAAAAAAACACCTTTTAACACTGAATTACAATTCTAAACTCTAAAGTACTGTCACTTAATAATGTATTTCACTCATTGCCAGTTCTGCTATTGTATATCTTTGAAGCAGGTATTAAAGGATTAAATCTGTGCCTTATTCCCTAGATTCACTATCACTCAGCCAACTCTGACACTAAATCTGAACATTTCTTCTTAATAAACAAAACAAATGTCGGCATAGCACACTTTTTGCTGAGGTGTTGCATTCCTAATCTTATTGTCTCCTGTCTGCTCCTTTAAATTTACCATATTGGTCTGTGTTATCATACAATCCTGACAATTTCACTGCCAAAAGATCCTCGTGTAAGGTAGGGGGAAAGTGAGGCAAAGCTGCCCAGAAGCAGCCGGGTCACCATGTGGTATAATCATTTCCGTGTGCACTATAGGCCACTATATTCCTGGGGTTTGCCCGTCTGCCTGTGCCTGATAGAGATTGCATGCATACTGCAAATGTCCATACTAGAACATACTCACACATACACCATGTACTACAGCTGTGCAATTAATGCACAAATTTGGCCCATGTCAACAATAATAAACTTCTCAGGCACAGCCTGCACAAATATTATTCTACTATGAAAACTACTACAGCTATATGCATGTTCCATTAACCAAGTTAAGGAAATAACTTACATCTTAAAGAAGGTTATACATACACGATAACCACACCCCCGAATCAGCTACTCTACATCTGCTTCCTATTTACTTAATCGTATTGTTGGTTAAGTAGTCCCATAAGTGAGTTGTCACCAGTCAACAGTGCCCCCTTCTGGCTAAGGTGTGATATTACGGATCAGCAGCAACCTGGTGGTTTTAATGCTAAGGTGGACGGGGTCAGCATAGACACACTGATGCACTGTGATGCCCATTAAATAATTTGTGTATGAAATGAGGTGGGTCTCAAAACAGGCTATAAAAAATGCACAGTGTATTTTCACAGTACACAGTGTAACATATGGCTGTTAATAATAACTTCACCTTTGCTTTTGTCATGTTCAGATTTTTGTAAGCCTGAAATGAAAGTTCTTAACTGCAGCATTAGCAATGACATAAATTATGTAACAACCCAAACTAATCCTTGTCCTTGTATTTTGAACAAAAGTGTATGATTTGTCCTGTCAACTATCTGCATCTTAAATAGAAAACTGCTGCACAGTGAACAACACATTTCCTGACACAAACTGCAAAGTCACAGCAGTTATTTTGTTTTACTGCAAGGCATCAGTTCTGTTGGTGGGATCACCTCACCATCCCCAAACATCTCATTCATTACTAAAAATTCTGAACCTGAAGTTGACGGCTTAATATTTATTCCTGGTTCTGGTCAATATTCATGTGCATCCATGTGCATATTTTACAAATTTATCCATAAAATTTTCTGTTGTCTATGATTTTGTTTTTTCCAATAGGGAATAGGGAAATCCAGTCCAAATATGTTTATTGTATATACTGAAAGTTTCAGTAGAGTGTTATTATATTAAACAAATTTACATATGTTGGAAACCTTAGAAAGTAGGCTCAATTGAGGATGGTGTAAAACTGTCAACCATAGAGGAGGCAAATGTCCTATCCACTTGTTTACAAAAGTGGAATGGCTGCAGAGGCCCCAATGAGCTACTGGAGCTATAATATCTAAAAGTAGTAGAATAAAGAGTCTCATGTAAGATATTTTTATCAACCCCCAGAAAAAAATAGCAAGCTGTAGGCGCTGCAGTATATACAACAAAATAATCAGAAGTGAGATTCATTCTGTGTATATATTACATGCTGTTCAACTGACCTCTGCTTCTAAGGCAAAACAAAGATAAGATCACTTAGTTCACAATAACTAGTAATAACTGACTCCAAACCTTGTTTACAAAGTGGACTAAGGCCAATCTTCTAAGCACAAATACAGAAGACAGCATTAGGTTTTATGTGGTATTGTCATTAGGTGTTTCAAAAATATGGATTTGTAAGAGGATATTTTAATAAATGTTTGTATTATTATTATTATTATTATTATTATTATTATTATTATTATTATTATTATTATTATTATTATTATTATTATTATTGTTGTTATTATTATATGAATGCATAAATCCTAGATCAGTGAAACATTCCCGTGTCCGTTCACGCTAGCTGCAGGAAGCCAGCGGTTTCAAAAGTGGCTTCAGCTTGATACCACCTACTCCAGCCTTTGAACCTGCTATGCAAACTGACTGTCTATTTTTGTCATACAATCTGTAAGTGCATCCTCTTGCAAAACATTGTAGACTTTACAACTATTTGCTTTTTAACATGATTCATATCTTTATTAAAGAATCTGAGCTAACACTGATAAGACAACACTAATAACAGAAGTTAATATATAGTATATATAGTATATATATACTTCTGTTATCAGTATATGATGCACATACTTTATGATTGAATAGGTTGTGAACATTGTACTATATGTAATATATGTAATTGAATTGAAATAAACTAATATGCAATGTTGTGTTCACCAGGGAGTGCAGGCTGTGCATAATATAAACAAACTGACAGCTCGGTGTCTTCTCTAACATGATTTCTCTTTCTTCTTTTTCCTTTCAGCAGCTCATCAGTTTCTGTCAGAGTGAGTCATTTAACCTGTTGCATCTCAGCTGGGATTATAAGCTTGTTGGATCTGTGTGTGTGTGTGTGCGTGTGTGTGTGTGTGTGTGTGTGTGTGTGTGTGTGTGTGTGTGTGTGTGTGTGTGTGTGTGTGTGTGTGTGTGTGCCAAGCCCTTAATCTTCTATTCACACTTTGGAGCCACCTCAGAAATCTGCTAACACCCACCATCTGGCCCATCATATATTGTACTTGGCAGAGAAGAAATAATTTTTGTGTCTGATGAATTTTACACTACAGTAAATCGCTCAGATGCACACATACCTTGCAAATAGACATACAGCAGGGACACACTTTAAGCATAGGCATATGCTAAAAATAGAATAATCTGTCCAAATATGAATGAGACAGAGAAACACAATAATGCTCAATACTGTGGAGATAAAAAACAGATAATCCTGTTACAGCATAATAGAGGAGACCTTGCTACAAAATTGCAAATGCACTAATGTGAGCACCCTCGCACTCACAACCACACGTATACACACAGACACACAATTAAATTGCATTATTGAGCACAGGGACAGGCAAATCTGAATAGGATTCTGAACCCCAGAATAGGAAAGAAATGATTTACACACAGACACACACACACTTCCACAGCAGCAGCTGTAGTGAATCATCACTGAAACAACTGCAGGTGTGAGAGATTCTTCAGTTAACCCCAAGGCTGGCTGGACAGGGTAGGAGGAGAGACAGATGGACTAGTTTAACCACAGTAAGAGAGACTGACCTTCAGAGCAGAAAGAGGAGAGGGAAGCAACAAGAGTGTGGAGACAAAGAGAAGGAAGAGAAGGGGTGGTGTCAAAGATGGAGACAATGGTCTGGAATAGCTGTCATCAATCTTCAGTATCTCTGCAGACACAGAAATCTTCAAGAGACTGAGCAACATTGCAGTGTGTGCAAGAAGAACGAGAAACAGAAAGTGAGAATAGATGAGACAATATAACAGTGAAGCAGTGTGAGGGGGGGAAAATTCACACCAAAATTTAATAATGTAGAGGAAGAAATTACTGAGGCCAAAGGGGTGAGGAAAGTAATTACTCTCAATCACTGCTAGAAAATGCTTAAATACAAATAAACCTGTTATGAGAATTGCACATTATGAGCTCTTCAAATATTTTCTCCTGGAAAGAAAACACATTAGCATCAACCCATCTAGAGGCCCTGCTTGCTATCCAACTAGAGCAATTTTTGTTTAGTAATCGGTGCTGTTAAAAAATACTAAACCTGATGTTGATATTTACTGACTTTTCTGAGATGCTGTACATATTTTTACAATTTTTTACAATTAAATTTACAATTAACAAACATTAAATTTATTTTTAATATTAGCAAGCCAAAACCCTTTTTTCACCTGTTTTTAGGTCTTGAACGAAGGAGAGAAAGATTTGGAAAATGAATAAATTTTTGTCCTGGTGACTTTTTTTTTTTTTTTTCGTTATTAGAGATGATGCTAGAGACAAAAAGAGTAAACAAGATTACTCTCTTTAGTCCTAAAAATCAATCACAAGAAGCTTTGGATCTTCATGAGAAAAATGGTCATTTTCACTCAAAGGTGATAGTAAATGCCCCTGTATCAACAGACATGACAATAGCATTACAGCAGTTTTGACTATGTTTTACTTTTTTTAAATGGCCAAAGGCCAAAGGCCATCTACATCATTCTGACCATATTACAGTTTACTTACTGCACCAAGGGTTAGGCTTAGTGTCATTACAGTCTTTAAAAAATCTGACTTAATTTACTTCAGTAAAACTGTTAAGAAGATTTATTGACACTATTAGGAAGGTTTATATTTATGTTCTCTTTCTTAAACGTGCTGTATTTGAGGTAAAACATTACTTAAGTAATAACCCAAACCTTTGCCTCTTTTCACATTTATGTCAGGCCTTGGTTTCCAAGAATATTCATATATCTTATTTGCCTGTGCAGTCATTTCATCATGCAAGTTGTCATCAGCTGGTACAGCTGAGCAAAACCAGATTTGTAAAATGTTAAGAAAAGGCAATTTTAAGCTAGAGACAGAGAGACTGTATGCAGCATGGCTTGAGACTAAAGGTGTGAACTACACATCTGTTCATGAACAGGGTTGAAGAACATATGAGTGCCTGTTCTGAGCCTTTTTCCAATTCCCTCTTTTACCAAGTCTTTGATAACTCTCATATACGCAATTCCATACAAAACCCTGCTATTGCATAATACAAAACAAAACATCAAAAGTTGTGCTTAATACAAGAGTATTTGTTTGTGTAATAAAGGGTTTCTGAGTAACTTATGTACTTGGGAGGAAACCCAAAAAAGCACAGGGAGATTTTGATTATGCCATACTATTTTATATGGCTGCCATCAGAGGGTATTTTTGTATGAATGCTAAGAACTGATAGTGAAACCTAATGCAGTCTGCAATTACTTGTATCTTATTGGCTCTTTATTCATGCTAGAAGTGTTCCTTCTTACCTGTCTGATCTTCCTAAACCTTATAACTCCATCTCATGCTTTTCATCCTCAGAATGCGGTGATCCTCTGTGTCCCTAGAGTTAAAAAGAAGTCAGCTGGCTACAAGATCTTCTTCTATTATGCCTCCTTTGTCTGGATTAACCTACTTGTTGGAATTTTCCAGATTGACCGTCTAGAGGCCTTGAAATCTAAACTAAAAATGTATTGTATTATGTATTATCAGATTATTTCTGGGGATGTGCCTGTTACCAGTTCTTGGCCAGCGGGTCAGTTTAACTGTCTAATCTAAACCCACTGTAGCTTTCAGGTTTTCTACAAAGCACATGAGCATTATGCTGTGTTCTTCTCTCTCCTTTCTCCTCCCTATCGTCTCTTTTGCTCAGGCTCTGTGTGGTTGACCACTGGCCACTCTGGGAGCTCTCTTCTCCTCCTATCTGTCTGTGCCTCATTCTAGATGAATTGGATCTGCATCTTTGCCCCCAGGAGGCTCAACATATTACCTCTCTTTTCCTTTTTTTCATGTTGCTCTTGTGTCTCTCTTCTGCTCTGTGTTTTTCCCTTCTCCTACATGTGAATGTATTCCTCAAGTTTTGCCTCTTGCCTTTGTGTACTCTCTCCTTACTGCAGATCTTCCTGGTGGAGAAAATGTCTCTTGTTTTTAATTTTTGCTCTAAAGAAGTTCTAAATACAAATTCTGTTCTATGTTGATCCCTTCTGACATTAAATACCTCACATTGCAACAATCAATATATATCTTAAGATTCTAATCTGAGCCCCAGTAGCATTATTTGCAAACACGACTGCATTATTTAAACGTGAGCATGTTTTCACAGAACCATGATTATTTTGTTTGTTTAATACCCCCTGATAGTTAAGAACTATTTCTTTGCAAAAAGCTAAATGAACATACCAACATTTACCATTGGCCAAAACACACAAACCATCATGATGTTTCTTTTGCCTGTGAAATTCAAAGATTCCAAAGAGATTCATACAGATTACTTAGTTTTAATTACACTCTGAAAAAAGTGTCAGAATCAGACAGACAGACAAACAGCAGACACTACACTATTGTCTTTGCATCGAATGAGTGAGGAAAATATGTACACAGTGATAAACAAAAGCTTAAGACACCACTGTACTCAAAGGAGAGGACATACAGAAATAAAAAAAAGGTTGATACCAAATTAAGGCACTTACTGTAAACACTTCATTGTTCATCATGTTTCAAATGTGTATAGTACTTAGGATAGTGAAGAAGCGCCATAACATATTTTTCTGGGTTCAGTATGTAATGTACCTCAGGGCCGCATTGGAACTCCCTCCAACTATCAACCATCCATAAAACGAGAAAATCTATATTGTATTTAATTCTGTTCTCTGTAGATCAAAGCTCGGTATCCCAATGGCACGTTGGGGATTACAAAGGCTCCATCAACTTCCTTTCAACCTTTCTGCAACACCCAAACGTACAGGAGTTGTTACTCAGTGGGCACCAACTCTGTCCCTCTTGCACATTATTTTATGAGTTTTCTTCCCTGTTCTAAATCACTTTTTTCACATTAGCTATACCGTAGTAATGAAGCAACATTATGTACCACAGGTTTCATCTGTCAGGTTTCATCATGAGACAATAATATATTTGGACAGGCACACGCAAAATAAACTTGAGCTATGAGTACTGTCTTAACATCTGAGTTACATTAGCTAGATTATTGTTTCTGTCAAAAAGGGATGCTTCAAGGTAAAGTCTTCAGTCGGCCAATACGTACTCACATCTTACTCACTTGCCCTCACAGCAGTGTGCCATTTATAATGATCCAAGGAACAGAGAGCTGAAAAAGGCAGATTTCTGGCAAGATTTCAGTGATTTTCTATTTAGGTCTAGTTGTTTGGCATCTGTTTTATATAATGCTATATACTCTTGGAGGGATTTTGTTGCTAATAAGGTCTGTCATATTGTGGTTGTACAGTTATCTATAGCTCTTTCCCGTGCTAGATATATTGCCATACATTCGTCTTTGCAGCCAGTGAGTAGATAAAAGCTGTAAAACCACTCACAGTTAAAAAATTGGAGTCACCAAATGCTAAATGGACAAACACAGTATTACACATGCTACATGATGACGCCCAGCCATTGTTGTTGACACTGTTTATGTGTATGTGTCACATTGTCTCTGGGCTACTGCCTCACAATTTTCTGTTCTGTTCTCCTGTGTGTCACGGTGGCTGGCAGGCAGGCCCTGACTGATAATGTCAGTGTGGCCAACTAACTATAACTAGGCCAATGTCGTGATAGCTGGTTGTGTATCACCATCATGGATCCCTTATAATCATATGTATTTGTCACCAAATGACCCCCCCCCCCCTTCTTTTTTCATATTTGTATTGCCACCCCCACCAATGGACCACTGGAAGCAATGCACCACTGGAAGCAGTTAATTTGATTAATAATAATGAAATATTATTAAATATAATAATAATAACGGTATTGTCATTATTGATTAAACTGCACATTTTAAAAAACGCCAAATTCATATTTTTTATCAAACCAATTGCAAAATAAAAAGTTAAATTGAAAACATGTAAAACATTTTATCTATTTATTTTAATGTTAACTTAAAAAGAAGAATATTACAAACGGAACAAAAATAAAACTATTATACATTATTATACAGCTTCAAACATTTGTTTCTCTCCTCTGCATGATAACGTTGTTTTCCAGTTTTCGACAAAGTATTTTATGTTTACTCTATCAGGTTAGTTTTTACCCCAGAACCAACATTTATGATCAATGAACTCAATCATCGACAGAGAGGGGCAAATTCTACAAACTGGCGCGCCGTGCACATAGAATACTAGTACTAGAACAGCTGTTTAGTGTCTGAGGAAGAAACACGTTTGATAATTAAAATGCACCTTTAGGCAATTCCAATATATAGGCATTGACCCTTAAGCAAATATATTTTTTAATAATAAAAATGCCAATGAACATCTTTTTTGACATCCAGAAGTTGCCAGCTTTCAATCTAGACTACTGGTATCTATGGCCTTTCAGTCGTGCCTGGGCTACATCGTGAACGCGCATGTCAGGCTCGCTGCAGAGATCTTGCTGCCTCGGCTCTCACGATTATTCGTGGGGATGGTGTTGACAGCGAGAGGCGGCGGACGGGCAGCTTTATGTGTCTAAATAGATGTCAGCGCCCGGTGAGAATACATTTATACGGCTAGAGCACACATTCCCCGCAAACCTTACATTTGTGGAGGAAGACGACTCTACCAGGCCGAGGACAGCGTCAACGTTACTGATGGAATCCCCAGTCTCTGCTACATGGAGAAACCGAAAGGGTGGACTGGTTATAAATAATTAAAAACCCTGCTGCTGCTACAATATAATAAAAATGCATCTACATCAGGTGCTGACGGGTGCCGTAAACCCTGGAGATTGCTGCTATTCGGTTGGGAGCGTGAACGACATTCCTTTTACGGTGAGGTTTTATTGTGATAGTTGCTCAAGATGACACCCATTGACGATAAGTACTGACTAGCTAGCTGCAGAGTTAGCTAGCTGGCGTTAGATATCGGGCTGGCTGTCGAGCTAAAGGTACCCGGGTAGTGTGCTAGCCAAAGTGCCGCACTAAGAGATTCACAAACACTGTCGAATCTGCTTGGGGCATCCCTCTGCATTTACCTCTACAGCCACACACCAGCTAACACAGTCAAGTAAATGCTCGTGTCACGTCTGCGTCTGTTCTTTTACAGGCTATGTAACGCTCCAAGACCTTTAACGTTACGCCACTCAAATGACCTTTAGCTTTGCGTTGTAACGTTTAAATTAACAATAGTTCAAGGGAATCCCTTTGCGCATCCATGGGATTACTGCCAAATATTTGCAACGGGACACGCTTCTACGTAAATGCGTTGTGCACAATACAGGCTACTGAATATTGGGGTTTGACATTGCTGGATGAAATAGCTGTGTGTATTGTGTGAATGTAGAAGTACTGTAGCTAAGCTTGCTACCATTTGGCGTTAAATCCTCCTCACGGATCATTAGCTCGCTGTCATCCTAACATCAGCTGCGCCAGCCGTGACGTAGAGAGCCATATATGGACACATGAGCTAGAGGCAGAATGGCAGTTTCTTGCCATCTGTCTTTTTTTAACTTAATTAAGCAGAAAAATGAATTTTTTTTACTTCTTTATAGACGCTTATATCGGGATATACAATTAATTTGAATGCAAACCGATGGAAATGCTTGCTTTCCATAAAACCACGTTCTCCATCTGCTCTGTGTTGACATCTTTGGGCCATAAATATTCTTCCTGTGATCTGGTGGCTTCCTAGCATTTCTCAAGAGACAGGACAAAGATACCAAGTCATATTCCAATATGTGCAGAATAAAAAACCTATACTATTATACTGTATCCTCTTTTGTGTTAGCAAGCTAAAAATTGATTAGTTGAAGATAAACTCTAGGTAAAGGTAAACCACTCACAAATTATATTAGTATGCCCTGTTTTACCTTTGGGGTTCACTATTGAGTTGCCAACATGACCAGTCTTTTTGAGGATCTTAGTTTGTTTACTATCATGTTTATAATAGAAGCACTTTTGTGCTATTTATAAATTTTTACTGTACAGTAGAATGCTGTTTATGTGGAGCTTGTTTTTGTCCGCAACAAGAAAAGCAAAGTCATCACATCAGATAAATTCTTTAAGTGCAGGATCAAAATAAATTCTTGAGCAGCAATGTTGTGTGCTACCAATCGCTCTTTGTGAAAATGAGCAAATGGTACTGTTAGCCTGTGTAATGGCTGCCAAATCTGGGCTTGGTCTGTTCATGCTGCTCATTAGTGAGGTGTTGTTTTTATATATATATATATATATATATATATATATATATATATATATATATATATATATATATATATATATATATATATATATATATATATATATATATAATTTTTTGGGGGGGAGTGGGGTGGAGGCACAGACACATCACAGACACTCATAACAGACACTAATCTGTAATTTCAGATTCCCTTCTTATAGAATTTAATACAGTTCTTTTATTGAATACAGACAGTTTATTTTCCTGGTCATTTCCAGTCAAACTATAGGGAGGGGTTTTCCCCTTTTCCCATTAAACTGACACTAAGGCTATTTGGTTGTAGATGGACAGTGTTTTTACCTAGGCTCATATCTGATCAACAAAACTGGACAGAGCTGGTAATGAAGCTAAAGCCTTGCACATTGCCACGGGGCCCCCTTTTCTGTGCCTGGTGTTTTCTTTCTGTGTCAGTGAGGGCATTTGAAGAACACTAGACATCGTGTCCTATGCAGTTACACTCACTCTGACCCCTAGGGCACCTTAGACAGAAAAGCAAACATGACTTTAAGCCATGTAAGATGTAAAACCATTCTATCCCCATGCTATTTATTCTGTGCTTCTGTAACATTGCATGCAAAACTGACATTGGCTAAGAATTGGCAGACATATATGTAATGACATTTGAATGATGGACATTGAAACATTTGCACCCTGATGTTGCTTGTATGGTGGGCTAGTGGATGGTGAATCAGGTTGTATGTTTAGAGTCCACATTCACGGTATTTAGAGCTATTGAGATGGAATATGAAGGCGAAGATTAAGAAGATATTAGTTTATCATTTATGCAAAAAAATAAAACAATGTCAATGTGGTGCATATCTAATTTGCAGTTGTGATGATGAAAATCTTTCCAAGCCATTTTCAGTTAAATTACATAATTCTTTGCACCCATTTTGTGTGATTTGTCTTTGATTTCTATCGTAACACTGAAGACTGAGAGGTTGTAAAAATTGGGGTTAGAAAGACTGATGTGAATGTACAAACAGCCAATTTGTAGAGCTGAACATCTATGATCTTCTGTACACAGCACCAATACATCCGTAAACTATGATCCACATTCAAAATACATCCACATTCAACTCTTGGTCTGTCTGCATCGAAGTGTCCTTGGGGAGACAGAAGCTGAATCCGGTGTAGTTTGGCTGTTATTGGCTACTGTTTGGCTAAAGTCATGCTGCTGAGAATAACGAGGCCAATATGCTGTGACTAAAGACTGTAGGATCAAAGTACATGTCTGTGCTGTTGGCTTTTTCAAGGATAATGTCTTAACACAGACTGACACAAAGACCAGGTCATCACAGGTCAGAATGGGTCAGTTCATGTTTAAAAAAATTTGCAGCCAAAGCTTTTGACTACAGTACCCAGCTAGCGAACACCGGTATAAAAATGTTACACATGGTAGCACCTGTGACTTAGTAGCAGCCTCACATGATTGCATTAGACATGGGGAATAAGTGTCATTTGACGCAATAAAGGCAGAAGTGATCTCTCATTCTTTTCCCCCTATCTGCATTCATTATCACAGCACATGACTGCAATCACCTTCTTAAAAACATTTTCTCTCAAAAGCAGTCACACCCCTGCCTTATGTGCTTTTATTTATTCAAATAGCCTTCAAGATGTCTTTAAGATTATCATCAGTACAAATGACGTTTGCTGACTGAATAAAAAAAAAAAAAGATAGCTAACCACACCTACTAGATCTCTGGCTAACTTGAAATTCAGTAAATCTGCATGCTATCCTAGCATGCTCCCAACAAAGTGCTAAGCATAAGGTCGCTTCACCAGTAGACAGTACTTATCATAAATGGATCTAGTTGACTTTGCATTGTTTCTCTACTTACTTCTGATGTGATTCTCTGGTAACTGTTAATGTGTTATACTGTAGAGAGATAATATTTATTTATTAGCAGAAATATTCTTGATTTAATCAGCTTACTGACTGATAAACGAAACATTCCTGCTTCAGAGGTGCTTTAAGACAGTAGATTTCTAAAATAATAGAGATTTACTGATACAGATACCAGCATCGGGTCCAATCATTCTGCTACTGCAACCAATATCATTTTAACCTCACGTTGGTTGAGCAGGTAGGCGTCGGTCAAACTGCTTTGTCCTTTTCATTTTATTATTTTTAGCAAAACTTGGTTACAATTATGGAAAGCTGGTCTGCACCTTGTTTGTTTTGCCACAAACACAAGATTTTCTGAAATCTCATGGGATTTGTTGGGTTGCTTTCCTCAAAGCTTCCAGTTGTCAGGTACAGCTCCTTCCAGACTGCCAGACGAAAAAACTTTTGACAGCTGAGGGAAACAATGTTTAAGTGTGAATTGTCAAGTCTTCCTAACCCTAACCCTAAGTAGTCTTCAGGTGTGTCCCCACTGGTATTTGGAAAGCATCTGCCAGTGGCTCTCATCAACTTATCTGGGAAGTAAATTAGTGAGGAGAAAAGTCAGTTTAGTTCTAATGTTGATAGTATCAGCAAGTACTCAAATGTAAGTACTTGCACTGAGTCTGGGAAAAAACAGTATTGGGATATCCCTATGAAATACCTGATCCACATACAGAATCTCTGACTTCTCAACACTATGTTTGGCTAAGTCGAATGCACAAGCATTTCTTCTATCTATATATTAAGTTATGTACATTTTTACCATGACATGTATCATGTATTATCTGGACAGGTAGAATGATTATTTCATTCACCATTAGTTGAAACAGATCTTGTGGATTCTTGGATGTGCAGCATAGTGGGGAGTGGTTAGCGCTGCTGCCTCTCAGCTAGAAGGTTGAGGGGTTTTCCTGTGAAAAAAGTCCTTGACTGACCGTGGCCTTTCTCTGTGGAGTCTGCATGTTCTTCCCATGGGTGTCCTCTTGGTACTCCAGTTTCTTCCCACAGTCCAAAGAAATGCATGTTAGGTTAATTGGAGACTCTAAATTGCCCGTGTGAATGGTTGTCTGTCTGTACATGTCTCTATGTGTTGGCCCTAAGATAGATAAGCTTCTGCCCCTCCATGACCCTACACAGGATAAGCGGTTAAGATAATGGAGGGATTCTTCGACAAAGAAAGAAATATGTCCCATACTCAAGCACAAATCAACAGAACAAAGTGATTATCATAGTTTATTCTATTATAGATGGGTAGGCTGTATTCAACTTTACTTTATTGGTTCAGGGTCCTACAAGCTCCAAATTACTATGAGTGGAAAGGGGCTCACAAATTCTCATAAAGGTGTGTGCATGTGTGTGTGACAGAGACAGAAAAGGTACAGAGCAGGCCCAGACTGTGCGTGACGGTTACTGCTTTTTATTCCAGCTGTAATGTGCAGGAGCAAATGCTGCAGTGATAGTGAAGCACAGGCTGCATGTCCCTAACTTCTCGTTTTGTCAGTCTTTGGCATACTATTAGGGTTAAGATGAAGGCCTGTGACAATCTTCACTTTAATTTCATCCGTGGCATTCATTGTACATGCATATGAAACTACTGGTTGTACTGTTATGTGACCCAGTGGTTCCTAGTTTCTCCTTCTATTCTCCTGAATAATGAAAGATACTAAGCATCTCCCAGGTGCTGTTGCCATTGCTGCCTTTCTACACATAATTGCCAACTGCCTGCATGCACTGTTGTATTATTTTACCTTCTTCCCACAGTCTGAATCTTAACACAGGCCTGCTCATTAAGCATGGGCAGTTAGCAAGTGCTGTTTGTGTCTACTTATTCACACATGAGTAGGTGTTATTTGTTCATGCAGTGATCTGTACTTTGCATTATGTTTGTTTTACTGTTGTGTTCTCTGGGCTATATTTTTATTACGTCTCCTGCCAATGCTATGATGAGGTACTTGCCTTGCTAAGTTAATCCTGTTATTACAGCTCACCTTATTTGAGTAATATTCATATTTGTACCATTCATAATTGAGTGCTCTTATGATTTGCTTGTTTACTTTTAAATAGCATCATGTTGTGCATCCAATTGAAATCTATTATTTTTGAAAACCCATACTGTAAAGTGAAACAAACTGGTTTCTCCCCGATTTTCTTTTTCAGGCCTATGGCTCTGGTTGTGATTTAGTGATCTTGGCTAGTGACTTTGAGTGTGTGCAGATTATCCCTGGAGCTCAGAATGGAAACATACAGGTGGGCTGTGTGGAGTGCTCCCACCAGCTTGGCAGGGTAAGTGTTGGCTGCGTATTCAGACACACTCCCACACACACCTTTTGTTTTTCCATGAAGCCACAGACATTATCATTCACAGAGCATCAAGAAGTAGATCTAGCTGTGGGTTTACTCCTGTCTTGTACTGCCCACCCTATCCTTCTCTCCTGTGCCACTCCCCACGTACTCCTCTCCTGTGGTAATGACTGTGCACAAGCACCGAGTGAGTAATGTTGTGATGATGAACACAGCTCCTTATTTTTAGATTGCTGCCTCCTATGGAAACACAGTCTGCATATTTGAACCTCTTTCTACTAACCCAAACAAACGCCACAAGGTGAGAATAAATGTCACTATTTGGAAATATACCTTCTAGCATTTTGAAACAATGGCTAGTGAGTGTAATCACCCCTGTGTGCTAATAACTTTGCGTGGTATGTCACTCTTCTGCTACTAACAGCATCTTAACTATCAGTGGCAAAAGACAGGGCAGTTCTTCCTCGATGCCATTACCTACAACCTGGCCTGGGACCCACAAGGTATTCCCGAGCTGTCTGTGTTTAACTTAATTTGCTGACTCTTTGACTCAATTAATCTGCCTTTATTCACAACTCCAACTCGCTCCCCCATTTAGTTTGTTTGGGAGAATATGTGCATTATGTAACAGTGCAAGTGGCTCTGTGTTTTGTAGTAGGCAACGTGGGCTCTGAGGTGTGTAACATAGTGCTTCATTGTGTCCTCAGGGAATCGTATCCTAGCAGCAACTGAGCGGCTCCAGCTGTGGGCTCCTCCACTGGCAGATGCCCTTATAGAGGAGGAGGATGGGCAAATGACTGAGGACAGGCCCCACCCTGTCCTCAATGACTGGAACTGTGTCTGGCAATGCAAGTATGTTTTTGCTTTGGCTATAGTGTAAGAGCCTTTCACACAAATGACAATTAAAAAAAATTGGTCGTCAGAATCAAACTCCCAAAATTATTTAGATTATTTTGTATAGAGCCAAGCGCAGTTATACTGAGAAAATACTGTTCTCGGTTGATAAAAGAAATGACAATTGGCTTAACAGTAAATTGATTAAACCTGTGTGATTTCTTTACTTCCCCTCTCTTTTGCTAGTTTGCAGATTTCAATTCAGAAATATTCTTTAGCCAGATTTCTCATTCATTATTTTAAGTGAAACATATTATGGTAATCTTTTTTGAAAATATCAAACTTTTCTTTAATTTTCCTGTTAATTTTATATTCAGAACAATTAGGGAACAGTTAAATATTATATGCATACCCCGCTTTTTACATTTACTTTGTCTTTTGACAGAGAATTTTTTTGCTAGTTTTTGCTCAAAATAATAAATTTTATAAATTCCATTATTACAATATTATTATATAATTTTGGTATTTACAAGATTTTTTGCTGTCACTGATTGAAAACATCCGCACACAGCCTCGCATGGAGTCTTGTTGGTGCCTTGACAGTATGGTCTGTGCTTTAAGCTGTGTAAACAGACAAAGATACATAATACTGTGTTGGTAATTGTCATCTGATGACACATGGGCATGCTTCAGAGGACCACAACAGCAGGAAGGTGCAAGCTCTAAAATTAGCACCAGGATATCATGCAAAATGCAACTACACATAGCTAAATGTTGGAACAACTTCTTCTTTTTTTTCTCTTGGAGAAGTGAATGTTGCTGATGTTGTTCTTGTTTTTGCTTGTGTTTCACCTAGAACTGCTGCATCTGTTCACATTGCCAAGTGGTCTCCCGATGGAGAGTACTTTGCAACAATTGGAAAGGTATGAAAATTTATTAAAACAGGACGTTGTTCTTGTAAGGCCTATGGCAATATTTGTGCATAACAAATTTTCATGCATGTGTTTCCATATACAGGATGACTGTTTACTTAAGGTGTGGTATCCTACCACGGGGTGGCGTTCTGCTGTGGTGGTCCAGGACCCCTCTGATAAAAAACCTTTTCCTGTTCACTTTTCCTTTGTTTACCTTGCCCATCCTCGCTCTGTCACTGGTATGTCCTGGAGGAAGACCAGCAAGTACATGCCCAAGTAAGAAAGACTTTTTTGTTTTGGTTGTTGTTTGCGGTGTATTATCAAGCATGGGCATTTTAACAACCCCCCCACCGTAGTAGGTAAGGACTACTTTTCCCAGAATTCCATATTGTGTCATAAATGTCACACCAATTGTTCTCAGAAAGTACAGTAAAATAAGTGAACATAATTTCTGTATTAGTCGTTGTCGTTGTGGTTGTAATTCTTTTCAGAACACCAGACCAGATAGCCTGCCAAGTGTGAGACTGTTAGAGTTGTGGGAAATTCAGAATGTTGTAACAGGTGGAGACAGCCAGAGAAAGGGATCTTCATTTGGGTGTTCAGTTATATTTCACTTCTGTCTTTTCCTCAGTCTGGGCAAAGAAAACTATACAAAGTCACATGCATTTTTCTATGAGATATCCTGTTTTTATTATAAGAATCTATCAAGACAATTTGTTTTGTTTCTATCTTGACATTTGCATTTTATTGTTTTTGTTTTAACAATATACTTGTTTTCTATAAGTGTTGTTAGATCTTTTTAATGGTATTTATTTATTAATAATGGCATATACACACATTCAATGTTGTTGAACCTTGTCATGTAAAATTATTTTGAGGTCTGAACAAAACAAAAATCAATTTCGATCCCATAATATGCTGCAGTGTGTTTTATTTGATTATTTTTAGATGTAGTAAATATTGGATATATTCATAGAACATATTAATCAGTATGACGGACAATTGGATTCCTCTATCATTTTTTAGGGGTTCAGTGTGCAATGTGTTGCTCACCTCCTGTGAGGATGGTGTATGTAGGTTGTGGTCAGAGACCCTACTACCAGAAGATAGCCTGCTTGGGGGACAGATCTCTGAGAACACACACTCCTTCAGCTCTAGTCTGCCAGGCCTGGCAGGCAATAAAGACAAGATTCAGCATGCTTTGGAGGTACAGTTACGTAATCAAACAGATCTGACCAGAGATGATTTATTAAAGAAACTATAAATATACAATTTGCAATAAAGGAAAACTGAACACTAGTTTATTTTTGTGCTTTCCCTATTAGTCAATCCACCACCTGAAGCATCTGCGTCGTGGCCGCCGACGGTCCTCTGCTCTGGTGGCACACAGTGAACTACTCCCCTCTCAGCTTGGCACACAGGACATGCACACTCACCGCCACATTGCTCATCATGCAAATGCCCTGTGTCACTTTCATATCTCAGCCAGTATTAACCCCAACACAGGTAAGGTGGTGTTATAGTTCTTCTTCATAGATCCCTACATACAGTAGTTGTACTATTGGCCATATATATACTGTAAATGTGTATAATGTTTACCTATTTAATGATTTTCTCTTTACTAAATTGCTTTTTTGTTTTATGTTTGCTGCAAAATGTATTGAACACAGGCGCATGCCCTATCATGGCCATTTTAAGATTCACCTCTACATGGATACATACTTTATAGATTAAAAGCAACTACCCTGAATTATTTTTACTATACCCATAATTACATAATCAATCGAGTTTTGCTGGCATATAATTTCCATACAGGTGTGTTGGGTTTGTTTTGTTACAAAACATAAACTGGAGTAATTTTCCTCCGCTTCCTCCACCTATCTCCCTCTTCTTCTTTCAGATATCCCACCAGTGCTGGCTGACTCCGCATCGTTCAACGCAGATGATGGCAGTGGTGGTGGAGGCTTCATGGTTCATTGGCTTAACAATAAGGACCTCAGCTTCACTTCTTCTATGGACCTTTTTATGCTGCAGCTCAGAAAACTGTCTGAACAGCAACTGGACCAGACTACTGAGGACCCTCCAGACCCTGAAGGATCTCCTATGAAGTTTGAATTTGGTATGATCTACACTCTGGTGAATGCACATTCATTAAATTCTTAAAAGCAACATCATCCTGTAAAAGCACATTGTTTTATGGATTTTTAGATCTGGACGACATTTCTGACAAAGCCTCCTCAGAGCCCGGGGAGGAGGGGGAGCCAGGGGAGCAGGGAAGTACCAAGGCATCATCTCCAGGCTCCAGCTCTAGTATGCCGTTGCCCTCTATGCTACTTGAAAGAAAGATGGAGATTCTGATCACAGAGTGGAACAAGAGCCCAGACATGCTGTTTACCATCCATCCTGCTGATGGGTCATTTCTAGTTTGGCATGTAAAATACTTGGACGAATTCAACCAAGGGATCTTCAGACAGGTTCAGGTGAGTAGAAAAAAAACCATGATCCTCTGGATCCCCTCCTATTTTCCACTAGCAATTTTCATACGCCTTTTCAGTATTAGTAACTCTTACTCTTAAAATGAATTTAAATTAAATTATGTGAGAAAAGTTTTACTTTTGACACATGAATATTCATGCCCTACTTGAAATTCTTAACATAGCCTACTCTATTTGTAATAAACAAATAAGGAGGGAAGTCCAATTATGTTTTTTGAAACACACGCTGATTCGGGTCTATTATTATGTTTATGGGCTAATCCAAAGTCTCATTTGATACTTTAACTAAAAGTTAATTAAATTGTAACACACTTATATTCATATGCTTGATACAAACAACAGATTCAAACTACAAAATTGTTAACCATATCATCTATTATTATTGTACAATTATAAATACAAATGTAACTGGTAGAAACAATAAAACAACAAAAATAGTCCACTCACATTTTTTTGTCACCGTTGTTACAGAGTGACAAATTACAAACTAGCTGTCACTACAGACAGTTACTGCAAAGAGTACTTTAACCAGATAACACACTCAGCCCAGTGCTTGAGGTAGTCATCATTGTAAAATTACATTAACTGAGAATGATTAAACATGTAGTGATCAAGTTGAAACGGTTAAAATTGAAAAAAAGAGAGCCAGAATTGAGTACCTCTGCACAGCGGGCATAGCTGCCAATTGGGTCACTGGAGGCTTTGACAGCAACTCTCCATGTAAAGATTTAAACTTCTGGAGCATATTCTTCTTCATCTTGTGGGGAAATATTTGTATAATGCAGTGTACACACTAATATTCTGTTAAAAAAAATAGGGTACGGAATATGCATTAGTGCGGGTTTGTGCCCCGGCCAGCCATGGCCTTTCTCTGTGGAGTTTGCATGTTGTCCCTGTGCTTGCGTGGGTTTCTTCCGGGTAATCTGGTTTACTACAACTGTTCCAAAACATGCATGTTAGGTTAATTGGTGAATCTAAAATTGCCCATAGATGTGAATGTGAGTGTGAATGGTTGTCTGTCTGTTTATGTCTCTGTGGCCCTGAGGTAGACTGATGACCTGTCCAGGGTGTACCCTGCCTCTCGCCCGATGTTTATTCTTTAAAAAACTTGAAGTAGAGAAGATGAAATAACATGTTAAGAACTGACATATTTACAGTTTTTTTTTTATGTATTCATTTATTTGTGATGCTAGACCCCTAGAATATTACTGCCAAGCATTTACACTTCGCCAGCGCCATAAAATGTAAATGTATGTAGATTGCACCCCTACTCTGCTTTACTAACCTCAGCAGCACCATGTTTGCAATTTATAGTTGTTTTTCAATTAAATGCATCTGGAAAAACCAAATATAATTTGGAAGTTGCATCAGCAGAAAGATGTAACGTGTTAGTATAAGGTTTGACCTCTTTAAAGATGGCACCCCATTAGATTAGATTATTAATAAAACCATTTTGATTAATTTTCAAATTGTTTGTTCTAATTGGAAACCAAATATTACATTAATATTGATATTACATTATTTTATTATTATTAAATTATTAAGGCTGGGCCTCGGGTTTATGTGTGTACAAATAAATTGGATAAAAACTTCACTCAACTTTGTCCATCATAATTGTTTGCTAAACTGTGATATGCATGTCTGTGCATGTATGTGTTTGTAAGTGCACAGTTGTGTTTCAAAATATATAAAATTGGAAAATTTCACTTGTATGCTGCAACTACATATTTATAGGAATGTATTTCTAAGGATTTATACCAATTCCCCCGCCAGGTGTCTTTTTCTTCCCGTATTCCAGTGGCATTTCCTACAGGTGATGCCAACTCACTTAGTAAAAACATTCTCATGTATGCCTGCACTTTGACTGAGGGTGAAAGTGCTGGGGCAGTGGAGCAGCAGAGGATGGTCCAACGTGTTAAACGCTCAGCTTCAGCCTCAGCTGGTTTTGGTTCACCCGCTTTGGCCCCCTCTACTAATCCTCACCCTGGTATCAGTCCTGCTGTCATGATGGTCTCCAAGCATGTCGATGGATCTCTCAACCAGGTTAGAAACAAAGATTACAGATAGGGAAGCTCAGTATTCTTCTGCCAGAGATTAGTGCATGCACGTTTTCATGAAGACCATTGTTTGTCCCTGAATAATTTTTTTTTTATCCATTTAGTCCTGTATAAAATTTCAAACCTTCACCATAATTTCTTGTCATAATGAAATTAATTAGTTATTCTATAATAGTCTTCCCTGCCCTTTCTAGATTTGTTTTTGTTTCTCTTGTCTGCAGTGGGCAGTTACATTTGCTGAGCGTTCTGCTTTCTCCAACGTTTTGACCGTATCTCACAAGTTCCGGTACTGCGGCCATCGCTTCCATCTGAATGATCAAGCCTGCCACACAGTGCTGCCACTGCTACTCACCACTTCACACCATAATGCCCTGCTTACCCCTCCCTCAGCCCCTAGCAGCCTGGAAGGAGAGCAGCCACCTACCTTTCCCCTACCAAAGGGACTTCCCAGGTATACATAGAACAGAAGGAACTACTGCCATTATTTTTAGTGCAGTCTGGTGTTGTCTCCTGAGCACCAGATGAAAGCAACTCTCTGGAGGAATGTTGAAAAAAGTCATAGGCCATATTATGCTTTTTTTGTATTTGTATTCGCTGGGTGTCTGTATGGCAATGTTGACTCTGCCAAAAGTGGCTGTGCAGTGGCTCCTGGACATGTTTTCTGGACCATGCATTTAAAATAAAAGACTGGAAAAGTCTTTTTGAATGTGATTTAACTACATGTTAAGGGCAGCACACACAAACACAGCCAGTGTTTTGTGAGAGGCTAACTAGTTAGTCTCTCAATTTGCGATCACAATGCAAATCTGAGGAAAGACGTGGCAAAGAGCATATAATTGAAATTCCACAGATGCTATCTATTGCAGGGTTCACCAAGGCTATTGAGAGCTAATTCTTGGGTATCGATTAATGTGAAAGGCAACCAGTTTAATACACACTTTCTAAATAACAACTTTGCTGAATTTACCATTAATATTATGTTATTACTAATAATTAATTAAATTAAGGATATTCATCTATGTGAAGATATGGATCATGTTAATGATTTCTATCAAATGTGATTTAAAAAAGAATAGCAACAAAAAAATTTGATGCAGCTCATTGGTAAGTGGCGCTATGGTGACCTATTTTTAGAACAGACCCGTGGGCTACTCGTGGTTCTTTCAGGCTACCTGCCCACGGGCACCTTGTTGGTGACCCCTGATCTATTGTAACACACAAATACTGCTCTTTTTGTCCTCTGCATGAAACAAGAGTTCCAACTATGCATTACTTTTGTGTTAGCAGGAAGCAGCTTCGTAATGCAGCTACTAGGACCTTTCATGACCCCAACGCTATCTATAGTGAGCTGATCTTGTGGAGGGTGGATCACATTGGACCCCTGTCCTGCACTGGAGGGGTCTCTGAACTGGCCCGTATCAACTCTCTGCACACATCTGCCTTCAGCAATGTTGCTTGGCTACCTACACTTGTACCCAGCTCTGTACTCGGTAAACACACTATACATTTTGAATATTTATTCCAAACAAAACACATTATTTTTTGGAATAATTTATTATAAAGAACTTTAAAGTTTCATCTTTGCTGACTTGTCTGAGCTCATTAAAAACAATCAGCGTTTCCTCATAAAGCAATCTGATATTTGGTTACTACAAAAAACAAGTGTCACCAGTGGTTAAGATATTTATGTTATTTATTTATTTTATATATTTATTTATATATTTATTTTATCTGTTTGATCATGAAAACATAGTTTAAAAATGTTGAATGAAAACACAACAATCTAAAAATGCTGTAGGCTGAGTTCAGTAGTAACACTGATTTAGGAAAGCTAGGTTATTTGTAGAAGCTATTTTTACTTCATGTATTTCTGTAGACATACATTTCTATGAAGCATTGTACACATTTATACAGGACTAGAAGCATAAAAATACACTTCAGGTCACATGTCATCCACCAATATAAAGAGTTACGGGGAGCCAACACGTGTGCAGTTTAGACAGCTTGAGTGGTTAAATAGGAGCATTCAGTTTTATATCAATATTTGATATTCTCTATGGATTAATGTATGCTAAAGACCAAACAGCAATTAATGAATTCTTTAGAACCATAGAATTTCCTATAAACTTTGGATTGTATCCCTCAGGAACTTACTGCAACAGTGCTAGTGCCTGCTTCGTGGCATCAGATGGTAAAAACCTGCGTCTCTATCAAGCTGTGGTGGATGCAAGAAAACTACTGGATGAGTTGTCAGATCCTGAAACTTCTGTGAGTCTATGCATTGTTGCACATGAAAAAAGTGTAATAGCTTATTGGGATGTAATAATCTGTGTTTAAAGTCTCCGTTCATTAAATGTCATGTATCTGGGTATTTTATTCTCACATTGTGGTTGTTTCATTTCTTAAATTTTTGCCACAAAGAGTCATGGATTGAGTTCAAAGCAGGATTATTGGCCGCTATATTTGCCCAGATAAGCTTGCATTTTAACACATTCAAGCTTTTTATTTATTTTTCTTTTGATGTCACCTTTTATTTCTTATTTCTTACTTTTGCATCCAACTGTATACTTAAAGGATAGGTTATCATTTTTTAAATGTGTGTCTCTGTTTAAGAAACTCGTGGGCGAAGTGTTCAACATTGTCAGCCAGCAGTCCACTGCCAGACCTGGATGTATTATTGAGTTGGATGTCATTACTAACCAGGTTAGCAGGTGCTCTTGTGTTTTCACACCCACCTCAGATCTTTGACGGGCATATTTTTATTTCTTTAAATCCTCAAAACTTCTGATTGATTTGTTATGTCCATGTGCATCCAGTGTGGCGCCAACACCCAGCTACTTCATGTCTTTCAAGAGGACTTCATTCTAGGTTATAAGCCTCATAAAGAACTAGACGCATATACACCTGTCTTTCCATCTGGTGAAGGTATAGCACACAGTCAAAAATAAAAGTCTTTATAGGTAAATATCATTAAAGAGGATAATAATGTCATTTTCCGATGTGCAGATTTTCAACCTGCCCCATTCTCTGAGAAATTCTTCCTGGTGGTGATAGAAAAGGACCTTAACAAAAATTCTGTCCTTCAGATGTGGCACTTGCATCTCAAATCTGTGCAGGCCTGTGTTGGTAAGTGTAGGGTGCACACAGCTGAACAGTTTTATGCATGTATTTAATTATGACATGAACTTAAATGTAAAGTTTAAACTGCTTGTACTGAGTTGTAGTCCGTCATAATATTCCTACGTATCTAGATGAGCCGAGCCCAGAGTTTAGCTTTCAGAGCCAGCTAATGGTTCCCAATCAAGGAGTGAATGCAGACTCTTCTCCTGAGACCTCTCCAATCAGACCCCTACCACGGTCAGCATCTACAGCAAACCTGCAATCAGCCAGCAAACTCATCCTCAGCTCCAAGCTGGTGTACAGCAAACGGCTTGACCTGCCCCATGGGGTAGAGGTAACCAGGGCTACTCCCTCTGCAGGTAAGAATTGTTTTCATACAGTTGTCATACCATAGTAAATGGCTCTTGTTGTTACAAAGCATTGTGGAATTGTATGCTATAACATAGAAAGCAAGAAAACAAGAAATCCTGGTACCACAAAAATGACAATACAATAAATTTACTTTGAAGTAACCTGCAAGAAATTTTCGGGTATATATTTTCATCCTTTTTGTCTTTGTTTTTTGCTAGGTCATCTCAGTTCCTCCTCCATCTACCCTGTGTGCCTGGCTCCATACATGATTGTTACTACCTGCTCAGACTCAGCTGTACGGTTCTGGCACTGTGCTGTGGAGACTGATGACAGATATAGGGAGGATGCACAGGACAACAGAGTGTATCGCTGGGAGCCTTGGGCACTGATGAATGAGGAAGAAGACAACAATAGTGCAGTTTGTGTTCCAGGGCGGCCTGTAGCTGTGTCCTGCTCCTATATTGGTAGGCTGGCTGTAGCCTTTAAACAGCCACGACAAGGACAGGTAGGAACTGGAAAACCGACTATGTCATGGTGTTTTGTGTGTATTGGACCAGAAACATATAGCAATGTGTGTCTTAACTATAACAATCAATTTGAAGTGGAAATTGTAAATGTGTATGTAATGAAACTCTGAGTAAAATTATTTTGACTGTATAGCCTGGACCCTGGAGAATAATGGGGGATGACTACATTAAATACACATGCATTATGCACATTATACAAATGTAAACATATTAATGAAAAGCCTGACTCTCTTAGGATCCATTTCCATTTCATTAATAACTATTCTGTTTTTAAAATATGTGGAGCCGGATGCCAATCAAGTTCAGTAAACAACGTGCTGGATTATGAGTCTTTGTTTTGGTCAGTGTATGTCAAGACTTAATAAAGGATAAGTCATGTGGGTTCCAATGAGAAATGTTTAGGTAACAACAGCATGTTGTCTTGTATTTGCAGTCTGCCTGTTTGACATGGGTCTTTACAGTATTCTATGCAACAGTTAAAAAAACACTTGTTTTCTGCAGCTGCAGGGTTCTCGAGAGGACTTCTCTATGCATGTGTCCATTTATGAGTGTGAGTCTACTGGTGGGTCAGAGTGGGTTTTGGAACAAACTGTCCACCTGGATGACTTTACCAGACCAACATCAACTCTGGATCCAAGAGTCAGTGTAGACTCCAACCTCTTTGTCTACAGCAGGTCAGGATGCACAGCTTATGTGTTTGTATCATTTACTATTGTATACCTAGCAGAATAACAGTTTCAAAAGTTGAAATCTATATTTTTTTCTAATCTAGGTCCGATTTGTACATGAGCAGAGACCATAGCTCCCCCAACATTAAGCACTATGTTCACCTGGACTGGCTGTCGAAAGAGGATGGCTCTCATATCCTTACTGTGGGAGTTGGATCAAACATTCTTATGTATGGCCGTATCTCTGGCATCGTCAATGAGCAGACTGGCAGTAAAGAAGGGGTGGCTGTCATCACCCTTCCTCTAGGGGGCAGTATCAAACAGGGGATCCGCTCACGCTGGATCTTGCTTCGGTCTGTGGACCTCCTGTCTTCTGTGGATGGCACGCCGTCTCTGCCTGTCTCCCTTTCCTGGGTGAGGGACGGCATCCTGGTGGTGGGCATGGACTGTGAAATGCACGTTTATGCCCAATGGCACCAGGACAAGAAGCCTGGTGAGGGGGATGAGGGTAACCTGTCATCCTCAGACATTGCTGGGGGTCAAATCACGGGTTCCTCTTCTGTAACTGAAGGGAGATCCAGATCCAAAAGTGTGTTTGAAGGGAGTGCTGCAGTTGATGAGGGCCTCCGTGCTCCCGCAGGGCTTCAGGAAGGGGGACTGTTTGAGGCAGCTCACTCTTTGTCTCCAACTCTACCCCAGTACCATCCAAACCAACTACTGGAACTCATGGACCTGGGCAAGGTTCGCCGTGCAAAGGTGAGTTTGTGTCTGCCTTATTCAGTCATAACACTATAACCTCATATTTATTTATTTTAAAATGTAATAAATTATAAACACAACAACAAAGACAGAGCCAGGACATACGGTGATGTACAACTTTGTGTTCCTCCACAGGCCATTCTTGCACACCTGGTGAAGTGTATTGCAGGGGAAGTTGCTGTAGTGAGGGATGTGGAGGCAGGTGAAGGTGGAGCTAGAAGACATCTGTCCCGTACCATCAGTGTGACTGGCAGCACAGCAAAAGACACCATTGTGGCTGGCCGTGATGGGGGCAGGGACTACACAGAGATAAATTCTATCCCTCCCCTGCCACTCTATGCCCTCATGTTGGCTGACCTAGACACCTCTTATAAGGGATTAGAAGAGGCTGCAATGGGAACTAAGGTGGCCGAGGGTGAAGGACCAAAAAAATCCACAGAGGACCAATATGTTGACCTCTTCCAGGTAGGCCAAGTTAAGAGAGCCCTGATTTTATTGTTAAAGGTAAAAGTCCATTCTTACTTTCAATTTCTTTCCTCTTGTGTTAACAGGTGCCAACAGTTACCACTGATGACTTTGTAAACTTTGCAACTGACAAACCAGAAAAGAAGTCTCGAGTAATTAACCTCTCTCAGTATGGCCCCACCTACTTTGGACAAGAGCATGCTCAGGTATTGCTGTATAATTAAGAAGAGAATCACATTTAAAAAGGCAAATTGCACTGTCCTTATAAGTCAAAAAATGTTTTATCCACCTGTCTTCAGTGGTGTGACACTTTAGTCACAACAGTAAAATAATAACCATAAACTATCTTGTTATCAATGACAAAATTGAGGTAGCTGTTGGTTTAAGTTGTGTGAAGGTTATAGTGCAGAGGTAAAACTACAGCACTAATGTGTTCATAAATAGCTACATCCTACACATAATAATCCAGTTGTATAAGAGGCAAATTCTCTCAATAATTGTATAATTATTATTTTATTGTATATAAGGGGCGGCTGTAGCTCAGTTGGTAACGGCAGTCGTCCACGGACCACAGGGTGAGTGGTTCGATCCCCAGCCCTTGCTATATATATGTCGACGTGTCCCTGGGCAAGACACTGAAGCCCTAACAGCTCATTTCCCTCCCCAGCTGTGCAGTGCCGGTCCAAATCTGGTAGAAATTGGGGAGGAGGAGGGTTGCGTCAGGAAGGGCATCTGGCGTAAAAACTGTGCCAAATCAACATGCGGACAATGATCCACTGTGGCAACCCTCAACTCACGGGATAAGCCGAAAGGACAAAAATAAATAAATAAATATATAAACAAATTATTTTATTGTATATATTTTTAGAAATGTACAGCAGCATAGACTAGTATCCAGGCAGGACAATATTTAACAACACCTATAGACTTGCATTGGAAATTCCATGAGTAAAGTATTATCACTGCATACCTTCAATTTTGGTCCTCTCAGCATCTCATAGTTCTTTACTCACATTCTTCATTTGTATATCCAGGTATTGTCCAGTCACTTAATGCACTCAAGCTTACCAGGGCTGACCAGACTAGAGCAGATGTTTTTGGTGGCTTTGGCTGATACTGTTGCAACCACCAGTGCTGAGGTCAACAGTTCTACTGATAAAGAGTACACAGGTCAGTATAAATGTGGTTACCATTAAGTTTGTGATGTACCTTAGAAAATAAACGATGGAGATAAAAACACATTGTCACAAGCTTTATTGAGGTTAGAGACTAGTGTGTCTGTACAAATGACATTATTTATAAATAAACACAATTGGTGGGCAGCAGTAGCTCAATTGGTAGAGTGGCCGCCAACGGTTCGCAGCCCAGGTGAGACCCTGGGTAAGCCACTGAAACCCCAACAGCCCTTCCCTTCCTCCAGCCTTGCAGTGCTGGTCCCCAACCTGGTAGAAATTGGGGAGGGTTGCGTCAGGAAGGGCATCCAGAGTAAAAATAAATAAATAAAACTGTGCCAAATTAACGTTCGGACAACTGCTATGAAGACCCTGAACTCACAAGATAAGCCAAAAGGACAAAAACACACTTGATCTCAATACACTAAAACAAAAGTTTAACTATGCATCATATCTTTTGGAAACTTTATGTGTACACCATTTCCACTCACAAAATTGTGTTTTTCAGTATATAAATATATAATTGCTGATATGTGTCATCTGCTAAAAACAAAATATTCATAAAAATGTGAACCCCACTCTAGTTTGTGTTGTTGTTCTCTAAAACTGGAGTTAGCACCGTGGATGAGCTTACAGCAGCACAGAGAAGCTGCTGTAGAAGAAGAAAGCAAATGTTACAGTTCTTGCAACACCAATTGAGCATGAATTCAACTTCAAGTGTTTTGGGTACCATAAAGTAAAGCACCGTTTAAGTGCTTTACTTTACTAGTATAAGAAATATACAGGGATGTGTTGTTTATTCAAAGGTTTCCTAAGGTTCTCAGATCTTCATATGTATGGAATGACGATTGCATTGTCTTTATTGTCCTTGTTTTCCTGTCTGTTGGGGAATTGTTTTTGGGTCTGTTAAGTAGCTGCAGGATATGACTGCTTGATATGTTTGTATTCTTCTCCCTCACCTTATTGTTGCAAGCATACTTTCTGCATGGTGTTGTAGGGTTCTGATCACTCCCAGATTTCTCTCCAGAGGATGGTCAAAGTCAAAGCGCAAATGATGATTTGTGTGTGGGGGTTTCCGGTATACTTCTGTGTTGAGACATCTGTCTTCATTTATGTGTACTGCACAATCGAAGAATGCCAGCCAGTTTCCTGTGACATCCTACCATGTATGTATGTGTTGACGCCTCATGTGTCATCCTCATAACTGAACCAGTGGCTTAGAGCTCTGTTCTCTCATTCTTCCATGTAGAGGTTTTAAATTGTAAGGTTTTTTTTTTCTTTTACAATACATATATTACAAGGAAAAGTAAACCAGATAATGGAAGAACTGAAATCTTATGTTCCCCATGCAACCATTGAGGAAAAGGTATAACGATCACAAAACTCAATAGGCAAAGAACAAAAGACATCTCTAGGACAAGTTGATAAAGAACTTGTCTGACAGAGAGCACCACCAGAAAAGTGTGTCTTATCCAAGGGACTAAACTTTGCAGTAATACCAGAAAATCTGCAGAAACAACACACCTCCTGAAGCAGAGACGAAGCATCTAAGGATTCAGTTAACAGCTGCACATTCTAGTGCTAAAACACCCCCTTCAAACCTCACTGTCCAAAGAAGGAAAGCATTAACATCCCAAGGCAGAAACTGGAGCATCAACATCATGCTGGCCAACAAAAGGAGATGTGTGTGTGTATATATAGCTTGTACCCAGGAGAAGCTACTCCATGGATATATTAACTCCCAAAAGTATGCAGAAAAACTAAAGAAACTACGAGAAAGGAGCCCACTAAGACCTATTGTCTGCAGCATCAACAACACTGTAAAACATCTGGCCACTATACTAGCTCCACTGGTTGGCAACACGGTCTATCACAAACTATTAGGACTTTGTCAATAAGGTTAAAAAACTCATACTGGCCCTGGATAGAATCAGGGTGTTCAACATTGTCACGTCACTTTTCACATACATTCCCACCATTGTCAAGAGTACAAGGAATCAGCAACTACAAGATGACATGTTTTCCAACATAACCAACCAGCCTAGACCACAAATGTGCCCTACTTGACCTCTGCATGATCTCAACCTTTATCAAATATAATAAGAGTTTTATATAGAGAAACTGCGTGTGCCTTGGGATCCCGTGTCCCTGATTGTGGCACTTTTTTGAATAAAACTTCATTTATTTCAATATAAACTGTAATTTATGTATAATATTTAATGTATGCCAATCTATTAAGAGTTATCCTTGGTAAGGGATATCAGGTTTTAAACATAAAAGCTAAGCATCATTTTCTTGATTGTGTGTTCCTGGATACAATTAATTTCCAGCCATCAAATCTTTTTTAACATAAACAACAATGCTTATACCATTCTTCTTTAACTGTACAAACAGACACTGTACTTTTTCTATTATCGTTGTCTTTTTACTCCAATTTTCTTAATATTTATTTAGTCTTTTGAGAAGAATATCTTAGCAGCCTGTTCCAGGGCTAAGTAAGCACAGAGAGGGTAAGAAGGTTCAGGGACAAAATTATATGAACTCAAATGTGACTAGAGGACTAAAGCCCTTGCTATTAGGTGGTTTGTGAAAGGAGTACGAGAGCTGATCGCTTGCTTGTGTTTTGTTTGTGTAGGTGGTGAGGCACTTGATGAGTGTGGCTTGAGGTATCTGCTGGCCATGCGTCTTCGTACCTGCCTGCTGACCTCTCTACCCCCCCTCTACCGCATGCAGCTGCTCCACCAGGGTAAAGCACCCAGCTCATAATTTCATTGTTTTTACACATTCTGTATTTAAAATGGTGTTTTGTTTCATTCTAATCCCACTACAATGTTATGATGTCTAGATTGTTAGTGCAGTTATTCATGGAATTGAACTTCAGACATCTTGCTTTCATTCTACCTCTCCCACTTTCTATCTCTTTGGCAGGCTTATCAACATGCCACTTTGCATGGGCCTTCCACTCAGAAGCTGAGGAAGAGCTGCTTAATATGATCCCAGCCATGCAGAGAGGAGACCCACAATGGTCTGAGCTCAGAGCTGTTGGAGTGGGTTGGTGGATACGCAATATTAACACTCTGCGGAAAATGGTGGAGAAGGTACAAGGACAAATCCAGGCCAATAAATTGTTATGATTTCTTGTTAATATCTGATGATGAAAGTACAATGTTGTTCCATGTCCCGTATTTTGTAAATTGATTGAATGTTTATGTCATTAGGAAAAATGTGAAGCTAAAATAATATTCTTCTTCTAATCAGTTAGGAAAAGCTGCATTCCAAAGACACAATGACCCATTAGATGCTGCACTGTTCTACTTAGCCATGAAGAAGAAAGCAGTCTTGTGGGGACTCTTTAGGTGGGACAGTGCTTCTGAACAAAGGTATTTTGAATTTGCTTACCAAATGTTTACGATATAGAGAGCTGTTTGGTTTGCTCCTCTCAGGTCTCAACATGATGACAAAATGACACAGTTCTTCAAGAACAACTTCAGTGAAGATCGCTGGAGAAAAGCAGCGCTGAAAAATGCTTTCTCCCTGTTGGGAAAGCAGCGCTTTGAACAGTCTGCTGCCTTCTTTCTACTGGCTGGATCACTCAAAGATGCCATAGAGGTGTGAATAAAATGCATACTCATGCACTTAAGCCCCTTTCACACATGCACTGGAATCCTGAAATTCTCCTGACTTTGTCTGGAGTGGATGTATGTGAGAATGCAAATGAATGAGTGAGACACATTTTCTAGACTTGTGAGCCCCTAGTACAAAATTTGTATTATGTGCAGGAGTTGTTGCTTGCAGCACACTGCTGTCACGCAAATTGTCAGGAGGATTTTGAGTGAACGAATCGGCGTTGACATTTTTTTTTTGATGCGTGGCTCTGATGTGCTGTAAACAAAACACTCACTGCTGACCGTGCTCTGAAATCATGAAGAGTTTCTCTCATCTGATTCGGATGATCCCCCGCTGTTTGTAACTTCGGACAGGGCTAATTTCTCCTAAAATTCAATCCCATCTCACTTGTCCTCCTTTGCTGTTCCATGTTGTGTAGGTGCTGTTGGAAAAGATGGAGGATCTTCAGTTAGCCATGATAGTGGCAAGACTGTATGAGGCTGACTTTGAGAAGTCGTCCACTTGCCAAGGCCTCCTTTATGAGAAGGTCCTGGGCTGTAACAGAGATGGAAGTGGTTACCACTGTTCCAGGCTGCACCCTGATCCATTCCTCCGCAGCATAGCCTACTGGATCATGAAGAATTACACCAAAGCCCTGGACACATTGTTGGAGCGAATCCCTAAAGAAGATAATGAGAACCCTGGTTAGTTGGTTGTGTTTATTTCAGTTGGTAAAGCCATAATCACAAGATTGGGGCAAGATCAACTTTTAGCTGTTTGCTCTGCTCATATCATTTCCCCTTTTCTTCATCTTTCTGGGTTAGATGTGATGGTGAAATCTTGCAACCCTGTGGTCTTTAGTTTCTATAACTTCCTGAGGACACATCCTTTGATCATCCGTCGCCACTTTGCAAATTCAGAAAGCACAGCAGCAGCTGTGGGCCTGACTGCTGAAAAAAGCAGTGCAGATGAAATCAACCTTATTGAGCGCAAACTATTCTTCACTACTGCCAATGCACACTTCAAGGTGGGCTTATTAGTAATATGGCTACTTGCAGTTTAAGTCTTCTAAAAAAGTCAGGACTTCTGATGTACCTCTGTTACTAAGTTATTTACTGTGTGATAAACTAAACAATAACATGCACAAATCTAAATACTAGTAAATACTAATTCTTCTGTAGGTGGGCTGCCCTGTTCTGGCTCTGGAAGTGCTTTCCAAGATTCCAAGAGTTATGAAGAAATCTGGTTCCTCGCCTCTCAGCAAAGCCTCATCCAAGGCCAACTTAAACTCAAGCCAACCCTTGCAAAATGGCACTGAGGGAGGTTTGGACTGGGGCTCGCCAGCTGTGTCTGCCATTGCCTGGGGAGGAAATGATAGTGTGGGTGGGTTGGATTGGAGCCAGCCTTTAGTCAAAGTTGAGGAAAATGAGCTGAATCTGGAATGGGGAGATGACAAGGAAGATGCTGAAGATGCTGAAGATGAGGATGAGGACGATGGTCTGACTATGAAGAAACCAGAGCCTGAGACCAAAGGACATGGGGGCTCAGAGAGTGATGGGTCCAGACTCCAAAGGGAGGACTCACAGGTAGGAATAAAATATCTATTCATTTGGAATTAAACTTTAATAAAAAGCTACTGCACTTGCATGACACTGAGCCAGAACTGGTTCAGATGTATAAGAAATATTTACTTTTTTATAGATACTAAAGTAAATATGTACTTAAAGTACATATTTACTTTTAAACCCCTATCTTTGCCGAAGATATTATCGTGTCTTGACTATAGGATTTACTGTAATCTGGGTAATTTTTTTATGGAACTTACAATGTCTTTTAGTTAGGTCTGTTCCCAGAAGGTACGTGCTGTAAGCCTATAGAAATTGGGCTCTCCGGGCTTTATAAGAATACTCGCTTAGGATCAGTGAGTCGGCAAAGTGTGCCAGTTGTCCTTTACCCCAGCCTTGTATACTTCAGGGTGATTCCGAGGTGGATGTGATAGCAGAGCAGTTGAAGTTCCGAGCCTGTCTAAAGGTCCTGATGACAGAGCTGCGTACACTTGCCACAGGCTTTGAGGTGGATGGAGGGAAGCTCCGTTTTCAGCTATATAGTTGGCTGGAGAAGGAAATAGCAGCCATGCATAAGATCTGCAACTACAAGGTAAACTTTTATTTATATATATATATATATATATATATATATATATATATATATATATAAAATGTAGCCTGTATAATTATATACTATTTTGTGCTCTGTAAGTCTTTAGAAGAAGTGTTTCTCTTCACTTGTTTGCCTATGGGAATTCCCCTCATATATTAACACACAGGTAGAGGGAAAGGAGGAAAATTCAGAAACAGAGCACTGGGGAGACCATACAGGGTCAGTGGACTTTTCAGATGAGGCCCAAGAGTGTACAGAGGCCGGAGCCTATGAGCGTCACCAGATGGAGCGACGCCGTCTTCAGGCCAAGCAGCAGCACTCTGAGAGACGCAAGGCATGGTTGAGAAAGAACCAGGCCCTGTTGAGGGTGTTTCTGTCCTACTGCAGCCTTCATGGAGCCAAGGGAGGTGGAGTCACCTCTGTTCGCATGGAGCTCCTGTTCCTTTTGCAGGAGAGCCAGCAGGTACACTGATACACACGTATATGATTACATTTGATGTGCAAACAACCGTATCTTTTCACCAAAAGCGAATCTACGACCTTCTGTCTCACTCTTTAGGAGACCACAGTGAAGCAGCTGCAGTCTCCTCTGCCTCTGCCTACTACGCTGCCTCTGCTGTCAGCTTACATTGCCCCCACAAAAACGGTCATAGCTAATCCTGTACTCCACCTCAGCAACCACATTCACGACATCCTCTACACCATCACCTCCATGGAGGCCCCGCCACATCCTGATATCATAGATGATAAGGTCAAAATTAAGAGCTAAAATAAGTAGCTGTTTTTAAACACGCCTAATATATAGATTGTTCCATTCCTTTTAACCACCTGATGTGATTGAGTGTGATGGTAAATAATAAAATGTGTCTCTTTTACCCTCAGGTTAACGCTCTACACACGCTAGCTGCATCTTTGTCTGCTTGTATCTATCAAGCACTATGTGACAGCCACAGCTACAGGTAACTGTGCCTCAGTGCAATGCCACATGTCCAAGTATCTCTGCAAGATTTTATTTATCTTCTTGAAAACAAAAGCACAAAAAGCTTTTGCATCCATACAAAAGTTCTTTTATTTAGTTCAATCTGTTACACAAAAGCCAAGGTGTGAAACTTAACACTGAAGAAAGATGGTCAAAACATCTGGGCATTTCCTGTGCCTCAGCTGACCTTTTTTGTGTTTTGTTCAGTGATTTTGATCAGTTTACTTTTTTTACAATGAGTTCTCAACTCAACATTATAGATGCTTCTTTTAGGTGTGTTGGTTTCACCCTTACAGCCCAAAAGTACACTCTCACTGGTAGGATTTTCATAAACTAGTTTTTTGACATTTAGGGCAATGTGAGTTATGTGTTGTTTTGTTACATTGTTGGTTTTGCAGCAGTCAGGCAGACGCCAACCAATTTACAGGGATGGTGTACCAGGGCCTGTTGCTCAGTGAGAGGAAAAGACTTCGCACAGAAAGCATTGAAGAACACATAACTCCTAACTCTGCTCCTGCACAGTGGCCAGGTAACCCCCCCCTCACCCTTTCATCAATGTCATTTTGAGGATTAGATTAAGCTACATTAGTACTTAAGGCTGGACAGGACAGCTTTACTATCAGGGGTCTGACAATTATGACATTTTTGTCATAATTATAATTGTACTTAACTGTTATAAACAATTTTTTATTTTCCCAGGGTACATAAAATTACGCAAAGTTTGTGTGACCATCAGACATGTTTGAGGTAGAATATGAAAAACAGGACAAGGAAGAGCAGAGCAAAGCAGGTAGTCTTACGTTTATGTAGACAGACAGATGGTGTTCTATAATAGGAGCTTCATGGCCTCTGGGAAGGAAAAATGAAGAAAGCAACTGATCACACCATCATGCGAATGTTTCATAAATGGTTTCTATAATGTTCACTGGTAGTGTTATTACTTTGACTGTTTAAAGTTACATTTTAATCTATTACACACATACATGTTGTGTTTACTGTATATCTTTTCTCTCTTTGCAGGTGTGTCGTCCCTGATTTCTCTGTTGACGTCTGCCAGGGAGGAGGACCAGCCAAGACTCAATGTGCTGCTGTGTGAAGCGGTCGTGGCTGTTTATCTAGCACTGCTTATTCATGGCCTGGGCACTCATAGTAGCAATGAACTCTTCCGTCTGGCTGCACATCCGCTCAACAATCGCATGTGGGCTGCTGTGTTTGGAGGAGGGGCTAAAGTCATTATTAAGCCAAAGAGGCCTGAGGCACCAGCTGGTAAATTTATTTTATTGTTATTCACTTATAACGTTATATCCATTATCTCATTGTTTTTTTAAATTTTCCCCAATGGTCTTCGTTTTTTTGTCTACATCTCTTAATTTGCTGTTTATAACTGTCTTCTTCATCTTTTGACTTTCTACTTCATAACTCATCTGTGATTAGGTTCATCTAAGGCAGTGATTTAAAGCCTCTTGGTCTATTTACCTAAATACAAAGCCATTCACTTAGTCTTTTCCTGTTGATGCTCCTAAGATGCTGTTGCTCTGTGGTGTCTTTTGTGAGTGTGCCCTCTGTCCTGTGTCCTATGCCAGCTGATTTTGAGGCAGCCAGGCCAGAGGAGTTTCAAGGAGAGACAGGACCTAAGCAGAGCAGCCCCATCCCAAACCCCACTCCTATTCCCACTGAAACCCAAAAACCCAAACGGCCCCCTCCTCCAATTTCGGGGCGAGAGGGGTTGGGCAATATGGCACCAGCAACTAAGGCCAGCTGTGAGTAACTGGGCTGGTGGTTTGCAGTACTAGTTTGCGCGATTGCAATGCATGGTACTAGTTGTCAAGGTTTGAATTGTTGTAGATGCTTGATTTACCCTTCTCTCTTTGGCAGATACTACTGAATGCCCATTACAAACAACAAAACCCACTAGTGCGAAAAAGATATAGTCATCTGTGTTCATTATGATAATAAGCCAACAGGGGTGTGTGTGTGTCTGTGTGTGTGTGTGTGTGTCTGTACTGCATGTACATGGTGTAATGTCCTCTGTGCTCATTTCATTGTCATCCCTGTTGTGCTACCGAAGCAACATCTGGGCCAAGCAAGGAGTTTTCAGAGGCAAAGGCTGAGCAGCCCTGTCAGACTAACTCTGAATCTGACACTCAACCAGGTACACCTTGGGTGGTCGTTACACTAATGAAACAGCATAAATAATGATGCTACAAATCTGGCAAAAAATTAAGTGTCTCATACAAATGTGATTGGACCAGATTAAGTGTATATAACTACATAGATTGAATATTGTTCTTGTGTGACTTGATTAAGCTGTGTCTACATCGTGTGTTTAGAAAAATAGAATTTAATTAATATCCTGAGGAGCTTGACACATTCTTTCCATATTTGTTAGGCCAAAGTAATCTGTGCTCAAATGTATTTGTGTGGGAGGAAGATACGGTCTGAGATTTGAACTCTTATCACTTTAGAGTCTAAGAGAGTCCTCACCAAAGCCAGGAACTTTTTGGAAAACTGGTTGGAAAAAAATAGATTTTTAACATCAGCCTGTTGATTGGGATAACTTTGCCCAATGTTGAAACTCTTCTCTTCTCATCACTGCTGCCAAATTACATGCAGGTTAAAAACACTATATAGCATATACAGAAATGTCACACATTGATGCGTCCCAGTCATGTTCTAATTAACACAGTAGTGTTAATTGTGTTAACAACATTTACATGTTAAATTCACCAGTCACGCTGTGTCTGCCTACCTCAATTATTGTGTATACTGTATAAGATAACAGCTTAGGCCATGGTAGTTCGGCAAATTTACTGTTGTTGTATGAGGTATTTTGTGCTACATGATGTATCAGATACTTACTGATTCAACTTTTTGTAGTTTTTGTCGTATATGTGTGTCTAACGCTTTTTTCTATTCTGGCTTGTGTATTTGTATTTGTTTTTTATGATGCGATACCAGAGATAGTTACCCAGGATGATGGTGCAGGTTTGTGCACAACCTAGTGTGTCCTAGTGTGTCCTAGAGTGTCTACCATCTCAAAGTTTTGTATTTGTGTTTTTGCATTCCTCTTTTCCAAACATATTGATTATCTTTAGTGTGCTATGACTCATCAAAGAGTCTGAACCCAAAGCAGTCAGGAACTGCACTTTAGTGACATGAGTGAAGTTTTTGTTCAAGATTTCCAATTCAATTCAGTGTTCACTATACAAACTAGATAGCATATACTGGCCTCTGTGTTGATGCAGTCCACTTCATCCTGAGCTGCTTTATCCTTTTTGCCTTAACTCACACAAAGCATTTGTAAAGAACTACAGGGGAATTCACTGTTTTCATCTTTCTTTTCCTCCCCCAGTGGCTCCCCCTCAGCCACCAGCAGAGGATGTAGACCGATACAGACGTAGGTTCAACATGAGGATGCTCGTTCCTGGACGCCCTGTAAAGGAGACACCGGCCACCCCACCTCCTGTTCCCACAGAGAGACCTGCCTACAGAGAAAAGTTCATTCCTCCAGAACTGAGCATGTGGGACTACTTTGTGGCTAAAGTAATGCACTGGATTCTACATATGTGAAACTGACTCATAAGATCTGTTATTCAGAGTGTTATGGTTATTAAAAAAAAATTATTCCCCAGTCGTTCTTGCCCTATCTGCCTTTTTCATTATCCTTTTCACTTCTGTCATTACTACCTCTCTCAGCCCTTCCTGCCACTGTCAGACAGCAATGCTCTGTATGACTCGGATGAGAGTGGTGCAGAGGATGATGAAGAAGATGATGACGATGCCTTCCTTTCTGACACACAGATGACAGAGCACTCTGACCCCAACTCCTACAGGTAGGGCCAAACTGTTTTCATGTCATCCACTTAAGGAGCCTGTGCTGCTATTTTAATCTTTTATTCTCTGTGTGCTACATAGCTGGGCTCTGATTCGCCTGGTCATGGTAAAACTGGCTCATCACAATGTCAAGAACTTCCTTCCTCTCACTGGCCTTGACTTCACAGGTTTATACTTGCATCTTCATTCATGAGCTCTTTAAATCTCACACACAGTATTTTTTTATATATATTTCTTTTAAAGATGACACACTAAAAAATATTTTATTATTGTTCAAGAATAATGTGCATAAATATAAACCAACCATTCACTTGTAGCTGCTGTCTGTACACAGTATCTACTGTACCTATATATCTATGTGTGTGTGTTTTGTGTCACAGACCTGCCAGTCTCCTCCCCCCTTAGTAATGCTGTGTTAAAGACTTTAGAGAACTGGGAACAGCTTCTGCTAGAGCGAATGAATAAGTTTGATGGCCCGCCTCCAAACTACATTAACACTTACCCCACTGACCTCAGTGCCGGAGGTGGCCCTGCCATACTCCGACACAAGGCCATGCTGGAGCCAGACAACACACCCTTCAAGTGAGTACTAAATTATCATACAGACATCCACAGTTACTAAGACTGGAAATTACATGACACGCTAATATTACAAATTAATATATGTTTGGAATTAATATATACTAATATAGCATAAAGGGAATTTTGTATGAAAGACACTGTTCATATTCCAAAGGATGTTAATGTAAAGCAAGAAGACATACACTTGATCAGTTACAAAAATAGAATAGTTTATAGACCCAGGAACAAGAAACATTTCAAATTCCTTAAGAAATATGTGAAATAAATACATGCAGTGTATTCACAGGTCACAGAAAACAGACCAAAACAAAAGATCTATAGTTTTTGCACCTATATGTAACTTCTATTTGACAAAATGTTTATTGCAGGACAAAGAATCACCAGTCTTTTCCAGCCCGTCGTCTTTGGCATTTTCTGGTCAAACAGGAGGTTCTACAGGAGACTTTGATTCGTTACATCTTTACTAAGAAAAGGAAGCAGAGCGAGGTCAGCAGCTTGCATACATTAAAGAAGAATTGCACTTTTCTTCCCCCGTTGTTTAGTGTTCATTAGATAAGATGATTAGGCTTGACATTATTTTAAGTCATCTGAGTTTGTATTTACACCTGAACGTTTGCATTGTTTTCACCTCCACTAATAAATTATATATTTTTTTCAATATTAGGAGTGCACTTTTAAAAATGAGTTTGTCTCACATTTAGATAGTCAAGTTACAAGTCGTCTGTAATTCAAAATTACTCTTTTTACTGCCTACTTTAATAAGATACGGATGTATAGCATTTAGACAAAAAACAGCCTAAAGTTTAGCCAAGATGTAGACTGTCACAATGTTAGAGGATAGAAGAAGCCAAAACCACAATAATCAAAGAAAACCTTTTCTACTTCTAATTGTTAAAGTATATGACTTAGAAAGAGAAACTGGTGAGCTGTATTCCAGTTACAAAAATATCTTAACAAGAAAATAATGTTACTTTATTACTGTAAGCTTAACATATTTGAGCCAATGTGATATACTGTACATTACAATTTCACCTTAGTTATATCCCACCCTGTCTAAAATAGTTTAGCTAAAGAATGGAAGACAGAATTAGGATTAATGACTGTCAGGCATATATTTACATACTTGTGAGGCACTTGAAACCCAGGACCTACACATGCATTTAAATGTGTTACTGTAATACACATAGAAGCACTTATCGCTTATCTCCGTTGTTGATTTTATTGCTTGGACTCTGTATGCATCTTCAGGTTAAGGACAGATCACTGCCTTCAGTGATGTCTGGAAATATTGTTTAGAATGTAATTATTTTCATGGCAGTTAGCCACTTGTCAGTAAAAAAAAAAACAAAAACAGGTTATTTCATAGATGCTTAGTTTCTCATTATTATAGTGCTAATTCAAGTTTAAGCTTAGTGGAGCAACCAAATTGTATTCATTTAAACTCTAGTATTCAGATCTACAGTGTCTCTCAAATCTCCATGTGTCTTGACACATCATTGTAGTCCCATGCTAATGAGATGGACTGATTTTGGAGTTTTTTACATTTTGCTACCAAGTACACATCAAAGATCCTTTTAATGTTCTTCATTTTCTCTCCATTCCGTGTTTTATTTTTCTGTGTTTGTGCATGTGTTTTGTGTCACCCTGTATTGGTGTGTTCTGTGTCTATATTGCCTCTGTTTGTTGTGTAGTCTATAGAGAACCATATGGACCATATAAGCCCAAACTGCATAGCGGGAGCTAGCAGTCCTTATAAGGTATTATCATTTATTGTACCAGCCCAGGCCGTGGCAATGTATTTCCCTCTGTTATGGAGAGTCACTGCAAAGCCAAGCTTGAAGGAGCAAACATATTTTAACTTGCAAATAATTATTTTTGCCCCAGTAGCACAGTGTTTAAAGGATGTCTTAGTTAGAGGTAGCCCCAAACTGGGCCCCTTTAATGTCTTCTCTCCAGCTCGGCCTGATAGTGACTGCTCTGGCATAAAATCTACTCAATGCTCTTAGGCTTAGACCTAATTTCTAATCCTTCTGTCACACAGACACACCAATAGCAGCCACTCACATAACTTCACATCCAATCTTCTTGAGATTCTCACTCCTTTCTCTTCTCTAGCTGGACTGATTCTGCTGGGCCCAATAGCAAAAACAGCTCCCCTTAGTAGAGCTGGTACATTAGAGTACAGTAAACCTACTAACTTGCATGCTCACTGGCAGGGCTGTGCGAGGCTTTCTAATCGTGCAGGATGATGACAATGGGGAAACCAAATCAGCAATCTAATTGTATTATTTAATAGTGCACATCTGAATGTGACATTCTCCTGTGATTATTCCTTTTCCATTGAGAATGTGGCTGAACTCTACACTACTTTCATGTGAAGTGGGAATATTTTGGGAGCAAATTAAGGCTCAAATGTGTTGTGAATGAATTACATTTTTCTCCTCGACACCTGATTAAGGGTAAATTACCATGATATAAAAATATCTCTGAAGAGCACGCTTGTAATCATTAGTTTTCACTCAGTATCCCCTGAGTGTTTCAGCTTTAATGTAACTTGATGTATCGCTTTCTCTGCTTTTCCAGGTAGAGGCAGATCTGGGCTACCCAGGAGGAAAAGCTAAAATCATTCATAAAGAGTCTGATATAATCATGGCATTTGCCATCAATAAGGTAAAGTGTGTTTCAGTGAAAACGATACAGTGTAACACTTGTTTTACAAGTCCGCTATTTCCTTAGTAAAGATTAGATTGAGAGCTCACTGTGAAATTACATTATAACACATTTATTCCAGGCAACCTGAATTTACAAATGCATACACTTTTCCTTTTGTGAAAGTCTAGTTCACTTTTAATGCTGTCATTTCCTTCCTCCTTCCATCCTCTCCCAGGCTAACTCCAATGAGATAGTGTTGGCCTCCACTCATGATGTCCAGGAGGTGGATGTGTCAACTTTAGTGGCCGTCCAACCCTACACCTGGATAGGGGAAGACTTTGATAAGGAGTCCCGCAGGTCAGCTTCAGGGCAGGTCTTAGATGGCATTGTCACTTTACTCAAAGAAATAACATCCGTGAGATGTTATGATTATGTTTTATTTTACAGCTCTGACGACATAGATGTTCGTTCCTCTCATACCAACATTGCTCAGGGTAGCTCTGTCCCCTTTGCACCACCTCAGATGCCAGTCTCTGCATCCATGCCATGGCTTGGCAGTGGGCAAACCAGCATGGGAGCAAGTGTGGTATGAGCTTCTTTAATACAAACCCAGACTTACACAACACGCAGCAAACCAGGAAGTAATGGGGATGCAGTTGTTAGTAATGGCCAGCAGGGGGGAACTACGCTTTGCTTTGAAACCTTCATGCAACATACAATCTGTGGAATGATTCTATAGTATTTTCTTTTCCTGGGATAGTTGTGCTCCACAATACATGTATCAGTTTTATATTTATTAGACTCAGTAGGTCAAAATGTAAACATACAAACAGCATCTTATTCATAATTTGAAAGATGAATTTTATTTGTAGTGCGAGGTCCCAGCACATTTTCGGAAGATCTATGTATTTTGAAATCTTATCATTTTTGACCCAAACAAAGCCATGACGACTAAACAGTTGCCATGCTGAGTCTATGAAAACAGATACAGAGAGGAGGTGTGTTTGTATCACAGAGGTGGACACATATAAACACAGATAGTGGCACTTCTCACAGTCATCTACCCAAGGTACAGATTTGCGTCACACTTACATGTAGCCAGGGTTCTCCATGTCCCAGCCATGTTGATAAATGCTGAGTGTGATACACTAAGCAAGACAGGACAGTGGGTGTTAAACAGGTTCAGTAATTTATGAAAAGGGGTTTCTTAAATATGCAGTAGCATTTGCTTAATTAAGTTTAATCAACAAATGACTTTGTTGCTAATAAGTATATCCTCATCAGCTGATGTGCAACATATCATATATTGGCAGCAGTGTACAGCCATGAAATTTAAAGAATCCACCCAAGACACTTGGACATTACATGTTGCTTTTTAGAACAATTTATTTGCAGACATGACTGTCTTGGATTTTAACTGCCAAGAGTTGAGTCTGTAGCCTTGTATTATTCAGCACAACACAATAAGACATCCCCTATATGAGATGTAAATATTAGTGTTCAGCGATAGGACTGAGACCAATAAAAAGGAAAAATTGGTAAAACATAATTTGTATAAATATAAACTTAAAAGAGACTGAAATATGTCTGCTTGCTCACGCTGAACTATGCAATTCTTTGCAAGTAAATTGCATAGCAGAGAAGCTCGATGTCTGAGACTTTGCAGTTATGCACCTGGCCAGACCCACAGGGAGCAACTCACTTGGGGTCCAGTATCTTGCTCATGTTCCAGGAGCAATTGGTGGACAAACTACTCTACCCTCTGAGCCATACTCACAGCCCCGGCTGTAGCCCATCTGGACGAAGCACTTTTTTACATACATTGATTTTATTTTTACAGATTATGAAGAGGAATCTGAATAATGTGAAGAGAATGACATCCCATCCCATTTATCAGTATTGTAAGTGCTTACACTGAAGTCTGTCCACCTGAAGTCATCGTTAGTATGCAACTGTGTTTCATTACTATACATTCATCATTGTTTCTCTGTATTTCCCTTTTTCTTTTTTCTCTCGGTTTTCTTTCTTGCTTTCTCTCTCTTTCTGTGTGTGTGTGTGTGTGTGTGTGTGTGTGTGTGTGTGTGTGTGTGTGTGTGTGTGTGTGTGTCAGACATGACAGGGGCTCAGGACGGTAGTGTGAGAATGTTTGAGTGGAACAGACCTCAGCAGCTCATTTGCTTTAGACAAGCAGGCAATGCCAGAGTCACTCGGCTTTATTTCAACTCCCAGGGCAATAAGGTACAGACACACACTTGCATACATTGCAGTGCCTTTGTTTTGTCTGTTTGGTGTGATTGATGTGATGGCACTGTGTCCTCCTTGTAGTGTGGAGTCGCTGATGGAGAGGGCTTCCTCAGTCTCTGGCAGGTCAATCAGACATCATCCAACCCCAAACCCTACCTGGTAAGGCCTCCTCGCTACTTTAATGAGCACACAAGCATACACTTACATCTTTGGACAAAAAAAATCAAATTTAAATAATTACATTTAACATGTGTTGTTTCTATTTTTAATTTTAATTTTTTTGTCTTCTTCCTACCGACAGAGTTGGCAATGCCACACTAAGACCTGTGGTGATTTTGCCTTCATCACGTCCTCCAGCCTAATTGCCACTGCAGGACAGTCCAATGATAACAGGTCAGGATCTGCACTAAGCAACACCACACTTAATCCATAACCACTTTCTTTTGGTTTCAGGCCCCTAATATTATCTTTGGTTTACATTGTTTACAGAAATGTTTGCCTGTGGGATACTTTGATTTCACCAAGCAATACCATGGTCCATGGTAAGAACTGCCAGATGCTTCCAACAAACATATTTTAATGATTTTCCCTCTATATGAAGGTGCTTTGTGATCCACTTTCACATTTCTTCTGACCCATCCTTTTAGCCTTCCCCTGCCATGAGAATGGGGCCACTGTGCTACAGTATGCTCCTAAACAGCAGCTGCTGATCACTGGAGGCAGAAAGGGCTTTGTGTGCGTGTTTGACATCCGCCAAAGGCAGCTGCTTCACACTTTCCAGGCCCATGACTCAGCCATAAAAGCCCTCGCACTGGATGCTTTTGAGGACTTCTTCCTCACTGGCTCTGCAGAGGGCAACATGAAGGTGACAAATGCTTCGTCACTCACTCACTAAATGGCGAAAACGTTCAAAGTTTGATTGTGTGCTGAGGGTTATTGTCTTATTATAGGTAATGTCTGCATGCTGTATCCTATAGCAATCCTTAGCAATCCCAAAGGTTTTCACTTTCACTATCTGCTTTATTATCTGAAATATACCCTTGCATTCGACCAACTGGAACAAGAAAATTACTTAAATAATTCATTTTGTCTGATGGGGTCATTTAATAAATAAATATCTAAATTAATTACCTTTTATTATGGCTACAATATATACCTTAAACTAGCTGTAAAATAAGAATGGAAATCAGTACAATCTCCTCTAGCCAGCCTTCTCAAATTTTCATTTGCTCTTTTCTAATTTGTAAAAAAAGTGAGCCTATTTCAAAAATTTGAGAATTTAGAGAAGAACATCTCTGCATTGCTGCCAGTGCTGTTCTGTAAGTCTGACTCTACATGAAGGGTTGACAGCACCTCTCCACAATAAAATTTAAAGCATATTTCTACTTAAACGTAATAGGTTTAGTTATTTGTTTCATATGATTTAATGAACTAAACTCTTGTCCTCGGATGTTTTCTTCACTATAGGTGTGGAAGTTAGCCGGCCACGGGCTCATGCATTCTTTTAGCAACGAACATGCCAAGCAGTCCATCTTTCGCAACATCGGTGCCGGTGTGATGCAGGTGGAGACACAGCCCAATAATCGCATCTTCACCTGTGGAGCAGACGGCACCCTGAAAATGAGGGTCCTCCCTGACCGCTACAATATCCCCAACAGTTTGGTTGACACCCTGTAATGCCTACTTCCACTTCTGAAGATTCAAAGAAGAAAAAGTCTGAAAGACAAAAACACGAAACGCTTGTTTAACACCCACTAGGCATTAATGGTATAATTGAAAGGGGAAGAGTTAGTCAAAAGATCTCTATGCTTTTGGTATCTTTCAGAGTGTGCAGTGTTTACTGTTGATTTAAATCATATCCACAATGACAAATGGAGCTGCAAATATGATTAGTTATTCCCTAAAGGCTGAAAGCAAAGTTACAAGCAAAAGGTATCATACTTGATTTTAAAGCTACATTTGTAATTGTAATTTTATTAAAGAATCTCTCTACTCTTAGAGTGTGTCCATAGGAAAGCTATGCATGTCCTGTTCTCGTTACGCGGTGCAATCACAGGTCTATCGATAGTGCTCTGTAAAAGTTCTCAAGCAAAAATTTAAAAAGTGTGTAACTGTTGTCATTTTGTGCCCACAGCTGAACTCTCTTAGCATCTACTGTAACCAGCACTGTGGTTAGTTATTAAGTCAGTGGTTTCCAGTGTGAATCAAGTTGTTGGAATCTGCATTTTGTTTTAGTGGTTTTACGCTCCCTGCCTTTTTGCCTGGCTTTTCCCAGCCCTAATGGAGGAGTTGATGGTGAATTGCTCCAATAGTAACACCTCCATACCCCTGTTTCACTGGCTGCCCATCACTCACTCCGGCCTTTTCTGGTTGAGCTCAGCCTAAACTGGTTTGGCTGCAAAGTGTTTGCCGTCCGTGCACCGGCCCACCCACCTGCCCTCAAATGCCTGTTTGCGTGGCAGACTCACTGCTAGAACATTCTTGTTTGGAAGATGATGTGTTTTACTTCTGTAACTGTGATTTCAATGTTTCCATCTGTCTGGTCCTAACTGAAAAAGCCCCCCACTCACCCAGAGCAAGAAACACAAAGATTTACTTCTGGTTTTGCACAAGATATTCTTGAATTTGTTTTTATTTATTTTTTTGTTTGGTTTTTTATTTACTATATTTAAATGTTTGTGTTTGTTTGGTTGAACATTCCTTTGTAAACCTAAACTAACTTATTGCCTTTTATTTTAGGAATGTAAGGGGTTTTACTGTACCTGACTGGGAGATGTGCAACACAGTCTGCTGTATGTAAGTGTGTGTTACCTTGCTAGTTTTTACTGTCATCCATAAGGAATAGATATTTGCACTCAAATACTGGAGACACTAAAAGTTTATTTCAAATAAATAGGTTATTGAAGAAGAAACTGTTATATACAAATGAATGTCTGGCTTTATTTGGCCTAGTAGTAAATTGTTTGAAATAGTTTTAATATATAAATTATATAAATATATATATATATATGAAATATCACAACAGCTTGTACAAACATGAAAGCATTTCTTTATTTTTGGTTTTTATCATACCACCGGATTAGTTGTAACTTTTGTTAAATGTATGTATGGTATTTATTAAAGAGATTTGTGTTTCTCTCTCTTTCTGCTCAAGCTGTTTACTGTATGTAACTATATTTTGCCAATGGTGCTTCCTGTGTTTGGCGTGTGTGTGTGTGTGTGTGTGTGCGTGCATGTGTGCATGCAATAATGCTTACGAAGACAATATCATGGGTAGACCATTATTATGCACTTAAGCCTGGAGATGTGTGAGAGAATAGGTCATGATCAGAGTTTTTCCTTTGTAAAGAGAATAAATTCTTTTTATTTCATCAGGTTGATTTGGCGCTGTTTTTAATTTTCTGTCAGGATGAAGTGACCAAGGACCATGCTGTTTTGGGGGAAGTTTTACATCTATATAAAATTACATAAAGGAAAATAGTCATGCAAACAACAAATATTACCTTACATTGCAGATAACCACAAAAACTTTATGTAAACAATTTGTATAAATCAAGCATTGTTGGATTTAAAAATGACCAAATATTTTCACACCATTTGTGACTCCATTTACATTGTCACCAGGATCTAAACAAGAAGTAACCATTTCGGACAATTTTACATTAAATAAATAAAACAAATTTTAACAACTGACTACATGTAACAGAAATACTCTACAGCTCAACAACATTGAAACTGTGTTGTCTACATGTTTTTTGAAAACTTACATATGATCAAGTTCCATAGTAAATTGTAGTCAGCAGGTATTTTGCTCTCACTATATGCTTTAAATTATGTGTGCTGTAAATTATATTGTCTGTCGTGTTCGGTATGTTTTTTACTCATCAGAGATAAAGTGGACAACATAGACCCTGATGTAGCTGTGGTCCCACACGTAGAGGTGCCTGTCCTTGGGGCTGTAGGAGAGCATTGCCAGTACTCCTCCTGGAGACCTAAGGTCGAAAGTGACATTGACTGGCTTTCCCTTAAGCAGGTCAAAAGCAAAAGTGACTCTGGTGTCTTTGGTGTCCGTAACATACAGAACACCACAGGCAACGAAAGCGTTGCCAGCCTTGCTGCGAGGGTAGGTGGTGTTTACATAGGATGTGACTGAGAAGGTCTTCTGGTCCAGCTGGGCCACCATGATGCTCTCATCTATGCCGGAGGCAAAGATCAGCCACAAGCCGTTCTCATCTGCCGCCAGTTTGAAGTAGGTCTTGGAGTTGTGGAGCAGATATTCAAGCTTGTGGTACAAAGCGTTTTCCACAGTAAGAGTGTGAAGCTTCTTGGTGTGAAAGTCAAATCTGTGAACAAATAAGGAGCGAGTTGTTACCTGAAGGGAATGAATCACATGAAAACAGCTGTATAGCAAATAACATGCATCACACTGTAATTTTAATTACCTAGCAATGCTGGAAGTACTACCAATATGGTAATAGAAGGAACCGTTGTGAACAATGTGGCCACAGCCGTGGTAGAACTTTCCAACATCCACAGTCTCACTGATGTTGTTTTGAAAGGAGGCAATATTTTTAAACTCCTTTACCATACGACCTAAAAAGCAACAGGCAATATTTTAATACTAACTGCTAAAGGAACATTATGTGAACTTATTAGACAAATCCTTGACTTGGGGTAAAATAAAAAGAGTAAATGCTATGTTCAGTAAATATCCAAGGTAACAATTCTTAACCAACCTACCAGAAAAGTGTTCTGCCACCCATATTCGCTCATCATTCAACAGAGCTGTGTCTTTCATCCATGCGCCAAACGTGTTTTCCATCTTTGACACATTTCTGGGGTTGATTAAAGACTTAATCAGGCATTCTGAAGGAAAACAAAATAATTAGCTCAAATGCTCACTTGTCTACAACTTCGCTGAATCTTCGCTGAAAACACACCATTCTTAGCAGGCTTCTCATGTAGTTTCACTGCCTCCTTGACAGATGACGTTTCATCATTGGGAATTACGTGCAACATCCCTGTTAAGAAGAATGTCCTCTTATGTTATACTCACTCACAAAAAAAGGTGAATTTCAACATCTATGATATGCTGATGGCTGGGGGAGATATTGTTTGATATCACTGAACGCTACAGAACAGGTTGATATGAATGACGCTTGTGTTTGGATTGTTTTGCTATTCTTTTCTATTCTTTTCAGTGGCAAATTTTGATGTTGGTCATAAATGCATCTTACCTAAAGTCTGACCTGCTTGAAGGTGGGCTCTTTGATGCCTTGTTCTGGGGGGCCCTTGAGGGCCAGGAGGACCTATGGGCCCAGGAGGTCCTGGTGGGCCAGGAGGACCCGGAGGCCCTATACCAAGAAAGAGCAGACAACATTAAAATTTTCTGGATACAAGATTTTTGTGGGGAAATTTTATTTAGGATCAAAACAAGTTAGTAGATCTCTACATGCCCTCAATAATGACATCGTTGGATGGTTGACCCTTTTCTCCAGGTGGACCGTGGTCTCCTCGCTCTCCTTTTTCACCGGGTTCTCCTTTCTCACCTGGCAGCCCTGTGGAGAACATAATAGCTGTTCAATAACTCCAAGATTGCATTCATAGCCTCAATCTGCTTTGTCCCGTTGTTAAAACCCTGAATGACTCTATTGACTTGCTGTGGTGAATCATGTCATCCACTGTGGAGGAGAACAGAGTGAAGTGGGAGAATACAGGAAGACATTTTCCCGGTTCATTCAGCCGAAGCCCAAAACCACAGGGGTGAATAATATTAGCTGAGAATGTCAGAGAAAGTGAGCTGTTTCAACATTGTTGTCATTTATGAATGTATGAATCATTTATGAATTCCACACAGAGTCTACTGGCTAAAAACCCTGAAGTCATTTTGAAACAGGCGTAGATCAGAAAAGTGTGTGTGTTTGTATGTTTTCAATCTTGTCTTTTTTTTGTACATAATTGAAGGGACTGTTGTATTGTGGGTATTTTTATTCACAGGTCACAACTCTGTCTGTTACTGTTACATTTTACCAGTAGTCCTTCGCTGAAATAGGCAACACTCCCCGAGGCACTCGTAAAAACGGATGGCGAGCAAAAACACAATAGAGCCTCACTTTTTCCTTACCTCTTTTTCCTCGTTTCCCATCAGCCCCGGGCAGTCCATTCACTCCTGGGATGCCATCAGTCCCATTGTGGCCAGGCAAACCGTCCACACCAGGCAAACCTACCGTAACACAAAAAAATCTTCACAATGGATTGAATGTAAAAAACGTATTCAGAAAGAATATGGGTCACTGAACCGCAAAGGAGACGCACAGTATGGTTACGTTTTACATGTAGAACCAAAGTAAACGGTTCACTCACCAGGTGGTCCTGGAGGTCCTGCAACAGAAAATGTGAGGATGTTAGAGAACAATAAGTGATATTTCAAATGTGTTTAAATAGTTTAAACTATGAGTATGACATACCAGCTATACAGACTCCCTTTGTGCTGTTGCAAATGTCAATTAACAGTTTTATCTGAAGAGAAAGAGAAAATTTCAAAGATATGCATAAAATAAGGATTACATTTTAGCAGAAAGGCCAAATTAACCAACTATATAGGGCCCTAGAGCAAAATATGTTTTGGGCAATACACATTATAATTATTACATTATAAAATTAAAGTAAGTAGAAATATTCTCAGTCAAATACAGATGTATCAGAATGCCTGTGTTTTAACATATATTACAGTTTAAGAGTAGTAATAATGATGGTAAAATGTATAAGAATCATGTTATTTTTGCAACTCTTATGTTTAATATGAATCATCACATCACATTTCTTGAACTGAGTGTTTTTTGTTGTGTTTAACAATCTTGATTGTCATTAAATAATAACTCTAGTCAATGTACTCTAGTCAATGTAACATGCACCATGAAATTGACCTGAAATAACAGGCCTGTATATATATTTACACTGTGTATAGAGTAGGTATTAATTTGCCTGCTCTTCCTCCTCTCTATCACATAAGGTCTACCTGCAGGTATGTCAGCTCACCGGGACCATGGAGTAAGTCATCATCATCATCATGTCGTCCTGCACGTGTGCCTTGTGGTAACTCTGGCTATGTCGGTGCTTGTGTTTCACCTCATGGTTAGTTTTCTTCTCTGTTTGCTCCTCCACCTCCTGGCTGACCTCTGTATGATGGAGCCCTTGTCCCTCCTCCTGTTGAAGCTCCAGCAGCTCCTGCTGCAGCTCCTTCTCCAGATCTTCACTCCTCTTGTTCCTGGAGTACTGGTACTGGTACTGCGGATGTTCCCCCAGACTCGCTTGCTTTTCCGCCACTCCCCTTGGCACCTCCTGAAAGAACTCTACCACTGAACTCTGCTCCACCTCCGTCAGTCTTGCCTCGGTCTGATTCAGCCAGGCACGTTGTTGATTCTGCTGGAGCAAAAGCACGACAAGGCCCACAGAGTTCATCAGTGCCACAACACATGTGCCATATAGCACAATCTTCTGAGGAAGAGTCATGCTCGGTGTTGGGATCCACATGGTTACCACTTCACTGCCTCCTTTCTGAGGGTCACCTACCAACCTCAGCATTCGCAGAGGGATAAAATATTTGATACAGCAGTGAATACACAAGGCTAAAGTATTAACAAGACAGAGAAAGTCCACCTTTTATGATCTTGTATTCAAAGCTGATGCACACTAACAAGCTAAACAAACTCACTAAAACCAAATTAATCCAAGTGCTTAGCTGAAATTCAAGGTCCTGTTCAGATTTTTTGAAAGCTCCAAATAGAGTCCAGTCAGCTTCAGTCTCTGCACTCCACACGGGTGGTCTATCTGAAGGCAGACTGGTAAATACAGTGCTTGTTGTGGTGTTGGCTAAGTGGAGAAAAGGGTGTGTGTGTGTGTGTGTGCGTGTGTGTGTGTGTGTGTGTGTGTGTGTGTGTGTGTGTGTGTGTGTGTGTGTGTGTGTGTGTGTGAGAGTGCAAAACAGTAATGTAGGAGTGGGCATTACACAATCTTTTGGGCTTGTCTGGGAAGAAACCATGGCCTGTTCAGTCACCTGATTTATATTCAGTACAACCCATTCTACTCCACCGCCGTGGGCAGACTGATATCACACACAGACATGTATGATGTACACACAAAAGAGCTCACATACATAACACATGAAGCATACACTACATCAGACAATCTAGCTGGTGACTGATGTTTACATTCAGTACAGTGTGTTTACACATTAAAGTTATTGTTATTATTTTAAATATTAAAAGAAAAAAGAAAATATATCACATCACAACGTGTTATCATCGTCATACTTTCCACTATGTTGATTCCTACCCTGTCTTCTCCAACTCCTGTAGCCTCCCTCCCCCCTACTGCTGGTTCTTGTCACATCCTCACAGCTTCCACCCACCAACTGCAACAATGACCCATTTCCATTGCTTTTCATTTGAGCCACGGAGGTGACATTTCACCAGACAGAATTACAGTTCACTAGATGAATAATCCACTCCAGACATTTGAGTCATTGTTCACTCCTTTGACTTAAATGTAAATGGAGGCTCATTTTCTGTTATCTACCAACAAATTACATTTCTACTAGTCAGTTAATTGGCCTCTATGGAGCATTGCTGGATCTATGTAGCTGACCTAAATGCTCTTTAGCCATGTAATTCACCATATAACTTTATGCATGTGTACACACACACACACACACACACACACACACACACACACACACACACACACACACACACACACACACACACACACACACACACATACAAATTCTGAATGTGCAACAACAACTTCAACTTGCTCTGAGATATTTTTCTACCAACAGTTATGTAGTGTTGTACTCTGTGTTGTATAGCATTATACTTTCTATATGTCTGAAAAGACCTCTTGCAATATTTACTTGAGCTTATGTAGAATATAAACAAAAGAAAATGCACCGATTTGTAAATTGCTGAAACATGTTTCTACAGTGTAATGCTCCATTCAAATTTGATGCCAGTCTTCCAAATATTTCAATATATACTTAAAAAATCAACTACTTGACTAATTAATTGACCACTTAATTTTCCAACAAATAACCCCCTCCCTCCCTGTCCCTATTTCACTGTAGTCTTCTTGAGTCTTCTAAAATAATGTGGTGAAGTGACTAGAAGACTAAAATGGCTTATTTATTAATGGGTGAATTATTGTAAATTCTTTAAATGGAACGACAAAGTAAGAACAGGAAGATTAAGAAGTTTCAAGGTGGTGGGTTTATCCTCTCGTCATTTGTTGCTATTTGTCCTGGAGCATCAAAACTGATTTCTCTCAAGGATGCTTTGCCTCCAAAGAGAGAAATAAAAAACAAAAAATATATCATGGCTACAATGTCTTACTATATATGAACAAACTGCCACTAACAGGGAGGTTCACTATTGCATAGGTACACACACATACACACACACACACACACACACACACACACACGCACAAAAAACGTGGCAGGAAATGATGCCATGTTACTGTTAGGTACAAGTTTGTGCTTCTACCTGAGGCTTTAGGTCATTGACACCCAGGTGTTGGGCAGCTTGAATTGCTCCAGCAGCTGTGTCAATGCAGTCTGAAAAGCACTGAGCTCATTCCTCTGTTGTTTCTCCTTCTCTGTACTATGAGCTCAGCTGAAACTAAAAACAAAAGGGGAGAGACGCAATCATTCCTCACACTGAAGTGCTCACATTACTGTAGGAGAAAGTAAACTACACGATGGTTTTACACCACAATGTTTGTCAATGTAGGTCAGCATGCCCACAACATCTGGTCCACCTCTGACCACCTCTGGTCACTTATTGACATTTTCAGGTTCTGGTTCTTCCTTCAAGAAATGCAGGTGCTGGGAAAGCAGTCTTATCTCTTGTCTTGCCACAGGGCTGAGAGGTCCATGTCTGTCCTGCTGCTCTGGGGCAAGGACAGCCAAATGTTCTGACGTGTCTTTCCAAAAACCTTATCCTCCCACCACACAGTTGGTCTTCTCCTAACCAAAGAAACTCAGAGACCTTTTATTTTCCTTCTCACACTACAAAAATGCACAATTTAAATTTCTAGTTCAATGATACATTTTAGTGAAACAACAAAAGATGAAAATAAAACAAAAGATATTAATTATTTACATAATGGTAAAACTGAAAATTTTATAAGTTATATAAGTTTCTTGAATAAGTGTGTTTGTAAACAAACAGTAAAGATGACATACACTAGCTCCCAGTGATTTGTGAGAGAGGAGACGGGGGAGACAGTTCATCTTCTGACTCCTACCAAATCTCTCTGACAAGTGTGCAACATCCCTTCAAAACTGAATCGTGGGATCATTTCCCCAAAATTGTTTAGGCAGGTCACATAACACAAAGTGAAAAGGCCAAAATTCAAAGCTCCTCAATACTGCTTCTCTTTTCTATAAGCAACAAGGATGTTAGTAGGGTAATGCATTTAAATGTTCAATTTAAATGTTAAAAAGAAGATAATGACATTCAGACATGTTCTGACATTCAGCTCCTTCTCTTCAGCTTCCTAATAATTGGAGTTGTTCACTTCAGCACAAATCCCCATAGACGTGGCGGAGACAAAGATGTGGTTGACCACAAAACAACACTCAGAGACGAGCTTACATTAACTTCTGTTTTTCTGGGGGAGAAACCGGCCTTGTCTCTGTTTAATCATGCAGAACAATCTAGGTCTAAAGCCATCATACAGGGCATCGTTATTGAGGCTGGGTCCCTGCGCACAGTCAGGCATTTCACCAGTGCACATTCTTGGATTCGAACGTGGGCGGTGAGTGAATTCACAGAGTTCCTTTATACAGAATTTATTAATAAATGGAACAAAGGCGCACAGTGAGCACTCTGTCACATAACAAAAAATAGACTAAACACACCTTAGGAGTTTGGAATAAAATGTGTCTGTCACACAAAAGGTCCACAGATGAAATCTCAAATTATATAATATTACATTTATATATAATAATAGAAAATACTTTCAATGGTCTTTCAAATATCAACTGCTCTTCAGGTAATGTGTGGTGTTTAGTGGTACAGTACAGTCCCACCACACCACAGAGAAAACGCAACGGCTGCCACTGATGTGCATACAGTATTATTTTGTTCGTAAAGTTTTATTGCAGGAAATCTAAAGATGCCAGTAGCTCTGCTCTTCCATCTACTGGTAGTCTGATGGAGGAAATTCAAAATGATCATCAAAAGTAAACTTTTAAAGGGATTGTAATGGGTGTTGCTGTATCAATTATTTAAAAAATACAGCAAAAATGTTCATTTGTCTTGTTTTATATAAAGAAAATGAAGGAAAACAGGAGTGTCAAAGAATGGAGAATTTAATCTTATGGGACAGATAAAGCTAATAATTAAAATAATAACACCAATTTTTCCTTGCTTTCACAGGCCAGGTGCTCTGTTGTAGGATTTCCAGCGCAGTTCTTTTGATGTTGAAAGGAGGATTTATACTTGCCTCATATCACCAAAATGTCAAATACACTAAATTAAATCCCATTCCTTCAAGAGTGCAGGCACAAACCTAACATCTCAAGGTTACAAGAGTATTGTTTACAATTTTCCCACTCTGTTGTGGCTTTTGCGTTACCCTGACCTGGCTCTTAACCAGCGCTGACTGCCTATAAAGAGAAAAGCCTCACTGCATCGGTTGGATTGCTTGTTGGGTCTCTGAAGTTGTGTGTAGATTGTGTCAAGTCTCCCTCCTTATGGATCTGATCTCTGCTTGTGAACGGGCCATGACTCCTGTAGGTTTGAAAGCTATAGAAGCAGACCTGGTCTCTGTTTCTTTGAACACCACTACGGTTGAATCACCAGGCATTTCCATAGCAACCCGGACACTGATACTGCTTGTTTGTCTGCTGCTGTTCGCCTGGAGCCACACAGACAAGAACAATGTTCCAGGTAGGATTTAGTGGACACTTGCAGTTTCTTTCTTTGTGTTGATGCCAGTTATTTTACTATTTTATGTCATCACTGAATTTGGTATAAGCTGAGATACATTTGCCGTCATTTACAACAACAGGTCCTTCCTTTTGTCTGGGTTTGGGGCCAATTCTGTCATATGTGAGATTCATGTGGACTGGTTTAGGCACTGCCAGCAACTACTACAACAACAAGTACGGAGATATTGTCAGAGTCTGGATCAATGGAGAGGAGACCCTCGTAATCAGCAGGTTGGTTGTCTCTATTCATAGTGATTAATAAAATGACTAAACCGTCAATCCAAGTGTTAAATGATCAACTGAAGCTTATATTTTGCTTGTTTATTTTGCCATAAGATCATCAGCAGTGCACCATGTACTGAAAAATGGACAATACACTTGCCGTTTTGGGAGCAAACAGGGACTCAGCTGCATTGGCATGAATGAGAGAGGCATCATATTTAACAACAATGTAGTTATGTGGAAAAAAATACGCACCTATTTCACCAAAGGTGAGATTTTAACAGCTGTGCAGAATTAGTGATTACTGATTCTGGTTTTAGATTCCAAATATTGGATTCAACTCAACCACTTCCTGTGTCAGCACTCACAGGTCCAGGGTTGCAGCAGACAGTGGAAGTCTGTGTCTCCTCCATGCAAACTCACCTGGACAAGCTGGGCAGTTTGAATCATGTGGATGTCCTTAGTTTGCTGCGCTGCACCGTGATCGACATCTCCAACAGACTCTTCCTGGGTGTACCTGTCGATGGTAAGAAAGCCTGAAGAAATTCCTTATTTAATGAATGTCATCATGCAGTTATAAACCAAGATATGTGTTTAGGACAGTCGATGCATCCTACTGCCATGTTGTGCTCTTGATATGTTTGTGTGCAGAGAAAGAGCTGCTGATGAAGATTCAGAAGTATTTTGAAACATGGCAGAATGTGCTGATCAAACCAGACATCTACTTCAAGTGTGACTGGATTCAACAAAGGCACAGAAAAACTGCGTGAGTCACTTTTATCACGCTCTTCTCATAAAAGCTCACCATGAGGTGATATGGTTGGGTTCTTTTCTCAAGTCTTATGTATTTGTTATCTTACAGCCAGGAGCTGCAGGATGCCATAGAGAGCCTTGTAGAACAGAAGAGAAGAGAAATGGAGCAGGCCGATAAACTGGACAACATAAACTTTACCGCTGAGCTGATATTTGCACAGGTTAGTCTGAGAACAAATCTGCTGCCATTTCTATGTGCAAATACTCAGCTCTTCACGTTCATACTATTTTTTGAGCAAACCGTTTTATGCCACGTGAAGCCACTCAGCTTTTTTACGTGTACGTGTCTTTTCAGAACCACAGCGAGCTGTCTGCTGAGGATGTGAGGCAGTGTGTGTTGGAGATGGTGATTGCAGCACCGGACACTCTGTCCATCAGCCTCTATTTCATGCTGCTGCTTCTCAAACAGAATCCAGATGTGGAGTTGCAGCTGCTACAGGAGATAGACACAGTTGTAGGTAAGGAGGTGGGAGACACTGATACTAATAAAACATTGTAGACATTGAATTCTCATTATCAATGTTAATTTCAGAGATTAGAAAGATTAGAAGCAGTTAAATGTATTAACCTCATCTGCTGTTATTTTTCAAAGTAGAGCAGACACACCTCTCTGTACAACACAACACATTTCAGCATGACAAAACATATCGTCCAAACAGCTAGGTGTACAAATAGGTGTACCTAATAAACTGACTATATGACATTGCCTCTACAGGTCAAAGACAACTTCAGAACGAACACCTTCAGAGGTTGCAGATGCTGGAGAGCTTCATCAATGAATGCTTGCGCTTCCACCCTGTAGTGGACATCACCATGCGCCGAGCCCTGTCTGATGACATCATAGATGGCTACAGGGTCCCAAAAGGCACAAATATCATCCTCAATACTGGCCGAATGCACCGGACAGAGTTTTTTCTCAAACAAAACGAATTCAGTCTGGAGAACTTTGAAAAAAATGTAAGTTAAGATCACAGTTGATGGATTATTTGTGGCTTACAACACCTAACCACTGCCACAGACCCAACGATGCAGATTAATTGGCTACTTCTCCCTAAAGTTGACCTAAGCTTTTTTAATTTTCTTTAAGGCATGAATATTTACTTTACAGCTGTTGTGGTTATTTGAAGCATGTTTTCACTGTGTTACATTTCTCCTGACATCTGCACCACCCTCTGACCTCCACCAGACCCCTCGTCGTTACTTCCAGCCATTCGGTTCAGGCCCCCGATCCTGTGTTGGCAAGCATATCGCCATGGTGATGATGAAATCCATCCTGGTGACATTGCTCTCCCGGTACTCAGTTTGCCTCCATAAGGGTTTGACCCTGGACTGCCTCCCACAGACAAACAACCTCTCCCAGCAGCCTGTAGAGCATCACCAGGAGGCTGAACACCTCAGCATGAGATTCTTACCCAGACAGAGAAGTAGCGAGTCCACATGGTGAGATACTGACCTGATGTTGCATCTATACATTTATGCAAAGGACATCCATTATAATCTCCATTACTACAGCTTTCATTATTGTTAAGCTAAGCTAATGTTTCATATTTTTGTGTATATTCAAATAATATGTGTACGATGAAATGTACGTTCAGACATCCTAATACTAAAGCAAATGTAATTTATTGTGCCAATATTGTGTTTTGTTGCCTTCACTTGGATGTTTTGAATGTAATGGTTTCAGACTAAGAACATCTTTTATTTTACATGTAAGAAACTGGTTATCAGTGTAAAAATCCCTTTATTCTGTTATTTAAAAACTGTTTTTCATTTTTAAAACAATTGTCAAATGATATGCTTTTTTCATTACTATTAGCAGCATGAAAGACATAAATAAAGTGTATTTTTATAAATAAAAGCAGTTTTATCAATATGTTGTTGTTTTTTTACATTTATACCAACTCTGAAAATCTGCAAATAAAGGAGCAGGAATCATCTATGTATGTTAGACTGAGATCACCAACTTGTATCCTTGCTTTGTATTTGTCACTATTGGTCAGGAGAGGGCACTGCAACACATAGCAGAATGGTGTGGTGTTTATCTTCAGCACAGCCTAAATAGAGCAAGCAATCTGTTCCATCGCACTGCCTCGAGGCAAACAGGCCAATACATTTCACACACAGATGCTTCAGTTTGTATTGATTCTTCGCTATAAACACACAAAGAGAGACAGAAAACATACATGTAGGAAAAGGTTTTTATCTGTCCAGTGCAGTAACTGTAGAGATGTCAATCATCAGCTGTCTGTCAGTGATGCAAGAGGGTGAAATGAAAGCAAAAGATTCTCAATTTAAGGTTCACTGACACCTAACCACATGGGAGCTGCTTGTGCTGTTTACAGTGATATGAGAAGAGAAAAACACAAGTACTTGGTAGGCTAATCAATACCTGACCACACCAGCAACTAGTTTACCAGCTGTACTGTGTGTGTGTGTGTGTGTGTGTGTCTATCAAAGGCAGTTCCTCATAGGTTTCCTGGGCTATGTTGAATCAGTCAGTGTATTCTCATTAACCTCAGCATCATTTTGACAATAATCTCCTGATCCCTGCAGTAGCTCTGACTCCGCTGTTTATTGTGTGTTGTAGCTAAAAGAGAATTTGTTCATGAAACCTGTACGTAAACATGATAAATACTGGCAAGTAAAATGTTGAATATCCAATTAATCTCTTGGTGCTGTGTTACTGTGCATCACATGCACTTGTTGCTCTTCTAGTGATGCTTTGTCAGTTTTTTTTTTTTTTGACTATCCTTGTCTATTTCTGTCATTACACTTTAACAGAATTACAATACTCCTCTGTAGAGTAGGACAAAGGGCTTAACTGACAGCGATGAGGCCAAATGAAGTATCAGAGCTATTAATTATGACATATCCTATAACTGGCTTGTTCAGTCAACATTATTGTCCATAGTACAAAGTTTGGTTGACAGTGTTAGTCAAGTTACTCAAACAAAGGTATCAATTACTTATAGCTTAATTTATTACTACTTTAAAAAGTCATTACATTACTGGACTGAAAAAGTACTTTACTCATTACATTACTGTAAAACTCTAAAAAGGAAGAAAAGATGTGCAATGTATTTAAATCTAAAACAGAACCTGTGGCAGCTTCGGATAGAAGCAGTTCTTCCTCTGAGATACCCAGTGCTTAAGCAGCATCATGATCATGCAGTACTCCTGCAGGATTTGGCCAGTTTGTTACAGCAGCTACAATTTTAACAAATAGTCATGAGATGAACAAAGCTATTTGCCTGCCTCTGACTCTTTTGCATGCCATTGGAGTCGTGTTTGTACTCAATTACACCCAAAAAAACCTTAGCTTTCATGATGTCAACTAACGCTTTGCATCCAGATAATAAAGTAATGGGACATTACTTGGATTAGTAACTATAATATTACTGCTGTTTGAGAATTATGATTTCCTACATTACTCCTCTCTAAATAATAATAATAATAATAATAATAATAATGTTACTGTAATGTATTACTGACCGACATTGTTGGATGGTGGACCAACAATAGGTTTGACATTGTCATCCATTTACAACACTGAAAAATAACTTGTGAGTCTTAACGGTAAAAATGTTTTACTATATGTCAATTTTGTAGACATTTCATTAACAAACAGAAAGACAAACATTTTGAGTGGTGTAGAGAAGAAAACATGCAGAGCTCTATGCAGAGTTCCCTTGGAGCTAAAATGATTCCTCTGGCTCCAAACTGTAGGATATCAAGCATCTGCTAAAAAGATCAGTTCACCTCTTGTCTACTACTGTGGACTGTGGTCTGGGTTTGTGTGCAGAAATATTTTTAAAGGGTAAGTGAGTAATAAATGTGGCTTCCTATGTATCTGTCACGGTAATTACACTTTCATCGGTCCAGTCTCTTCTAGAGTTTCCATACTTTCAAACACCTTTTTAAAACTCACTAAGATTGACTACATCAAACAAAATAGTCAGTATTGTCATGTGTACATACTGAAAATCTATACCCCATCATTTTATTAGCTTGAAGCATTAAAGTTTTACAGTGTAATAACAGCTTATCTTGGAGAGTATGATGCATTTCTTCAAAACATTTAGTCCGTTCTTTCTCTTAAGGAAAGCCATGCTTCTTCATATGTGGTTCCATCATTCCATTTATTTTTATTGCTGCATGATGGATTTATCGAAGCAGGAGGCCAGACAGGTTTTAAAATAACTCCTACGTTAGAGCCCTGCAGCAAAAGGTTTAGACTGTCCTGTCTAATGCTCTGATTGATAATCAGACTGATTATATGCTGTTTTCCACCCACAAACACAAATATTAGCTTCTATCTTGGTGAGGCTGTCACTTAACATATTGCATTTCCAAGTTCATTATCCTAACCTCAGCATCAATCACATTAAATGACTAACCCCCAGCCCTAATCTGAACCGTATTCCTATCATCACCCTAAAAGTCTTAACCCTCAAGCTGTCACTTTTCAAAAATGTTTTCAAGTGTCAAACTTGTCCCAAACTGGTTGTCACAATCAGCTACACACACACACAAACACATACACTGATACACACAGATACATACACACATAACATTGTTCTAAAATTCTCAAATGCCATATTGTCTCTCTGCCTCAGTCCCTTGCTGAATTGCTGCCTTATTAAAAAAAGGTCCTTGGTTTCCATGGCAACGACTACCAGAAAGGGTAAACTGGCAACACATTCATCTCTCTACATTATCAGTACATTGTCAACGTGAAATGTAGGTTGCACAGTTAGCAATGACGCTGTTTTCCATGATGCTGTGAGAAATTTGCTTGGCTGAATGTTTTTCAGTGGTGTGGTGTGGCCACATAAACTTCACATTTCATATTTATTTTATAAATGGTGATCTCAAGAAAGCAGTACAAAATATATAGCCCCAATCCCCTTAAAACATGAGTGAAACTGTGTCATCAGAGGCTTGTCTGTCTGAAGAAACGCAGACCAGAGGTTTCTCTGGTGGTAAAGCCTCTGGATCAAAGGCAAAGTTTCACTGTGTAGTTTTTTTTTTTCATTTCATTTTGCAAAGTCACCTCATTTGTTTCTCTTTGAACATCTGAGGAGAGCAGTGGCATCCATCATTACAGGAAGCTCTTCTCCTTCTTCCTCTTCCAGTCCCTCAGCTCAAAGAAAGCCACCCTGGAGGTTTCAATTTGTGGCTGTAGAGTTATGTACACATAATCCACACATCGATGGGGGGGGGTTATTATATTTTTTCTCCCCACCCATTTGTCTGTTTGCACTAGAAGTGTGTAACCAACACTTTATTTACAATTCATTATACTTTTACCCGCACAAAGATGTGCCAGTGGCTAAACCGGTGAGTCTAAATTGCTTGAGGCCATAAACATAAGTTTCAATGGCTTTTTGTATGTTTGTGTGTGACAAACTGCTGATTCTTCACATCTTGCCACATGTTAGCTGGGAGATATTGTTCTCCAAGCTCACTCCTCATGATCTAGAGGGAGCAGAAAATAGATTGATAATATATACTCCAATGTACTTTATATAATGTACTTATCACTTCATACTCACATTTTATTCCTGTTACTGTCTGTATCTCTTTGTTTAGTCATTTCAGACTTTAAATACAGGACATTTACTTCTAATGGAATATTTTTACATTGTGGTAGTATATATCTCTCATGATCTTTGCTTGTGGTGTGGTTGATTTGCATTACTCAGTAGAGACATAGTAGATCTGACAGTTGCTTGTAGTTACACAAGCGAAGTGACTTACAAGCTAAATGACCCCACTATTACTGAGGGCCTCGATATAGACATGCTGATCCTGGTGATTGTATCCAGCTCACATGAAAAGGCCAGAGGGACTGAACTGTGCACAAGGACACTGATGTTCTGTTTGAATTTCATGTTTGGGTTCTTATACCTTTTCACTTAAAAGACAAAGTTAAAAGTAATCTCCAAATCAAAGAAAGAAAGTGTAGACTCACTTGATGCTCCTCTGTCTCAATGTAAGTATGTTTGTATTCATGCTCCCACAGCCTCTGTGCACTGACTCTACATTTCTCATCTGGTCAAATAACTACACAGTTTTATTGCTAGGATCAAAGCTGCTCATCTTGTTATGATTGCTGGCATATCCGTCCGTCAGTGCAATATTGCAGAAGACAGTGCACATGCACACCCTCTCAAGTGCACACATTGTCAAAGAGAAGTGAGCCTTGGGCAGCAGTGGGCAGGCTGGCTAATACCATCTGGTGCCCAGTGTTCACGCAGAGCAACAGTCAGCTCCACACCTGGGAGACCGCGTATCCTGCAACTGTTGTCCGACCACCAACTGCACACCCACCTGCCCCCTCACTTTTGAAAACCAATTCAAATTAATGAATGGTTTTAAACGTGTTCTACGTGGCCATGTTGTCTTGTTTAGTGGCTTGTGGAGTGTTTTTCTCAGAGTGCTCTCAGTAGTTTGTTTTTTTTTTGTTGTTGTTTGTTTTTAGCTGTGAGAGAGAGTAGGATTTGTTTGTAGCAAGGGTTTCAGTGAAAGTCACAACCTTTAAAACACAGCGCCTTGCTGCTTTAAGTGGGTGGAGAAACTGTTGAATCTCCCTCTAAAATAAACTTCTCTCTTCAAAATAGTTGTATGTGTAAAATGGTGACTCAATAAACAAGTTGTGTTTGAGTCTCATGCCAAACCATGACGTTGATTGTTAATGCAGCCATTCCTGTCAGTTATCTGTGGAGCAGTTTAATATTGAACAGTGTTATGATTGCTTTAATCTTGAACTATAAAGCAGATTTCTTTGGGGATGCTTTAAGGCAGCGAAATATTATATCAGTTTGTGGTGTTTGTTAAAATAAGCTTTGGAGTTATAAATACCTACTTTGCTCAGACTCTTGCTCTGGATACATACACTATGCAGTAGATAGCATGTGAACAGAACATAGTACATTTACAGAGTGGATTTATAATATGCACAATCCATATAAGATTATTCATATATGAAGAGTAGCAGCCAGGAGGACGTCTTGACCTGGAAAAAGGATAGACAACAAAAATACATAATAATCATTAATCTGAAAGAAGGAGGCATATGTGCAATAGGTAATTGCCCATAGCCTGCTGGCTTCTTTTTAACTCTGGTAATAGAGTTAAAAACAGAAAATCCACATTCTAAAAGCAAAGAGCACAGGATGAAATATAAGGTCTAATGAGCTCAGACAGGTAAGAAGGAGAATTGCCATTTGGATTTTGTTATTAGATGCATCATAAAGTCTGATGTGAGATGGACATGGAGCCAGTGAGGATGATTAAAAGTGTCATGTGGTCTAGTTTTCTGGATTTAGCTCAAATTACAGCTGCAGCATATTGAGTCATTTGTAGACTTTAAGTCATTCCAGGGCTGAAAACAAAACAGTACAGTTGGTCCTGTGAGTTACGTAGGATTTTTCTACTTAATCTGACTCAATACAACATTTTCAAAACAACATTCCTGTTTACATGACCTAAAACCTTTCACATCCATTCAGTAATTGCTCTAGATAATAAAACAGTAACCTAGAATGACTTTATATGACCCCCACAGATACTGACGGATTTTATAACAGTCAGCAACAAGCGAACTTTACAACTGGAGATGAATTTCAAGTTGCCTTGAATGAGTCTTTCCCATTGCTCTGGTAAAACACAGGCAGCTCTCTTACTCAGAGACAGAGAGAGGGAGGGAGGAAGAGAAAGAGAGGAAGAGACGGCACTTACAGCATACAGAAAGAGGTAGAGAAAGAGTTTGAGTGGAGAGAGCGTGAAGAGGCTGAGTGTGACAGCACCGAATGAGAGGAGGAGGGGGAGGAGGAGGAGAAGGAGGGACCGTGTGGCAAAGACAAGGGTGGGTGAAACTGAGAAGGGGACGGACTGAAAGCGGGCAAGGGGAGGGATCATCAGAAACAGGGAAAGTAGATGACAGAGAGAAGGAAAAGAGGAATCTGAGGGAGTCAGGAGAAGAGAGGGGAGCAAAGGGAAAACAGCGCAAAAAAAAGGACAGCTCAGCAAATCAGCCTAGTAGCATTCTTCTCACAACTGAAGCGATCCAGGCTGAGAGGAGAAGTTGAACACACCAAGAGAAAAAAATACATAAATAGCATTTATAGTTTTCTCTCTGGCTGAAGTCATTTGAAGACTCCCTGGAAGGACAACGAACGAGAAGACAGAGGAATCAGAGAGCTTCTGCAGCCTCCGAGTGTCCTGCAGGGGAAGATGGATTCAGACTCTGGAGAGCAGAGTGACGGAGACCTCTCTCCAGGTAAGCCTCCAGTTCCTAATACAACAACATCAGTTTCTGGCACACTGTGGTAACTAGACTTTAACCAAAGATGTTGCACATTCAGTGTACTGGTTTCAGCATTTTTCACAAATTATATGTCCCCAAATCAGGAATCTCATTTACAACTTTAGGGGTTTAACACTATTTGTCCACTATCTGTTGCTCATTCCTGTGGTGTATGTCTCTGATGTTTTGACTGGCAGAGGCTCTTTCATTGTGTGGACGAGAGCTCAGGCTCCGTTACCACCAGGAACAGGCAAGCTCCAACACATGCAGCCAGTTTGTTCATCAACACATTCGGCTACAGAGACAGAGAGAGACAGAGCACAGCCTGCCCAGAACACTAAAATCAGCTTCTTCACTGTGGTGCACTCAGAGCATGAAATACTTTAGATTCTTGGATTACTGGAAGCTGTGGTTGTTTTATTGAAGTATTCAGTTTAAGATTGACTGTATTGTGCCAGGGTACCGAGCAAAGATTTATTGTAGTGATGAGACTTTAGACACTTTAAAGTTTAGTTCTCATTGAATATTTGCCAGCATTCCAAGCCAAGAGATGAAACAACCTTCTGGAGATAAGGTTGGGTTCAAAGATCAAGTGTGTCTCCAGAAGGTCTTCATAACACAGGACAGGAACATTCACCTGTACTGCATATTGTGTAGAGCTGGGACTTTTTGTCTTTGCTTTTTTACAGACACACATATACACAAGCACACACACAGTATAGTAGTTGTATTCTTTATTTTCCATCAGGCATGTGTAAGGACAGCCACTGCAGGACAATAGTGTGAAAGGTTGGACATAGAATTCAGGCTATGTTGTTTCTTTAGTAAGCAATTGTTTAAGGATGTTTATGGGGCTTTTTGACTCTTTATTTGACAGCAGAGAGATTTAATTTATGCTAATGATGCTCTGTCTGTCTGTCCGTCTGTCTGTCTGTCCTCTGTCTGAGGATGTACCAGTATCCTTTGCTGATTACAAACATGCATCTCGGGGTCCAAACTACAGCCAGGACTCTCATTTGATCATGGTCAAGACGATCTGTAGAGACAGAGGTTTTATCCATTTATTTTTTATATGAAGTGATTTACACTGTTTTCCAAAGACTGGGCCAGAAATAAATCATGGAAACATTTTTCATTTTTCTACACATGCTTTGATCTGCTAAAGCTGCCAGTAGCATAAAATAGCCACAACTTTTAAATGCAGAATGATTTAACTGTTGTGATCTTTTTAGTTGGGCGAAAAAACATTTTTCACAAGCTGAAAAGGAAGGTAAAAATCCTTCTACAGGAGCAGAATGATTTTTGATAGTGTGTTAGTCAAGAGACAGCAACAGAGTTACTCATGCTCAAAATGTATCGTGACTTTTAGCTGTTTCTATCTTTCAGTTTACTGTCCGTGGAAAAAATACAGGTATGTCTTACTCTATAAGGTCAAATGTGCCAACAAACTTGAGCAAACATATTTTGAAAACAGGCATATTTTGAAAGCCATGCTGTACACAAACATGACCCTTACACCTGGATAGGTGGATGAGGGATGTGTGATTGATCTACGCCTTAAATATGCATTCTGGCACAGAACATCAGTAGTGTAAATATTGAGGTATTTTATGTCAGGTGGCTTTGACCCTTCAGCCTTCTTCTCTGCCCTTGAGCTTTTAGTATTCTTATTAGAGGGTGAGTGTGACATCTTTAAGTCCTTGCTCACCTAATTACTACAGTTTTTATCAATGATTACGGGTGGTTTGTGCTTTTCTGGTTTTCATTTGCAGTTGTGCGAAATTTCATTCAACGTATTTGTTTTTCTTGTTCAGTTCTACAGTACATGTTCCACAAAACCTTCTAAGAAACCCCAGACAGCATCTCTGACCTTGGGAGATTCAGCCACAGGCTCCATTTATGTGAAACTCGCGAGGTTGTGCTTACATTAACATCGGAAATGAAGGAAAGACATTATGGCTGGCATTTAAGTCATGTAGTAGATTTAAAGCATAAGCACTTTGCTGCTAGTTTACTGACAATATTAACTATGTTAATATCCGCAGGGAAACTGGTTTGCTCACTCATGCATACGAAAGCTGCATGGGTTAAAAGTGAAAATACTGGTGAGTGATCATATGTGTTTTGCATTGTCGTGCCATGAACAAGAAAAGGGGAAACAATTTTTTTCAAAGCATTCCTCAAAACCTACTATCAGAAAATTGTCCTTAGAATGTCATATATACAACATGATTCACTTTAAATAGAGTTAAAAAGTAAAACAATAAATAAAAATGAAAAAATTAAATCAAGCATGTTCTGTTGAATGGGATCTGTTTGAAAAGTTATTATCTTTTCCTGTTCCTGATGGATTCCTTTGTAAAATAGGCACTGGTTGGAACAACCTAGAAGGCAGGGCTAGCTTGCTAACTGACACGGGCTAACCTTGTCAAACATAAGTAGACATTATTTTTGTGGCAGGTATCTATAAAGTAATTTACTTGTGCTCTGGTCAGTAAAAAACATTTGAATGTCTCTTCTCTGTTTGGGTGGCATCTGTACAAAGGACAAGACATGGCATTGACAAATTGACGTTATATGCATGGTGGGGTTTAGGAGAGGACTGGTCATTTTGTAAAAGTAACCAATGAACTTTCCTGCAAACATAATGCAAAAAACTGTGCTTAATAGAATATAATAATATTCTCATATTATTTGTATTTCTCTACTACATATGCAAAGTTACACCATTGCGTTTTACGATTTACAAAAACTGTAATGCAATTTGATAACGTGTGCCTGACAACAAAATGGGATCTTTGGTGCAGTGAAAAGTTACCATGTAAGATTTGGCATCTGGGCTGTGGAGCCAGACCGAGAAATTTCTGGTTTTTCTATTCTCTTTACTTTTTGTTATGTTAATCCACAAAGACCCACCACAATGCACTACTCTGTAACTACTATGAATGAAATACTCTCCAGACCTTGTAAAAACTCACACACAAAGGCTCACATTTTTCCCCATAATTATTCAGTCATCCAGTCATGCAATAACGTTGATACTGACCAGACTAGTACACACAAACTGATTCATCCAGCAATCAGAGTGGAAATGACCTGTGCCCAACAGCAAGTCAAAGCAAGGCTGACTGTTAACACACCTGTCTACCTGAGCGGAGTGAGCGGAGTCCATATGGGCGTATGATAGAGACTACGCATTTGCCTTTCACTACATACCAATACTTCAGGATGTTTCATTTCCAGATACTCATGCATTCTGGTGTGATTACTTTTTATATTAACCTGACATTATGTTGGAGGACATGAATAATCAGCCCACCACTTTTGGCTGATTCATCATGGTGATGCGACTCACTGTAACACCATAACCCAATCGTCCATCTGCAGTTCTATTTCCAGACATTTGTGTTTACTTCAGATTTTCTATGGAAAGCAGACTTGTTGAAAAAAGAAGCTATTTGGCTGTTGCAATAACAGCTGGGATATTCATAAGGGTAAGATGGCTCTTGCTGTGGTTCTAGTACAAACAGAAAAAAGTGCAGATGTTGTTTGATGACAAAACTGAAGTTTAATGTTTGGCCAGATAATCTTCAATTTTGACACAATTTCATTTTAACAGCTTTATTGTCCTTGTTAATGGCCACTAACCCACACATGTATAAATACTTCAGATATCTAAGAAAAAAAATCACTGGTGCATTTGACATGGCCCTGAGCACCAAGTGATCACAGGGGAGCTTTTGCCTCATGATTGCCATGTTGGCAGACAGGCCACATGCTTTACACATGACAGGGAAAGTGGGCCAACCCTACTACACTTTATATCCCATATACCGGCAGACACACACACACCCTTAGTCTTGAGCACTCCCAACACATGCATCCCTGATTTTTTTTCCTCCGCCTTTAATCTGGCCCACAGATGGAGAGTGCTCCATGCACCCCAGCCCTCTGCTCACACACACACACACATGCAAATACACACACACCAGGAGCTGGTTCTGGAAAATTGTAACATGAACTGAGAAAAAAAAAAGAACACAGAACTGAAGCTGTAAGTGGAAAAGACGACTCAGAAGAACGTGTGCTTTTCCTCTAGCTGCTGCAGAAGACAAATCTCAAACCTCTCAGGTCCCTGGCCAGTGTGTGAGTGCATTTTCCTGTGTATGAACTGCACTGACACAATAATACTGTGGCATTTCATAGTGTTTGTGGGACATTTGGAGAAAGAATTGCTTCCCCACAACTGAGACATTACTGAGATGTGAAATTAGACCACTGAGGCATTTTAGGCCTCATAGACACACACTCAGGAGGAGGAGAAGCCTGTGGTTTCACTGGAGGACCAGTTAAAGCAAAGCAAACAGTCACTAGTGGCGCCTGGTGTGAGAGACGAGCTGTTTGAGGGAAGGCAGTGTGTATAAAGGAAAGGCCGGACTGGCGTCAGTGGAGCAATGAGCCCTTACAGGTATCTAGTGTAGAGATTTGTGAATCCTGCACCCAGGAGCTGTGATGCATGCACTTGTGCTGTATGAGTATGTTTGTAACTACATTCATAACCACTTAATGGTACCATTGAAATTTCTGGTGTGTTTGTGAAAGCAACTGCAGTCTGCATTTGTCTTTTTCTACCTTCTTTTCCTCTCCCACTTTCTTATAATGACAGTCAAAGGGCAACAGAAACCAAAGAAGAGTGGGAGGCAATTACACAAGAAGTGCTTCACACTCAACTCTAGCACAACTGAACTAACTGTGCTGATTATGGCATTATGTGGTAGGTAAAGGTGGAATACCCACTTTCAACATAATACATCACAAATGTTTAGCAGTGTCACAGTACATCACATTAAGTTGCTTTTAGCGTACGTAGGAGGCAGCAGAGCAGACAGATGCGAAAAATTTGTCCGTGTAGACATTTCATGGGCAATGGTGGCAACAAAGAAAAACTACATCCACCACTTTGAGTTATCCTTAAGCGCTGGGATTTGAATTATCTCATGGAAGGATTGGGTTTCGCCTGCTTGTGGAGAGAGTTAGGATGAATAAACAAATGTAGTCAGTATAGTCAGAAACAAATCTACAAATGTGTGTGAGTTTGTGTGTTTGTGTGCAACCGCAGTTATTTCCTGGTCATTAGTTAGTGGCGGGTTGGCAGCCAAGAGTTTAGCAGCACTTTGGCTTTATACTACAGGGTCATGCATAGTGAAGACCTTCAAGGCAAAAGTATGACTCCAATCAAAGCAGCAGCAACCTTTTAATTGAGGTAGCAAAGACATCTGATACCAGCTGCTCTTTCCTACCTAATCTGTGCTACAATAATATCTAGAATTTCATGTTATTATTATTTAACCTGTCATCCTCAAAGGATGTAACATCTGCTGATGTCCTACTGGGATTTGAATGCTTTCCCATTTGAAAACATATCATAAAATTAGCATTAAAAGAAACTCCTTGACTAGTTTCTGTAAATCACTGTAATCTCAAGCAGCATTTCTTTTTATGGCTGTTCTGGAAATGTTAAACATACTTTTTTTTCAATTGCTAATAAGCATTAGTCAAAACTGAAGTCACATTGTCCAAACTCTTCACACAGTCAGCAAAACAGAAGTCCATGTGGAGCAAACTGTGAATCACTTTTCATTACTTTCACACAAAATGCATTCAGTGGCCACAGTTACCAAAATTCATGAACTCCTTTCTCAGTGAGAAACCATCCCATGCACTACACTATACTTTTGCAGCACATTTTTCAAATGTTAACATACTTTGTTCAAAACAGTTAAAAACACAATCCAAACAAGAGGATGGAAAAGAAAGTGGATTTCTGCTGCAGCCACATTGAAGTCTATAGAAAATCTTATAAAAAATATTGCTGAGTGCATCTGGGGACCTACAGAGGTGACCTGTGTTTGGCTCATTAGCAAGCAGATATATTTCATTAGCAAGCAGAGCTATTTCTCCTGACGCCTGCCGGGTTAGATTACACATTCTAAAAGATTATTCCCAAGATGCATTGCCAGAGAAGACATGAGATTTGATGTTGACAAAAACATGTGGCCAAATGCAGAAAAGAGAGTATGAGTTTCACACAGAAAGTACTGTAAATCACCATGCAAGAAATGGAAACCATAAATGGAATTTAAGCAAATTGCTGCATTCTTGATTCACTCTTGTTACAATATACAATAATTTAGTACACAAGATGCAAAGGTCTTACTTTATAATAAAACACTGATTTATCTGAAAAAGAATTTAAACTTTAAAGATAAAAAATTCTTATATGTACTGCTGTCTGTGTATTTTGTAGTCCGGTGTTTGCTTCCTGAGTGAGACTTGTTGCCAGTGCCTATTTTGAAACGTGTATGGCGTGTATGTTTTGTTGGTGAGAAAGAGTTTGGGAGGCAAGATGAACTGTTTAGCTGACATGCATGTCTATAATGACATGCATACTAAAAAATTGGTTTAAGTATTGACCAATGCTTGGTATAGTAATAGTTTATATTAGTACAACTAAAGCACATCCTGTGAATACTGAAAGTTGGAAATTAACTTTGTTAAGATAAGAATATGTCAGCTTTCAAAGGTTCACTTGCTCCTCTATTACTTTTTCATAAAAATTCCATGTATTTTAGCAGACAAATTAAAACAAAATATTTAAGACAAAATAAAAAAACAAAATTTTATTTAGTAAACTTATGTGGGCAATAACTGTTTTAGAATTTCTGAGTGACAGATGCTAGTGAGATAGCTAGGTGGGGGGCTGGGACTTCAGCTCTGTAAAAGGGGCAGTGAGTCTCTCTGTAAGTGATTTGACACCTTCCATCACCTAACTACTATGTAAACTCTGTTAGAGTGGGTGAACTAGTAAACAGACCAGGAGGCCAGAGTTATGGGGACAGTATCTAATCATGTGTGTGTGTGTGTGTGTTTGTGTGTGTGTGTCTTTGTAATCGACGCCACAGCATGCTGGGACTTGGCCGGGGTCTGTGAGAGGAGCGACTCACCCGGGGCCGGAAATCACTTATTTCCTTGCCACTCATGCTCAGCTCAATGTTGTAGATGTGGCGAGAAATGGATAGAGAAGAAAAGAGACAAGAGTGTCATGATGTAAGAGAAAGACAAACACCACAGCTGCAGATAATGTAAAAGGACGATGTTTTTGATGTCATGTGTGGTCTGTGTCTGATGTAAAATAACTTTGACAGGAGATAGATAATTAAAATGTGAACTTATGTTTTTCACCTCTGTTTTTTTTCTTTCATCCATCCTTCTTTCCATCATTCCTCCACACTTCTTTAAATGGAGGGACACAACCTCTGGTGTTTGAAATGACTGTGGCTGTAAATGTTTTTGGGTTTTTTTCAGATTTTTTTAAGCAAACATACCTCCTCTCCTCTTGGGTTTTCTGCTTTCTTCAGCTTACTTCTAATCATCACTGAATGGTGTGAAATGAAAATGTACATATTGCCAGCTCTGCCCACCCCCTCTTTTCTCTCACCCACATTCTTTCTCTGGATATAGAGAGTTTCTTCATTTAAGATGGAAAAAGTTGAGGAAGTTTTTGTCTGTGTTCAGGGCCAGATAAAGTAAAGAATATTTTATGCTCCTCCGTTTTATATTAGGTCTAAGTCTCACAGTCTGTCATTACAGTTTGCACACAAACGCACACACCCACACATTTTCACCAGTTTACTATAAATAGACTATCGCTGTTTTATAAATACAATTTCTTGGTATGGATGTTGAGTACCCGGCATTGTTTTTGCAAATTGTTTCACAATTTCACAAATTCTTCCTTTTTGCTGTGTTGCTGGGTGCCGCAAATCAAGGAGTAATGGCTCTAGTGTGACGTTATCTCAGTGACAGTTGCCACTACCAGTCAAAGTGACATGAAGTCAACTGTGGTTAAATGTGATAAGATGATAACAAAAAAAGTCTTTCATGTCCTCCTAACGTTAATCACAAATTGGTACATGATTTTTCTTATAAGCACGTGGCTGGTGTTCTCAATAGTCAACTATAAACATAGAAGTAAATATTACCAAGCCAGCTAATGCACGTAGCGAATTATGAGTGAAATCGCCTAATATTATCCCTTAACTTTTCATTCTTTGAGACACATAACCTACATATATATCATAAGAAATAAAGCAAAAAAAACCTCTGCATGAGAGCAAAAGCAACAAAGTCCCCTCTGCATTGCCCCTATGGTATAGCAAACAAAATAAAGTGATCATTTTAATCAATCTGCATTGTTTTTATCTAATTATATCAGATGCCCTTTAGATGTTCTGACCCTCAGACAGAGTCCACTACTGCTGCTAAGTTGTAAATGTCCAGTCCAGGTAATCATTAAATGAGTGTGTAGTAGTCAGGAAATCTGATCCTGTTGGTTAATGTTAAGTTTTCAAGTGCAAATCCCGGCCCTGGAGACTATTCAGATAAACTTGTAGTTTCTTTAACCATTGTTAAAACAGTCCTCACAATTTATTTCTACAGATTTGCCTCCAGCTGTGCACCACCTACACATTGTTTACAAACTGTAAAGCGTACTAATGAAACGTTCCATATTTTGCCCACAACCAAACACAATTGACAGGACTTGTCATTTGACAGAGTAGTAGTACAAAGTAGTTTTCCAGAGAAACTCACAGAAAGCAGACATGGGGAGGGGTGACATCCTCCAGTCATTTCCATGCCTGGGCAAGCAGGTAACTGTGGCCTGGTTCAAACAATGACAGACGTAAGCAAGGCACAGCCGGCAAAGACATTAGCTTCATAGCAGAGTCAGGAGGCAGAGCTCTCACAGGGATGTCCACACTGTGTCCTGTATACCACTTCCAGCCATTTCTCTGGACATCATAACAAAGAGTGACTGTGATGAAAGCCAAGGGCAGCTGGACAGCTGAAGGTCAAATCCCTAACCCCCCTCCTGTTTTGTGTTTTTGGTGCAGTGGCACATTAATCAATCAGACATCTCCTGCTATAGCCTCATTTGGCCTCAGTTCTCTGGTTCAGCTCTACAGGGACATGGCCATTAAAACTAAAGAGACAGAGAGAAACAAATAAAGAAATGATAGATGGAGCATAAAATAAGGCTTCGTGTTCTTGTGTCCCTCCTGACTCAGAGAGGATACTAAGTGCTTTTCTCTGGAATCTTGGTCACAGTAGAGACCTTTAGACCAGTCCCAAGACAAACACACTTAGTAGATACAAATACAGTATCAAATAGTATATCAGACCTCTTCATTAAAGTTACATTAGCATCCATCAATTTGCTGTTATTGCTGTGAAACACTCCCAACAGGTTTGTTTGTGTGATTAATCATCTACTATGTTTCGTTTTTCACCTTTCAATTTAACCTGTGAGTTCAGGGTCGCCACAGCGGATCGTTTGTCCGCATGTTGATTTGGCACGTTTTCATGCCCTTCCTTACGCAAGCCTCCCCAATTTCTACCGGCCTTCGGACTGCCTCCGACCCTCTGTATCTGGCAGTAATGCTTGTTTCACTATTGTCAAGTATTCTGACCATTGCACAATGCGTACATGCTAAATCAATGTTGGGGAAGCTACTGTAAAAGCATAGCCTTGTAAGATGTTGAAGTAGAGCAAAGCCACCCTAAGGGAGAAATGTAGTTTGGTTGAACTGAGCTACCGTCTTTCCATGTGAAGCTATAATGAAATAAAAACAAATAAAAACTACATGAATCACTATGAAAATTTAATGTGTTGTTGAAATACCAATGAGTTGCTAAATGTAATTAAACTACTTGTTTTATTACATGTACTTCTACTGAAACTACGTGTTATAATCCATACATTTGATTAATCCAGCTTTGTACTGGTAATGCTGAGTATTATGCTTTACAGTGGAACACTCATCAGAAATTGTATGATGATATCTTTCAGATACATGTTATAAACATAGTGCCTGTTTCTAACATATAAATCAAACATATCTTTGGCATTTCTCTACCGCTGTTTCTTGTTGTTTAAAATATAAACAGACACCATTATAGTATCTGCTGTGAGGTAATGCTGATCCAGCAGATTTATGAAGTTGTGATTCCAGTGCTGGTGGTGAGGCTTTTAAACCGTCCATTTGCTATTTATCATCCTCCAACAAAAGCATCACAATAAAATGGCTCATAGGACTTCATCTTACCATTTATTGCATTGTCAACTGCATAATTCAGCGTAAGCTCTTTATCAACGCTCTTATTTTATTAGGATCAACTTGTTTGCTTATTCTTGCTGGTATTGTTCTCTCGATGTACTATACACTGGTCAGCCACATCATTAACACCATGGTGGTTTGAATGCTGTGGTAGGCAAGGCTCAACCTGGTTGCTCGGACCCGTCTGCCACTATGCAGCCCTGTACACAGCAAGCGGCGGTGTCCTATGTGTTCTGACCTGTCATGACCTATCATGAAATATCAATTGTATCAATATCTTGTATCTTCAGAATCTGTGAGGAGCAAAAATCTGCATTTTGCGCTTTTGAGCTGTACCCAGAACATTCCAGTTTCAGTGACAGAAACTAATTGATTCACAGGTAAATTCACAGGTAAAATGAGTTTACTAAACTTTAATAACTGTAGCCCCACTTCACAGAAATGAAAGTTATTAAGATATTGAACGTGAGTTATTTATTAACCATAAAAGTCCTGAGCAGCTGTTAATGGTATCATGAATGACCTCTATCATCCTGAGAGTGCCCTTTTGAAAGTACTTCATCTTTTGCATGTCATGAATAATGCAAGTCAGTGCAGTAGACTTTACTGTCATTCTGTCTCTCAGCAAAAAACCTTGCTTTCTCAATCTTTATCATCCCAATTTACTTGCACACACATGCATGAAAAAAGGACAGAGTGTGCAGGGGCGGTATGTTTGAGTCATCTTTTGATTTGAGAAGTGGGAGTCAAAAATATGCCAGTACTGGGTCTTTGCAGGTCCAGCGTGACTGGAGGAAAGACATGAAATAAAAAAAAAAATTTCTATTTATTCCACCACCTGGATATTTGTGCAGCTCTCTCTTTTTGTATAATGCTGTGCATCGTGAAGTATCTGTTGTATTTATTACCTAAAATACTTACTGTGTTTACTGTGCATGTGTTTATCACTGTGTATGGAACAGAACTGACAACACAGAATCAACAAGTCAGAAGCCTGCAGAGTGACTGCTGGAAATAAAATATGTCTCTCCTCCAGCTCCACTAGCCAAGCTCTGATACCAGCTGGCACAACACATATTTCTTTGCTCCCCACTCCAGACCACTGGCCTCTCATGCTTGCTTAAAACTAGCACGGCAGGCTATTAAAACCCCCTTTACTGTTGCTGAATGACCCACACTATTGTTGTGCTTAAGCATAGTAAGTGCAGGCAGAGATTCTGCAGCAACTCCTTATTGGAAACCAAAAGAAAAAGGCTGAAGCAAAATAGGAGGAAATGCAGCTGTCTCCCCTGTTTCTATCAGTGGCATGTAGAACAATATACTGGGTATGTTATTGATTGGCACTGCTGATGGATGAAAAACTTTATTACTAAAGGTTTTTTCTGGACATTTTGCCATAGTTATAGCACAGAAGCAGGCAGACTTTAAAGTTTAACTCTTGGATATGAAATATGAATGTGCTCCTGAAGTCCAGGTTTACAGAATGTATAGCAAAAGGGCATGAGAAGTGTGCAGTTGTTCATCAGTAAAAATAAGTAGAAAAATATCTCTGTTTTAGGTGCAAAGATTGGCTTGGAACCCACTCATTTCTGTTTTGCATATTCAGTTATACAAGTCATTACTGCCTATGAATGGAAAATAGGTTGCAGATGGAAAGGAAGTGTACAGCAGGAAACTTTGCTAATGGCTTAACTGGGCTACAAGGAAACAGAATTCAATAGCTTTTTGTATATCCTTTATATAAACAGTCCTCACCTCTCCTCCTTTTCTGCCTATTTGAGCCAGGTTGTTGGTCAGCAACCTTTACTGTTTAAAACACTAATGTTTAGAGGAAAGAATGACAGTTGCTAAGCAGTCAAGCAGTTTAAATCAAAAAATACAAACTTTTCTCATTTTCTTTGTCATTTTCATGTTTTTTTTTTTAATTTTTTTGATTCCCACAGGTTCATCCAGTATGACTGTGAATGAACACCTGTTTTTGTTTTGTGTGCAGATACAAGCATTTGTGGGGAACATACGAATGTCTATGTAGAAAATAGAAACGCACCTGTGCAAAGAGAGTGACCTGGTTTTGTCTAATACTAAACATTAGCATGTTGTCATTAGCAACACAAAACAGGAAAGCACTAGTGTGTGTGTGTGTGTGTGTGTGTGCGTGTGTGTGTGTTTCAAATACATGATACATGACCAGGATCTTGAGCTCTGCAAAATCTCAGAAAAGTCCAGAGCAAAACATCATTTCATTAATAAATGCAGAATGACTCACTGACAAAAAGCAGTATGTATTCAATTCTTTCCCTTTTTTTACATTTATATGAATTAGTGCTTTGGCACTTTATGTTTTTTACATTTTTATTCTGTTTAATTGATATGTTTATAGATAATTAAATCTAAATAAATGCTAAAAAAGACATATTACTTTGATCTTTCAGCATTTTTGTAGAACAAAACCATCTAGGATTTATTCAGTGCTGGTGTTTTGTCTACACATTGGAACATATCCATCCAATTACACATAAGTCTTGTTACAGTCCAGTATTTCTGGTGTATTTATTTAAATGTTAATTTAATCTGGTTGGATATGGTATATTTTTAAGATCACCTTGACTATTTAATAGCTAAAAACAGATTCTGTAGTTTCTACTACAACAGTGATATCTTGATTTTTGATATTTTAAATTTCTTCTGAATTTTGATGATGACTGACTGGATTACACTTATCTTAAAGATGTTTCTTCTGCTGTTAAAAATGAGGTCCAACACATGGAAAACAGCCATTGAATAGCGCAGTGTTTCACACTTTCACACAGTTGCCTCAGTCAGACATGTTTTAATATGTTCCAGCTGATAAGCCCACAAGTGCCTCCACTGTTGACTCAGTTAAGTCCAGTTTGCCCTCCTCAGTGTTTGCTGCTGTCCTGCTAATTGTTCATTCCTATGGTTTCTCTGGAATGAGAGCAAAACAAGCCTCAGGACCCTGTCTCACAGCCCAACAGGACAGCACACTGTGAAATATCAAGGTTATCAGCACATGTCATCAAGTGTTGAAATGTATTGCTGATAAGGGGCCAGGGTTACCTCACTTAACTTCAAAAGATATCTGTGTTTATTGGAAGCAAAAATAATTTTAAGAAAGTCCAGTTGCAGATGAACAGCACCTCTTTGGCTACCAGGGGACAAACTAATACCAATTGTATTCATTTTGTATGTACATTGTGCCATGTACTCCATGTGTGCTATGTTTTTGGTATTGGTTGTGATGTTTTTGTGCCATATGTGCACATGACATCATATATTCGATATGTTAAAGCAAAAACATACAGTCAGCAGCCAGTTTGATTAAATTAGCACAAACACTGGCAACAAGGGGTGGAAAAGCTAGCCTGGCTATGTCAGAAGTTAATAAAATAAATCTGCCCTGAGCAGTTACCAAGCAAACAGCAGAGACTCCGGGACGTCATTGGTCATGCCCATTAAATCATCCAGTATGTCACCATCCATAAAAATTGTTATACTTACACTTGGTCACACAATTGTTGTGTGGGTGAAAGAAACAAAATATAATACGTTTCAGAGCTTCACGGAAGTTGGAATAGCAAATTTAAGATTGACGTTAAGTAATGTTGCATTTTTATTGCATTGCGTTGTTGCATTTTTTTGAGTCCATGTTTGACTTAATGTTATAATTCTGAAAAGCGTTGCTACAGTAAATCAGTGCTGGTGCCATAGTAGGTCAGTAGAGGAGTGCTTACAATTGCCCAGTCTCCATTATATTTGATTGATTTGAAGAACATTTTAGCCAAAAAAAAGATCAAATAAATATCGGGGAACGAATTTACTGATTTTCCTACATGATTTCTGTCAGAGGAATATTTTTTAGCTTTTTTTTTCGAAAATCTACTATCTAGACATAATGAAGCCTGCTGCTAAGTGAAGACTATGGGGATTAGGGTGTCTACTGGGTAAATCGCTTTTAACTACTATAGCAAATATTAACTAATTAAATGCTTTTAGTGTTTTAGTGTTACCAAAGGTTTGTCGGTTGTTCCAGCAGTAGATTGTCAGTGGACAATCCAGTGGTTTGTAATATTTCAACCATTGCAAAGTGAACGGAACTGTCCGCGTGTGTGTTGACTTATCTAATTTAAACAGTAGGTAACACTGACACAGGAAAACCAGGTGTATCAGGGGAGTTGAGCGAGCTGACCGAAAGTCTCCCCAGTTCCTCTGAAGATTCGTGTCATCAGCACTGAGCTTTAATGAGCTTCAGTTAAATATATCTCACTCATATTTATTAAAGGTTTCCCTTGGTATGAGCCTGTATCTTTTATTATCTTCAGGACACAGTGACTACAGAAAAAACTCAGGACTAAAAAAAAAAACAGGAAACTTAAAATTACTGTTTTAATAGTCTAAGTCTCAGGTCATAGACTAAACTAAACACAGCATGAAAATATGTTCCCTGATATCCATGTTACATATGAATATTGAATTGCATTTCACAGACACACAGCAGAAAGCATTCATTGGCTCTGCGAGCGAAACCAATTAGCACTTGAACCAGAATGGTAACCCATTTCTAAAAAAGTAGATTGGATAATACTTGATATTCTTTGCTCGCTGTGTTGTAAAACCATTTGCTTTAATTTTTACTCCTTGATATTCTGCAAGTGTCTATGACTGAAATTAAAATAAATTAATTCACATGGAGATTTTTATAGCCCACCATTTTCAGCAGGGCAATTTTGGCTGAGCTCCATGTTCCACACTGGATGTATGTTCTGAAGCAGCACAGCAGAAAGTGTTGACTCAGTGCTCTAAAAACATCAGGCGGAACAAAGACAGACTGTCTAGTCAACAGCCATGGTCAGAGAGCAGCAAGCACCTTACTAATCCTGATGTTAAAAGTAAACTTCACCAATTCCCAAAACACTGTTATGTAACTCTTTGATGGGGAGATGAAATCAGCAACTGGACTACATCAGTGTAGATCTTTGCTCCTGGTTTTGTTTTCAGCAACTCCTTCCCAGGTGCTTTACAGAAAGCCCACTTTATTTTGTAAAAACTGTAAACTTGAGGACAAGTGATGCAGAGAAAATAATGAGTAGACAGGAGGAAAGGTGCGAGAGCAAGAAAGAGATAAGAAATAGAACTGACAGCTTGGACTCTTCATTAACTGATTCTGACAGTCTGGCTTTTGCATGTCACTCATCTCAGCCTCTGGGTGACAGGCTGTATGTGAGTGTGTGCAGAGCTCGACTTGTCAGTGTCTCCATGTGCACTTTTATAATCATATACCCTCACTTATCGTGTGTGCTAAAATCTCCAGCCAGACTCTGAATCACCAATCTTTTTCCCCACCACTCTGACTCACGCCTCAAGTCACCTCATATCCATTCTTCACAGTATTTCCCCCACATTCTTTGAATTTTGCTATGTTACTCACCACTATGGGATGTGCAAACACTTGAGACAGAGGTCAAAGCAAGTGAATAAATGGGCACCTGCTGGTCCTCAGAAATTGGCCCTTGGCTGTGTGGTCTGGAGTGGCAGAAAAATAATTAGTCTACTTATAGCTCTACATTAAAAACAGAAAAGATCCAATCAGTACCTTTCACACAGCACTCTTTTCACTCATGACATAAACTGATCTTTGCAGTGAGGATCACAGATACTTTTTTGATACTTTATTTGCGTGTGATAAAAATACATTTAGAAAACTGAGTGGTTGGTCACTGGTAAGATCCAAATCCAGATAGCCTGCACGACCATTGGCCTGACAAGGCCCGGCTTTATGGAGCAAGCTGTCACCTTTATCCGTGTGCCAAGGTTTCAGAAATCTATCCAGTTGGGTTTCTGAATATCAGAGACTCCGTGACACAAAGAGCTGCTTCAGAGAAACAGGAAATGACAGTGACAAAGAGAGCCTGTTGATGAGAGGCACAGAGCTGCCCAGTGAAAACCACAGTTATATATCTTGATGTGGCTATTCAAATGTCATGGAATGTATTGTTTTGATGCTGTGAAACTTTATATGCACGTTGTCTTCACATCACCCCAGACATAATGTTTTACATTTGGTAGCTTAAGGAGCAGTCTCTTAACAGCAGTGTGCAGGGATGAGACACTGACAAATTGATGCTGATGAAGAAAGCAAATGACTTGGATGAGTGATTGGCAGCTACTCTTAGTACTTATCTGTTTGCTGTACTGGTTGTGGCCACCATATATTATAGATGAGATTAGATTTGGACCTTGAATGGCCTAAATGGAAAATACCTCCTTTCACACAGAAAAGTACACACAAATTTAACGTACGGTGTATACTGTCCACAGTCATTTAAGTTCATTTAATGCTACACTAATTAATACATTTTATATCGATCCATGACCATGCATAACATGAAAGGTCAGACAAGCAATTTGACACAGCTCTGCAATTCCCCTCAGCTCTACTGATTTTAGTATCTCACATTTGACAGAAAATATGATTCACTATGTGGCTCTGAATTGACAATTGTTAGCTAATACATTTTACCATTTTATAAATCAGAATATGTCCCTATTTTGGTTCCTTTTTCTGCTGCCCCTGACCAGGCAAATCACTTGTTGCTTCAGGTGGATTTTTGATTATTGCACTCAAATACAGTCCAAAAAGTGGAACTTATAATACAACCAGTATTTAGAGTTGTTTAAAACAAAAAAAGCTCATACCTTTAAAGAACTCCTGGAACTAAACTGAACAACACTTACTGTTCATAACTGATGTTTAAATTTCAATCAGCTGTACGGAAGAATGGAAATAAGACCAGAACGTAAAATCTTTTGCACTGGGAAATGACCTGACATTATTAGTTGTTAAATGTCATAGTGGACTAATTATATTTATGTAAAATGCCAGTTAGAGTCACACCAACACGTTAAATGTCACTTTGGTACATTCACACGAACTGCAGTATCTGGGCATTCAGGTAATAGGACAGATTGATCGCATTTCTCATTGTTGTGCAACATTCAACATAAACACACACACACCCAGCTGATATGTTCTGCATGGTCACATATGGTAGTTGTCTCTTTTAGATGAAATTATAATGATAACAAAGCATCCTCTTTAAATTTGGGCTCATCTGCTGTTCTGTGCCAAGTCCGGTGGACAATGACAACCCCGTCCACTCTCTCTCAGCCTCTGTCTCTCTGGAGGGCAAAAAGCTGTAAATGTGCCCAGGATCCAGGAGTAATAAGTGAAACCTCTTTCCTCTGCTTTAATCATAATAAGAGTTATCTGGTGTGTAATTTGTAGCTGGGTGGCAACTAAAAAAAAACCCTTCTCTATCCTCCCACTCCTCACATTCACGGAGACACATGTTAGGCTGCTGGCATCGCTGTATGAAGACACAGGCAGCCTTTGATGTTCTCCTCTATAATAAATTACGACGGCAGTAGAGCACGGCCTAAACCTGTGACAGTGTGTAAAGAGGATCTTATCGCTGTATAGCTGTTTCATGTTATCCCGAGGAGGTAGTCATTCCTATCAGAGTCAGCCCACCACACCGTCGCCAACTTCAGGAAGGATGCCGCCCTACTATAGCATGTGGCTGCACCGGCTTTCATCTCCACCTCAGCGTTCATTTGTTCAGAATTCACATTGTGTTACTTTTTATATCTACGCCAAATTCCCAAAGCACTATATTGTTTTTTTCAAGTATACTTCTAATAAGCTGCATGTCTATACGTCCAAAATTGGAATAGATTGCATTTAGCCTTTGTTTGTGCCAGAAAAACTAAATCTTTTGAAGGAACCGTGCTGGGCCTTCGTATTTACTTAGATCCCATTAAATACTGTCACCACTTTTCTGGTTACACAACAGATAGTTGTGTAACAAAGTCAGAGAAAAATTCACTACTTCCCTCTGAATAACTGAGCCTAATGAGCAGACTTTATGAACAGTTTTTTTTTATGGTAAAGTAATGTCAGTGAAAACTAGAGAAAGGAAGGACCCATATTGTTGCTACAATGGGTCAGCAGAGTTTTTAATCCTGTTTGTCCAGATTGAAGTCAGCTGTTCCGTGTAAACACACTGAAATGGAAGAACAATGATTAAAGTCAATAATAATTGAATGCACATAGAGAACTGGAATGTGTCATGATACATTTATTTTAAAAAAACAACTTGAGATTATGCATTTAAAACACTGCTAGCTTATTTAATGCCTCCTGAAAAGAATCTGAAAACTTAAAACATGAATCACTTGTTGTGTTAGCAATGTTTCATTTTTATGACCAGGTCATAAGTGATAGTATGCCAGTGTTATTCCACTGTTATTTCAACAAAAGTCATGTTACAGTGACTTCCAACCTTTAAGACTAACTTCACACCCTTTGCTTTTCTTATTTCTCTTATTTCAGGGCAAGAGAGCTTTAACTCTCGCTCCCTGGCACTGCAGGCCCAGAAGAAGATCCTGAGCAAGATGGCGACCATGGTGGTGGCCAACATGCTGACAGATGACACTAGCAGTGAGATCTTGGATGAGCTCTACAAGACAAGCCGGGAGTTCACCAAGAGCAAAAAGGAAGCCCACAAGATCATCAAAGACGTCATCAAGATCGCCCTGAAGATCGGCATCTTATACCGTAACCACCAGTTTAGCCCCGATGAGCTGGACACAGTGGAGCGCTTTAAAAAGAAGATGAACCAGGCGGCCATGACAGCAGTGTCATTCTACGAGGTGGAGTATACATTTGACAGGAATATTCTGTCAGAGCTCCTGCTGGAGTGCAGGGACCTGCTTCATACGCTGGTCGAGCAGCACCTGACCGCTCGCTCACACGCACGCATTGATCACGTTTTCAATCATTTTGCCCACGGGGAGTTCCTGGCCGAGCTGTACGGGGACGGAGAGGAGTACAGACTCTCTCTGAGGAAGATCTGCAATGGCATCAACAAACTGCTGGACGAAGGAACGCTTTAACCTCTCACTCATGACCTTATTCACATCTAGCTCTTTCTCCTTTTGCTCCTTCACCTGCTGGTCTCTCCTGCCTCGTCCTATTCCCTTTTCAGTTGCTCACACCTGACCACTCACAACCCTTTGCCTTTTTGTCTTCCTGTTTCTTCTGCATCCATGTACAGAGAGCTAGTTGTAAGATCCTGCTGCTGTTCACTGAGGGAATTCTTTTAGACTGTCTTTCCGCTCAATGGATCATAGCTGCACTTTGAGACCGTCTGTTTCACAATGTATGCATTATAACATTCTAAGTCCTTCCCTTTGTGTGCAGAAGTGTACTGTACCAATGGCCAAAAATCATACATTGGTTATATTTGGTTGTGGGAGATTCTTTCTCCCTTATTCTCTCTCTCTCTCCGTCCCTCCCTCCCTCACTCTTTCTCTCTCTCTCTCTCTCTCTCTCTCTCTCTCTCTCTCTCTTTGTGTGTGTGCAAATTTGTTTGTATGGGATTCTCTTGAATAATGTGTTTGTATGTTTAGTGGAATGTGTAGATTTATTTAAAAAATTAATAACTGAAATCTCTCATTCACATGTACTATAACCCTTTGTTTTGGCATTACAAACTGCGGTTAAATGCATCCTGATTGCTTTAGGTTTTTTTTAGACTTGAGTCCACCTTAGGTAATTTGAACTGGAAATTTAGAGAAACATACACATGTTCTACAATTTGACTTGCAGCATACAGCCAAGGCCGCATTGGAGTGGTTTTGGGTCAAGACTCTGACTGAAAGGCTCTGTCAATGATTAGACTTTGACCCAGTATTCTCTGTGAAGAGACCTGAAGATGGTAGTTTACAAATGCCTCCCATCAAATCTGACAGAGCTTGAAAAATCTGTCAGAAACAAAGGGAAAGTGCCCAAAACCAGAAATGGTTGTAGAGATTTACTCAAGCAGACCTGACATTCTGAATTAAAGGTAAAATATGAAACTTTTGGCAATAGAGTTGTCCTTAGCAATGGTTTCAAAATCAATCCACCCTGAGCATCAAATACTGACAGTGTGTAAAGGCCTGTGGCATCTCATAGATACCCTCAAGGTACCTTTTCACACCGACATGCACAGGGTTTGACCTGTTGGTTAGAAGGACCTGCCTCCCTCATAAACCTCTAAAGCTGAATATCCAGGCACAAATATCACCAGTTTGTGTCATCAGAGGATTTGTCACATTAGGATAAGTTATAAAGCATATCTCTACTGAAAACATTTTAAAAGTTACATAGTATTGAATTATAATTTATATGTTCAAAAGTGTGAAAACCTTTGTAAATGACAGATTTCAGTATTTGATTTTTAATAAATTTGCAAAACTTTGTAAAAACATGTTTTCACTTTGTTGTTATGGTTATTGACTGTAGATTTATGGGCATACATGACAACTGTATCCATTTAAAATTAAATCTACAACACAATAAAGTGTGCAAAAAGTGAAAGGGGTCTGAATATTTTTGGCAGCCACATGGTGTGTGTGTTTTTTTGTTTGTGCTGATGTTCAATGTACAAGGCTGTAACACCTGTATCTTTGTGTTAAAGGTTTGTTGTAAAGATTATTTTGCAGTTTGTCCGACAACAATACCTCCAGTTGAAATAGATTAGTTATGTGGAAGATGGATTTGTTCCTACTTGTGGGCAGTCATAATGATTACTCATCTTTTATACACGTTATGGAAAACAATGTGCTGGTGTGCGAACATGTTACTTTCAGATTTACATTCAGAATGGAAAATAGGCTTCAAATGGTGCATTGAGTACTTGTTTCCTGTCCATTTGACCTATATGCTTCTAAGACATCAATATCCCAACACAATTTTAAAATGAGCAGGAAAAATGTCATTTCTGGTTCATTAGATGACCTCTGGTCTATTCTGCTCCTAAGTCCAGGAAAACATATTACTGGTGGCTTGGTGTGATTCCAGCTGAATTATTTGGCAGCCGGTGGAGAAGAAGTCCTGTTTGAAGCTTCGACGTCATCTTGTGGAAACATAAAATAGATGTTTAAATGTTAAATTTAAATGTTATTGGACAGTAAGAGAAAGTGACATTTATGTCATTAGCCATGGATTTCATTTACTTCTACAGTATTACCCTCTGTTCTTTTTGGCCCCAGCAGACTTCACCCTCTTTAATCAGATGAGCTGAATATGAGAGAGACAAATAATTAAATTGTTGGTAAGTTTTAATTTGAGAATTTTTACTGTAAGAAAACACCACACACAAAAATATTGTTTAAAGTTGTTCTGCGTTTAACATGATTTTTTCATTTATCTTATATATTCTTAAAACCTGCATGAAATATCAACACGATTTCAACAGTCTGACACATTTACAACAACAAGAGTGCAGTGATCAGTCATCAATGGGCAGTAAGTGGGGAAGTAATTTATTTTATTACAATGAGTTAGACAACACAGTATACCACAAGTCAAAGTTTACCTCTGAGCTAACGTTTACGTTTATTCCTTCCTGTCATTGAATGCAAAAGAACAAAAACAAAAAAGTTCATAATTTTGGTAAATATGCTTATTTGCTTTTGTGTTGAGAGATAAATGAGGAGATTGATTCCGCTCCCAAGTCTCTACTGTAAACATGAAGCTGGAGCCACCAGCTGGCTGGTTTAATCATGGAAACACAGGAAACAGCCTGACTCTGTCTAAACTGCAGAACTGGAAAAGTAATTTACACTTCATATATAATTGTTTATGCTCTCCTGGCTATAGTTTCGTATTTACATCAACCTTCTTTAATTCTGAGCAAGACAGCAGGTGTTTTCCAAAAAGCCTAACTTTTCCTTAACCCCTAATTTGGACCTAACTACACACTGAGCATAACCTTAAGTTTTTCAATTTCCACGTTTTCCTCTATTTAAAACACAAAATGCTTGTCTTAAATGCACATCTTTTAATCTGCACATCTTACGTTTGTAAAATAGTCATCGGGTCCAATCATAAATAACCCTTATATAACACTATTAGGAGCAATTTTCTTTAATGTAACAGAGTTCATCCAGACCCCCGGGGGACTGTAAACAGCAGATTTTAGCAGCTGAGTAGTACATGTGACTAATAAAACAACCTTTGGTGTGAAAATTCATTTGATTTCACCTTTAAGCATGAAGACAAACAAATCAGATATTCACTTAACATAAGTTGATAAGCTGTTTCTCAACTCTTCATGAGAGAACAGCCTGAGGCTAAATTAACTCTTAGATCTGCCACCCACAACAGTAGGGGATGAAGAAGAAGTCAGCAGAAGCAGCATCACTTAACATCAGCTGGTGTTAGCAACTGTTGATAACTATCATGAAAGGTCACATGTTTGACCTTTATTTGGGACGTGTCCTTGAAGAACACAGAGAACTACTGGTTCATTCACTGTGACTGCCTGAAGGTGAAACAAAACAAATGGTTGTTAGAAACCAAGATTTGGCAGTGTGACAGATGTGCAGTAGCAATTTATTCATTAATAAGTTATATTATCTGCATCGTATCTGCATATAAGCAAGTTGTGCTTTTTTCCCATCTGTTGTGTACTCATTCACCTTTTCTAGTTCTACGTAACCATCTACTCTTTGTTGTTTAAAAGGAAAGCATTGACCCCTAGTGGTGAAGCGACTCTCACACAGATTTTCACTGAAGCTCCAAAGCTGACAGTCATAAAAACCACTGTCCCTAATTACAAATACATTCATATCAAGGGTATACAAGGAAACCCTGTTGTTTTCGTGGCCAAAACTGCAGTTTGAAGAGAACAAAGACAGTTCCTCAAATGGGACTTGTTTACACAGGCCTGGTGACCACAGATAGCAATCTAAATAAGAGAATGAATCCGTATGTCCAAACAAAGGTTGTTTGTCCCAGATGACCAAAGGCTTTTTTGGAAGACACTGAACGAATGAAGTGTCTTCTGCATACTCTTTGAAACAGGCTGTAAATAGCTGACTTGTTAATTCCCCTCCCTCTTGATTTCCTCTGAAATTGCCTTTAACTCACCTCTCTAATTTTTTAAATCTAGCCAACAGTTTATCCCTGGGTCTAATACTAAGGGAAAATTCCTGTTCTCCTATCTCTGCCTCTTTGATTGGTAACAAGAGAGGGGGACTTTACAAGCATAAACAAAAGACCACCCAAACACACTTGCCATCAACCAATTATAGGGTTGGTGGTTGTATCCTCAGTTCCTTAGTGTTTTCACATACAGAATCTGCAAGGCGGTCATCCACGGACCACAGGGTTAGTGGTCCCGGTCATATACATATGTCGAATTGTCTCTGGGCAAGACACTGAAGCCCCAACAGCCCATTCCCATCCCCAGCTGTGCAGTGCGGGTACAAGCCCGGTAGAAATTGTGGGGGGGTGCATCAGGAACGGCATATGGCGTAAAAACTGTGCCAAATAAACATGCGGACAATAATCCGCTGTGGAGACCCTTAACATACGGGATAAGCCAAAAGGACAAAAAAAATAAAAATAAATAAAGATTTATAAATAAAATCTGCAAGTGAAGTCCAAGGTGGTCCCATTGGTTGTCAGAGTACTTGGGGCTGTTACTCTTAAGGTGGAAGACTGGTTCCAACAGAACAACATCAAAACATCCAGAAGAGCGCAGAGTTCGGTAACATACTGCACAGAACCCTGGGAGAGGACCCAAAGGTTTGTAGACAAACAGACTGCACATACTATATACACTGATCAGCCTGAATATTAGCAGGTGGCTTTAATATAAAAATATTGTTTGTTTATACAAAAAAATATGAACTAATTAATGCTGACATATCATTATGGGTTAACCAACTGTCAGCACATAAAGTGGTTAAATCAACACCACCTTTACCAACAATGATCTACGTATGTCTCTTATTTTGAAATTGTTAATTACTGTACTTTTGCCACACTTACCATGATCATTACTGTTTAAAATACGGTGTATCTTGTTAGAGGACATTTATTTTTTTGCTTTAAGTAAAATGTAGATCTGTGCTTAAGATAAAAGACCATTCCTGGTTAGAATTTATTTGACTTTTCATTCAACATTTATTGTTTTAATGTTATTATGGTTACAGAATCATAAAATAAGTTTTAACATAAGGATTCCATAGAAAAAACTAAAGAGTGACTGTAATAATGGCTACTATACACAAGATGTCAGTAGCTTAGTACATTTTTGCACATGAAAACAGTCTTAGCTAAGGCAGAGTCTTGAAAAACAATCAAACAGGAGGGGCTGGTAGTAAATATAATTAATCTATGTAAAAAGCCAAAATGAGAACGCTTCCAGAACCTCACCTTTGCTGACTAATGTGGCGATTATCATCACTGCTTGGAAACATCCATCTGTGTTCTTACTAGACTGAGTATGCTTGCTCTTTGGCAATGTTCCTGTTCAGCTGAGGCAGACAGAGGACAGGAAATACAGAAATCCCTCAGGAAGTGGCAAACATCCCACTGTGCACTGCACAGAGGGCTGCCCATCTGCACTGTGTTGGCAAAATGGCAAGTAATTATTGTTATATATAAAATGTCTCAAAATATGACTTATTTTACATACATTGTTAACATTAATGCACATATCCTTGCCTCAATAATGTATTGATGTGTAATTGTATAATTGATGTTGTCGCATAAATGCTCTCAGATGGGAGGGAAAAATCCCAGGATAACATGCATTACACTGCAATTCATGTGAAAAAGTAATATGACTCTAAAAACAATTTTCATCTTTAGGGTAGTTTTGAGTCCACATAATGTAACACAAAGTTAGTGTTATTTTGTCCAACTACTATATAATCCTGTTAATATGTGTAGTATTTGTTGTTAATAATAATGGGCATTATGCTTTCCATTGTTGCAAAGGTTTTATTCCCTGTTATGGATCATGAGCACTTAATGAGACTGAAAGCTGTTCTGTCAGTGTTTTTCAGGTAATAGAGTTGTATTGTTATAGTTATTGTGGATTTGCATATTAATTGAACACACCTATAGCCTTGGTGGCTGTGTACAAAAGTAGGGTAATTTACTCGGTCCTCATTTTCTCGATGTTGCTGTTGTTAGCAGGGATGAATCAAAAAACATTTTTGTTGGTGCAGACTAGGGCACATGCTCAAAATAGCTCATTTACAAAAGTATTTAAGGCTTAAAGCTCAAATTTAAAAAATGTTCTGATATATTAAAATGTAAATTGTTATGTTTTAAAGGCTTTGTTCAGTGTAAGAAAGGCCAAATATGTAACTTATGTACTTGTGTTTTCTGTTTGTATTATATGGTATTTTTAACTCCAAAACATCAAACATAAGATAAAAACAGTTAGAAACAGGTAAAAATCCCTTCCTTCCAACTGCAACAATTTTTTATTTTGACAAATTATATGGAAACAATTTAAATTTACACTGTAAGTAAAAATTTGTTTTATTTTATTTCTAATGATACATTTCAATTTCAGCCTCAAATTTGCTCAGTTCTCCTTGCTGTCAGCTTCTCGGCCTGGCAGGGGATGGCACCTGGTGTGGCTAGTCAGGGTGCAATTTTATCTTTGACACACTGTAAAAAGCCCTTCACTGGTGATGTGCATCCTACCTGCGTTTAATATGTATAAATACAGTGCCAAATCATGCTGTAACATGGCAGAAGGTGTTTTTTTCTGGAGTCAGCATGAACAAATTGGATTCTCTTTTAAATGAAATACTGCAAAAAAAGTGAATACTTTCATTCTGTGTAACAGAAGTTACACAGAAGTGTGACTCAGTAGTCAAACAGCCAAAACTCCCTGAGAGTTACACACCAGGCTGAAACTGCTGCACAGCGTTGGCAGCCAGCGAAGGGACCAACTGGCCACATTTGAGTGTCCATTTAAGTAAGTGGTGTCTAGGACTTAGTTTCTGACTGTGGTTCTGTTTCTGCTCAAACATCTTACTTCAGTGCTAACTGGTCTTGACAGTGTGCTGACTTGATGCTTCAATTGACTCAACCTGATGTAGACTTTCAGACTGAGGAGGTTAAAAGATGTGGAAGGACTCAAACAAGCACATTAGCCAGGCATAGTTAAACATGGTTGTTGTCGTCTTTTTTAGTTTATACTCGTATGTTTGATGTTATTATTTTAAATGTGAACTGTTGTATTGCTAACTCTGGGTTAAATAAAATAGTATTAACTTATTTATCTGGTATTTTCATTTATGCTCCACTTAGGTTTTCCCAACTCCAAATTTTAAGCTGTTCGACAAACATCTAAAATCTTTTTGGAAAATATTACAGCCTTTTACAGTTTTATCTAAGGGTTTCTTGCAGTGCATACGGCTTTCACAAGAAAATTAACAGTGACATGTAACATCATCCAAATCATAAGTACTGGAGCCACTAATGACTTACTCATTGCAACCAGGCAGCCTGCTGTGAATGAGCTCCATGCTCCACTGCCTCTTTCCACTCTGCCAGGCATGAAATGTGTTGGTAATGTGCTGTAGATTAGAGTCATTATTATGATGACAACTGACTTTACCTCGTATTTTACGCGTTCTAACATTTAGGGAACACTGGTTAAAATAGGTGCTATAGGTGCAGTTAGGATAACTTTAATTGAATATATGCTTCTGCACTATCTCGTTTTGCTATAAGCTGAGAAAAAAGCTGCATCATTTTCTCGTGAGCCTCACTGAACCTAATAAGAGATACAGAATCACGCACAAGAGACGTAAGCCGACATCTAATTAACAATACACGGAGCTTATCAAAGCAAAGTGATCATAAAACTGGTCTAATATATCTCCCTCTTTGTTTATGTCTCTATTTGTTTGCCCTTTTAATAACGGTTGCTATTGACCGGGCAGTGGAAGATCTACAACTATGACGCAGGTTATGTGTGACGCACGAATGGGCGGATTTTCTGCTCAAGCGCTGCAAAAAATATCATATCATTAGCGCGTCTGGATGGACTTTTTAGGATTTAACAATTAGTTACAAAGTATAACTGTTAGTTAATCCCAGTGCCGTTTTAAAAGATTATTTCAATTTTTTTTTTGTAAAAAAATGATTCTGAATGATAATATCTCCACCTAACTAAACCTATTTCAATAAATACCTAAATAGTTCTCATTCTGAAAACTCTAGCATTAGAAATAAAAATGCCCTTCATTTTTTCCCGATCTGTAATGAGAATATTACAATTTATAGGCTAACACCAGCTGAAATGTCTCGGTGAGATCCACACTTCTTACAGTGTCTCCTCCTCTTCCCCTCCCCTCCTCCTCCTCTGTAGAGACAGAGGGGGCAGGTCCTATGTGAAGGGCTCTATTACTCCCTTGGCAGGTGATGCTGTAGCTCATTCGGGGCTTGAAGAGTCTCCCAACTTATCCGATTATAATTACAAAGGGGTGACCTGGTTTCAGCACCGCGGCTCGTCAACAGCTCCAGTGGACATTTGACCAACTCCTCCACCCCCCCGGTGCGTCTGACAGAGCGGGGATTCAGGGGCGCAGCCTTCACGGCGGTTTCAGCACCAGCGCGCGGCTGAAGCGGAGCGGAGCTGTCCACACATTCAGCACTTTTCTTCTGAAGGAGGGAGACAACTTATTTCAGGATGGCGATAAAACACCTTGGCCTCTTCGTCCTTGTCCAAATCGTAGCCCTGAGTGTAGTGAGCCAGATATCTGCCTTCCCCACACCTACAGCCTCAACGGATGGTGAGTTGGCCAGAGCCTCTACATTGTATCAGTTTACCGAAGCCTAAAGCGAGTTTTTGCGATAATACCGTGGAAACGTCAGTGATTATAAAGGAGATTTTACAAACGCCAAGGTGCAAAGGTCATAGAGCTCAGAATTTATACTTCTACCAGGTGTTTATAGAAAATACAAGGTTTATTATCTAACCAACAAAATCATTTATAGTCCTGCCGAGATTTAAACACAAGGTGGCCATTTCTGTGCAGTTTGTACCTTCTAGTTAAAGTCGTGTTGGAATTTCTTAATCTGTATATTTTTTAATACGTTTTCAAATGTTTTGCTTTCTGGAGCTCCACTTTAAACTCAGCCATAAATCTGTTGACTAATAAACCGGAGCAAAAAGCAGGTTCCTTTGAAGTTTAGCTGCAGCTCAGCACTGTCCGGTGGATTTTTTTTATCCAAGCCTGGCCGCTTGTGGTCTATTTTCGCCGCAGTTTAATCTTTTGTTTGATAATCCGATTAAGCTCTGCCTTTGCTTTGGTAAACTGGGAGAGCAGAAACGACCGCACAAGTCTGAAAGCTAATGGTATTAAAATTACAGAAAAATATAGTAATATTTAACAAATCAAAACTAAAACAGTGAATGTTTATCTATGTGCAATTTACACTTTGCATCCTAAATCCTAAATAACCTAAATAAATAATTGATTCAATGATTTTTCATTTCCTGACGCAGATAAAACTGTGTACAACAGACAGTTAACAGAAGAAAGACCACTACAAGAGCAGGTGAGCCTCTTTCTCTACAGTATGTCCAAAGCTACATTTCTCATATCCAGCTAAACGGGCTTGTCAAACAAACCTAGTTATCAGCTCAGCCAAAATGATTAATCAGCGCTTAACCTAAGTGAATATCATTGGTTTAATATTTATAATTTCCCCAGATTGCAGAGGCGGACAGCGTGAAGGCTGCAATCCAGTCAGCTGGTAAGAGGAAGCCTTGTTGCCAATCAATTAATGATTTTATTTCTGCCTGCTGAGTGGGTTCATGTTGCAGCACTTCCAGTAAAACAGGCTTCATCTGTATTGAGAAATGACAACTGATGTAAGAGGAGTTCATCTTCACCACTTGTGTTTCTGTGGTTTGATCATTTTTGTTTTCGCTGCGTTTCAGAGAGCAAGCGTCCCGCTGCCTCAAAGGTCACAGAGTCACAGCAGGACCATGATGATTTGACCGTGCTCCACTCACTGCCCGATGGCCAGAAATCAAAGGAGGACACTGAGGTTTCAGTCAAGAAGGAGGACCAGTATGTTCCAGACGAATCAGACTCCACCAAAAGCAGACGTTTGGCCGAAGACTATGACTCAACAAAGAACGGAATGGACTACGGCAAGTACCAGGGTATGCGCACCTACTAACAGGCCCAGTCCAAGCTCTGTTGGAAAAGGTGCAGTGGGTTAGCTGTTGACACATGTGTTGAGTCTGAGTCCTTCTGTTTGTGTGACCAAGGGCAGGGCTCAAACCATGTGCTTCTGTCTGTCACTGGCAGGCAACCAGGCAGCCAATTCAATGTGTGTGATGGGGATAAGCATAGACACATAGACAGAATTAAAGACAGACCACGTGCGTAAAGAGAAAGTAAGATTATCTTCTTTGTCTGAAACTGTAGCAGCAGTAAAGCCAGTTTGTTATTTAGGCTATTGATGAATTCTAATCGTGACTTTTATAATTGACACCTACATCACTTCCTTATATTTATCTCATATTGAAAAATAAAAAATAAATTGACTTGTCTTCTCTCTCTGATTTGAACGAACTCTGTAAATTGTACTAGTAAAGATGTCAATCAATTCATAGTCTTCAAATATCCACCATTCGTGATAATTTTGTTATCTAATTTCAAAATTACATGAAAAACACAAGTTCCGACAATCATTTTGTCCAAATACAGCATTTGAATTCTTCTTCTATATCATACATACATATATGTATGAGATATGTATATATACATCAAAGTTGGTTTTTACCCACAACAGATTTGATCAGATCAGCACACATTTCACTGCATACACATGTAGTCTCATATCCACTCCAGTCATCAGCATAAAGCTGAGTCTCTGTGGTGAGGTGACTCAGGCACAAACCACTGAGTGCTACATTATATTGATCATACATACATATATGTATGAGATATGTATATATACATCAAAGTTGGTTTTTACCCACAACAGATTTGATCAGATCAGCACACATTTCACTGCATACACATGTAATCTCATATCCACTCCAGTCATCAGCATAAAGCTGAGTCTCTGTGGTGAGGTGACTCAGGCACAAACCACTGAGTGCTACATTATATTGATTCATGCAGTCAGCCTGGAAATGACAGGCAGCTCATCAGGTTACGCTAAATTTGGCAAGCACAGTCTGGATTTCATTTCTTATTCTCTACAGCGAGGCAGAAATAGCTCCCGATTTGAAGGTAAAGTAGATCACTGGCGATTCAACCGGAAGTATTTTGGCACATTTTATTTTTATTGTGCCTGTGGTTCTTGATGAGCAGCAGGCACTGTTATGTAACAGAAGCTGTAACAATTGGACATTTCTTACTCCATAATGCAGATATGTGGAACGTGAGAAGAGGCAGAATGAATAATTTACCACTGACAGATCTGTTTCTAGATAATGACAGAGAAATTTCATATCAAGGTCCACAAATATTATATGTTTTGAACGTTATAATACTGTATAAATAGAAACATGCTTACAAATGCCAACATTTATGTTATCTCCACTCAGATGACCCTGGAAGCTTCCGACAGGTCGACGGCACTCTGCTGACAGCAGAAGACATCGTCCAGAAGATCGCGAACAAAATTTACGAGGAGGACGACAGAGGGGTGTTCGACAGAATTGTCTCCAAACTGCTCAAACTGGGGCTGGTAGGTTGTGAGCTTGGACTTTCCTATGCCAGTCAATTCAACAGCATGTGGCATGACATTTTCCCGACAGGGGATCTTTCTGTCTCCTTCTTTCTGCACTCCCTCTTTCCTTGGCAGGAGAAGAAGAGATGTGTGAATTAATTTCAGTTGTGAATTACTTTTGTGGCACTCAATAAGTAGCGGCACAGTACAGATTGTTCCAGGAGATGGAACTCCCAGTGACAGTGATATACAGACGATTACAATCAGTAAATCTGCAGTTCTCTGTCTTTGTCTCTATGTAGATCACAGATAGTCAGGCAGATAGTCTGGAGTACCAAGTGGCCAAGGCTCTCCAGGATCTCATCACCAAAAATGCCAAGAACAATGAGATTGGAGACACTGAGAGAAATGACCAAGAAACAAGGGAGGAGCAGGGTGACCAGGGTTCAGACATAAACGGGGTAAATACTGCCAAACATGATGGCAATGATAACTATGATAACAATTTAGATCACAACAATAAGAACTAAAACATTGCAGGATGCATGGGAGCCGCCCAAGCGTCACTACAATGACAGCGAGGAGGATGAGGAAGAAGATGATGATGACATAGACGAGGAGGACGAAAGAGATGCAGAAGACGAGCGGGGTGACACAGGAGACAACACCTGGGACAAAGATCCTCAGGAGGGCAACGAGGTGAGCGCTGGAGACGGGCTACAGGACCTGCAGTACTTTCCGAACTTCTATCGTCTGCTCAGGAGCCTCGACTCGGGTAAAAACATAAACACTTCACAACACCCGTCATCCAGAGACAGGACCAAGAATAGAGAGCTGTTGTTACCATGGCAACATTTTTCTCACGTATCAGTCAATACTTATTTTGGCTGCCTCTCTTTCCCCCATCACATCTACCTAGGAAGTGCAGATGAAACACACATATCATTTATAATTCCCCACAGTCAAACAACATGTGGTCTCAGTAGCATCCTGGCAACCAATTACCATTAACAAAATATCAATGCTAGATGTTGGCTCTGAATGTGTCCTCTTGTTTGCTGTTACAGATCAAGACACTCAGGAGAGAGAGACATTAATTACCATCATGAAGACGCTGATTGACTTTGTAAAGATGATGGTGAAGTATGGCACCATCACACCAGAGGAGGGAGTGTCTTATCTCGGTAAGACATAGAATATACCTTAATTTGTTGTTATTTATAGTGACAGAGTAACTGTTTTTCTAATTATAGTTGGAGACATTCAGGTACAGAATGTGAGGCATATGTGTCAGATAAGCATAGGTGCGCTATGGCTACACAAGACAGGGGCAATAATACAAGACAACTGTACAGCTTGTATTACTGTTAATTGCTTATTTCATCCATGTTGTACAGCCCTTTACATCTCTGGGCTACATGTAAATCAAAGATGTCTTTTAAGTTTCAGTTAATTGTTTATAGCATTAACCAGTTAGTTTGCTTTGCTTTCTCTGCGTTTTTTTTTTTTTTTTTTTTTTCTGTGTTCTGTGAATTTTTTTATTCCCCATCAGCCAGTGCAGTGGAGTGTGAAGCCTGTGCAAACAGATTACTGTCAGGGACAGCTGACATAAACAGGCTGATGACTGGCTGTCACATCAGTAGCCATTGGAAAAGCTGGCCACCTGTAAGGGACACTTGTCATCTCTGTGTATGAGCCTCAGGAAACCCCAGATGCAAAATCTCTGTTTTTGTCTCTTACTTGAAATGACAGTCTAAGAAAATGCTATTTCACACATACAGAATATTTAGTTGTGCTTTCAAAAATTTGGATAATTCTCAGAATAGTCACTATTTATTGACAAGTCTAGTATTTTCTGTTGTTATTATGCCATTTGTTTAATGTTTAAAATTGTGAAATTCTCACCAGATTTTCATAGCCCAAAATTAGGTCTTAAAATGAGTTTTGTTTTCAATCCAGCAGCCCAAAAATGAACACTTGTTACATTTAAAGTGAAAATGAGAATCCAATTATTACATTTGATGAACTTGAACATATCACAAGCTCTGTGTTCTAGTATTAAAACTGAGACTGTTGAAAGATGAATTTGTACTCGTAGCAGCAGCTGTTCATTGTTGTCTCCTGTACTATGAACTATACACACCAGTACACACCAGTACAAAACAGGCATATAACATTACACAAGATGTGGGTTTCCTAGGCAACCCATTTGGCTTTTTATAGCATAGGTTGAAAGGAGATAATAGCAGAGACCTTCGCCATCACCTAGCAACATGTTAATGACCCTCTCCCCACCTCCGCCCCAAACTGGGAGTGATATTCTCATGAGTCAACCAGGTACACAACTGAATAGCTGTCAATCAACACTAATCTGCCTGAGGCTGGTCCAGGCCTCAAGATAGATGGAGATAGACGAACATAGAGAATAAGGGAAAAAGAAGGATGATGTGTATGAGAGAGTGTGTGTGGGCAGAGGCAGAGGATGAAATAATGGGCTTCCACAGTGTCACAGGTGGGAGGAGGCAGCTTGAACAAAGAGAAAGAACAAGGACAAGTGATATGGTTAGATAATAAGAAAGGAAAAGAATGGAAATGAGAAAGGAAATTGCCTTAATGCTCATTTACAGTGCTGAAGTCAAGCCATCCTCTTTTTCTTATGTGGGTTTTCCTTGCGCCCTTATATTTATCTATTATTCATTAAAACCTCCATAAGATCTGGTCTCAGTTCAGCAAAGAAACATTTACTATGCAGAAGCTTGTACTAATATTGTAGGGTATCTAATGTCAATTTCAAATGCCTTAAAATAAGTTGTTATTAAAAACCTGATACAGTGGATGACATTTCAGTGGATCTCTGCGATATGTGTATCATCTGTGTGTAACATCTGCTTCCTCTGTTTTTGAACACACTGTTTGTCCCTTTGTTAATCCAGAGAAGACAAGTCGCACTTCTGTCTAATCCCCATACAGTGTGTTTGTGTCACGCCCTGACTGATTTAAGTTGTTTTTATCAGATTTTAGATTAGTACAATAAATTATAACTTTGTTCAAGAAACGAATCTATATGTGTTTTATTATTCTGCAGAGAACCTGGATGCTATGATAGCCATGCAGACCAAGAACAAGTTGGGCAAATCTCTGGTACCTCCTGATTTCACTGGACCCAACGGTAAATAGCTTCATAGGTTTTCCACACATTTAGACTGAAAACAACAAAATCACAAAACCTCACATATGAATTCATTATATTTATTTTTTTATTATTCACAATAATTGTAATTAACTCTGACCCTAACAATTTGTACAGGTGAAATAACCTAAGCATATTTCTGTGCTGTTTATTTGATGTAGGGAAAAATTTGGATGAGGATGACAACACCAAAGCTGAGGCCGCCAAGATGCAGAGGGAGTATGAGAACCTGAAAGACTCAACTAAGAAGGAGCAGCCATCGCCTGAGACCGGTCAGTCTGCTATCCAATCCTGATGACCAGAGGGAACATAAATAGCCTTTTCTTGTGTGATCTGCTAAAATAATTTAAAATGTAAAAAATTAAATTAAAAAAAAAACTTGATTTTATATGTTTATTGTTTTGTGTTAAAATGTCTCAAAAAAAAATGCAAGACTTTCACATTTAGCAAACTCCCACCACACCAGCTCAATGAAGCAAAAAATCTCCTCACCACCAAAGTAAAATGACTTCAAAATTTTTGAGAATGTAATGATGCCAGGTCCAAATCAGACCTTTTGTTTTCACTCAGTGAGCCTAAGAGGAAGTAAACAACTCTGTGGCAGTCCAGGCCAGTCATAGTTCAGTCTCTGCTTGTCCCTGTACAAGGCCAGTCCAATAACACTCAAAGGAAAGCTAGTACCCTTTCATCAGTATAATCCACACAAAACACACACACAGACACAAATTTGGAAAAAAGCTAACAATGAGCAGGATTACCTTAATGATGTTCGTTTCTGTAGAAAATGAAGTAAATCCTGACTAAACTGTGTTTTAGTATTTCTATGTTACCAGGTTTACATAATACAACGTTTGTGGGAAAATGTGGGTATAAGTTATAACCAAATTTATTCTAAGGTTTAGTAAAAATTTTATTTTGATTGGTGGTTAAAATCAATTTAAATGTCAAACTGTATCGTGTATACATATACTGTATCTATCGTTTCTCCACAATGAGTGGGTCTTTTTTTGGAACAGACCTAGAAAGGACAAGAAAATGTAAAGAGTCATTCTATTTCTTTCTATTTTCTATATTTTAATACATTAAAGGCAATTATTTTCACATCTGTCTTCATTATTTCCTCCTTCTCTTCAGATCAGCCTGGCAAGTCAGAGACTTATCTGGAGGCCATCAGGAAGAACATAGAATGGCTGAAGAAACACAACAAAGAAGAAGGCAAAGATGGTGAGATCTATACTCTTACTAGAATAAGGATGAGGATTAAATACAGACCTGAAAAATATGTCTGCTCAGTGATCATTCTGCAGAGATGATCAGTTATGCATTGACACACAAACAATTCCTTTTCAACTACTCTAGAGAGCTCTCTCTTCTCCAGTCTTTGCTGAGTTTCGAGAGCCAGAGCAAGAAAAGCCTTGTCCTCTGCCTCCCATAGTGGGTCACAGACAGGTCCGAGGCGGTGCAGAACAGAAAATTTTAAACCTCTTTAGTTAGACTCAATTTGCAATTAAAATGAGTGTGGGATAGCAGGAAAGATGATTCACTTCAAATCTCATGAATATGGATAATTCTTGATGAGTCTGTCCTAATTACTTGTGATACAGCAGCCTTGTTCAAAGATAATGGTCCATTCATTAATTCCCTGATACCTGTTTATTAAGATTTTTGGCTTGAAAAAAGCCACAGATCCTCGCTGAGTTCTACTTATTTCTAAATATGTATAGTGCTTGCAAGTGTGTATTACCCACAATGTAACTGTCAGCATTTGTAAAGAAGCAGCATATGACCCAGAAATTGCATTACACCCAACCGTGTACGCATCTATTGGTAGAAGCCTGCTGCTGGGCCCTCCACAGTGTAAAATCAAAACCTAGTGGTGTTCAATTAAACAGAGCACAAATAAATGTTAATGAGCTCTCACTATTCAGGCCATCCACCCACTGGTGATCATCAGGGGAGGACATCTGACCAAAACAAAACTTTTTCAGATATATAGATGGTTAATGCTCACAAGCCTAATGTAAACTGTGTAATCAACTGGTGAATCAGCCTCAAGTGATTCAGAAAAACAAAGACAGAGAAATAACAGATAAAAACAAAGTTTGACCCAGTTTCTTGTGCACATTGTAAATGCAGAAGAAAAAGAGGGGCTGACACTGGGGGTATAGCACCCCAGAGCAGAGGAGCCAAAGCAGCAGGGAAGTTTTGTTTGATGCTCTTCTCCGACCTGGCTCTGTATAGGACACTTCATTAGCATTCTAATATGTTAACTGGTTGACTGGGACAACAGAGGCTAATCAACCCCCCGGCTGTCTGTTAGGATTCACAGCAGAAGAGACAAACTGATAATGGTGTCAAAGCAGGCTTTTTCAGAACGATAGCACATACAGTCAAATGTTTATGTAAAATCGCCCTATTTTACCATGGTGTAAATCTCAATAGCTTGTACCACCTTGTACCACATTATGTTCAACCTAGTCTCTATGTTTTTTTCTCTCTTCAAGAGAAAACACAGCTGGAGGTTAACAAAAGCCCTTTCGACAAAATAAGTGTCATAGAAACAGATTGGGCAACGGGCCATTTATTGTGTTTACCCTAGCAGAAGTATCCATTAGGACAACCTCAAAGGTTCAGTGTCTATGTGTATGTGTACCTACACACAACACAGATTAGCCAGGGGAGCAGATGGACATAAAGGCAACATCCTGGGTTGGGCTTTTGGCTCCTTGCAGCGAAGATTGAGAGGAGCGATGCCATCTCTAATCACATTCTGTTAATCCCCTGCACACGTCATGCTTGTCATCAACAAAGCAACTGTATCTCAAAGCAGTGCAACAAATAGCTGTTGCTATTAACTGAATGTGAAGATGTCGTACTTCTTGGATGTCCTCTGCCTTTCTGTGCCTGCTTATGCAGAGTCAGTGAGAAGTGGTGCAGCAGCTGTTTGCCTGCTCATGAGTCTCATTTGTTATAAATACACAGTTGGTCGTCACCTGCTACTGTGTCCTTGTGCTGCTGACTTAAATGACAATGACTTGTCTGTAGCAAGGTTAAAACAAACAGTTGTACAAAAGTTACTACCTGAAACTAATCACACTGAATTGAATAAGAAGTATAACTTGGCAATTATGTATGTGTCAGTCGTCCTTTGTCAAGCTTACTTCAAGATTGCATGTACTATCTTACAGCAAACATGTTAACCCTGACCCTAATCCCACATGATTATAACTATTGGACCAGATTGTAGCTTGTTTGGGTGGGCCATTTTAAGAAGCCATGCATCGAGGTTTTGATGTCTGATCTAATGTACATATCCTGTCAACTACCTCACAAACTTCCTCTTTGAGTCCCAGAATATAAACCATTCATTTGTTATGTCTGACTTTCCAGATTATGACCTCTCTAAGCTAAAGGACTTCATGGACCAGCAGGTTGACTCTTACATTGAGAAAGGCATCATTGCCAAGGACGAAGGTGACACCATTAAGAGAATCTACAGCAGCCTGTAATGCTATAATCCATCCAAAAACCAATATCTGGCCTAAAACGCGGGACTGAATCAGACAGTAGGATCTCCAATAAAACCCTGACCACTTAGTTACTTTCCCTAGTGTGGTAAAGCATATACTGTGTATTCAAACTATCTGCTTAAGGGGAACTTGTTTACCCTCCCAGATATTCTGAAGAAGTAACACCATCAACACAACAGTAAAATGATTCTTTAAAGATACCGGATAATATTTGCACGTCAAGATCGCAGAGTAATAATCACTAACATTATTCAGGAAGAAATCATTAGTATTTTATGTTACAAACTCATAAGTCCAACTAAATGCTAGCATTTACTCCAACCTGACTCCCGTGAGAAATGAATGTTATGTGTATGATGCTTTTTCAACTATTGGTTCCAACATAGTTTTTTTGCAAACAAAATACACATATATCAAACTGTACTCATTATGTGTAACCTGTCTTAGGCTTTTATCTTAATTTTTTCGCTATGTCTAAAACCTTAATGTATTCTTGCTTTTTATTTACCAAAAATATATTTGTTGTGCAACATGTCAGTGCCCTCCATACCCCTCTGTTCTGCTATGTTTCTGGGGCCCACTAGAGGGCATTGTGTGTATCCTCAATTTTGCATGTCTCTGAGTTTGCCATCTCTGCAGAGACACAAGATGAAGTATTTTTAAATGTAAATATTTGTGATTTTTTTCCTAAAATTTAAAAGCAATTAAAACATTGCATTTTCTTTACCTGTGTGCTTAACTTTGACAATGAAGCAACACTGAATAAACACCACTAGCAGACATCCACATACTCACAAAAAACCTGCATCATTATGTAAACACTATGGATCTTCACAACTGTTTTAAATACATATTTATTTTTCCCAAACAAATCCCAAATAAAACCAAATATAATTTAAAAGCACAAAAAAAAAAAACAGTTAAAAAAAACAGGTAACAGACAGTTCCACACTCATGAATAATGGATTTACACTTCAAAAATAGAGCGGTTCCATTTGTGCCCTAAGAAAAAGCTTCTATGAGGCAAATGGAATGTGTTTAAAGGCTTGGGTCTATCCAGCGATTGTGTTTGGGGTGTGCTCACACAGGGTAAACACCGATGAGGAAGGCCTGAATATACTTTACAACGATGCTATATTAGGAGAGGATTTAGAATATCAGGAGAAGTTAGCAATTCTGAGACTGCTTAGGGCTGTGTGTGTGTGTGTGTGTGTGTGTGTGTGTGTGTGTGTGTGTGTGTGTATATGCAGCAGGTGGATCTGTACAGCAGCTTCAGACATATATGATGAGTAGATGATGGGCACATGTGCGTTGATACTATGTATATCAGATGCTCCATTGTACTGTTAAATCTCCCTATAAAACCGGACAAAACAATAACCATCATAATGACTGCATTATCAATAAATAAAAGGCAAACATAACACTTTTGTTCAACACGGTTTGGTAAAAGTAAAAAGGTAAAGAAAAAGGGTAATGTGGTTGTGGTAGCGTGTTTGTGCGTGTGTGTGTGTGTGTGTGTGTGTGTGTGTGTGTCTGTGTCTGTGTCTGTGTGTGTGTGTCTGTGTGTGTGTCTGTGAGTATGTGTATCTGTGAGTATGTGTATGTGTCCAACACAGATCTGCATGTGAACAGATCGGTTCTTCATATCTCCTGGTATGCTGTTGTAGGGGTTCCGTAACTCTCCTCTTGGCTCCTGCAAAAGAAAAAAGAACTTTTAAATTACTTTGGAAATACTATGTGTGTATAATAGATGACACACCGGACACAGCTGACAACATAACAATGTCTGTGGTCCCATCTTAAAACATTTTTTACTTTTTACATTTTAGTTCTTATACCTCAAACTATTCACAGAGCTGAACATACAGTGTAGAAGCAGGAAATTACACTAATTATATTATGAAGAGGCTAAGATATCAAAAGGTATAATATCAACAGTTGAAGGATAGAAAAGCTTTAAATCAGAAATAAGCAATGAAAGTTAGAAAAGAGAAGAAGAAAGATTGAAATGCATCCTGAGGGAGGACAGGATCAATCCTTAAAGCCAAGAAGACTATTAACAATGTAATTTATCTTTTCCATATAAATCCTGTAAAGTTTTGGGATGCAATGGAGAGCAACTGGTCTAATCCCATATTACTCAGATGTTTAACCATCTTTTAAGCTATTTTATGCAACTGAAAGTATCCGTGCCATAAAAACAAAAACTAAAAAAATCTACCATGCTCAGCTAAGCAGTTCTCTCTTCATGCTCTAAAAGAGCTCTGCCTTGCTGTTTACACTCCAACATGTTTGCAAAGCCTATCAGGTGGCTATCCTTAAATACTAGTAATTAAAATAAAAAATGTTGCAAAACTGAAAATCAGTTCACTAACTGTTCAGAACGAGTGTAACTAAATAATTTTCCAGAAGGGCGTTTCTCTGATCTGTGAGAGTGGGTCACAGGAGGCTTAGAGAGCTCCACAGAAAATGTTTTAAGCATTAATGAAATTATGTTTTCTACCTTGTCTTTAACTTAGTTTTTATTTCTTTATCATTAACTGTATTTACATTAAGATGATATGTGGTGGAGAACAAAGTCTTGGTCGAAGGAACAACAAATTCAAATGGTATGTGGGCAATCAAAGTCTTATGTTAAATCTTCTTCAACACGTGAACAAAGCACAGACCCAAACTTATCTTAAAAAGGAAACAGTGTGCTCAGAGTGAAGAACAGCCTCTTGAAGTAGTGTGCTTAATGAGCTCAAGCTAGCAAACTAAAATTTTTGTTTTATTACCTTTGAAATTAAATTTTATCACATCAAATTATTTCTATAAATTATTCATCCTATATTTCACAAAGAATAATAACATTTCACTTCATATGTTTTGTACTTTATTAAATGTGTTCTCACTAATTTAACTTGGTTCTTTCATCTAGGTGTTTAGGTATCTTTGTTATTTTGTGAATCATCCTTTAGTACTGCATCCTTTCTTTGTATTGACCTCTATCAATATTTTGTAACTCATATTTGAAAATGTATTATATAAACAGGATTATTCTTTTAATCTAAAAGTATATAAATAATAAATAACCAAAAAAACTAAATAAAATGATATGTATCTCAGATAAATAAATAAAGCAGAGCCAACCATTAGTTAGCAGTTCAGCTTAATGGTTTTGTGGTTTGTTTCAGGCTAGGGAGGAAACTAAACAGGCGTGCAGCCTGTGTTTGCTCTGAATTCTGTGGAAACAAAGGAGTGAGCCTCTGTTTGTGCAGCACTGAAGCTCCACAGCACAGCCTCAGATGTGGCTGGAGTCAGACAGACAGACTTTGCTTTAGCTGCTAGGTAAACTAATAAAGAGAAATTAAATGTCTTTTACAATGACACACAGCTTGTGCCTTTGTCAAACAAAGCACAAGGCCAGAGTTACTGGTACATCATGCTGTGTTTTCAGTGATTTAGAATAATGAAATACATATGCTATCAGACACTAATCATTACATTTAGCAGTTTTTTAAACATGTCCTAATTATATTACACAAATCTAACAATTAGAAAGTAGTACAGTTGCCTAGCCATTTCACTACCAGATTATAATATAATATAATATATTAAATATATATAAAAATATATATTAAAAATACAAATTCAAAACCTCATATTATCTTGTGGAATTATAGGGCTATAAAATGTAGGAACTTCACCTAAGCTTAATGTCAAAAGAAAGATTTCCCTAATTCTAAGGCTCTGCAATATCGTTTCAGACCACCAATTATAGCACAAATTAGAAATAATTGATGCTGGTACAACTGCCCAGTCAGGTAATGTGGGACCAACAGGAAGGAAAGTGACTTAATATTTGTAATGGAAGGCTGAAAAAACAATCGTATGATCAAAAAAGAGAGAGCTCCGTCCTTACTAAACTTGTCTAGCCAAAAAGCCTGGTTTCTTTGAAAATGAACATACAGTATGTCATCAGCTATCCAGTTGTAAAATCATCCTCTGTCTCAGCATGTAGTGTCTAGTAGACAAGGTCAGGCCTGATTAATCAAGCCAAAGCTGCTGCTAAATACTGTATAAGTGGGCCTCTCATTCCTCTGTTTTCTATTTTTACTTTGCTTGCATTCATTTTCTGTGCCTGCTGACTGGAACTTCTGGCAATCACCTAATGAGCTCAGGGACTGAGAGTCTGCATTTGGGTTGCATTTGTCTTGAAGCATCCAAACTATATCCTATCCTAACCCCTTAAAAAACTATTTTCTCTGAAGATATAGACCCACAGAAGCTTGTGCCTGGTGTCTAATATATCCGGTCTACTTCACCCTCAACAAGCTACCAACACTGTGTGCATGCAACACTTTAGCACCTCACCTCACTTCCTCTTCTTTCAGCCTGCGTGCGGCCTGCTTTGACTGTTTAATTTGCAAGTCAAGTCTGTGTAAGAAGTCTTTGGCTGACAGCTCCTCTGGTTGGGACTGAGGCTGAGAGACTATGGAGTCCTCAAGGGGTGGGGAAGGGGTTGGCGAGAGTCCCTCAACATCCTGCGTCATGATACAGAGTGTGTCTGCCTCTGGGCATGCTGCTTCACTGTCCCCATCAGGAGACTCCAGGGACAGTCCGTTAAATATGGAGCGCTTCTCCGACACCACAGGGATATTGAGGCTGTTCCTCAAGAAGATGCAGTCATTGCTGTACAGCTTATTGGCTCTCTTGATCTGCTCCATCTGGCACATAGGCAGACAGCACAAAAAGGAATGTTTTTGTGTGATTAAAATTACAAGACCTTAAGACAAAATAATTTCTTTAAATATATTCCATTTTCATCAATTTGTTAACATGGAGACCGTGTTACAAAAAAAAAAAAGATTAAAGAAACTAATATTTCATTAGAATTTGTGTTTGCCATATCTGTTGTTCTTCCCAAGAATCATCTTGGTAGATGTTGTATTGTAGTGGTACCAAGTCAAATTATCTACATGATAACATAATGACACACAGTAAACAGTGTTTTGGTTTTGTTTTGTTTTTCCATGCCCTTGGAGTTGGGGGTGCTGTGGTAAACGTCTCCTTTGCTCAGTTTGATAATCCAGCCTTACGTGCACAAGTACAGTCAGGCAAACGCTTTCTTTTTGAAAGGGATGAGACGTCTGAGCCCTTTAAACCTTTAACCTCTGATGTTAGCACGTGTTTAGAAAATTATGTAGAAGAATTACAAGAAGTAAGATTTGTTCCCACTTGGTGAAACAAAGACATAATGTGAGCTTGATATGTTGGGATAATAGTCCTTCCAGTAAATCTGTAGGGAGCTGCAGGAAGAAAGAGCTCTTCCTTTTGACAGTTGTGGGCTTAATGTTGCCAACAAACTAAGCTTTCAAGGGGAATAAAACATGATTTCCACATAGCTACAGCAACCAGGCCTGATGTTGACGTTGGCTCTTCTTGTCGGTCAGTGAGGAGTTAAAGTGTGACCCCTGCCATCAGGGGTAAAGCACCAACTAAAACTGCAGTGGTTGTGTAGCAGCCTTACCGTAACACCGTACTTGAGAGCAATCCCCTGCAGGGTGTCACTGTCTGTAACACGATGCTCTATGTATTTCTCCCCCAGCGAGGCCGTGACGCTTGCTGTGCTTCCGTACGAGCGGATTTTAGTCCGGGCCAAGCTCTGGGAGAGTTCGCTCTCAGACTCGGAACCAGACCTGGACCGAGGGAAGATGGGCTGTCCAACTCGTCCTCCTCCATCCCGCATCGGCAGGACGGGCGAGAACTCCGCCATCTTCTCTAGAATAAATAAAGGGGCCGTTGCTTGTTTGAATTATCGCTCCGACTGACCAATAGCAATGAAGTGGAAGTCCGGTTCAAGCAGGAGGGAAACTCCCATCCCCGGTCAAATTGTGTTAGTCCACACAAGGAATAAGAGACATGATTTGGGAGATACCACCTCACGACTCACTTTTGTCGTGTATCCGTTAGGTTGACGTAAACACGCACAGAACGTTCCGAACGTTCCAGCGGAAGGACAATAATATAAGTTCCGGTTACGCTTTCAAATAGCACAAATAATAAAAAACATTGAGCGGATGATTATTAGAACAGTGCTCAAACAACGAATAAGACCTGTCTGCAGACATGTATTGAACAATTTAATGGGCCAGGGTTGGTTTTAACATTGGGGGAGATGTTTACACAAACACGCCTGCAAGATGCCTCACACTCAGACTTTCTTTTACAGTCAGAGAAACTTAAAACAAGGCTCTGAAAACATTTACATTTGATGACAATTATTTAAATGGCAATTTGACCCCCACATCCTTTTTATAAATTAACTGCATTTGTCAAACTTTTTTAAAGCAACTCTCAACCCTTTATTGTTTTTGCTTACAGCATTTATTTTACTAAATAGAATTATGCTTTATAGAGTTAACAGAAACAAATTTTTGATCACTTACCAATAAAAACCTAGCCAAGAAGGTTGGACACAGAGTTATGTTATGACAGGTTATCTATTTTACTGAATAGTTGTATTCACTTTTACTTGCATTTTATAAAACAATAGAACTGTGCTCACCTTTTCAACAGATACAATGAAAGGTTTAAGCTGGTTTAAGTTAACACACTTCTTGTGTAACATATAAATGAAACCCATTAAGAAAATACTAGAGAGATCATTTCACATTAGGTGGAAACATTTGACAGGTTTCTGTGACCACTAACTGCTGCATGTGACTGGGGCAAGAGCAGTTAGATGACACTGTCTTTAAGGGGAACCTGGTTGACAGTCCCATGACAAGTCATGCAGGAAAATAACATGCTTTTGATCAACACCCTATTGTAAAAGCTATGAAAAAACAACAAGGGGCTTTTCCAAGATGTAATAGTGCCATAAAGTCTGCTAAATACGAAAATGTTTATTCCCTACACTTTATTTTTCTATATTACCGGAAATTATATTGACATTAGTTGCACAAACAGCTTGCACCTTGTATTTGAGATAAAATGAATAAAACAAAAAGGTTTTCTTATATCATTTAGAAAAGAAAAATGATTTTAAATTTTATACATCCCATAAAAAAGGTTATTTAAAAACTGTTTATATTTGATTTCTTAGATGATGCTTGTTTCAATATAATTGTATAATCGTTTAAAGTCATATTGCCTCCTTTGATTAGGTAGGATAGAATACCAAAAATTACTTAAGGCATCTTTAAGAATATATGGACAGGATTCTGTTGACACTAGTTTCATGTCTTGGTAATTTTGGTGTTGTTGTTTGGTTACACCATTAGATAGAACGCCAGGTTTTCAGTACATTAAATGTTTTTTGTTTTTAATTGTATGGGACTGATAATGAAATGACATTGATGATAGCAGAAATAATTTACTTTTTCAGCAATCTGAATGGCTGTAAAAACTTGTAATTTCTATTTTTGTTTTTTATTTGTTTTTTTATTAAACAACTTCGACATGCACCTGGAAGCCAGAGGTAAGTTCATCATTTTAGGATGGCAAATGAAAGACTATAATGAGCAACACATCCCCCTGTTAATTAAGTACATTTTGTAATAGGCAATCTGAAGGACAGAACCCCCCCTTCATTACTGGATGGTAGCTGGTCTATGTAATCTGTGCACTTGATTCATGATTATTCAGAACCTAGGACAATTGTGAATTATCTTACTTTGTTTTATCCTTTTTGCATCACTGTGTTAAAAGGATAGACCTCAACAAAGCCATCAACTCATAGAGTCTCGTAGAGCTACTGTATGTGTTAACTTACTCATACAATTAAAGTGGTGCTAGTAAAAAAAACATTAATTAAATGAATATAGGTAAATTTAATGTAGTGTTGGTGAAAGAAATCAATGTCTAATTTAGCAGAAACAAAGTCTGCAGGTGCACAGGTTGTCCCTCTATTATATCTATTTCACTCAAGAACAAAGACTGGGAAGCAACAAGTGGATTCATGACCTCTGAATGATTTATTCAATATGATTCAATATTAATTCAATAGATTCAATTAGGCTTTCTTGGTTATAGCTATGGTAATCACACTGTCTGGCATTTGCTAATGAAAATAAATGTATGCAAGAGTACAAAGGGAGACCAAGAGGAGGGAGCTGAATGCATCAATTATACATGATGCTCTCAATGTGAGATGAACCCTTTTTAGATTGAACTGCAAATCGGTTTAATAGTTCATTTTGTTTTTTTACTCCATATGTTTATTTTATCCACTCAAAATAAGCACAGGTATTCTAGGAGGAAAAGAAGTACACTTAATGTATACAACAAAATAAATCTTTACATTTCTGTGCATAGTAACCTCTTAAGCAAGACAACAGGAAATTACATCTGGAGACACAAATCCTGGCACAGGATTTAGATTATTTACTTGCATCGCCCCACCCTCTCTTTTTCTATAGGTCAAAACAAACAAAGACAAGATGGAAAGGGGAAGGAGAAGAAATCAACCTGAAAATAAATTCTCAAGCTACCTCCTGCTATGACTGCCCCCACAGGTCTGGAGAAAGGACATACTACAATCAGTCCAGCATCATTCTCACTCTATTGAAGGAGTCAGTCAGACCACATGTGATTTTTGCCTCTAGGACTTATGTAATTTTGGTAGTACATCAGAAGTAGACATTTTGGTTCCAATAATATACATTTAATTTAACAATTGTTTAATCATGGAGTGCTATTGAGACTGGAGTCCATGTTTTTTAATAAAATTAAATGTATGTCTTTACATAAAGTTAGGAAAATGTGAACGCCTATAGTAATTGTATCAACTTCAGCAACTATTATTTAATTTATGACCCTCAGTGGAAAGTTGGGGTATTGCACTTATTGATAGACACTGATATTTCCTACCACCAGATGGTGACATTTCATTACCTGTCAGTCCTGCATCTTTTTAAATACTTGAAGGAAGGTGTGCATATCTTTGGTAATTTAACTCTTTAGATACCATATGTACACGTGCAGTACTCTTATACATTATAATATTTCCGCATTTTTTTCCACACACTGGAAAAATTAGAGCTTCTTTGTTCTGGGCTCGTTTTAGTTACTTTCTATACAGTTTATAGTGTACTGTTAATACAAAAAGAATTACCTCACAGTGCCATTATGAATAATGAAGATTACTGAAATAATCACAGTGCAGTACATTTTCATCTGAAGACAGGCCAACAACAACAACAACAACAACAAAAAACATTCTCTCTTCTTATAATGGAAAGTATTGGTTTCATACTGGAGGAGTTCATTGTAGTGTAAAGTGTCATTTTTTTATCAGTATATAACACACAGAAAGGATTGTAAAAGCCAGATGTTGCTTTATTGTAAGGCTAATCATTGTTTTCCCACTTCAAACATATATTTCAGTAGCAGTTTCACTTGGCAACATGTGTGCCTCAGATAACTTTCTATTTTTAAAACAAAAGGAAGGAAAGTGAACACTGCAGTGTTGCCTGGACTGCCTAGTAATAGAGATGGCTGTTTTTCCTATTAAAACTGATATTTAGGGACAGCTCTTTGGCACCCATTATTCCCTAAAGTTTAAAGAAGCAGCCAAATGTCCACTATGGCATGAACAGTGATCTGTGTGCTTTTCCTAATAATTAGACCAAATACACACTCAGTTAAACAGAAGGATTAGATCAAATACACACTCACAGATGTTGCCTTTTTTTTTGGAAAGCTCAAAGTTAGGGCAATTACTTAACTGGGTTAGGTATGAGGCAGTGTTTGGAGGACACAATCACTGCTCTTCTGGTCCTGATAACATGTCAGTGTTCAGGGTGTAGGGGTATTTGTTTTAGGGGCTGACTCACCACAGCCTTCATTATGATGGGAAATCAATGGGAGGACATACCTGTCTAAGAAGAACAAAACCCCTGTGTTAAAAGTGGCAGATGGCAAGATGCAGTGAAAGGTCACCCAGGCACCATTTAAGGGGTTCAAATATATGAAACTATGGTGAGTGGTTTTAAAATACAAGAAGAAACAAGTTCACATGCACAACACCAGGTTTCCTTTTGTGTCAGTTCAGTTCATGTGGATGCAAGCAGGCTCTGGGGTGATTCCAGTTAAGTGATGTTTCATCTGTGTCAGTATCGTTTTCTGGGCTTCAAGTATGCAAAATCCCTGACCGTTAGCTTCTTTAACGTTACAGCTAATCAAATTGCCCTTGCCAAATGGATCTTTGTTTTTAGTCATTATGATTGGTGCCTTTGCTTTATAAGACTTTTATTTGACTTTGGTCGATTTGACTATTCACAAATAGTAAGCCGGAGTAACCTTGAGTGATGTAGTCAGCATGAGAGCTAAAGGTTTCAGGTATCCCATGATTATCTCAGCTTGTGGACTTCCTAATACCCCATTGTACTGGTTCTAATTTTGCATCATTTCTTTGAGTTGTTGCCCTTTAGGATTATTACACACATCACATAAACCTGATGCTTGTGTTTTCTCCATTCTTGAATAGAGTGGAAGCAAATGAGTTATTTCTACCACCCCACCCCCACCGTTCATTGCCAGTCATTAAGACTTTTCTCTTACAGCAGCTCACCACAGCTCTCAGGAAACACGGAGAGGGATGGAGTCATATGTATTACATAATCTCTCAGGTATGTGCAAACACTCTCAATAACTGGATTTGATTAAAGGGTGCATAAGTACACTAACTATTACCATAAACTGAAAGCCAAAGGGCCTATTACTCATTAAATACATGTTTGAACTTGAAATGTGGCCAAAAGTGAATTCAGATCTGTATTTTTAAACTATTAATCCCAGAGTTAGAAAGGATGTGTATAGATGCACAGCTCTAGGGATGCCTAGGCTGCCGGTTGACCACTTTGGTCTAAATAATTATTTGATAGGGCAGGAAAAACATTTAACATTAATCTCAAAGCATAGTAAGATTTTTAAAGGCATAAAACAACGAGTTCAAATATGAACAGAGACAGTTGCTGGTCTTCATCAGTGAAATGAGTTCACTTTTGTGTATTAAACTGGGGAGACTGTTTGAGAAAACCCTTTAGACAAGACTGGAAGCATTTTCCAAAGATGAAACCTAAGCTGAGAGTCTATGCCCTATTAACATGTTTTGAAATTTAATAAAAACACATATAGACAAGAGCATGTAAGAATGTTTATTGTTTAAGTCTTATAATCAGCAGTGCGTTTTACCAGTCGTGGGGTTTTATAATAAAACATATTCCTTTAGTTGACTCCATACCTGGGATTTAAGATACAAAATTCAGCAGTGAGTTGTATAGTTTTTTGTTGTGTACACACAAATGTGTGGCATTTAACAATTACTATCCTGTACATACAGTCTTATGAATCATTGAATATTATTAAGCCCAAGAAGCAGTTTCTACTTTAGCTGACTGTTTACATGTAAAGCAATTCAGAAGCACTCACAGATAAGATCATGGAGCACAGATATAAAAGTGAAAGTAATGAAGCCATAAAACTCATCCTGGGAATGTGAGACTGTTAGGAGGCTGTTAAGAGACATTTTTGGTCAATAGAAACAAGATGTTGACAAGTGAGGACTTCATGCCAGCACTGTTCCCATTACACATTAACAGTATATACAAGTTTCCAGTAACTGTTGAATTAGTTCTGTTATTTCCATCTCAAGCAGGTAGTAAGTGTACCTAAGGAAGTTTATCTGGAGGCACACAAACGTCCTATATGTACAGTAATGAATGATATGCTACTGCAAAGATGCTGCTGTGATGCAAGCGAAAGGTGTTTGGGTGAGGGATTAGCAAAAGTAAAATTTAAGATCCGTAGATAATTGGCTGAGATGTAGCCCACAGAAATGTTTCACAAGTAGTTTCAACCTGACAAGTTTCACACAGACTACCTGCCAACTCTTCCTCACATCTCTCTGAAGTACTTGCTGAATATGTTGGTATAAATGGCCCAAACAAAACAAAAACATGCAGGGCGGGGTTAGGATGTAAAACTGTCTGGATCACTATTGTAATCTACAGACTTCTTTCCCACATCTGTATTGTTAGAAAACAAGTGTAGATGGCAAAGCCAAATCCTGAACCAATAAACATCATGAATATTGTTGCTTTAAGCAGGGCATGTGTTAGTCTTTGGCATGGTTAAGCATTGGAGGAACCCAGCATGTTGAAGAGAAATGTACATTACTTTTAAGAGCAAGTCAAGGTCTCTTATGTCTAGAGTGGAGTTAATATAGTTTTTCTTGTACAGCACAATCCTTCTTTTACTTGTTCCAATATATCACAAAGTTTTCAAATTTATGTTAAGACAAAAGTGATCAGAATAACCAACATTAGATGTTGAACCATATCAAAACAATAGTTTTAGTCAGAAATTAAACAGTAAAGCAATATAAACCACCATGCACTGAAACTTACAGTATTTACTTCATATAAAGGGGGTGAACCAGCAGTTTGGGCATATGTTTAGCAGATCTCAAGTCAAACTTTTTTTTTAGGCTGACTACAGTATAAGACCAGCACTTAAGTAACTTCTTGCAAACACTTACTGTTACATAGACAGGACAGTTACACAGGCTTTGATTTGCTCAGTGACATGACAACCAAGAATAAATACTACACTGTACTGCTGATTAACACATAGTAAGCTGTACAGTTCTACATGTTTTGCAAGGTAGAAGCCATGGCTAAGCTATGACCATTCTGTAATAAAGTCAGTTCTTATACAGCAGTCTGACTTTGCATCACATCACTTTCAAAGTTCAAAGTGTCGATTTCAAGGTTAATCCCATTGCCCTGATGCCCTGAAGTCTGCTGGTTCAATGCAGGTATTCCACTGAAAGCATAAGCTTCAAAAGCAAACATGATGCCATAGTAGAGGATACAGAGTTTTGTCAAACTTATTGGAAACTGTTAGTTCTGCTTCTGTTACTAGGTAATGTTCATGTATATTTCACAGGATTATAACATAGTATAAAAGGAGAAAACACAAGTAAAAACTCTGAACAGATCATTCAAATGCTCAAAAAGTAAGCAGCTAGAATGAAATGACAAAAACTAATCAGCTTTACACCTTCAATAACAACATAATAAACAAAAGTATGAACATGTATATTGGAGAGGGCAATTCCAGTTATTTCCCTTCTTCTCAGATGTATGTTCTGGTTGAACATGCCTTGCCCCACATTTTGGCACAAGACTAAATTTTCCACACAATGAGATGAGAGCAGGGTATTGGCTGAAATTATTCCAAGTGGTGAGATGAAACAACAGGATTGGTTCGGAGACATGTTGGGCTCCGTCCCTACAGGTCCCCTTCCACTCGCCTCCTTCGCACTAGAGAGCAAAAGCAGTGAGACAGAGCCAAAAGCTTTAATTTCTCTCAAAATCAACTGATTGACAGACTGAATAACATATCAACAACTACGGAAATGCTACACAAACTCCAATCTACACAGGCAGGTTAGTTTCTGATGAAAACATTAAGTGAGTCATCATGAGTTATGTGGTCGAGGTTTACACATATTTCAACAGAGTGTATCAGCATGTACCGAAAACGAGAAGTGAAATGTCATCACTTTCAAAGCTATAAGATCACACCGTGTCAAACTTCATATAGTTAATGCAGTGAATGCCCCATACAAAAAGGTGGAATAAATCCATGTTATCATTGATGCAGTGACACACTTGGAGCCACACCCATGCATCAGACCTGTGCTACTGGAGCTCTGACAGCAGCAGGAACTACAAGAGAGCAGAGGTCATCACTGTGGACTGAAGTCCCATGAAAAAAAACAAACAGAGAGCTGACATGTTTCTACTGAGTATGTCAATATGTCAACTTCTCATGTTACACTCTCCAAAATACCAGGTAGAAGGTAATGTGATGAGCAACAACTCATCCAGTTTTTCCAATTTTAACGCAAATCTCAAATTCTTGTGTGTCATACCCAGGTCGTTGTTCTTAGTGATGGCTGCAGCTGCTCTGGAGCGAGGTCCTTGCTGGGCGAAGTGGTAGCCAAACTTCACTATGCTGGTGTTTTCTTCCAACATTTTTGCTATTTCCATCTCTACAGTAGTACCCAGCTGCTGCCTCTAAAATACAAAGATATGAAGAGGTCAAGATATGTGTATCAGAGTTGGACAATAACCAATAAGACTTGGGGACTATAAGCGTTTGTTTTAATTTTTTTCCACCACTGGTAAATTATTTGGTGTTGGTTGGCCTTTTCTTCAACTGCATGCATCATAACAAGCATTTTCTACTACTTTAGGCTGCGTAAAAACACTTGGTCCCTGTTAACTCCTAGAGTGCAATGTATATGTAATCTTTCATTTTGTGGAAATGTTTAAAATTTGTATAAACTATGAAGATCAGTGTGCACTAGTGTATATATGTGTGTCACAAAGCATCTGGTACCTGGTTGTCTATCTTGATCTCGGTCAGTGTGTCATTGTCTTGCAATGCATCAACCAAAGCCTGCACCCCTGCCCCTGTGATAAAGTTGGACTCCAAGTTCAAACTTTGCAATGTCTTGTTAACTCGCAGCATCTCACTGAATGTCTGGGAGAAGAAAGAGGAAATAAAATAAAGATATAAATATGAAGTCAGGTGTCAGTGAAGTCATTTGAAGCCCACATGCCACTCCATCTCACCACAGCTATTGGGTCATTACTACGTGTTGCTGCCAAGCTGAATTTCTTTACGTGTGTGTTCTTTTCCATGGCTTTGGCAAAGTCCTTTAGTGTGGGAATTGGAATGTTCTGAAAAAAAAAACAACAACAACAACACACCGTCATGGGTCTAGGAGCCAAACAAGCATGAACACAGTCCAAAAGATTGTGTTTCTATGTACCTTAATGTTGTTGAGATTGACCTCTGTTAGGGAGGGGTCATTGTTTTTTATCCTCTGCAGAGTTTCTTCTACATTAGTGGGATTTGGGGGCTCGTCAAATACTGGGTTCATCTTCTCTCCTTTGATTACATCTAGTAGACAGACAGACACACACACACACACACACACACACCTCAAGATCCTCAAGAGGGTCAAGAGGGTTTGAATTAACTGAGATAAAATGTGTAACTGTACTTACTGTTGTAACCCTCTTTTGTTCCAGTCCCATCATATGTCTGACTACTGGTGACCAGGGTGTGAACACCCAGGATTGCTGCAAGAAAAGCAAACCATAAGACTAAGTGGCTGTGTGTGTACATGTTTTCTTTATTGGATTCAAAAATGCACCAGTAAGTGAATAAAGGAAAACCAAATCTAAAAGGTCACCACAGACAAGTTATTTTGCTCAGTGGTCCCTTTTATCTCACCATCAACAAATGCAGTTAAGAACTGAGCCGTGGAAAAGAAAGTCAGAGTGAAAGAAGCTTGTGTTACTGTCCCAGCAGAGATTCTGAGCTCAGGCAGGCACTATGTGTAAAGTTTCCTTTTCTGAAAACCCTTTTCCATGATTTAAGATTGATTCATTCTTACCTGCTAGATCACACAGTTCTGTATCTGTAGCGCTGGACAAGGCTTCCTCCAATTCTGGATCGAGGGTTGTGACTTCCTCCTGGCGTGCCTCTATTGGTTTCTGCTTAGGAATAAATATTTTACCTATAGAGAAAAAAAGGGAAGATCTGTGATAAAAAGGAAGAGAATTCATGAAAATTCCTAAAGCAAATCTCCTAATTTGAGTTGGGAAGCGCTACAAGGAAATTCACACAGCTAAAGTAACTGTGTAATTAATATCCATACATGGCTTTAGAATTAACTGTGGCTTGAATTTTCAATCAGTACGTATTTTACTTTGGTCATTGACGTCTTTGGTTCTGGAGCTGTAATAAGATGTAAAATCGTTATTTCTAGTTTGTGTTTGTTAGCTTGTTCAAATAAATCCACTAAATTCTTCAAACTTTCAGGGACGCTGCCCAGACCAAGTTGTATAAAGTTAGTTTTACACTGACATTTACACTTTTTGTTTCTTTTAATAGTAAAAACCTTTTAAACTTGATTTAATGTTGCAATAACACTTTTAATCATGCTAATGTTTCTGACAATAAACAGAAATGTGGTGTTTCTTGGTAATTTACACAACATTCCCCAATTGTCAGTGGTCTAGACTGAATTAGTTTAATGGTGCCAGGACTGTCTAATAACTATGGTATTGCCATGGTAACCTATCTGAGTTAAGAAACTGAAAGAGCGAAGGAAGTTATGGAACAATGACTTGAGCCTAACAATCAATTCAGCACTGGACTGAGGGGCCATCCTGCAAGTTCCATTCACTGCTTCTCTATACGCCTGTGTCCCCAATAACGGGCCCTGTCTTAGTCCTTTCTTGTAGTCGGTCAACCCAGTCAAATTGCTCAAACTGGTTCCCAGTGAAACATTGGTCACTTCATGAAATTCTTGAAAAGTTAATACAGCCAGCATCTTGTGCAAGTGCCTCTGGAGCAACATTAGGCTCTCAAAAAAACTGGCAGCCCCAAAATCATTTATAGGTTTGGCATCATGTTTGTGATCCCAGTTAAAGTACAGAACAGTATGGAGTTTAGTTGCCCAGTAGGGAAGTCTTAATCAAGTTTTGGCCGTCATCCAAATTCAAGTCATTTGATGATTGCAAGTGTTTTCGGATAAACAATGGTCAGTGCCGCCTAAAACTGAGAAGTTGCTCCCTGAATTCTCTGTGCACTGTTTCAACATTTTACATTAGATAGCAGATTGTTTAGTGTCCGAGGTTCATTAAATCTGTGAATTTAATCAACTTCAATGTCTTAAAAAAAAAAAAAAAAAAAAAAAATCAAACATAAAAAAAAGGCTTACACAAACTAATTTTCATTTGTGTTGCAGGATATGTCAACTACAGGTTGTCATAAAGGAGAGCAGCACCGCAAAACCAACAAGTTCAGGGGGATAAAACAAGGTGGAGCAAATTGAAGAAAAGATTGGATCATGATCCTCTGTGTTATTGTTCCATTAACACAAACCTAAACCTGTTGAGGCCTGAGAGGACAGTGCAAACATCAGACAAGTCAAGAAACATGCAAAACCTGACTGTAAACAAGCAGTTAAGCCAGGTATCAAAATGACACAATAAACTCTCATTGCCGAAGAAAGCAGCTTATATACAACTACAGCAAGTAAGATCTGTAGGTTGTATTAGCACATTGGTCTGCAAACTGGGATGGACGTTAAAATAAAATATTGGTTTTTGCTGAGTTAGTCTGGCAAAGTCCTGGATTTGTGCTTCACATTACCAGAACACAAGAGTAGCGTATTACAAATGGAGCAAATTAAATATGACATATTAAAGTAATCTAGTTTCTTTATTAGACTACATTAATAAATTTTTTATTTTAGTTAGTTCCTGTTGTACATAACTACTTAACGGCAAATGCAGTGTGAAAGCAATTCATTGGAAAATTGACAGAGCTGTGTGTTTGTGAGTTATGTTTTCACAAACATTTAGTGAAATGACCACACCCTCCACCATAGCCTAAACAACCATAAGCTTTATCAGTCTTCACTGAATGCATGCCCTGAATGCTCCAATTAGCAGACCAAGCAATTTTTCATTGCTCCAGTACATGATGACTAAGTAAACTGTCAAAAGATGGAAACTGTAAAAGATGGATTGCATTTGAAAAAAAAGGAAGCACTGACTTAACACAATAACAATTAAATAGCTAAAATGCTGCAGTGGTTGCAATGACATTTACGCAGGCTCTTCTCTTAAATTCTGTATGAAACACACACACACACACTATTTATTAACAGGGGGTGAGTATAAGAAGAGGAAGAAAATCAGCTACATTCCCCAGAACCACCACAGTGATTTGTGTTTTCCATGCTTTAATCTCATGGGGGGGGAACAGAGACAGAGAGAGAGAGAGAGAGAGAGAGAGAGAGAGAGAGAGAGAGAGAGAGAGAGAGAGAGAGAGAGAGAGAGAGAGAGACAAGAGACAAAGAGAGAGAAAGAGAGAGACAGAGAGAGAGAGAGAGAGAGAGAGAGAGAGAGAGAGAGAGAGAGAGAGAGAGAGAGAGAGAGAGAGAGAGAAAATCAGGCCAGGGGTGGGTCAGGGGGAAGAGATGAGTTCCATATTTCCTCTATAAGTAAGCTGTGTCTCTGGAGATCCCAGCAAAAGAAATCCCTTGGGCCAGTAATTTTAACCCAGTATTGTTTCTTTTTAAATCACTTTCAGTTGTTGTCCAGTTGTTATGTGTCATGCTGTCACATAAATTTAAAAAAACAGCTTTCTCCCTTTTTAAATGAAAAAATAAGCAGAAATGTCTTAAAACTTGATTGAATAACTAATTTCTTTGAAGTATGTCAGATCATGTCAGTGTTTAAAGTAACAGTATTCCCAAATGGAGGGAACAGTGGGTGGCTATTTTATCTTGAAACATCCTGCCATAAACAGCTGTTGTGTTTTGACAATATTAAATAATCCTCCAACCATTATATTCCCTGCTGGGCAGACAACTCACAGATATGACAACCTGCTGTAATGATGATGCTTTACACATTTTTTACTCCTTCAATGCGGATACTACAGTCACATTTGTCAGCTCAAATCTGATTATTTACCTTTGTAAGTAAAATAATCAATTGCATTTTAAATGGCCATTACGTTTTAAGATTATTTTTATAGCATTAGTCCTTTATTGTTTAGTTAAATAGCTAGAGAGGAGCTAAGGCTAGATTCAAAGAATGTGTCTTCCAGCGAGCCACTACAACATTTATTTATTGACATTTTACTTAATGAACAAACCCCAACAAAATAGTCTACCTTGAGAAATCAAACTCAAATAAGACTTTGCATTGTATTGCTGTTTTGGGGAAAAAAACCTGAAGCATATCAGCATAAGCATATCATAGTTTACTAATCTATAAAACCTGAGCCAACAAAAAAAATAAATAAATCTACTACACCCAAATCCAATAGAAATTCCTAACTTGTCCTCTTGACACTCCCTAGCCTGTATCTCCTGGTACAAACACACCTCCCCCACATGGTTGTATGTTGCATAAGAGCACAGATGCGTTAATAATACCTGCATTGCCAGCAGAGCAGTGATTACTGCTGATACAGAAACCTCTGCCCCAATAGAAACCATACTAAATGTGATAGTCCCACACTACAGATGTCATTAATGAGAGCTGGTCAGTACACACCAAGTATATAAATCATTACAGAAATACACTACAGAAATGTGTTGAGTATGTTTGGATATATTTTGATAAATGTACTTAGATTTATGTTTATTTTTAAATGTTGTAAACCCATGTGTAGCATATATGAATCTGTACTGTGACTAGACTGAGATTCAAGTTAATAAGTTCCCAAGTGAGGAAAAGAAAAACAAGCAAAAAAAAATTACCCACTCAAAACATTGTAACTGCAAAAGTGTATCTACCCAAGGACTAAGATTAACTACTATTTTATAGTTTCTTCTGTCTAATATTTAGTAGAGGACTGTTTTGTGAAATTGTAAATATTAACGGTACTCTGTCGTGGCAAACACAAACCTTTTTTCTCCCCAGTGTAAGGCACTACGTCCTCTTTGTCCTTGTGCTCCATGGCTTGCTTCTCCAGGTATTTGAGGAGCCGCTCTCTATCAAATGGTCCTGTATCTTCCTTAGATGTCTGGTCTTTCTGACGTAAACCGGCTGGGAGAAGAGCATTCTGAGGAGAAGAGTTTAACATACTCAGTATTCTAATAAGTTGTGTTTCTAAGCTGTAAATACATCTGTGTGACATCTGATAAAAACATGCATATACATGAACATTTCCTATAACGGGATCGCGCATTAAAAATACAAAAAGTAATTTGCTGTACTCCCACAATGCTGTCGAGTGAAAGAAATACTTGGATGTCCCAGCCTGGCCAACGCAGGTACATTACTGTAACATGGCCTCCAGTTAAGCAGGTTCTCATAAAAGCAAGTTTTACAATTATGTATTAGGTTGAAAAACATGCTGAAAAAAAATCATATTTGACATCTTCATTTGAACATCTCATCGGTGCTGCAGGGTGCCAGTATATTAAGTGCATTTTCAACATGTTTAGCTACTTTGGTGCTGACTGTGGGAGTTTGACAGTCAAATAGAAAACGGAAAACTTCCCAAACCAGGAAGTAAACATACTGTGAACTTGTTCGACTTGTGCATGCATGTCAACGCCATAGCTTTAAAGAGTGACACAGAACGCAGTCAATCAGGGACCATTATTAATAGTCAAGTGAAAACCTGGGGAAGATAAACGAGGACAGGTGAAATTTTAGAAAAGTCTGTCTAATCAGTCCCCGGGCAGACAACCATATAGACAGGGGACTTGGTTTTGACTATGTGGTTTACAAAGTCAAAATTCACCTTTAGATCCTTTAGATTTTAAACCTTTCGACTGTGTGGCAATATATTTCCGTTTCGTATTCTCAACCATGTTTCGATTATTTACTAGATTTACTAAATCCACGAGACAAGGCGAAAACTTGTTGAGACAATTTAAAAAACTAGGTGAAATTTGGGGAAAACTGGAAAATGTCGTGTTGTAGCCATATCCCTTGCTTAAAAAAGTTATGACAGTAGAAAAAAAATTAGGTAGTTTATTAATTAATTTTTTTTTCTTTCTAAAACTGTCTACAATTCCATTTACCACAGGCCCACTAAAGAGCCTCGTCTAATCCTCACCGACCTCAGGGTCCATCTCCTCGAGGGCCGACTCTAGCTGTTTAAGCTCCTCCACCGACAGTTTGCTGAGGATTTCATCTTCGTCAAGATCTTTGTATTTGTCCAGGTCCTTCTTGTATGACAACGCCATGGTGCCACTAAGCTTGCTGAGCAATACTGTACAGCAGACCACAGTCTCACTGCTCCCCGTCAGGCACACTTCTCCAATTCAGTTAAAGGCTACCTGAAGGAAGACACACACAAATTAACAATAGGGCAGCTACATTCAATTTAATTTAGCAAACTAAAACCCATCTACTATAATTATATCTTCAAAAGAGAGATAAACTAGTTCATCTCATCCCTGTGAAACAATAGTTTATCCCAGCTGGCCTGGATAATGACGTCTTGCAGTGAAGCAACACGCACAGCTGGAACAAAGGAAGAACTTTCTCAGGCTCAGTTAAATCATCTGACCACTCCCATTACTAACAGCTCTTTGTAAAAGCCACCTTTGTGCAAGCTTAGAAAACACAACTAGCTTAAAAAAAAAATAAAAATATTCATATCCTGATGAATATGAAAAGGCATGTATATATTTTTCTTCTACTTGCCTTTAAAAAAGCAAATGGTAACAGTGGAAGGAAGCACTGGAGTAAACTCTAAGTAGATGCATAAGAGAATAAACACCACAGTTAAGATTAAATAAAGCTCAGATAAGTGAGGGAGTGAGTGTGTATTCTGTCAAACAAATTGAAGACTTCAGCCTCTAGTTCCCTCTCCCACACTACAATCCAAACGCAAAATGACCTCATCATTTCCAGATTCCCCACGACTCCACAGATGGTTTTAATGGTCCTAATCACACATAATTAACAGAACACACAGGTGGTTCGTGTTATAATCAAAAAACCTCTTTGCAAGGGGATAAACTGTATATGTTTGTATATGTAAAGAATAGGTATAAGTACCTAATTGCACTAGTAGTTTACCAGTAAGTGACCTCAGCTGCAGTTGCTACCTGTAAATGGCCTAGACTACAAAAGAATATTCTATCAACTTAAGACATTCTTGTCAAATGTGAAACACAGCGTCTTCTTTAAATTCTGTGACAGTGGGGAAAAACAATCCTTTGTTTCTTCCCTTCTGTGATTTAACCACAGATTCTTTAAACATTAAGTGCCATTTCCCTGGAGCTGTCTTAGTGAGTTCTCCAGTTCAGAAGAATTTCCTAAAGAGTCTGATACTGAACGTCTCTACAAACCAGGCTCTTATCAGGGCAAATTGTTTTCCTTGTCTCACCCATTAGAGCTCCACAGCTATCCATAGCCACTCGGAAATAATTTGGATAGTTAGAGCAGTGGCACTCAAAGCCTAAGTGCTAGCAGTTGAAGTCAGGCTAAAATGTCAGCAGTGATGACCTTAATCAAAGCATATGAATATAATGACTAACAATAACAATCTCACTCTAATGTTTTCTGCACAGTAGTTTATTCAGGACCTGGAAAGCAGAGTCTGTACAGTAGTATAGCAGCAGAGATTTCCAGGGACAATAAAAACATATGAATAGACTAGTGTAACTATGGGTACTATATTTTTGCCTTATAGCTTGCCAGATCTTTGAAATTTGGAAACGTGTTTGATGGATTCACCCAAAAAGCCTAATGTCCAAAACTAAATGATGTTAAATCTTTGCTGGCTTACATAAGCATATAGAAAGATTGGTCTTGCAGCAATAGCTTTATTACCAAATTATCCTAATTTTGTTTACATTACCCAGATCAACCAAAGTCTTGTATCTTATGTGACAAATTCTAAGATGTGCAGAAGGCAAAGATGTGATAGCACTGCTGGCCAGGACAATTCACACACACGATTGCTCAAAATGTCACTACTTACCAATAACACTGTACTTTCTCAAAAGACACTTTCCACTTTAGTGACATGTGATTAAACACATTAAAAGCAGCCACCACAGTTTACAGAGGTGCAGTACTTTTGACTGTCCAGACAGAGGAGTAATGAAGCATGCAGACAGGGTTAGTGATGGCAACGGGTGGGCTAAGGCCATAGAGACTGACAAGAGTTTTGTTTGTTAATTTCTTTCTACTTGTCCACTCTACTAATATTTCAAAACACCAACAGATGGCTCATACCCAATACTACAGCTAACCTGCCTGAACTCTACGGTCACATCAAGATTACTTCAGTACCTGTACACTCAGGTTACTGTTGTCCTTATAAACATATGAGGACTGCACAAAAACAAACATAATATAACTACTATGGTTCAACTGACAGACTTAATGCTTTCCTCAGACCAACCAATAACCCAATAATATGCAAAATAAAGCCTAAGCAATAGATATGGTTACATTTACAAATTTATACTCAACCCTACTAGGAGCAAACCTGTCTAATTTATGTGTGCATAAAAGATGTTTTTGAGACTGTTCGTAATCTCAAAAAGTACTTTAGATGATTACTATACTTGAAACAGTGGAAAAATACTGAGATAATTAGTGGATCAAAAATTAGTGGATCAAAAAAGAAGTTACATAAATCTAAATGAAGTTTGAAATAATGTTAATGCAGCACAATGGTTTATCGTGTTTCAATTAAATGGTTTCTGTCTTTATCATAAAATTTTGAAAAACTATTTGGACCATTAAGTAAGCATTATGATAACAGATTCCATTTCAGATATCTTGCATTCATATTATATCTTAACAGATGAAAAAACATATTTAATTTTGCTATCAATATCTATACTGCCTGTACTACTTTAGATCTCAGAGCCAGAATCTAGATGAATAATAATTTGCAACTTAGATGAATAGGAAACACTGGCTGCTTATTACATTATTATAGAACACCACCACAACAGCACACAGAAAGACTATAGTTAGAATACCCCAGCTCTGTAGCCCATGGGACAAGAATTTGCACTTCCTCCTCCCACCTACTATTCAATTTTTTTCTACTCTCCTGCCTCAATAAAAGGTCTGATCATGCTATCAAAATATATAAAGATATACAAATATAACCGCATTAGAAGATCTGTGTCATGAGAATAAAACATGGTTGTATTGTGGCTGCAAACTGAACTGAAGAAATAGTTCAGTTGTTTAAAAGAAAACGATTACTTATGTCAAACTCTCATACTGTTATAGCAGTAGTCAGACAGGAAGTGGGGTGTCTCTCGCATGCATATGATTTGTATGCTCCCTAGTTCTAGTCGGACACTCCAGACACACACTCCACTGTTATGTAATAAAAACATTTTTCAAGGAGAATCTCAACTGCCAACGTATAAATAATACAGGTTGAAGAAATGCTGCCACTTTAATGTCTTTGTAAAATAAAATACTGATAACCATAATTCACTACTGTGACTCTATTACACCAGGGGTGAAAATGGACTCTGACAGCAGGTTTTACCTCACCACTGAAAAGTATGCAGAGTAAACAAATCCTTTGAGAAGCAGGTTTATCTGCAATGCTACAATGCATAAAGTGGCACCATAGCCAGTATGATTAAAAAGTTATGTCAGCAGTCACTATGACATTCCACTAGGTAACAACACATAGTTCACAGCTTTAGTAAGGCCACCTGCTTTTATACTTGAAGGGAAAACCACACACCCTAAGTAGATGGCTTCCTCAAGACTTGGACCACACCCTTCATTCACCATTGAGCCCTTCTGGTCAAACAACCATTGTGAACACAGCGACACAGGTACACTAACCCCGTACCTACCTAACAAGTAGCACTGCTGCAAATGGAGAGCCTTTCCATTACCCTAGTGCGAGTCATCCCACCATGACCATGTCCCGAAATATAGTGAAACTCGTCTCCTAGTCAAATACACTGATACGGAGGATACTGATTCTAGGGCCATGGAAATGCATAGGGGAAGGGATGGGCAGCTAGGATCATGTTAGTCATATACTGTACTTAAAGTGTGCACCGCCCATACAGATAGCAAATACCTGAATCACAAGCGAACACTTACTGTCATCCAATGAAATATTGAGTATGTCTTCTAGTCATATATGCCTAATATAAGATAAGTGACTTGATACATGACTGTAGTGTTCCGATTTCAATACTTATTTATTAGCTATAACGTTAAAGATAGCGGGCTACGGGACAGCGTTGGCTAACCCGTTACAGTCATGTTTATGACTAGTTGACGATATCGCGCTGTCATAAAAGATGATTGAGATTATCATCGAGTATCAAAAGGCATGAAACGCCAACTAACACGTTAGGTAAATAGCTAGGTAAAGCCGGACCAGCAAGTTTACACTTTGGCAACTTAGCTACGTTTGAAGGATGCAGTAGCTAGACCACGAAAAGCAGCCCAATGAGATGTAACAGTTGGCTAACAGCTAACACGCTAGCCCGTACAGTTCGCTTAAGTTGCTAACCGTTTAGCTTAACCAGCCAGTAACACAACACATATGAAATTGAGTGTATCATCAAAATAGTAGGACTACTACTGTTACTGAATTAACATACTACTTCCAAACAACCGAGATTTATTTTTCATTACCTGAAGCTGATAGGACTCAAATAAGAGATCAAAGATAATAGTAATTTCTCCTCTGAACACGATGTCTTAACTCTCCAATTTCTCACTCAGCCCAAGGGCGGTAACACAGGAAGAGAGCAGCAGAGCAAGCGCTGAATGACGTCTGAATGGACCAATAGACAGAGTTTTGCGAAATATGAACCAATGGCGTTAATAAGCCCGCCCTGTTATCTGTAAGACATGCCAATAAAATAAAACCAAATCAAATAAATACAACAAAATAAATCTGTAGACGAATTTTATATTTGGGGTAATTATTTATAAATGGAGAATAATTTCTACTGTGCCATACGGTTATATGAAACAATTACGCCATTCTTCTATTTTTATTTAATTTTTTATTGTGTGCGTGTTTTGATTGTTTGAACATAGAAAATATCATAAAAATATCATAAATATCATAAACAGCATAAAAGGTATTTGTGGTTATCACTGTCCTGTTTTAGAAACCAGCGTCTTTTAGGTTTTAGTTTCTTGACTGAGGACATGAGATTTGCATCCGGAATTTCGGGGATTACTGAAATTCAGGGAATCTGTTCTTCCTGGAATACGGGTACCCAAAGCTTTGCATTTATTTATCAGCCCTATTTGATTGGAATAAAATGTAACATTTAAAAAAATATTTTATATTTTTATTATAGGTTTGCAGCAGGGGTTACATTTTCTTAATTTCTTAATTAATTTTGATGATTAAGTAATTAATCATAATTAAGTAATTTCCCAAACTTCCCAAATGTTTGAAACTATATGGACAATAATTCCATGATATATTTGTGGCATATGCTGCATTGCCCAAAATTGTAAATTGCAAATCTGGACAACATGTAATTGTGTCATATAAAGAGTGAAGAGTGAGACAATCAATAAGTCAATGCAATATAACGAATAACAATATAGAAAAAAATGGAATTGTAATACCTTAAGATCACTGAAGTCGCTGTGTTCAAACCAGAGTAAATAATAAGTGTAAAAGGCTAATATGTTTCAGGCAAAGTGTAAAAGTATTTTAATTGTAGCCTGCATATCACAAAAGGTGTCAAGTATTTCCTAGGTGCCACAAAACAGTGGTCAACAAAACATGGCAGAGAACTGGGAAACAGACTGCATAAAGACATACAAAACTCTGTCAGGCAGATTGTCAATATTGTGTCTCTGGCTGCATCTACAGCATACATGTAAATTCCATTTCACATCTACTGTAAAAATAAAACATATCTCTTACAAGCACACGTCTAACTAAAACCCATCTGAATGTACAGAAAAAGGAAAACTTATCATGTTTTCGCTACTCTGTGTTACACAAAAGAAGAGATAATATTTTAAGTATCTTCCAGGCTCTCATGATATACAGTAAATCCTGTAACAAGCATGTTCCCCACCTAGCACATAACACAGAAACTAGTAGAAGACGCAACTTCTAAAACATATATCAGTAGCCATGGCCAACAGCATAGCCAATGCTAACTCATACACCGATGACAACCAAGCTGCCTTGCAAGCCATTGGCCTGACCCACCAGAAGCAACTTTGGGCTCGATATTTGCAGTCGTCTGTTGTTTTTTCAGATTTTGGCCATTTATCAGCATCTTTATTTATGCAGTACCTTCCGTCTCTAAGGGGCATATAAATAACCAGTCATTCACTTAGACAGTCTACTTTGGTTTTGTGCTGGGGTTTCAGGCAATTCAGGAGCCAGGAAACGTGGCGGCCACGTTACAAACGTAGTTGAGCCTGTGATGGTCTTAGGAAAATAGAAATCAGCATTTCAGCAGCCAAGTGCCACATCATTTACATCTAATCAGGCAGATTGCTCATAACCTCACTGACATGATCTGACAAATGATAATAATTAGAGACACACAGACAATTCTTAAAAATATGGTTATTCTGAGATTTTATACTTTCAGTCCATCTTTTTTTTAATTACCGAATTATGTTTTGCATGATAGTCTATAACAAAAAATATTTTATTTCATCCCTGACACAGGAATTGCAGTTGTGACACGATTCCGTCATGATACTGTATATGTATCATGTAATTTATATTCTAACAAATAGTGTGTATTCTTAAGTTTGCAAAAGGGAGTACAAGTTTGCTTTTATCTTTTCGGTCCTTAAAAAACCTCTGGCCCAGACCGCTAGACTTTGAGTTTACCGTGGTCTACACCGCCCTCCTTCGGCAGCATTGGCTCACTACACCAGGGCCTCGGCCTCGTCTTGACCCCGGAAACAAAACTTTTCATCACGTAGCAGCGATTAACATCTTCCTGTGGGGCACATTTTAGCACAGTTTAGAAGAAATGGCGGACATGGATGAGTTATTCGGGAGTGATGGAGACAGTGACAACGATCAACGAGGTAAAGGTGTTTTTCAGTAGGTAAAAGGTTTATTGTTTAGGATGTTAGCTGTGTAGGAGCCCCGACGTTTTCGTGATGCAAAACGGAAATTAGCGTTGATCGGGACAATTGAACGCATCGCCACTGGGCAATTAGTAAACGGGAACTTCGGGATGTTTTCTGACAGGTTAACTTTAATGTGAAGAAGTGTAGCGTCGTGTAGGTTTGTTAATTCGTTTGTGCTAGCTAAAATCTGAAGTCCATACAACGAATGAAACTAGTGTGTGAGCTGAGATGGAGGTCGTTCTCACTAACAGTTGCATTGAATTGCAGGACAAAGCCTGTTTTCTCCTGTTTCCTGATTTTATTTATTCACCAACCTATGCAGCTGTTACCGGCAGGAAATAGTGTTTACAAAGCTAACATTCAAATATGGTTGACAGAATTTATTGTAAAATTTCCAAGTTCTTTTTTCGAACCATAACAGTGCATAAAATAACCTAAAGAATAAATCACATTTCTTTAGCAGTCGAGTTACTGTATTAATCAAACCCGTTGAATATGTTTGCAGAAGAATTTTTTTCAATTGGATTTCATCAAAACTGAACATTATTGTCTTTGTAAAGGTAGAATTGATGCCTGAGCGGTTGCTATAATAGGAAATCAAGGAAGAAATTGCATAAATAATAGAAATTGCTGTTGAAAAAACTACCTAAAATACGGTGATCAAGTACATAAAATCTGCATGAATCAGAGCTGCTCTTTGATTAACAGCATTGCGTACAATGGACTGATACACCCAGGGATGATAAATGGAAGTGCAATGTTTCTCAACTGTAGACAGTAATATAACAAGCATATTTCTCATGGTATACATTGTCGAAATTTGAGAATATTGTTAAGGAATCAAGAACTGTGTAGACACATTTGATAAAAGTTATAAGATTAAATATCCTATATCTTTACATATATCCTTACGTCTGTTTTATAAATTTTTTAGAGTCTGGTTCTGGTTCTGGTTCAGACTCAGATCAGGACAGACCACAATCTGCCAGCAATGCCTCAGGTAGCGGCAGTGACAGTGACCGCGAACGAGATGATGATGACGAAGACGAAGGCCAGGAAGAGGGGAAACCCAGTATGAACAAGGTGTGTTTGATTAATGACACTCAACATAAAGAATGGTGATTTAGGCCTTGCAGTGCAAAAAAGACCATGCACTGATATGCTCTGCTCATTTATATCAATAAAGTGAATTCTGTCATATAACATGGTTATCACAGAGCGCTGTTTTCTGGAAAACTGTGGGTTTGATTCTGCTCGGCCTCCTACCGCAATGTAAACAAATATGCATTTGGCCCACCAACTCCTCTGTTGGTGGTTTGACCCACACCACAGGTCAGTGTCTTTGGGCAAGACACTGAACCCTAAGTTTCGGTGGATCATGGCAGCTGCTGCCATCTTTGCATGTGGGTGAATGAGAAGCAACAGGCAAAGTGCTTTGGATAAAAGCGCTACAAAAACAGACTATTTAAGTTTACAACATAAATGCAAATGTTACTAAAGGTGTGAGAACAGTTTAGAAATCTCATTGTGTGAAGCATCCATTGCAAAGTTATTAGATGCAATATATTAGAACTATGCAAACGAATATAAATGTATCTTCTTTTTTTATTATGCTTAGACAACTGTGAACTGATTAGAAATTATACTGACATGGTGCAAGTTTACTCAGATAAAATGGAAAGGTGAATCCCCTTTTAAATGCTGTGCTGTCTTTCAGATGGAGAGATCTTTTATCTCCAGGTGTCAGCCCCCATGAATGAACTGTTCACACAGAGAAACACTGATTAATGTGCAGGCATTATGTGTGCCACCCTGACAGTCAAAGTGACCTGTGCTGTTACTTGCAGTGAGTTGTAGGGGTGGACATTGTGCAATAATCTACATCAGCTAAAACGACTCACCTTCCTTCCTACCTAATAGGAGCTGTTTGGAGATGACAGTGAGGATGACCAACGCAGTCAACACAGCGGCAGCGACAACCAGTCTGAACAGTCAAGGAACCAGTCGGACAACAGCATACACTCAGACCAAGGGGAAATGGATCACTCTGATGCAGAGCAGCACAGTGGCTCAGAACATGGACATCGAGACGAGGATGAAGATGAGGAGGACGGTGGCCAACGGTCTGATGCAGGAAGCCCGGCTGGCAGTGGGATGTCTGGAGCTGGGAGCCCTCACTCTGAGAGGGGCAGTGTCCATTCAGACAGAAGGTAGATTTTATTTTCTATAGAAAGTTAGCTAGTATCTAATATCAGCAGGGGGAAAAATTGTTGACGCATCTGTTCAAGATCTTGTTTCTAATCTATTAATAATTTCCTTTCCGTGTGCTTTTTCTGAAAAATTATTTTTATATTTTTTTTAAAACCAGTGTGCACAGTGATCCAGGGACTCCGCAATCAGGGGTGGCCACCCCTCACTCTGATGGAGAAGCCTCTGGCAGGGAGAACCAGTCAGATGACGAGAAGTGGGAAGGAGGGGCTAAGAGTGACCAGTCTGAAGATGAGGAGGAGAAACGTCATTACTCTGATGAAGACAGAGAAAACTCTGATGATGAAGGGCCGAGGAACGGGAAGTCAGGTACTCATAGAGACTGGTGGATATAACGGGTAAAAATTGAATGTGAACTGGATCATGATCCAGCCTTTGTGTTAATCTTGACTTATTCGATTTTGTGGAGAAAGATTAGGGTCTTATGTGAAAATTTTACTCTGGACTATGAGGTTTAACAGAAAACTCACATTTAGTTTTTCCCCACTGACTTTTTTGCATGTGGTAACGGTCATTTTTACTTTTCTGTACAGCGTGTTCCTGCCGTAATGTGGAAATGTTACTGTTCTGTTGCTTGTTGTAATTTGATTTTATAGGGTCCGCAAAGGGCAGTGATAGTGAAGATGATTTCATCCGACAGAAAAGCAAAGCGAAATCGGCCTCTGATTCTGATTCAGACAGTGATATTGGAACAAAGAAAAGTAGGAAACAATTTAAGCAAATGCAATGCAATTTAAGCACTTTTTATTGTTATTTATAGTTCAGTGTAAGTCAATTTGGTTCCACAGCAAAAAGACATGCAGCAGATGACCTATTCGGAGAGGCTGATGACATCTCCTCAGACAGTGATGCAGAGAAGCCTCTAACCCCGGGGCAGCCCCTGGTATGTGTTTGAGTCTCTTCTTCCTCTGATCATCAAGCCTCTTTAATTGTGCAGAGCATTTTTTTTTTCAAGAGTTCTTAAATCTCTTTTTCTCAGAGCCTCTTGCTAAGCCTCTCTAAGCTGATCCTCATTATTATGGGTCATTGAATCATACAGTTTTTTTTTTTAATGTTCTCTCTGTATGTGATTTCAGGATACAGAGGATGGGATAGAGGGAGAGCAGGCAGACGAGGAGCCTGCACCTGAAACACGCATTGAAGTAGAGATCCCAAAAGTCAGCACAGACCTGGGATCTGACCTTTATTTTGTCAAATTGCCCAATTTCCTGTCTGTGGAGCCCAGGTCAGAACCGTGGACCACTAAATAAAGATAATATAAATATAAAATGTACTTATGAATTCCCTTTAAAGGAAAGGGAAAAGATTAAATACAAAAAGAAGAGAAAGAAGGGCTAAGGAAAGGCATATTTTTATATTTTTAATAGACACTGCTGCTTAAAATCCTTTTTATCATGTGACTTATAATTAACATGTTGGGTCTTGATGACCTTGAAGCTTTTGCTTATTTTGATTGTCACTGAATCATCCTTTACAGACCCTTTGATCCTCAGTACTACGAAGATGAATTCGAGGATGAAGAAATGCTGGATGAAGAGGGAAGGACCAGGCTCAAACTAAAGGTGGAGAACACAATTCGGTGGAGAGTCAAGAGAGATGAGGAGGGAAACGAAACACGAGAGAGCAACGCACGCATTGTCAAATGGTCTGATGGCAGGTGTGTATTACATCAAGCTGGATTACGGGGCTGTTATACTGTTATAATGTGATGTGCTCTGTACATTCCATTTTTTTAAATGTCAACTCTTGCCACAGCATGTCCCTCCACCTGGGGAATGAAGTCTTTGATGTTTACAAAGCTCCTCTCCAAGGAGACCACAACCACCTGTTCATCCGACAGGGCACTGGACTGCAAGGACAGGCAGTGTTCAAAACCAAACTCACATTCAGGTAAAGCAGCAGCATGCCATTGTTGTAGTGGTGATAGGCTGTTATTAAGACCCAAGTCTCCCACAGAGAGAGACACACACTCTCACTTGAGACAAAAATGAGTTGCCACGGATACTTCTACTCCGTGTGGTTCTCTGACATCGGTCCATGTACAAAACAAGCCCCAGGTTGCCTCTAATTCCAAACAGCAAAATAGCACCTTTCATCCAGGCTCTATTCAAAAATTTGCTCTATGCTGTAAGTCCCTGGATCACCTTGTGCAAGCTGCCCAGGTTACTTTCAATAAGAAGTGCGTAAGCCTCTTAGCACCCCCAAGTCCACCTGGATGTTCTGCCTTTTCAGACCACATGGGACTAGCAGGACACCGGCCAAAGCTGCTTTCCTGCACAACAAACCTCTACCTCACAGACAGGACATAAGCATTTGTTCAGATTGAGTATTATCATCAGAGCAGAGTTTTGATCAGGATTAGGGCTGAAGCTGTTCAGCATATAAATTATTAGAATGAAACCAATGTTTAAGAAGCTTTGCAAATTCCCAAATAAACAGAACAAATTTAATTAATGAATTATTAACTTAAATGTAATAAGGGGCCAAACAGAGACGAAACTAAATAAATATGAGAGACCCTTTGATTTGATAGCAGAAAGCATATTTAATTTATTGTGACATTTTTATGCTTCTGTAGGCCTCACTGGCCTTGGAGTAGGATTATGGATTAACTGTAGGTTGAACCATTTAAAAACCTTGGTATGACTAGTTTCTGATTAGCCACTGATAACTGTCTGCTTATGTAGCACTTTTATCCAAAGCGCTTTACAACATTCACTCTCATTCACTCACACTGATTACAGCATTCAAAAAGCAAGGTGCTCACCTGAACAACCGCAAGCAACTTTGGTTCGGTGTCTTGCTTTAAGGACGCTTCGACACATAGCCAGGCATGACCCGGAGTCGAAACACTGAACTTGCGGCGACTGCCTCACCAACAGAGCTACAGTTAAATGTTTGTATCTTTCACTGTCAATGTAGTAGCAAAACAGTAAACTGGTAATTTCATAAAAAGGATGTGTGGTTGAGAATGTATTTATTTTGGAGAGTGTCAAAAACAGAGCCAGATTGACTTTCTCTGAGAACTGCTGCGTATTTTAGGCATGAAATCTAAAGTGGAGGATGGTTAAAGTTGCCCTGTTGCGCAAACAGTAATGTTCTTACTTAACAAGGACACGTGTATATCAATGAGCTTTCCTCAAGCCCATTGTGGTTTTTAAATAGAATGCTACGTTGTTTACATCTGTGGTTGTTTGTTAGCAGTCTTTTACTTCTCTGTCTGTTTGCTACATTTTTGTTGATGACTTAACCATTGTCACTGTCAACAACTGTCAGTCAGTAGAAGAGCCTGAGACTATTGGCAGGACCTATGCATCACATAGTCTGTTTGCATGAAACACAGAGAGAAACACAACAGGGGCCCACACATAAAAACAATGTCCCATAATGATACTATTGGTCGAAATTTCCATGTATCAACTTGTCATTTTTATGGTTGATTAGGCTTTTCTTGCAAATGAAATTAAAAAAAGGAAATGCAATTTAACTGCTTACTCAAAACTGTCTTAATGTGTGAAAGAATTTCACATATTGACACAAACACTAACGTTGGTGTTGGGTTTCTTCGGTAGGCCCCACTCTACAGACAGTGCCACCCACAGAAAGATGACTCTGTCTCTGGCTGACCGTTGCTCCAAGACACAGAAGATCAGAATCCTTCCAATGGCTGGACGGGATCCTGAATCGCATCGCAATGAAATGATTAAGGTAACTCTAACCTGCACTCTGTCCATCTGTGCTGCTGTGTTTGTCTTTGCTCAGCTCTGTCTGAGAATGCTTTTGTTACCACAGGGACAATGTACAGAAAATGTAGCATTAGGCCAGTTGTTGAGCAGCATCATGCCTGGTTACATAAAGACATAACCTGGCTTGCTTGCATAAAGGGTTACACAGTGGTCAGTGAAATGGAAATAGAGTCAGCAAATCTGGCAGTGGCTGGTTGTGTATCTAGTGTCAGCTCAGACAAGGATAAGTGATAGCATCTTTTAGTTTCCCTGTGCTCAGCTTTATCTGAAGGAGCGTGACTATGCCTGGTGAAGATGTGAAACATTAGCCTTAACTATGTCCAAAAAATGTTTTATAATCAAAACATTTTTGACTGCTAACTGCTGATTTGCAGTTACATCTGCCAGTTGGATTTACACTGGAATTTAACCTCAACTTAAGGTTGAGCAATTTGTTCTTTTTGTCTGTTTTTCAGAGAACATCATGATTATAGATTTGAGTACTTTAAAAAAGTACAGCTTATTCAGGTGAGGGATGCCCAGAAAGGGTTTTGGTTAACAAGCACAAGCTGATTGGCAGGGAATCTAAAGCAGTGGAGGATGGCAAATGTTAATACAGAAAGCACTAATACAACAAATCTGCTTTTATTTTTTCCAATAAAGTGCCTCCTTGGCAACTTCTGTTGTTAAAGATTGTTGCCTCAATCACAAAAAGACAAGAAACTGAAAGAAAGTTAGATCCATAAAGATGTTTTCAGAATACATATTTACTGGACAGTAACAATGCAAATATGGTGTTTATATTGGTTGTCGAGTACTTGAAAATGATAAACTATGGCTGAAAGCTTTGTGAAATATAATATCATGTGTAATTGTTTATGTAAAACCTCTTGCTGAAAAAAATTTAAAGCAGTTTTGTTTAAATGTATGAAAAGCAAGCAGGTTGAAGTGGCATCAAAAAACTCAACAAACCACCTCATTTGAAGCTTAGCCATAGGAACCCCATACACTGGGTAAGCCAAAATGTAGGACCCAATTAAAAAAACAAATGTCCAACTTGAAGCCAGTAATTAAAATAATTGGCTGTGGTGTTTCTCTGCCAGAAAGAAGAGGAGCGGCTGAGAGCTTCTATCCGCAGAGAGTCCCAGCAAAGGAGGATGAGGGAGAAGCAGCACCAGAGAGGCCTGAGCAGCAGCTACTTAGAGCCTGACCGGTATGATGATGAGGAGGAGGGCGAGGAGGCAATCAGCCTAGCAGCTATCAAGAGCAAATTCAAGGGTGGAGGAGGCCTCAGAGGTAAGGACAATACATTTATCAAAACATTTTTTTTAGAAATGACTGATTTCTAATGCACATGATAATTTTTCTGGTCCCAATCCAGAAGAGCGAGCGAGGATCTACTCATCAGATAGTGATGAAGGCTCTGATGACGATAAAGCTCAGAGGCTGATGAAGGCTAAGAAGCTGGACAGTGATGAGGTAGGTGCACTGTCCTTCTAAACAGACAGGGGGCAGCGCAAAGCAGCACACTGTGGAGATTGATAGGCCAAGATCTAACTTCACTTCCATGTGAACTAAAGAGGACAGCAAATATAAGTCCTACTAAAGAATATGCAGTCACTTCTGCACTAATGGTTTCTTTGGGGGGAAAGTTATGGTGCCATGACAAACTGAAATTACTGGCTGGTTGTACAAAAGCCTTCTTATGTCAGCATTCTGCGCCCTCACATCAATGCAACATAATTTTCTTTCTGTGTTTTGTTATCAGGAGGGAGAGGGGTCAGGCAAGAGAAAAGCAGAGGATGATGAAGAAGTTGCCACCAAGAAGGCCAAGAAATATGTCATCAGTGATGAAGAAGAGGATGAAGATGATGATGAATAATTCATTTTTTTTAATCATACCACTGAATTGTCAGTGCTCAGCCCCAGCAATGTCATATAGACAACCTTATTTTGTTTTGTATATTTTCTTAAACTTGTGTGTGAGGGAGTGTGTGAATCTGTGTTTGCTTGTTTATGTTGTGAACGGCAAAGGTGAAAAATAAAGAAATGGTTTCCTTATGTAACCAAAGATTCCCAAGGCTTCCTTTTCTTTTTTAACATTGTGATTCATGTGCATGAATCACACAGATTATGCAACACAATGCTTGGTCCTGCTTCCAACAAAAGGGAAGGTTAATAAGATAAGTGTTGTAGGTTGGTAAAAGATTAAATGAGCGAAATATCTATGCAACACCTGCCATTTATTGTTTAGCTCACTCGTATAACAAAACTGACAAACAACGAGACACAAAATGACAGACCCACTGTTAAAGTGTTTGTGTCTCACTTTGAAGGAGAGTTGGGACGACTTTTATATGTTTTCAGTTAACTAATCCTAGAATGAGAAAATCAATTGATACTGTGTTAAAACGTTAAGCTTCTTCATTGGGAATATCTATTTATCTTTATTTAGATATTTTAAAAAAAGAATATGCTGGTGTTCACACTGATGTGTTCATAATAGTTTTTGGACAATGATGGATTTCTGTGACGGGTAATTTGGGTCTTTTTATAGGAATTGTTACTAATAAATATCAAAAAAATGTATAGATTGTCAGTTCTATACCATATAAGACTAAGAACTGCATACTAAGTGTGCTCTTCATCAGCCAAAACCTGTTCAAAAATCCCAACAGTGATATGCAAAACATTTTTGATACTATTTTGAAATATTAAAAAAAAAATTAGACCACAGGAGAGGAGACACCACTGCTCCAGTTGTTGGTGAGCAAGTAAGGTGTTACAACTTGATCCCTTGTTAAAAGGAAATGTAGAGAACAACAGTCCCGGTAACTGATTGAGGTTCAATAGCCTGAATGACGCACAGTGTCGCACACTCCCACACACACACACACACACACACACACTGAATACACACCGTGGTTCCCAGAGACCGATAACAACAATTGGATCTGACCTCTCCCCTGGCCCTGTTCAGACAGAACTGGCTGTAGCCACCCAGAATACAAAACTGGTAAAACACTAAGTGATTAAGTCAGCGTTACATAAAATGCTGCATTCTCTCTCTTGACAACGGCTATCCTGTGCCACACTCACACAGTGCTTTAATATGGCCAGAGACTTCTGTCAGAAGATGGCAAAGTATCAGAAACCCTGCTGAGTACTGTTCATGTGACTTGTGTAGAAGAGCACTTTAAGAAACACGTTCGTGTTTTGTAAGTGTTTGGAATGTAGTTCTCAGAAAATAATAATGAAGATGTTTGGTCAGAATGAGATGTGTCAATCATTTATTGCTGAGGGCAAGTTGCACTCAGTAGTAATTCAGAATTGGCTTTTACTTAGAACCGGCCTGTGTGTGCAGATGCTTGTGCGTGCTTGTTCAAACAGCCTGCAGGGGTAAGTAAAAACTGCCTTCTCAGTATTGCACATGCTTAGGTATATATAGTACATGTTCTGACTGTTTAATGTTGCTTCATGCAAATGTTATTTGTCTTTGCTGCCTCGGAGGAGATAGTGTCATCGGTAATGATGTGCTGCATTTTCTCAGACTGCAGTGGGTTATGTAAACCCAGTTCCACACAGTGAGGATTTGGGGGAGGGGAGGAGAGGTGAAGAGAAGTGGAGGCACTGCTACAGTCAGTCAGCACTGACTGAGGAGGGATGGGACGGGGGGGGGGGGGGGGGCTGCAGCATTTAGCTCCCACCACCCCCCAACCCCATGTCATCTTTCTCACTGTATCACGTCAGCTGTTTCTCCCAGCTACTCCATTCTTCCCTTATCCTGCCTGAACCTGGATCCCATTTGCTGTAAGGAAAATACAGACCTTGGCAGAATAGAGCAGTGCAATGCAGAGAAGGTATGTTTCCACATGCACTGAAACAATTCAATTCAATTCAATTTCAATTCAATTCAATTCAATTCAATTCAACTTTATTTATATAGCGCCAATTCACAACAAAGTCATCTCAGGGCACTTTACAGAATAAAGTCAAGATTATAAAGATAACCCAACAATTCCCCCTGGAGCAAGCCATAGGCAACAGTGGAGAGGAAAAACTCCCTTTAACGGAAGAAAGCTCCAGCAGAACCAGGCTCAGGGTGGATGGCCATCTGCCTCGACCGGTTGGGGTGAGTGGAAAGGGGAGAGAGAAAAGAACAGAGCAACAAAAAGCAACCACAAAACATCGGGCAGATTGGTAGGACCAGTGGCTGCACGCTGGAAGACACACAGCTTCAAAGCCGGGGGACACTTGCAAAAAGGGACAGAGAGAGGGGGACAGAGGAGGACAGAGACAACTACGGGAGAGAACACACAGAGTTAATGACATACAGTCATTAACAGTATGAAACACTACTGAGTCTTTTGGAAAAACTCTGGTGTGACTCAGGAGTTACTTGGTCACCTTTCTGCCAATTAGACCCAAGGACAGGACATGGTCGGGTCATTATTAGGCCAGGTGCTTCCTGATGTAAACAGAGATGTGATACCCTTAGTCTCAATCTCTTGACGGATACCTCACTGGTATCCCATTATCCTGAGCGTGTTTGCTTCTATAGTGTATACCTATTTTGATTGACAGTTTAAGACATATTGTGGTTGTTTAGTGTGACTTACCATTCTTCTTTACCATTCGGAAAAATTCTTATTCAGCTTATTACATTTATAATTAATTTAATTTAATTTAAATTAATTATAGTCCCCATTGAATATGTTTACTCCACGGCGATGGAGTGGTCAGCCCTGCTGCCTTCAGCTGCCTGCTATGGCCTTTCTGAGTGGAGTTTGATTTCCCCCCTGTGCTTCCGTCAGTTTAGTTCTGACACTCTGGTTTCCATTCATAATCCAAAGACATGCATAGTAGAGTGACTAGTGAGTCTGTTGCCTGTAGGCGTGAATGTGTGCATGGACTTCTGTCTCTATGTGTGGCCCTGAGATAGACTGGGGCCTGTCCAGGATGTTCCCAACTTGTCTTAAAGTGACATCTAGAATAGGCTCCATCAGTCCCACAAATCTAAAACATTATAAGAAAAGATCAATATAGCCATTATCTATCTATTATTTCATAGTAATTATCTGTTTGGTCTCTTTTCTTTACATAATTAAATTTTATCCATTTTACAAACTTAAACGTCAAGAACAGTCTAACTCTATGTAACCTACCCTCCCTGAATTTCATACCTCAGTGCCCTTTACCCCTATCTCAGCATGTCCCGTCCTCCTGCTGGTGCTTATATAAGAGGCTAATAAATAAAATAGAAACACAATACTCTACTCTCACAACAGGATCCTCACACTTAGGCTACACATGACACTGGCCCAGAGAGAGAAACTTTTTCCTTACGCACGAGCAGGTGCGCATGGTTCATACGCACAGTTTAGCCGACTGCAATACTTCAGTATCATCTGTTTTTTTCCGTTCTGATTTGGGTCAGCCTGTTCTGCTGAAGCAATGGGTCTTAATCCGTAAACAAAGGGGTTACTTTCAGCTGTGAGCTGCTCTGCTCACAGATTACAAAAACAGACAAAATGTTAAAAACAAATAAGGTGAAGATAAGCTTCAGAGCCAGTGTCACATTTGTGCCTTAATAAACTTAATAAATTGTTTACCCCCTAGTGCAACATTAATAACTCTATTAATACTTACTTTATCAATCTGCCATTGTTTTTATTCTGCTGCATTGCATTACATTGCATATGACATATGTAAATTAAGATTGTATTTACATGCTTTATTTCCTAAAAGCATTGGCAGCAATGCTTTCTTTAAGGCACTGGTTTGAGTTGTTGCACTTTACTCAATTTAAAATTACAACAAAAGAACATGGTAATACATGTTTGTGAAGCAGAACTTTGTTTTTTTTTTTACTTTATTAAGTTGTTGCACCCACTGGAAAACAAAAAGTTTGGGGCCAGACCCAGGGGTCAAGTACCAGGGCTAAAATAAACTACATTGAACTATAATACTTAAATTCAAAATTCTACTTGTAAGAGAATATGTTAACATACCTGCACAAGTAAAGGATCTCAATACTCTCTGTAAAATAATTAACATGGGATGTGCAACTACACATGAAGTACCCAATGATTTGACCCTTCCTGACCCAGGTGTCATCCCTACAGCTTGCATAAACAGCTTGACATTGGAGATATCACACAAGATCAGGTTTGCCAGTAGACTTCCCCACATGGATTGGAAATGTACGTTTCCACATTTACATTTTAAATTTAGTCATTTAGCAGATGATTTTATTCGAAGCGACTTACAAGTGAGGTACAAGGCATTTCTACATTGCTATAGGACATGCAGTTCAGTTGTCCTTTATTTTTGGCACATTTTCACAACTTTTGGAAATACATTTTTGATATTGATACTGAGTTCATAATTCTAAATGTTTATATTTAATTGAAAATAGGTTGCACAGCATGACTCTGCTTTATTTGTTCATTGTTTACACATTGTTTAAAAGCCCATTACGATGTCACTAAAGTTTAAGAGATTGAAATAGGATTGTGCACAATAAACAATATCCAAAGGTTGCGTGTTCTGGAAGGAGGAAAACCTGGTGTTTGAGAAACAATATTGACAGAGGAGAAGAGTGCTGTAGAAGAGAGCAGAAGAAGGGAGAAAGGTGCTGAGGTCAGGTGCAGGCAGAGAGCTCACCCATTCTCCCCAGCCTGCAGTATTTCAGAGCCTGCTGCGACTCACAGCACAGTACACCATGACCTTCAGTTATCAAACCACCCTGCCAACACCAAGCCAAGCAAACTCTTTCGCTCTGTCTTTCTCTCTTTTCCATTTTCACTTGTTTGCCATCTACCCCCTTTTTTGCCACTGGTTAGATAAGTCAGGGCTTTTAGATTAGGATAACAGATGACTAATGTGCCATCTTTCATTCCTTGGTTGAGTGGTCACTATACTTTGATTGATACCCGATTGCCTGGAAGCTAGCTTCACTTTACAGCCAAATTTGGGAAACCAAATTATGTTTTTGTTGTTTCAATTTAATGCATTTCAACATTTCATACCACATTAGAATGATGTTTGCACATCTTTAAAATACATTTTGAGCTATAAATTATTAGCACAAAGTAGTACAGGTAGTTTCTTCTTCCATGGTCACATGGCACCACGGGTAATATTCAGATGGCTTTTGGGACACTTTTATTTTGATTGGGTCATGATTGATGGTCTAGTTTGTTTGTTCTTTATCTTTACTGGGCTGCAGTTACAAAATCGTCTTGCAATGGACTGCTGAGAGTGCATGCTGCTGCAGAGAGAGAGGAGGTTGTTTGTGCTGAAGGTAACATCTTTCCCTGCTCAAAGCAGGCCTCTGACAGAGGGGGAATTCTAAAATCTGGTTTTAAGTCTGTGTGTTACTGTGTGTACACCATCCCCCGATTCATCACCATTTGTAGTCTCCAGGAAATAGTATAACAATAACGTAATTACCTGTTTTCACAACCTGTCCCCAACCCCCCGACCCCTCTCATTCTTGAAGCAGCAGTGGTGCAAAATCAGTAAAGCCACTAGGTATCTTTTCTATATCAAGATATCATCACATTATGTTTGCTACTTCTGGAATTTTCCTCTGTGGATTTTTACAGTGAGCTTGTGGTAAACAGGTACTGCACTCTTCACTGTAAATGTTTTGTAAACAGCACTGTTAATGCCTTAGGCTGTTGGTTATGTAATGGTCTATATTGTAGAAAAGCAAGAAAAGCAGAATGCAGCAGCTTTGGTCATGTGGCATCTACAGCGTGCAAATCTGTATTACCCTTCGAGGCCTGACTGGAGCTCTGTGTTCACCCATAGGTTTCGTCATTGCTCCCGTTCCTATTACTTCTTTCATTCTTCAGGGGTTTTCTGAAACTTTTTAGCGATCCATACCTTTATAACCCTTTTCCCTCTTAACCTACTCCCCTCTGTTGTGTGAATAGGTAAACAAATTGGCAAGGAAAGCAGAGACCTCATGTGTGCTAAATAGATGCATGGACTTGTGGCCCTTCATCCGCCCCTTTTCCATGACTGCAACTCATTATCACCATGGATACTTCCACAAATAGAGCATCTGTTGAATGACTGCACCCAGTGCATCTGAAGGAACCTTGGTTGAGTGAACTCACACACAAACACACACACACACACACACACACACACACACACACACACACACACACACACACACACACACACACACACACACACACACACACACACACTACATTAAATTCAAACCTGAAGTGAGAGGACAATAGTATTGCTTGCTGGGTAGCCTCCTTTCAGGGCCCCTTACATGCATGGTCTGACCCACTTTCTATCTCAAACTGTGACATAGCAGATAAGTGCAGACAGAGAGGAAAATTGTTGTATGATTGAAGCATCCAAACTGGGTTGATGCTAAAGAATAATTTATAGAAAACAAAAGTTGTACAAAGTTCAAGTCCTGTTAAGTGAATGGACCTTAGAAATAAATGGACCAATGACATCAGTTCCATTTCTTTGAGCTTTGGACACAGAAATGTTTGTTTGTTTGTATGAACAGTCTTATGCTTTTTAATAAAATTCCTATTTGTAATTTTTAGTTTCCTAGCATTGTTTATAGGACAGTAACTGCCCTAATCAGTGTTGAACATAGTTTTTACCATGTGGTTGATCTGTAGATAGTTGCAGGGAGTAAAACCTCTGTTAAAGCTTTCCATCAGTTAAGAGGATTGATCTCACATACCTTGGTGAGGGGATTTTCTCTTTCAACATTATATTAACAATCCCAGCTCAGCACACAAAGAAACACCACCGAAACAGACACACATAAACCCACGCACACACACACACACACACACACACAGACACACACACAAACTCTTGATCTTTAAAGTAGGCCTAGTTAAATCACCTTAGGTAATATATTATCTATATATTAAACTTTTCAATTTATATTGACTGAATGAATTGCATAGACTCACTTCCCATTTCAGGAGACTTTATACATTCTACATTTCCGCAACAAGTCTCAAGAAATCTCCATTTTTTTCTCCACTGCTTTTTTATGACTGCAACACCTGGTTCTTAGTAAAGATCTAATATTTAACATTATTGGGAGAAATGTCTGAAAACTGCTTTTAGTACTTTCATGACATGAATTTAACATTATCTAAAATGTTTTGAAAGGATAGAGATTTAATGGATAGGAACCAAATCATCCCTTAAATCAGATTAGCATGTACAAGCGTTTCAAACAACAGCAATGACAAACTTTCTTAATTCACTTCTATTGTTTGATTTTCAATGCAGTAAATGCAGACCTCTTGTATGTGTCATTTCCCTTTTGTGACCCTGTTCCTATAGAGTTCATATACCAAAGACTGATTTATAAAATACCAGCAGGATCCGGTAAACACTCTGGGATCCGGTCTTTCTCTTAGTGAAGAATCCACAAGTCTGAAAGAGAAGCACAGCACATTCAGTTAAGGGCTCAGAGTTCTCCCCTGAGTCTTTTCTCTACTCTGAAGTAAACCCACCTAAACTCTAAAGCAGTAGGCCACTAAACCTCAATCGACGGCAATCTCTAATCACTTCAAGGAATAGTCCACTTGGGTATTAAAATTTGATTTATGGCTGTTAGGAGCACTGTTGACAAACAGATGGACCAGGACTGATTCAGTACTGTGTGCTTTCATTTGTCCTTATATCTCTCTTACATTTTATGTACTGTGTAATTATCGACCCCATTACATTGTTACGCTGCAGTTGCAGGCCTTGCAACCCCATCCCAGTCGTCTCAGTTGGCAGTATGATGCATATGGAAAGTCAAAAATGGACAGTGGCATATTGGTGGTTTTAGTTCTTAGAAAAAACACTTTATGACATAGACATCGTATTCACATCCAGGAACCATAGAGATTTCTATCATGTATCAAGTCCTGTTTACATCCTTTCCTTACTATACTACTCCTAACTAAACACCTAATTTCTTTTGTCATTTCCCACATTAATCAGATAGACCTGTTGGCCATGACAAGTCTCCTTGGCTAAACCAGCCACCAACCCTGTGAAAACCTCTCATTAGTTTCCCTGAGTTTTTTCCTTTTTTTCTATTTCACCATCTTACTGTCTGGACTTATTTTATGTCAATCTTTCTGATGGATCAGCAGTAATATGACTGCACATTTACCATTTTCGATTTTACTTTTCTCTTAAAAACAACTTGCTTCTTTCTCTTATTGAGAAGGTTCCCAAGTATTGAGTTTACAGGGAGAGCAAAGTGGGAGAGTCAAGCCTTGCTGGAATGGACAAAGCTGTAAGAGCCATCAAGCCACATAGCAATGGAAAATGTGTGCTAGTGCCTGCTTTAACACACAAGGGAATATTTTATAATATGTATTAGTTCTACGATAGTTAATGAGTGAATTAAAGTGGACCTGCACTGAAACTATATGGTTTACTTCCTTAGAAGTAAAAAAAAATAATTTATGTAAGAAGAACAGTGACTGTTATTCAGCATACTGTATGTTTACATTTATCAATTGTATATAATTTAAAAATAATTTAATATATGAGGTGCACTCAGGCAACAAGAAAAACTGGTGATCGGTTGGTTTTAGGAAGATGTGTAACCACAAGAGTAATCTCATTTAAACATGACTTTACAAATCGAAAAACAGGACAATGATATACAAAACTACATGTAAGGATGTAAGTATTTAAACAACCAAATCTGCCCTAAGACTGAATAATATTTCTCATGTATGATGTTAGATGTGTTATACAATGGGAAATAACTTGCACATGTCATTAGGTCTCATAGCAGGGGATGACCTAAAAACTGCTCACAGATTACAAAAACAGACAAAAAATGTTAAAAACAAACAAGGTGACCCTCTGTGGAACAGCTTCTCCAGAGCCAGTGTCACTTTTGTGCTAAAACTAAACTAAAGAGAGAACATGACCAAACATGAAATCCTATCTTAAAGTAAATTAAATCCATGAGTGTAGACATTGTGCTTTAAGAAAGTGTGCTATGCTTTCTGTTCTGTTCCGATATTGTTACATCGTATAACTGCCGAAACATTCGCTCATGCTTCTGATCACTATTTTTTTTTATGCAGACAAGCATAGTCCCATTGCAGTGATTGTGTTTTGCAACCTTCTTTGTTGTCTATCTATCTATTTTTTCAGCGGTCTCTGTAAAACATAGATTTCCCTTTGAAATTGGCACTTTTCTATTTCTTGTGTAAAATGTGTTCATTAAGACCCCACAAAACGGTGAGAACATCTGTGAGAACAGTGCACACATAGGCAGAAGACATGCTAACAAAGCCCTAGGCTCTCACTTAGTAAAAGCTACCTAGTGTGTAAGTGATCCTTCAGCTTTCAAATTTGATTCCATTAGTGGGGAGAATACCACTGTCCTTTCAAGAGTTTTAGGCAAACCATGAACTTAGTATCCTGACATGTCAACAGAGCAACAAAGACAGAAATAGAGCAGAGGGTCTTTGAAGATACTCAGTCATCCAGGTCATGGCTATCACAGAAGTGTGTTCAGTAGCAACTAGACTTGCTTGTAGTTGTTGAACAATAATGGAAATAATGGCAGAAAGATGGAAGACAACTCAGAGAGAATGAGTCTATATGTATATATGAAACTGAATGTTGAAAAACAACCTGTTTATCATGGTCGATCATAACAAGGTTTTCCCTCTGTTTGTGCTTTCTACATAAAACCGAGCTGCCTGTCCATATCATGCACTTGTGTGGTTCTCCTCTGCTCTGCAGTTTGAAAAGGAACAGCCTACAGAGCTGAGCTGTTCATGCATGACTAAGATGAGTTATGCAATTAAATCAAAACCAATTTCTCTGCTTACCTGTCTGTTATCATACAAATCAATGTTTCAACATATTACTATTCAATACTGTCTCATAAATCTGATTTATATAATGCAATAACAAAAATATTTTTGAAGAAAACATAGTGTGATCTGGGTCACAATCAGCATATTGAAAAGTAAGTGGATTCTTTACTTGCCTGGCAAGCTTGTGGTGCCGATAAGAATCCAAGAAGTCGCTGCACCAAATTAAGAAATAATCTGATACACAATTCAAAACCACATACTGCAATTGTTTTACAACTCCAATTCCAAAAGTTGGAACAATATGTAAAACATAATAAAAACAGAAGGCAATGATTTGAAAATCTTATCAACCCAAATTTTATTCACAATATTTCTCCTGATGTTTTCAATGCAGTGCCACCTGAGGGCCCAATAATCACATGAATCCATTTTTGACCTTTCGCAAACAGATTCCTCCTGATTCTCTGTATGTTTAGATGATATTATGTAAGGTAAGTTAAAGTACTTTATTTGTCAGTATACATACAATGAAATTGCTTCAAATGGTCAGATGGTAGGTTAGTCGTTAGCCGTTCTGACTGAGTGCACCACCACTATGGGCCAACCTGATCTGGTCCCTAACACACATTTTTAGCATTAAGGGAAACCGGAGCACCTGGAGAAAACCAGCACAAACACGGGGAGACCATGCAAACTCCACACAGAAAGGCCCTTTCAGATTTTTTTACAGATAAGGTGAGATGGTAGGATCTTCAGAGTCCACACAATTTTACACTGAGGATATTTTTTCTGTACTTGTTCCATACTTTCTGATACAGTTTGTTGCAGATTGGTGAACCTCTGTTCATCTTTGCAGTCAAGATGCTCTGCCTCTCTGAAATGCTCTTTTTATACCCAGTCATGTTACTGACCTGTTGCCAATTAACCTAATTAGTTGTCAAACGCTCCTCCATTTGTTTTTGATTTGCTGCAATTACTTTTCCAGCCTCTTCCAACTTTTGTAACACAAAAATTCTAAATGAGCCAATATTTTTCATGAAATGGTAACATTTCTCAGTTTCAACATTTGATATGTTGTTTAGGTTCTATTGTGAATAAAATATGGTTTGATGAGATTGCATTCAGTTTTTATTTACGTTTTTACACATTCCCAACTTTTTTGGAATTTGCGTTGTAAATTGGATTTTTGCACAGGTCAACCACAAAAAAACAAATGAGATTTAGAGATGATTGGACTTGCATTTGGTCAGGGTAGAGATTTTATGTTTTCAATCTTTTTGTTAAGCTAGGGTACCAAGCTGCTGCCTGTAGCTGTGTATTAAATGGACACAGGTGAGTGCTGTGAAGATTCTCATCTAAGTTCAGAATATTTTTCGAAGTACAACAAACCCTGTATATTGATCAGTCTCATCATTTCTATAGCATATATGCTGTAACATCACAGCACATGTGTAGATTTAGACACAAAGAAACATGGTTCACCAACCTCTAGAGGGGAGAGCAGTAGTCATTCACCCTTATGTAACCACTGGAGTATGATGAGCTCTTAAAAGGATTTTTGGATGAACTCTGCACTAGCCAATCTCCCAATGTAATCCTTCTTGATAAGAGTTATGCAGGCTGCAAATTGTTCAGCAATTGCGAAGAAGAACCCTAATTCCATTTATTTTTAAAATTATGTAATGTATATAATCTATGAAAACACATGTGCACATTAATTAATTACAATGCTAACACAGCAACACGTCCTCCAACTTTAATGCCCATATAGATTGTTTGTCCCTACATCCCTTACAGAGGTGCCAAAACAAAAATTGTGCGAACATGGCAGTTTAGTTGACTTTAGGCACAAAGACATCGCAGTTATGTTAGGGTTAAGTAATAAATAAACATTAGGTTAGGTGTTGTTAAAACCCATAGGTTTTGCTTAAATTTGGATGACTTATGTCACATTCCTTACATCACATGACTTGTTACAGCAACAAATAGTTATTTTACACTGAACCTGAACCCCAGTCTTTTTGTGCTTTGTTGACCCATCCAAGCATGCCAATCTACCTGCAAAGTTTTCTGTGGCTGAATACTATAATACCATGTTATGTTTGCTACAGCCACTAGACGTCGACCCGTACTTATAAAAACAATCTACGTAGTCATATTTTATAGGAGGACATTGCCCTGACACAAGTCTCCAGGTTGCCCAATGAACACACACCTCAGTTGATTCAGAAGATGCAGCTTTCCATGGTTTAGGATTACAAGTGTTTGCAAAAAAAAAAAAAACCCAGATCAGTATCCTCTGTTAAATGAAAGACTCGGTTTAGTCAACATGCAAAGTGTTTGTACTTCGTGTCCATTGACACCATCCCAGTAATACATGGCAATAATTTCTAGGCCAGTTGATAAACTGACAGACCTGCTTATTGTTTGACTGGAATAGTTTATGTTTAAAGCACCACAGATAGTAACCGGAAACAAAGCCAGACTGAATCTGCAACACTGGACCATTTTTGAAGGATATACTTCACATAAGGACCCTCTGCATTTTCACATCAGGTGGCCAGTTATATTTCAGCCCAGAGAAGTGTAAATGGCCAATCCAATAATAGTATATTGAAGCCATTTTATCAAATGATTTGTATGCAGGGGTGGGCTGATGGCAGTGACAGCTAGGCTAGGTTAGGCAAAGATTGTCCAAACAAGCCCGTCATTAGACCCCCACTTTCCTGATAGAACTGAACATTGTGTGCTTTTCCGTTGTCGCAGTGTCAGACACACAGAGTCAAAGCAGGAAGGCTAAGGAAGCTAGACAGTGTTAGCAGCTGTAGCACTTTTCATTGACTGCTACCACGGTTAAAAGACAGATCGTATCCCGTGCTGGTAATTGTAAAACTGCTGGCTGGCCATATTCTACATGAGCCCAATATTACTACATACCCATGCACTCTGTAGTCCTCCCGAGTTTAGCTGATGGGAAACTGAAGAGGAATGGAGGTGAGCACACAAAGTGATCTGTTTGAGTTTCAGATTTAGGTGTGATTAATGAAGAGCGCTGCTATTCAGTGTCCATGACACACTCTCAGGAAAGCAGCCAATCAAACCTATATGTACCGGTGGTGTGACCTCATGTCAGATAAAAGGATTGATGCTGTGACTGTTGAAGATTGGAGAGCGCTGCCGAAAGTCAGTAAATGGATATGTGCCCGTATAAGGAAAGTTTGAGAGGAGAGATAAGAAGAATGTTATGTCATTTTTGAAAATTAAGCTCCAGGTCTGGGAACAGCATTGTGGCATGTACTTGCATAAGTATTCAGAACTGTAGACAAATACACACTCTTTCACACAAAACACCAGTGTTAACATGCAAACATACAGTTATGTCATTTACTGACACTACACACATTTAGATAGTGGACAGGGAAAACTTCTGGTATGGGACCAGCATCATGGACAAAACTGACTGAGGGGGACAAAGGGATTATGAGATGTGTTCAGACAGCAGAGTGGAGATAATGATGAAACAGGATGTCCTTGATCTTATTTGAAATCCAAATATTATGAGTAATATGATCTCGGAGACAGTAAAAAGAGAGTGAGATTACAGGAGTGGTGGTAAAATTACCGCACATCTACATAAACGATATTACACACCACATTTTGAATGGCAGCTGTCTGATATCTATCAATCTCTGTCCGTCACTGCTCTAAACATAGTTATGCCTCAATCAATACATTCCTGCTATATTTGTACAAGTTTTATGGTCACTTTAAGACAATGAACAGTGATCTTCTGTAGACTTTGTTCTGCCAATTCTGTGAAAGAAATCAGACAGCCTCTGACTTTGACCTGGTTTTTAATCTTTATGATTTTACGGCCTAAATAATCTCCACAATAAAGGTGTGTCATCAAAATGCCTAAGAAGAAAAGAGGGCAAACTCTTAATCATAGCCATTAAAGTTGCTTTTTTATTCTTGTAATACCTGTCTAAGAGGTGAGAACACGTATAGATTCTTCTAAAAATAAACAAAATCTATAGGAACAGTGAGGTAACAGTACAACCTACTCTAAGACAATTACTTTAGTTGTCTAAATGTGTGCAGGGAAGCGGCACCACTCTAATTAGCCCTACAGCTAATTTTAAACCAGATTAATTCACAGTATGTCATCAGAAAACACATGTCAATAGCTGGGAAATTTGACCTGGGACAATGATTTCGATAACATTAATGTAATGTTGAGCGTATTAAATAAATTTAGACACAAGGGCGCCTATGGGTGATTATGGTTTGTTAATCCTGGTTAAGAAAACGTCAGATTCCAAAGCTTCTGATCCTCTTACATCACCACCAAACACCCAGTTTTATCTTTGACCTCAAACAAACAAATGGAGTGACATCAAACACACAGCATACACACAATAGACACAGCGTCCTAGACAGATCACTTAATGATTTATCTGCAGACTTGACAGAAATTCTTGTTGTTTTTATGGGGGCATGCAGGAGGTAAATCAGGTTACATCACATCATAGAAAACTGCTTAGACCCCCAGCACACACACACACACGCAGATACATAACTTCAGCTTTGTGGGTTATGGGATTCTCCACTAACTGAGTAGAGCTGAATGAGCTGTCCTGCCGACAGACATAACAGCAATGCAGGAATGTGTGAAGTTTTATTCCTTATTTGTGAGAAGTGGTGTCCTCAGTGCTTATGCAGGAAGAAAGCACTGAAACGAGAAATCCAGTTTGCTCTCAGTTAATTGGTATGTGGAGGAGGTTTTCTCCAAAACTTCAGTAGAGGATGAAAGAATTTTACAATGAAGCAGTCACACATAAGAAGTGGAATGCAGATAGAGTTTGACCACACTTAGTCCAAAAACCAAGTACTGAAGACACAATCGCAATGGGAAATGTAGAAGAAACTGCTACCTGAGATGCATGGTATCTAATGTGATCCCGTGTGTTTCGACCCTGGTCTTGCAAAGGCCAAATGGTCACCAAATTAACAGGTTCAGTGAGACCTCATAAGGGTAGAAGCAGCAGAAGCAGCAGAGTTCTCCACCGATGAGTATTAATTGAGCAGATTGTGTTGCTTTGGTAAGTTGTGTTATGTAATGTTCTCTCACTGCACTAATTAGGATCATCAGTTATTAATTAAATGGTGTTTTTCAGCTGAGCCCAGCATTGACAGTTTCTTTCATTTGCTTAGACTCTTGTGTCCACTGTGAAGTCACATTTTAGAATCAGTTAACACACTGGCCAAAACAGGAGCTCACTCAAAATAATACATTTTGTTTGCAAAATGTTCTTACACTAACAAAGCATAAAAAACATGCAACAAAAGCAAACATTTTCCCCCAACAACACAACTTTTTAAACTTTTTTACACTCTTTCATACAGTTACTGCACAATGGACAGCAAAATACATCTATAATTTTCCCAATATCCAACACGGATTTTACTAGAGTTCACAAACACTGCTGCAGTCTGCTCATGTGCTTTGGAAAGATTTCTTGATTCATTCCTATGTGCACCTGTCTCTCTTTGACATGCAGGAGCTACATTGAGCATCTATACTTGACCAGTTCAGACACTCAATGTGGTGTATTATGGTGATGTATCATGTCTTCAGTGTCTTCAGTGAAAAATAATAACAATTTCATGAAAAATTGGGAACATTTGTTTTCTTTTGTTTACACAGTCAATACACCAAAGTTTTGGGTCACTGAATTTTGTCTGTTAACTGTTTTAAAAATGTATGAAAACCAGTGTAAATGTGTTAACACATTTGGAAGAGAAGATTTCTGGTGTGCTCAAACTGTGATGATGAAGATCAAGTGGATCACAGTTTCATTGAACGCATCTTAGCAATTGAGAATCCTGTAATCCTGAACGTAGAAGTAACAAAAGCTATATATACATGAAACAAAAAACATAGCTTTGCCCTTGTCCTCATATGTTTGGTTAGATATTTTTATTAGCTAATCCAGATCTTGTTTAAAGATCAAATAAACTCAGATACACATATTTCTCTACTGTTCAACAATCTGTCAAGATGCCAGCAAGCTGGCCTATGACAAGCAGATCAAGACAGACAACAAGACAGCCCTGCCAGGAAGATCTGCATGGCAGGTGGAAAGTGGCAGACACATCATGTGATATTGTGAGTATTAGAGAGAACATTGGTTACAGAAAGGAAAGATATTTTTTATAGGGCAGAAGGAAAAAAAGAGAGCCATAGTTTTCCAGAGGAATCAGCAATAAATCTTCTCTGGCTTTTGTACAATTGCAACTTCATGAAACCCCCACTGATGCTGACTGGGCCTACTAAAAGCATTAAAAACACAAAGACTCCCCTTTGGAGGGTTAGCAGTGCAGTGGTTAGCAGTGATCTTATGTCAGGAACACGTGAAAGTACATGATACATGAACAAGAATATTACATGTGGATATGCTGTAATGGGACACAAATTGGCCCTATTAGTAGAAGGGTGGACACAGTTTTTACTTTTAAAGATTTTTATAAGCCAAAGAAATGCAATGCGGAACATTCACATTCCGATGATACTTTTGTATCCCCTTTATTGGAAATCATGAATCACTGGAAGTGGTTTTGCAAAAATCCCACTAACAAAAAAGAATATATTTCAGTGAATGCTGAAAAAAGGAGCTTTGCTTAAATTGGGCCAAAAGAAAATATGTCTATGTGAAGATTTGAAAATATGAAAAAAAGTAAGACAGAAAAGTACCAATGTAGCTGCGGAAGAGAGAGACAGAGAGGTGGTGGCAGTGGATTTTAATAGAAGTGGGTCTGACACACTGACAGGCCAAGCCATGCAGAGAACTGACTCCTCCCCTCTCTGGCCTGGCCTATATTAACTCTCCATGGAGCTCCACCTCACAACCAGAGGCACATGGAGTAGGATAACACACCACCAAGGCTCTGAGAATATACTTACATTCCCACATATATACAAGGAAGGAAATACTGGACTGCTCTTAAATATCTCCAGTTGTCTGATTGAACTACCAGGATTGGATGTATAGTATAAATTCTCCCAAATGGACTATTAACTTTGACATCATGTTGCTCGGGTCAGCTCAGGAGAATTTCAGCCTTGGTAAGTGGCAAGAAGATACAAATTTTCGTAAGAGATAACCAGACAATAATGTAACAGGTCAGTTATGTTAAGAACAATTTTGTTTTTCCCTAGACAAAAACAAATTCAACAAAGAAAACAAGTGAAACTGAGAGAATAGCTATGGCTTATGGTAAAATAGAGGATGCAGATGGAAGACTGACACACTCAAATGCTCTGTATACTGTAGGTGCATGTATTAGTGTATGCATGAGTGTAAGAGACAGTAAGAGTCACGCAACTATCATTAACAGATTAGCGCAGGTGAACAGTATGTGCATAACCTCGTTCGTCATGCAAGTGATAGTCTGTTCTCAACAAACAGCACAACTGGATTGCATCAGTGTTTGTTTTGCTTGAGACAATCGAGCTTTTCAGTAATACAGCACTATCAGTAACTGTAATTGACAATATTACTTACATTTGTATTCTTCACAAATGGTAATTCTCATGTCTCCAGGGTTACGACTCACTGTTAGAAGGGAGACCTGTAGCAAACGTTGTAATAATATCTAATTAAGACATAATTTTAATTTGTTGTGTTTATGATAAGGTGAAGGTTGTTTTTATGTCTTCATACCGAAATCTGCTGGAGTACTTTAATTATACCAGAAGTCATGGTAAGACACAGGAAGCAGCTTTAACTTATGACCTTTATTCATTTATTTACAGCAGGGAGCAAAGAGCTCTGATGGGACAAGCAAGTGCCAATAACTTATTCACAGATGTGATCTTTAATCATTAATGTAGCTTCAGTCACAAGGAACCAATGAGTCTTGTGAGAGGGTCCCAGAGGCCAGTCGGAGAGGATCATATTGTCAGCAGACATTATAAAATACATTTTCACTTGCTTGTGCAGGATTGGTTGTTTTGTTTGGAATGAAGAAGAATGGGATTCAGAAATGTCTCATTAAAATGTAAAATGTCTTAGAGAAAAAACAAGGTGCACCATCTTGACCTCTGACCTTTGTGTAGAGGAGGTTGATGAAAGCTCAAGGCATTGTCTTTTTGCGAACAAACTGTAAACCAGCAAAGAATAGAAACTGTTTTGAAAGTAATGTAATTTCCCTTTTTTTGAAAACTAGATGAAATCAGAGTTGAAATCAGTCTAACACTTTAAACTAAAAAAATTTAATACATGACTGTATTAATATCTCCCTTGTCTCTCTTTAAATGCTAATGCCATAGCCATACAAAACGCTACTACTGTACAACTTTATGTCTTTGAAAACGTTGATGCATGAGACAAAATATAAAGAAATAAGAGTAGGCCTATAATCACGTCTGACCCAACAATTCGCTCTCCTTGTCCCTCTAATAACTGAGGCCGTTTCTGTCGCATCCCTTTCGGCCTCCATCCAGTTTCTTCTCTCAATCGCAGAGCCCATCCCGGCCTGTGAGAGCCATCTGCAATCTCGGGCACATGGGTTCTCACATGGTCTGCCTGCGGATGCTGATGCAGACTGCTGCGGCTGTGATGCTGCTGCCTGCCCGCCCATCTATCCATTCATAGCATCCACAGTGAGAGAGGATCGGGGGCTGTGGAACACAAACAACAGTCTGATTGATAGACAGCACCTTCGCTGATCTTTTGAATTTGTTTTGCTCGGGATGCGTAAGCCTTCTGGGGATGAAATGTGAGAGAAACAAACCGCGCATATTCGTGCCAGATGGACTTCGTAAATCCGCGAGCCGCAGTGAGTGACCTCACCGAGGGATTTTTCACACAGGCTCAGCTACGTGCCATAATCTGAAAACAGCATCAATTCCTATTAAAGGCCAGATTCATTCGTGGACACATAGGCAAAAGAGAATTTAGTCTATGAAAAAATAAAATACAATAAACGTGCATGGATAAACAGTTCAGAAAAAAAAGAATGTGGCCCCGTGGCAACTTTTGGTAGATCATTTTTGTCTTAAAATTTCCACTGAGGCTTTGAAGGATGGGAAATTATAAACTAAAAATACAAAAAAACATTACCACTGGGTTCCCTAATTCAGGTAAGATCCGCAGCTGCCATAGGCCTGTAGCCTAACCACATGTTTTACCACATGCATATTTTTTTTTTCATCTGTTTTTGGATGCGAAAAAAAACAGAAAAGATTTCCCTCCATATCATATAGGTCTGCCTTTAAACTACAAGGGACAACAAAAAATAAATAAAAAATGGCAAGCAGCAAGACATTATTCGGACAAACATGTTAATGTGTTTGTTTGTTTTATGCAGATGTTAGCATATTAGCTACTCATAGTATTGGGTCTCTTTTTTAGTTTACAGCTGTGACTGATTACTGCTTCAAAGGTTCGATGACTACACATAAAGATCATAATAACTTTTTTGTTTATGCCTATTACTGGTATTTGAACGACGCTGTTTGTTCCTATCAAAGCCCATAATTATTGATTTAAATTTTAATCTACGAGCTACCGCTTTCAAGCGATATCCAACTTCTACAGCATTTTGATTGACTCCTGCCGCTTTCAAGTACGGCTCGGATATGCAACAGACAATGCAATGTAGATTTTATTTGAATTATGTATTTGACATGTGATAAAAAAAAAAATCACATTTATTCTTTTGTTTAAGTTAAGTTTAGTTTCAGTTTGATTTATTTATTCTTTAGTTTAAGGCTATATATATATATATATATATATGTATATATATATATATATATATATATATAGAGAGAGAGAGAGAGAGAGAGAGAGAGAGAGAAATTCCTCACTTACCCCTTCTTTTGGGGCGGTCTTACTCCATTCTTCAAGCTTGATTCCTCTACCAGAGGCCTTGGAGCTTGAGGGTCCTGTGAAGTATCTTAGCTGTTCCTAGGACTGCACACAATTCTTGGCAGAGATCTCAGATGTTGTTCCTGGAATCTGCTGGAGCCACTCTCCCAGTTTGGAGGTCACAGTCTCCAGTGTTCCTATTACCACTTGTGCCTTCACCTTCCACATTTTGTCTAACTCCTCTTCCAACCTTTGGTATTTCTCAAGCTTCTCATATTCATTCTTCCTGATGTTGCTATCACTTAAGATTGTTACATCTACCACTACAGCCTTGTTCTGTTTGTAAACAACTACTATGTCAGTTTGTTTGGCCATTACCAGTTTGTCAGTCTGTATCTGGAAGTCCCAGAGAATCTTAACTCTGTCATTCTCCACCACCTTTGGAGCTGTGTCCCATCCAGCGCATACTCACCGCAGATGTTTCAGGACACTGTGCCAGCCACTTGGTTATGGCGATCCATGTATGCCCTTGTTGCTAGCATCTTGCATCCCACTGTTATGTGCTGGATTGCATCATGGGCAACTTTGCACAGCCTGCACCTGGAGTCCTGCATAGTATTGTAGACCCCAGCCTCTATTGATCTTGTACATAGAGCCTGCTCCTGTGCTGCTAGGATTAGTGCCTTTGTGCTGTCTTTCAGTCCAGCTTTGTCCAGCCACTGGTAGGATTTTTCAATATCAGCCACTTCTTCTATCTGACTGTGGTACATGCCATGCTGAGGTTTGTCCTTCCCTGAGGATTCATGCTCTAGATAGCGGTTCTGACTACTACTCTGACTCTCACTAATGTTTGGCCTCCTTCCTTCCACTTAGTGTATGCTTAGTGTCTCAGATTATTATATATATCATGGACTATATATATATATATATATAGAGAGAGAGAGAGAGAGAGAGAGAGAGAGAGAGAGAGAAAGAGAGAGAGAGAGAGAGAGAGAGAGGTGAGATTGCACTGACAATCTGCATAGCTAACTAATCATTTAAATTAATACAACACTGCAATAACGAATTTATAATAATTAAAAACTCTTTCAGATTGTAACAAATTACTTCTCTAAAATGTGTGAACTGTGAGTTCTCACTGTAGTCGGCACCTTTCCGACCGTCCCTAAAGGTAACATTGTGACGTCAAGCTGCCTTTCATCTCTCCTCTCTGCCTCAATGGCGATAGCAGCGGTTCCGCAGAGCTGAGCTTAGTCGAACCGTCTCTGGTTTGATTAAGATTTAACATAACTAATGCAACGAGAAAGGACTGTAAGTAATATTTCTATGTCGATTCTGCCACTGATCTTTACATTATGTCGTTTCACTGTGGATTCGCGGTTGTTTCGAACGGTTTAACCGATGTCGGCTTTGTGCTGCTTAGCTGTAACAACGTAGCCTAACGTGAGTCAGAAGATCTGCCAACAACGGCTCCTTTGTTTGCGCTATCTTTGGCTCTCACTTTAACGGCGTGTTTGTAATTTATTCCGTATAAAATAAATTGAGGTATTTGTTTTTCGTATATATTTAGGTTTATGTGTGTGTTAACGTATAACCCCCATGTGACACATTTGACCACGTAGACGGAGGTCTGGCAGTAGTCTTCCATTATCGGCTTGTTTCCGCTAATCAGACCCAGCGGTCGCCAAAAAAACAGGCGCTTTTCTCATGTAAATGTCTGAATAAAGTTTTTTTTGTTTTTTCAATCTAACGTAGGATGTTTACGCATCCTCGTGGTTGCTAATGTTAACGGTGGCTCAGGTTAGCTATCTTACAATTGAATCGGTACCCAGAAACCGGACTAGCAAGCGCTTAACCGGCCGGGGGAGGGGTTAATTTCCATTTGTCACCACGTTTAAAGGAAAGAGGTGGTTGATTGATTTGTTTGGGTTTTAGCTTTGTGAATCCCCAACATATTACACTAACACTTGTACGAAGGTTAAAGTATGACTACACATAGGAGGTATTTCCTGTTGTTGAATACTGACACTGTTTTTTTTATACTTTGATTCTTGCTTACTTTAACCGAAAGTTCCTGCTATGCGCAAACATGACCAACAAAACTGACTCTGATTCGTGTTTTGTTCTTTTCGTTTTGTCTTTCAGGTTATACCCAAGTAAAATGGAGGATAGTTTTGATTGTGACTGTGGTGAGCTTGAGCCACCTGATCACTGAGGGTGGAAAGTTACTTTGAAGACTTTAGGGCCAGAATCATTTCAGTTTTAGAGAGGAGGTGATTTTTGACAGAAACATTACACAAATATTTGAAACAAGGAAGGAAAAAAACGTGCACATAGGCACATTTCATATGAAGCTGCTCAGGACCAGTCATACACTGAATGTATCTGCACTGTGAGGATGCAATTACATGTTTTTATAGTTTAACATAGTCTCTGCGTTTTTAAATTGGCCTCAAAATTTCATTCAATTGCCGTCTATAAACACTAGTCTAGAAGAACTTTAATTTAAACATTTCCATACATCTTCTATCAGTGGAGGAGTACTTTTTTTTTTTCCCCCTCCTTGTTCACAATGGAAAGAAAGTTTGACTACACATTGTTGCTCTGCATCTGAGTCCCCTGTCCAGGTGGGAGGGAACTCTGTAGTAATCTGTACAGGGGTGGGTTAGTTCAGCCTGTAAAGCAGCGGGGGAATTGTCAGAAAAATATCAGTATTAGTGTGAAAAGCTGACTTGAAACAGACCAGAGATCAACTGTTAAGCCTAAAACCGTGGCCATGGCAGAGAAGTTTGAGTCACTGATGAACATCCATGGCTTTGACCTTGGTTCCCGCTACACAGACCTGAAACCATTGGGCTATGGGGGAAACGGCCTGGTGTTCTCAGCAGTTGACACAGACTGTGAGAAGAGTGTAGCCGTGAAGAAAATTATCCTGACAGACCCCCAGAGTGTAAAGCATGCCCTCCGGGAGATCAAGATTATTAGACGCCTCGACCACGACAACATTGTCAAGGTAAGTCACAAGGGATCAGCTCAAATTAAATTCATATTATTGTGTTATGTTACTATTATTGTGAAATTCTGTACTGACTTTGCTTTTAATGACACCAGGTTTTCGAGACGCTTGGCCCGAGCGGTCGCAGGCTAACAGAAGATGTGGTGTCCTTGACGGAGGTCAACTCTGTGTACATTGTGCAAGAGTACATGGAGACAGACTTGTGTCAGCTTCTGGAGAGAGGCCTTTTGTCTGAGGGCCATGCCAGGCTCTTCATGTACCAGCTCCTCAGGGGTCTGAAGTACATCCACTCTGCCAATGTGCTACACCGAGATCTCAAGCCTGCCAACTTGTTTGTCAACACAGAGGACCTGGTACTGAAGATAGGGGACTTTGGGCTGGCCCGCATTATGGATCCACACTACTCTCACAAGGTAGGACCATTGTCAGTTAGTCGTGTATTCATGGAAAATTAGGTATATGGTTTCCATGACAACCAGTGTGTTGAAACGATGCACGACTAGAGTTCCAAGTAACGCAAACATAACATTGTTTGCACAGTTTTTGCCCACTGTGTTCTGTCACGAGATGTTTACATTATTTCCCTGTATCGCAGTGCTTCTCAGGGTGACATAGTTTTGCAGCAGGAAGTAAACAAGAAGAGATGTGGTTCTGTTAGGTAACGCCTCTGTTTTCCTTCTCAGGAGACCACAACCGTGGGAACTTTTTTGCCCCTTTACAAATATGTACAGTTAGGAGTGAAAATGCACTCATTTCCAAGTTTAAATATACAAATAATTGAGCTCATGATAATGTAGCATAACAAAGAGGAAAACTCAAATTCCTGTGGGGGGTGGGGGCAAATACTGAAATGTAGCATGAGCAAAATACAAAGTTTAGCCTTTAGCCTGGGTCAGTTTGTAGTGATGGTATTTAAAGCTTGAGGCTGCAATAGATCAGATATAAACATGCTGCAAGAGTACTTGGTTTTTCAACAACTACACTTGTGAAGGCCCTTTACTACATTTTTAATGCCATTTGAGTTGTAGAATCAAAATTGGGACTTGTGGAATGCTCTTTTTATTGCTTTGCAGCCTTTGTCTTTGTTCCTCATCAGGTCCTGTCATAATGTAAACCTGCATATTTAAGGCCAGATGTTAACACGCCATGTGTTTAATGTACATGTGTAATGCTTTCTGTAAACATGTGTTTTGTGAAGCAGTTTAAATGGTAGGAAAATAGAAGGTTGCTTTTGTCTTTAGTGTGAGGTTTTTTAATGTTTTAAATAATTGTAGCCAGGTGGAAGTCCTGCATTGCCTTTGTGTTTCTTTCACCTTATAAAGGGATGAAGAAATTCCAGTTGGAGGCCATATGGTGGTGTGATGTGAGGAAATCTAGGTTAGGAAGTCTCTCCCTCCCTCTCCATGTAGCTGCTGGATCTCCTCAGAGTACTGAGGCAGTCAGATGCTTACACGTGTCTCAGATTAGTCATGAGAAGGTCTGAAGTGGGCTCACGTGATGTGATCCCTCTGGCTGGCACTGGCTCATTCACATCCCTATACGAGGAGAGAACTCTGCTACAGTCATACATTTTAGACAGACTTATAAACGTATCTACGAGAACTGTTTATCTTTAGCACACAACCACAGTGTTTTAAAGTCAAGTCACATTTTCAGCTGTGACTTCTAGATTCTCATGAGTCATATCTTAGGTGGAGACAATGGGTGTCTCTGCAATAGGAAGAGGAAGGCGAGCACACATAGTTGTCAGGAAGAAGTGAGAATTTCTCACAGTTCACTGTAGCCAACCACCTAAACCTTCTCCCTTGCATAGGAGTTTCCAATGTGTCCATTCTTTCCTTTTTATATAAACATTGTTTTCTGATATGAAACAAATGGGCAAGGGGTTATTGAAAAGCTGCTTTAAAGGGATAGGGTCTTGTGTACTTCAACAGACTACTGCAGAGTTTTTTTGAAGGAGACAGTAAGACTGATTTGAACAAGCCATTTTATGGCTAATATAGCCACCTTATGGTATTTGTATGATGTCGCAGACCAAAATGAGGCTTGCTCAAACATGAACTCTTTGCTCCTACACTACAGTATGATGTCTACTGAACTGTGTAGATGTTAAAAAAACCCTTGGGTTCAGTTTCCAAACATTAGGGTAGACTCATCGGGGGCAAACTGCTTTCACAACCACCTTTTGCTTCTCTCTGGCAGGGTGAGCCAGAGCAGCTGGGTGGCTGAGTGCATGTTATTTGAATAATGTTATTTCTAAATAAAGCAGCGCTCTTTGCCAGTGAACCTCAGGTACTGGCGCAGTGTCAGTAGCATTAATGCATCATTCGCGTAGGCACAAGGCATTTGTTTCACCTTTTCATCCTGCAGTTTTACTTTTGTATTGCTTGTTAGTAAAACATAACTACTCATGAGTTGAGTATGTTGTATAAAGCTTGTCAACTGTACATGTGCTAATATGCTATCTGAGCTGTTTCTGCCCAGGTCAACCATAAGGCGGCTACTTGTGGTGGCTCCGAATCAAGAATTACATGAATTCAAGTGTGTTTTCTAACCCTGATTACCCTTTTCCCAGCGTGTTCTTTGTCTTGTTGTGGGAGCCTAACATTCAGCACTGGCTTTGGTTGAGCGACCGTAGTTTCAAACAAGGCTTGCTGAGGTTGTAAACTTTAACTACTGAGGAGTTGTGTAACGTGTTTAATGTGTGCCTTAGCTAAGTGAGATCACATCTGCTTAGTGTGTGTGTGTGGGGGAGAGAGAGAGAGAGAGAGATTCAGTCTTTGATCTATAACATTGCCTATTTGCCAATTCACTTACTTTGAAGTTAAAATTTTAATCTAGTAAATGTGGATGTGGCATCTTGTGCTTGCCTGTAGATCAGTGTAAAAGTTTGAGATTCTGTAGAGACTATAATGGGAGAGTTTTAAGGAATGTTACAAGAGGGTTCACGGAGTCTTTTCTGACACACAAGTATTCTGTGCTATACAGAGCTCCAAACCACAACTGCAAGGACATACACACACACACACTTGACCCAGTTATTCAGCCAGCAACAGGCCTGTCTGAAACCAAACTTTACTGGATCTAACAAGGCAAAACACTAGGAAGTTGAATTGATGAATTTCAGAGATGTGGCCTCACTTATTTTTCCAAGTCTGAAAAAAAAACAATCGTTGCAGTTTCTTGCAGCTAAATTACAGTCTCCATTGATGCCCCCTATCGTACTAAAGTTGGACCAAGACTAAAAAACGTTTAGCACCAGGCAGGAAATTTGCCATTTTAGCCTAAAGTCCTCAGGCTGTTTGGAGCAGCACAGTTTTGTCTTGGAATTGAGGCTGAGTCGGGGATCTCAGACTCCTTTATTAGGTCTGACTAGGTGTCAGTAAAAACTGCTGTGACTAATGGCAGTCAGGCATACTGAGGGAACCTGGTATGAGTCATTGTGTCAGACTGATCTCAACTAAACCAGGTGGTTATGTTAATCATCAACTGTTGCCAGAGTTACTGAGATGGCAGTTGCTTTAATGCATGTTTGTCTGTTTTTGTGGTGATTGGTTCACTTAGAAATCAGTAAAAGTACGAAGCAAGCTAAAATGTTTACCAATCTGTTCCTTTTAGTTCACTATTTATCATACACAGAATTGTCATTATGTAATGACCTGATAGTCCTTCTGTCTGACCTAATCTACATCTTTCACAGTGCTGTGCTAAGCTGGTTGCGTGATTTCTCTGCCATAGCTGCATTCATGTACATCAGGTGAATAGTAAGCATATCTATGGATAGAGCAGCAAATCTTTTTTATTGATTTAAAGTTGGCAAAAATTGTTTTCTGCAGCCCTTTTTTTTTTTTTCTATCATGATATGGCGCCTGCATGCTCTGACAAGGTGCCACTCACAAATTCAGGATAGTTTCTCTACAGCCACCACCCCATGTGAGAAAACATGGGGGTGAGGGCTGTAGCTCAGTTGGTAGTGCAGTTGTCCACAAACCAGAGTTCAACTCCCGGTCCTCCTGGCTACAAGTCGAAGTGTCCCTGGGCAAGAAACTAAACCCCTAAGTTGTCCCTAGTGTTTGCTGCTTAGTTAAAATTTGCTTTGGATAAAAGCATCTGCTAAAGGACTAATTGTAATTGAGAACATTTGATTCAGACAATTACCCTCTGTGTTAAATGTGTGAAACAACAACTCTAGACAATGTCGTAATCTGATTCGTCAGACATTGTCTAGAGTTCATATGTGGAAACGTCTTCAGACAGATTAGCAGGTTACTTGAAGTAGGGAGTTTCATCTTTACACTTTGGTTGTTATAGTGCAGAGTATCTGTACATTTCAGGATAGTGTGACCATGTACTTCTGGCTAAATAAGGGCAGAAACAGGAGCCTTGTTTATGTTTGAGCTGACCATTTTGGTCTCACGACAAACTACCACTACATGTAGGGGAGTGAAAGGGAATTGATACAGTTGTTTTACCATCTCCCTTCCCCCAGTGTGTACACAAGCACTTACAGGTCATTTTCCATTGTGTACGATGTCCTCCTCTCCCTGAAAGTGGTCAGCCACTTTGTGAAACTGGAGTGCAGATTGGTGTCACTATTGTGTCAATGTGTGGCAGTGGGGGATTTACCCTGTTCTCTCAGACTGCTGACAGGGCTTGCACATGTCTGATCTCCCCCCTTTTCATTTGTCTTTTTTCTCTGGGGGTGTGTGAGAGAGAGTTAGACAAAGACTAGGACAAAGTGGGCCCATCAAGGAGCTAGCACAGGGGTTATGAAGTTATTTTTTCTGTGAATCACATTAGCAGTACCAAACATTAAAATGCTAAGGCACTTAAAGTGTTTAACAATTATTACTTAATGAAAAAGAGTGTAGATTCTCATAACTATATATTAACTAAACACAAAGCTACAACAGCTTATTGATAAGGGACATTTTGAAGATGTCCAATTTGTTATTTTCTTCAGTCCAGCTAAAAATGTCTTGTCTCCTATCACAGGGTCATCTCTCTGAAGGTCTGGTCACCAAGTGGTACAGATCTCCCCGCCTGCTGCTCTCTCCCAACAACTACACCAAAGCCATCGACATGTGGGCCGCTGGCTGCATCTTTGCTGAAATGCTCACAGGAAAAACCCTCTTTGCAGGTAAATGTTGACTCTTTCTTTCCCATGAGTGACTCACCTCACATATAAACTTCACAGTAGCAGGTTGGTTTACTTTGAAATAAAAGTTTGTTCACTTAGTATATCTAAGCTTAAAGTCATTCTCGTTTTATTACCTCTATTCCCCGTGTTTGCAAATCCAGTGGTATCTGGGAGAGACTGCTTGTGTATGTTGAAATTGCCTTGAGGTAAACACAAGGTAAATTACATATCCTTCTAATGATCTGCTGCGCTTAGCCTTGTACAAAACAAGGCCTTACCTGCTGAAGGAGTTACTCAGTCATGCGGAGGCTGAATGTTGTGTAACTGATGTGAAGTGTCTGCTGTTTCAGGAGCTCATGAACTGGAGCAAATGCAGCTGATCTTGGAGTCCATCCCTGTGCTGCGAGAGGAGGACAGACAGGAGCTCCACAGTGTCATCCCAGTCTTCATCCGCAATGACATGTCCAAGCCTCACACACCGCTGTCCAAACTGCTGCCTGACATCAGTCCCCATGGTAAGTACTATTGTGGTGTTTGTTTATTTTGTTCTCTCCCCTCCACCCCCACTCAAACTTATTCAGATCAGAGCAGTCAGGGTCATATACATCATATGTCATCTTTCATTCTTGGTAATCTTATCGGTTTTCTTCTACAGCCCTGGACTTCCTGGAGAAGATTTTGACCTTTAACCCCATGGATCGGCTTACTGCAGAGGAGGCCCTGGCCCACCCCTATATGGCTGACTACTCCTTTCCCCTGGATGAGCCTGTCTCTATGCACCCCTTCCACATTGAGGATGAAGTAGATGATATCCTGCTCATGGACCAGAGTCATAGCCATATCTGGGACAGGTTTGTTTACTCACTTATTTCCACTAAAACCTGTGATCTTAAAATAATTAATTGTCCCTGTTGAGCCATTTGTCTTGTATAAGTTTAATTTAGCAGTGAATTGTTTGCTTTGTAAACTAAACAGTGTCAATATGGTTTTATAGCTCACTTTTTTCAGTTTAGTTGAATGGTTTGTTTTCTTCTTTCCTATTGTTTCAGATATCATGAGAGCCAGCTGTCAGAGGCAGACTGGCACTTGTACAGCACCCACGACCCAGACGAAGTTCAAGTTGACCCGAGGGCACTCTCAGATGTAACAGACGAGGAGGAGGTCCAGGTGTGTTTGAATTTAGACAAACATCTGCATACTTCTGTTAAAATATCTTTGCTTCTACAATATAAACATAGTTTTTTGAATGCTTGTTGATAAGAATCCAATCAATGGGGGATCTGCTATTGAGCTGTTAAGAGTAACAAAAATACATAAGAAACTCAAAGTATTAATCAAGTTCCACGTCCTGACTGCTTTACACTTACGGTGGCTGTATGTTTGCAGGTGGATCCTCGTAAATATGCTGATGGGGATCGGGAGAAGTTTCTCGATGAGCTGTCTTTTGACTACTCCAGTCTGTTGCCACCAGAGCGATCCTGGCAGGACGATGACCACCACGAGAACAAATACTGTGACTTGCAGTGTAGCCACACCTGTAACTACAAGGCCGTCTCACCCTCCTACCTGGACAACCTTATCTGGAGGGACAGTGAAGTCAACCACTATTATGAACCCAAGCTCATCATTGACCTCTCCAACTGGAAAGAGCAGCAAAGCAAAGAGAAGGCTGATCGCAAGGCAAAGAGCAAGTGTGAGAAGAACGGTCTTGTGAAGGCTCAGATTGCACTGCAAGAGGCAGAGAAGACCCAGAGTCCGGTGAAGAAGGACAAAGAGCAAGAGAAACACCAGACAGAGAAGCCTCAGGGCCAGCAGAACAGAGGCTTTGATTTTGACTCCTTCATTGCCAGCACCATTAAACTGAGCCTGCAGCCAGAACCCTCTCAGGACATGGCCTTGCTCAGCGATGTGGGCCTTCTGAACGAGCTCAACTCCTCTGTCTCCCAGCTGGAGGCTCCCCGCTCAGGCTCCATGTCCAAATCCATAAGTCAGGAGAAGGAGGAAAAGTGCCTGGTAAACCTCGCCCAGTTAAGTGGAGGAGGGTTAGGAATCGTCAGCGGGGACAGTGCCTGGCCTGCTCACCCCTGGGAAAACTTCGGTTCTGGGGAGAGAATTGGAGAGAACGGCTGTTTGATAGATGAAGCATGCTGGGACATTGGCAAAGAGAACCACCTTCAGAAGGAGAGTACTTACACCAGCTACCTGGATCGCCTGTTCAGCCGGAACGAAGAGGGGATTGCAGAGACTGCAGCCAACCCAGACACGGAGCCCTTCGAGGGGCGAGAGCATGATGACCGCTTCCTCAGTAGAAACACGGAGATCGTGCTTAATGTGCAGCTGGAGTCTCTGGCCCTCCCTGGATTTGACAGCAATGATGACTTGCCTCTAAAATCCATCCAGGCATCCCTAACCCCCTGCGCTGTCAAATGCTCCCCACAGATCGCCCACAAAACATACAGCAGCATCTTCAAGCATCTTAATTAAAGAAATGTATCCTCCATCACAGTGCAAAATCTAGGTAGTGTTTTTTTTTTGTTGTTGTTGTTGTTTTTTTTATAATAATGGTATATTATACTTGAATCATTTCATACATTTTTTTTATTAAGGCTACTTTAAAACATTTTTTAAAGTGTTGAGAAGGGGGGATTTGTTATAAAGAGTTTCGGTCATCACTCTGAGGGTCTCCATGGGTCTACACCCTCATCACTAAACTGGCGTGTCAATCACACGCTGAAGTACTGTAGATAAACAGGGCAGGTGAGAAGTAGCTAGAGGAAAGGTGGACAGGAGTAGAGGATTTAAGAGATTAGGTTTGGGTGTGACATAAGGAAGGATGGTGGACGATAACATTACTGTAGGCTTTTAAAGTGCTTTCAATTAGCCTTTCCTGGGAAGGGATACACAAGGTAAAATGGGTTCTCCTTTGTTTTATTTTTTTTTATGACTTTATAACATTTTCCCCAAAGAAAGCTTCCTTTATAACCCTTTTCATACTGTAAATCTGACACATGATGCCAGCAGCAACCATTATCGTAGGCGTTATTATAAATGTGTTATCTACCTCAAGGTAACAGCCGCGAGAGACACTCGAAGCCGCACTAGTGCTTTACACACTTGACCATGCTCATACCATGAAATGAAGTGGTCACATAAATGAAAATCTGTCTCACTCTAGCATTTAACATAGTGAGGTGTTTCAGTAATCATTATTTATTTCAAAAAATGTGCGATATTTATTTTATCAATGTGTTATTTCAGTGTGATTATTGAAGATTGAGGAGTTGGACAGACTTCCATTTTCATTCTGGCAATCTTTTGTTTTATGGTAGGATGCAAACTTATCTATTATGTTCTAATAGAAGTTGAGGCTTTCGGTTTTCCATCAATATTTGTCCTAATGGATTTTTATTTTTTATTTTTTTGGTTTTGCTTTGTTTTTTTAAAGGTGCGTTGGTCTAGTGGAAAAAATGCTTTATGGTGTAAAGAAACACCAGAAGTCTTAATTTTTTTTTTTTTTTTCGTGTAATGTACAAAATTGCGTGCATGGAGGCAAGAGAAAGGTACATTTAAAGTAAATGGTGACTATAATGTACGTCAGTTTTAAATGTGTTTTTTGTTAAATTTGTATGTAATTTTTCCAGGCAAGCATGATTAGGTAAAGGTGTAGCATGTAGAACACTTAAGAACTTTTTTTTTGTAATCATTGGTTCCCCTGTTCTACAGAATATCTCAATAAAAATTTACTGGCAAAGAGTTCAGCCAGTCTCTTCCTTATTTCTAGTGGAGGATTTCTCTCTGTTAAATGATCTTTTTGTAACTTGAATGTTTTATGACAGCACAGCAACAAGATCCTTGTTGAAGATGTGCTGACTCCAGTGCTGCCACCTCTAGCCTTTACTTTTAATGTCTCAAGTAGGCGGACTAAATTACACCTCAAGAGCTGGGGGCGAAAGCTTTGAGTCACCAGCTAAATGTAGCTCTGGCTTAGACTACCATGTTCCAGAGCTGTCAACCGGGTGTACAGACACCTGCTTTCGGCTATAAAACACTGCAAAGAAACGAGCAGGTTTGCATTTAAAATGTACATTTTCTTAGTTTTAACTGTAACATTTTGCCTTAAACCTTGAGAAGAAAGATTCCATCTCACTTTCCACAACAGGCAGCATTTACGCATTTCAAAGCTTTGCAATTTTAATTGCATAAGAGAGCAAGAACGTGACTGACATCAGATTGTGTGGAAATAAGTCCTGTAGCCTGACAGTATGGGGATTTAAGTGAGGTAATTGTTTTTTACATTTTAGAATCTTGGTTAAAGGAAAAGCAGTGATTACTTTAAATCTACCTGATGGTTGTATTAAGCGTTGACACTCTGACTGGTCGGCAGCTATACACACACACAGCCTCATGCAGAAAACTATGATGGACTTTATTGTGATTTCTGACCCCTGTGCTCTACAATAAAATCATCACGTGGTATTAATGTTGTGGATGAACTTGGGATGTTTTACCACGTGGTGTATGGGGCCAAAATGTTAAGATCACATAACATGGAGTGTAAAGGGATCTTTTTCTTTGCCACAGTGGTGTCTTCTATAGGGTGACCAAATTTTGATCTTTAACTGTACTACAATTGTACATTACAGCTAGAGTATGATGTAAACATTGCTATTCTAAAAGTTACTTATACACATAGAGTAATAAAATAGTCTGAAAGTTTGTTTCTGTCTGTGCCTTTTTGATCAGTGAAGCATCTTACTAACTGGGTTTTCTGCACCTTGGTTGTACTGAAATGCTTCTGTACCAAAACGTAATAGAGTTTCATTAAATATTCTGCATCTTCTCTGATTGGTTCATTTAAACAACTGTGTATTTAACAGGCTGAGAACTGGTTTAAAACGCACATAGTTCATTCACCTGACCAGACCAGAGCTTGTGCTGTTATTTGAACAAACCTTACAGGAAGGGAAAATGGTTGGAGCTTGTTTTCTAACCATAATCAGCTACAGCTGGGCTTAGTGTTTTTACTGCTGCTACTTCCTTGTGGGAAAACTTGATCCAGCTATGTGCTGTTTTTCTGCTTTGTTAGTAACAATGGAGTCATCAGCTATAGTGATTATCTGTGTACTCCAAGGGTTTAAAGGCAAAGGTGATTCTCCTTAGAACTAACATGTCGGTAAAGTACTATTAGAATTGTCTTGTGATATTCTTTAATATAAATATCACTGCACTGTTCCCACTCCCAACACCTTTCATGTCTATCCACATGACTTTCTTCCCTTGCTTGTCTCATATTTTTCTGCAGCTTTTTCTCTTTTTGTTCTCTCCTACATGTCTGTTATTTATGGCTTTTCTTTGTGGTCCTCCCCAGGTCCTGGTCTTTTCAGGTGGTGGTGGGTTAAAAAAGAAATACAACAATACTAGGATAAGCAGCTCAACTCCCCACCCATCAGCTGACCGTAGCTTAACACATTGTCTCGTAATTCCAGGAATGCTATTCTCTTTCCTGGAAAGCTACTTAAAACTCAGAGTTACAGATTCCACTAAAGAACAGGAACCGCATACAGAAGCTCCACCTGTGCTGAAGTAACTTACATAAATGTGATGACCTGCTGAGCAGACACAAAGTCGAAGCCTCGGTTAGTTATCTGCTACAAGTTGAGGCTGCTCATTATGGCTCCTCAGTGTCAGAATGTGAGTCCATAATCAGACCAAAGTTGTGCAGAGCACTGGACACTAAAGTTAGAACACAAAGTGCCTTTATAAATAGACATTAGCTCCGAGGGCTCTGCAGTTTAAAAGCTTTAACTATAAAGACCGTCCTGAACCCTGATTTTAGGCAAAGTACCATTTTGGGCTGCTTTGAAGCAGTATACACCTTCAATGGGAGAGTTGCATCTTAGTAATATATTAGTCCTCCAATATGAGAAAATAGTAACTTAAAAACCGTAAAATCACACTCATTGCAATATGTATATTCTCTATTGTAGGAGATGGGGAACAAAATATAATCTTCTGTCTATGCAATGCAACTTGATGTTTATCAAAAGGTAATATAAGGCTTCATCAGATTCTGTCAGAGCAATCACACAGGTGTTGCTAGTATCGAATTCTTTTTGTTACTGACCCTCCAGTGCGGCTCAGCAAGGCTACACAGTATGGGGAAACACAAACGGGTCACTCTGAAACTTGAAGGCAGGAGTGGAACTCCTCACAGCTGTTGTAGCATCAACGTGATAGATGTTGACACCAAGCACATTCTCAATGAAAATTTATTTTTTTTAACATGGGTGTAGAAAAAACTAAACCTGACCATTAAGCCTGAATACTAGAAAGTCCACTGTCACTGCACAGACTATTATTCCATTACCGGGTTAAAGCTGAGGTAAAAACAAACATTCACAATTTGATGAGAGTCATCAATTTGAGGAAAATGCAATTAGTGTTCAGTCAGACATGAGCACTCTGGGGCTGATGTGATACAAACAATAGTGGCTAACGCAGTAATAACACTAAAAGATTATTAATATTCATAACACAGTGTTTCCGTTGCTTACAGAGTAGCTGCTCCTGGTGAAGCACAATAATTACATGGAGATATCCAGTTTAGCTGTTTCCATAATGATCTATGTCTCCTTTTGTATGGATCAAATTGCAAAAATGCTATTTGTTTATGAATATATTATCGAATGCTAAGGAATATTATGTTGTAATAAGATAAATTACTGCACATAAATCAGCTTTTCTGCTCAATCATGCAGGTTGCCCACATGAAATGTGAGAAGAAACCTAGAGAAATAAAGTTTTACTTTGGAAGCTTTGCACACCAAACCTTCCTGAAATTCCTTCTTATAGCTATTGTGTATATAGTTGTTTTTTTTAAGGTGAATTACTTATTATTACTCATTTACAATACAATACAATATGATAAGACAATATGGCACAGTCCTGGCCTGTAACTCATTATTATTTCTGCCTATCGTGACTAGGTTCAATACTATATTGTGTATATGGTCAAAGTGTGTTACTGGTTTAGTGTATGAGTGTTTAGTGTACTTTTTACTATGTATATGTCATGTATTTTCAGGACAACATTACTAAAGTATTGAAGTGAATGATCCTAGCTAAATAAAGTAGACTGAATTGAATTATTTCACATCATTAAAAATGTAAATACCAAGTATACTACATTAAAGCAATGGATAAACATACAGTTTCTGGAATCACTGTAAATAGTCTCAGGTCTGCAGGTGTTTGGCTGAACCAGACAAAAAACAAACACAAAAACAAGATGGCTTTCAGTTCGGTTCTCATTTTCCACATTGCAGACCGTTTTCCAAGTACAGCTCACAAGAAAGCCTGTGTGCACTCACACCACAATAACAATTCCTTTTGTTTTCCAAAACAGAGAATTGAACTTTTTTCAGGATATGGATATTTTCACTGTTCAGCTTCAGTCAAATGTACACAAACATTTTAGATCACACAAAAGTACAGGAAGACCACTGTTGTGCAATATATCTGGATATCAAAGTATTCTGTAATCAGGTGTGTGTGTCTTATCTGGCAAAAGCTGTGTATACAGTATATTTCAACAGAATTCCCATTAGGCATTACAGTTATTATTAGAAATGCAGTTTCACTTGCCTTTTTATTCATATGCATTTGCACTTCTCATAAATTAGTGAACATCCTCATACCAGAGCACAACAGCAATGAGGTAAAGATAATAAAAGTGTTTGTGTGTATTCATAAAGCTACCAGGGAGCTGGGAAGTGAACAGCATTCTTGCGCTTTCTGAATGAAATTGGACTTCAACCAAAGATGCAAATACACTAACTACCTATGTGTTTATTAGTGAGAATAACGCCGCAGGTTATCAGAATTGACATGTCATCTTCACACACATTTTTCTATTATTGGATCTTTCCTTAGATTTTAAATTATTAAACCATGTTAATTGCTTTTAATAAAGTACTTTAATAATGCTTAGGTGCTCTTATTCAAGGCACTTAGAGTACTTTCATTTGATGCTACTTTATGTTTTTTACTCCTCTACATTTACTTGACAACTACTATATATATAGCTTTAGACAGCATGCAATCAGCTTTTAAAATATTAATTTTTATCATTAATCTTAATTGTACTGGTATTACGGGATCGCTGTGATTTTTTTGCAAAAATGTACTCTAGTTGTCTGAGCCAGACAATGGATCAAGTGAGTATCTTCAGACTGCTTAAGCTTTGTATTAAGCATTTTTCATAGAGAACTGAAACTGGGATGAAACTGTAAAATCTGCATTTCAGTAATAAGTGATCAATTGAGTGTCCATAAGAACCTTTACTAACTAATGAGAGAAAGGCAATACGATCCTGATGTTGAATGCAGACTCAGAGCACCTACAGTACGGTTAGTGAGGCAGGAAATAGGAAGAATCCCTCCCCAGGGCCTAGACGCAGCTGAACGGACTGGATCACCTTTCAGGGTGGGAAGGTGGCAGCTCATACAGCCCTAGGTCTGAAAGGTAGAATGACGGAAGCAGAGTGGCATTTGAACAACAGTGTCTGCGGAAGGATTGGTTTGAGCAACATGACGTGGATGGTCATGTGCCAGATTCAGTGACGGCAGAAAAGAATGAAAGAGAATTTTGACACTGTGGGAAGGAAGAAGTTAAAGGGTAGATGTCACCAACTGAGTGAGAGATCTTCCTTGCTGAACTTACGCCAAAGCTTCATTTTAGAAATGAAATCCAGTGTGTGGATCGGTGTTGCGGGTCATTTCCACACACAGAACAGCAGTTTACAAAAAGTTGTCTGCCAACAATGTTCCTGAAAAGTTACCAAAGCTCTGATATTTGTATGTTTTTTAGGATACAATTTGAAGTTTGATTAGTTAATTGTTAAATTAATTATTATACTGCAAGCATTCACAGCATTCACATTATTATTATTATTTTTATTATTATAACTTCCATCTTCCGTACATTGTTTGGCACCTAACTACTTCGGCATACTTTCAGCTAGAAAAAACGTTGAAACTTCAAGACGTTCTGGTTATAAAGGACATTATTGCATGTTTACTGCTTTTTAATATCGTTTATACTAAGATTTTTGTACTCGTACATTTAAAATGACGTCATTGATGACATCATCAATGCCATCACATATTTGCCTTTGAAGTTTTTAAGGCCAACTGCTTTGTTTCAGATTTTTCAGCTTTGCTTGGTAAAATCCTTCCAGCTCTGAAGCATTCACATGCCCATTTCTTTTTGGAAATGCAGCTTTTTGGCATGTGCTTTCTGAGCATTTCTGACTTATCAATCACAAATGTTTTCCCAATACGTCATCAAAAGGAAAAACAGCTCAGTTGCTGAAACAGTGTCAGAGACACTGCAAAACATTGACTAAACGTTTAACTAAAGACTGAACCTGTATTTTCTTACTGTTATTGTCTGGCGACATGAAATTGCCACTTCATAAAACAGCACATCCTGAGCGCACAAGATTATGTTTTCTGTGTGTAAATGAAAAGATCTGACATCAAAGTGCAGAAACCTCAGAGAATGGAAGGTGAGAAAGTGTTGTTCAGTATAAATAGATTAACATAATTTGAAAATGATCTTGACACCTTGTGCTGCAGCACACAGCCAATAATTATAGAAACATTTAATTATGACAAAGGGGTCATTACTGTTTGTGCAGGACAGACATTTATAGATTTAGAGTCATATCATGAGGGCCAAGGGTCAGATTATTATATGCTTTATATATGAGACACTTTTAATCACCCTTGTACTCACCTTGTAGCATTTGAGTTAATGGTAAAACATCAGGTAAACTATTATCCATTGCTGTTCATAACAGGATGGTTGTGAAAAAATATTAATTTTATCATTTTGATCATGAGTAATTGCCTCTCATTTGTGTCTTCATTGCCAGAGATATGCACACAGCCAAACAGCTTGGAACATGACAATTGTGCATAATGAAGACTTCAAACAGATAAATTGGTTCACATATGGTGAATGTTGGATCAAATCTGTAGAAACAAAAATGTTTTTGTCAAAATACAGAATGTGGGCTGCAAATATTGGCAAGAAATTACCAGAGTTCTTTTGTTGGACTGATATTGAGTCAGTGTAGGAAGCAACCCCACTGTCTTTGACACATACCAAAAACCAGAAAACTCAAACCCACGACCCCCTGCACCTCTGGATCTGCACTTCTGGATTAAGAGTAGCAGCAATTTAGAGCGAATATTGACAAGTGAATGTGTGGCATCCACAGCAAAGCAGAGGAACACATTCTACAACTTTAGATGAATTGGTTTGTGTGCTTATAATTGATAATGTACTAGACTAATCCACATAGAATTATTAAACCTACTTTCCAATTTCAGCATTTGGCAAAATACAAATTCTTATCTTATTTTATCCTATTTATCTCATTCTAAATATGTGCAGGTTTGGTTTAGTCCATCATCGACACACTGCCTATTATTCTGAGTAAACATAGATTTTCTGAACAAACAATGTTAATCTTTTGATTATACAGTGCTGTTTTCCAGTTGCTATGAGTGCTTAGGGATGCTGAGGATTTCAAATTATAAACCTCAAAATGTTTGTATAACTGGAGGATATTCCATGGAAAGCTGGGAGATTACAGTGTTGAGCTTCTACAAGCGTCATCCTGCACGACTGGCACCTTGATCTCTTTGGAGAAGAAAGAAGATGGGGCCATAGCTACTGTTGATGTGGAACCTGGCTTAGTGGTATATTGTAAGGATTACAAATTGAGCAATCACAGTAATAAGGACTTAACAACATTTGTTCCTGCGGACTTTATTACTCATGTTAATTGGGATTATCTTGTTAATAGATCAGAAGTGGTGGCATAGTTAGAAAGTTAACTTTGCTGTTCATATTCAGATTAATATTAATAAAAAGCAAGTTGAATTACAGGTATGGTCGCACATGCAACAAAAAATGTCTTTTGGAAAACCCATTTATTTCACTGTGCCTATACTCATTAGTTTACATACATTTATCGATCAGACTGGTTTAATGGTTTAATTGTGGTGGACAGGGGTCAGAATGGGAAAACGTGCAAAAAAAATCAAGGAAAAAGATCAGGGGATCAGTGCAATCTACATGCAACTGAAGAATGCATGTTGGAGCACAGGTGACACCACGACAAAACCTCATACAGAGTACTGCAGAGACCACGGTACAATTCCTGTCAGTGATAGCTTTGGCTTGGCTATGCATTACATTGGCCAAGCCAGTCAGGGGCTTCAATTCCTTGTTGCTGCAGTAACAGCTCCTACCAGCTGGTAATGATACCCTAATGGTGTAGGGTGGGGTGGGATCAGTGGCACATTACAAGCTCTGTGTGACTTGGGACACGTAGACCAAATGTACAAACAGTAGTGAGATGAGAGCAGAACAAGAAATTTGGCGAGTACAGAAAAATAGATTACAAAAAGGTATAGGACTGATAAGATACTGTGCGGAATCATTAAACTCCATGAAGACCCAAGGGTTGAGAGTGAGAGTGGATATTTTTTTTTATCGATTTTGGAAAACAGCTGTACAGTTTTTTTTATCTTAAATTATTCTACAGAGAAACATACAGCGTAGTGTGTGAAAGAGTGTTGAGTCGTCAGATGATGACCGATAGTCACACTAAGAAGCAACCTGATAGCATATAGAGATCCCCTTTGCTTCTGAACAGTTTGCTTCATATCATTACAAACCCTGAAGTTACAAGAGGACAAAAACATGTCATGAGGGCTGCACTGTGGTCAGAGTGTTGTGTTCATAGGTTGCCAAGACACAGTTGGCTGGCTACAGTGATTTACCTCAATAGCAGATTCTCACGAGGGTTACAGTGTTTTTCACCTGAGAGCAGATGAACACATTCACAAGCATGTACACATGTACAGTACACACAGTGTGTCAGACATCCTATAGGACTCGAGAAACTGCACCGCGCTGCTTCTCCTTTTGTCATCAAAATAAACAGGCAACAGAAAGGAATTTCTGGCACACACTGGAATTATGTTTTTGAGTTTTGTATCGTGCCGTGGCACAATGGTTTCAGATCAGAGGTCTCTGCTGTGAGAGAAGCCATCACTTTTTTGAGATGGCTTTGTCTAAGAGCAAGTGGAGAGGCTAAGATGAAGGCCAAGGCTTTGTCAGTGAAAGAGTGCACCTGGATGTCAGAGGAATGCCACCTAGTGGATGAGCCGCATGGAAATACTCAGAGGATCAGCCTCTGTTTACCAAATATCTTCAGGTCTAAAAAAGTGAAGCCTTTCACCAGGAGCATCCCCGCTTACCAGGTTTACTACACAGCCAGAGAGCTCCTGCTCGAAGTGTTGGACAGAGGGGCTGTACGGGAGCTGATCAGGAGACCTGCTGGTGTGAAGGCAGGAGCTGCCCGTCCCTCGTACAGCCAGAGCCGAGAGCAGAGCACAGAACTCTCAGAGGAGGAGTATGTTGAGGTGTTAACATGGTTCTCTATAGTCCTACAGAGCGGTCTGTCTACAGGAGACAACAGCAGCTTTGGCTCTGAGCTGACCCTAAATTTGGATGGCTGGCAGGGTGTCCTGAAGGGAAACAGCTTCCAGACTATCCTTCTGTCTCTGACCAGACTCAACGAAGGGGACAAGTTGGACACGCTCTCTGCTTTCTGTGGTCACTTAACCAGACGCTACCAGACCTTATACACACCTGGTCCAAATCTGGCTGTGAAGAAATACCAACTTTCCTACCAGCAGGGTCCTTCTTCTCTCTATCTTGCCCTCCTCTGTGACATAAGCTCTGGATTCATCTGCAACATGTATCTGTACTGTCCAGAGCAGCTGCAGAAGCAAAGTAGGAAACCTGTAGTTGAGCAGGTTGTCACACACCTGTTGAGGCCTTTCTGCAGCTGCACACACTTGGTTCAGCTGGACACCTCGGCTTCGATGATCAGCAACCTTGCACACATTTTCTCTGGCTTTGGGGTAAAAATTTGTTTTGCTCCAACTGTAGAGGAGCCATCCACAGAAACCACATCATCATCTCCACCTGCCATGCCAGATCAGCATCAACAAACTCCTGAGGACTCACTGTCCCACCCGGTTGCACACCTGGGGGGCTGGACCGGACCAGCTCTGTTTCTTTCCTCAGAAATGAAAGGATTGGAGGACGTGTTTCTCCCAGGCCTTTGGGTGGCATTACACGTGATCTGCATCAATACATTTGTGCTCCACTCTCGGCAGAGCCAGGGGTCAGGCAGGCATGTCCACCTGACACAGTTCACCAGGAATCTGGCCTCTCAGTTGACCTCAGACAGCAGCATCACCGTGCCTGTTTTGCCACGGCTGAATAGCAGCTCATACCAAGAGACACGATTATCAAATCGCTCAAAGCAAAGGTATGTGTAACTGTGTTAGTGTTTTAATTTAAGCTAATGTTAGCCTACACAATTGTACATGTTTCAAAAGTACGACAAACTTAAAAAGGGTCGGGCAAGAGCAGTGACCGAGTGATAATGATTTAGCTTTGAAAGCATTTGATTTCCAAAGATATTTATATCAAGGTCAGAAAAGCTTGTATTTCAAATTAAACAATGAAATGTGGAGGAGAGAACACATTTATGGGTATTTAATTCTTCATAGTTTACAGTTCTAAAGTGAGCTTTCCAAATCTTTAGATTAGTTGAATTGCATGATCAGCCAATCCACAGTACTTTCCAATTACAATAATTTAAAACACCCAAAAAATTAAATAATTTCACTTGAAATGGTGGAGCCCACAAATGTTTAACATTTTAACACATTTAAAAATTGAATCACATGAAAATGAAATTGCTGTTGAATCAACTACTCTGTCCAGGGTTCAAGGATATTCAGTATTTGGGGTTTTTAATGTTGTTTTAATGTATTAAATTTTCAAAACTGTGTAAAAACTATCTGCAACTAAGAGATATTTCCAATTCCTTCTCTGCTGTTACTCTTCCTGGTCTAACAAAATCAGCTATGGTCAGGTGATGGAAAATGAAAAACGAGGCTGCAGCTCTGCTGTGGGGCTGCTGGGGTGGAACATACCAGGAGTGTGCGGTTTGGACAACTCTGGCAACTCCTGCTACTTAAATGCTGTGATACAATGTCTATGCTCCACTGTGCCCCTCGTGGAGCACCTCCTGAATAAAGACACCCGCCAACAGCTAGCAAGGTAGGACCACCTACTGTCTCTCGTTCTGACGCACTTCAATAATGACGGCCCTGTTTTCTCATCAGCTTAACTTATGTTCCTGCAGGTCAAAGTGCCGCGTGGCTGAGGTGTTTGTTCGCCTGTTGCAAGAGATGTGGCTGGGAAGGAGCTCCAGTTGCGCACCCGTGGAGGCAAGGTCTGTACTGTGCTCCATCCTGCCCCAGTTCAACAACTACTCCCAGCAAGATGCCCAAGAGCTCCTCCTCTCTCTTCTCAACGCACTACATGATGACCTAAAAAAGGTGCAGTGACCTCTATTACTCAGCACGTCCCTCACCTCTGGGAAATTACTACACGTGCAGAAAGAGCAAATCTGTGTGTGTCTGTGTGTTTACAAGGTTGCAAAGCACAGCATGCACTTTTCAACACAACAAGACCAGAATAGAAACTGTGCCACTGCAGCAGGAGAGTCCACTGTTGTCTCACATCTTTTTGAGGGTCAGCTGAGCTACATGACCCTCTGCATGCACTGTGATCACCAGGGAAACAGCACTCAGACCTTCACTGTACTATCTTTACCAATTCCTACAAGAACCAAGTGCTCCATTCAGGTATTTTTGAACATTTGCAGGCTATTGAAGCTACAATTTTGTGCCAATAAATGCCACCTAGACTGCATTCTTGTGATATTTTAAATATACATTAGATTGCCCTGGTTTTATTGTTCTGGGCTTTTTTTACCTTCATTCTGTCTCCACGTTGCACAGGATTGTTTGTCACTCTTTTTTGAGCACACAATCCTGACCGGGGGAGAGCAGATGCTGTGTTCAGTGTGTGGACTAAGGAGAGAAACCACAGTCCTTACTTGTTTGGAAAAGGCTCCTGAGATCTTATTGTTACACCTAAAACGGTGGGTAGAAACATAACCTCATCGGTTGTGGTAGCACTCTTTTATAAAGAAATATTTAGGAACATCACTAATAAGAATAATCTCAACCAAGGGTCCACCTACTAGCTTTTGATAGGACCTAAAACCTCATGTATTACTTTATAAACACATTAACTTTGCACAAAAATGTAGATAAACAAATAATCATTCTTTTAAACTAATTTAGTAACCTTAAGTCGATGTTGGCCTGAACGTTTAATTACTTAAGTTAATTCTTGACCTTGCAGACAATAGTGGATGTTGTGGATGTAGTGGATACTTCTTTACTTTACCTCCAGTGGATTTATATATTGACCTTTTTTTTAAATTTTATTTATTTCCAAATAAATAAATAATAATAATAAAGTAAAAGTAAATAAAAGTAAAAAGTAATAAATAATAAAGACGGAACTATGTAAGGATCAACAATATTTAAAATAACTGAAGAAGCCAAGTTTGATAAACTGATTGAATTAAACAGGCCAGAAACCATGTGGTAAATTAAAGATGTCTGGGGAAAATGTACAGCTGAGTGGAAACTAACAGACAGACATTAAATAAATATCCTAATATAAAACTTACTGGAAGCAGTAGCTGTGAGTTAAAGTGACATTAAATGTCCAAGTACACCATCTGTGCCTTGAGCATGTATTAATTCTGAATAACAGATGTCCATTATAATTCATGATGCATTATTCAGTTACAATATCTAAATGCCCCGTAGATACTGGAGAGCTGATGTAGATATTACCTGTGAACTAACAGCAGCTTCATAAACCAATGTGATTTGATCTCCTATGCAGGTTTGGTTGTAAGGGGAAGAACCAGGTGAAACTGAGGACTAATGTTTTGTTCTCCATGAAGCTCGACCTTAACCCATTTCTATCCAGCTCAGTCCAGAGCACTTTATATTCTTCATACTGCCTGTATGCTGTTGTGGTAAGTAGACCCACTCTAATCTAATAATAGATTAGGAAGGCCACTAGCTAAACAGCTTTTGCAAATTATGGCTGATACCTTAATTTGATGTAAGATGTAATTATACAATTTGTTTCACTATGATATTGTACCTTTGTAATGTGGGCAGATGTAATAACCTCAGGCCAAAAGTAACTTGGACAAAGCAATAAAATAAATATCTGTCACTAGTATTTTAGTTTTTCTGTTCACCAGCAACATGAGTTTAGATTTATATTTTTAGGATGGTGTTTGTGAAATGAAGACAATGAATTGATGCATCAAATGAACGTTTTGCAGAGTGATGATGTGTTAGAAAATAAATGTTGTGCTGTCTTGAGTTTTTAATATGGGGGCAGCACAGTGGTGAAGGGGTTAGCGCTGCCTTTCTGTGTGGAGTTCTTATGTTGTCCCTGTGCTTGTGCGGGTTTCCTCTCAGAGGAAAGGACAGTCAAAAGACATGTTAGGTTAATTGGTTACTCTAAAGTGCCCATAGGTGTAAATGGTTGTTTGTCTGTGTATGTCTCTCTGTGTTGGAACTGAGATGACAACCTGTCCCCAACTCCTGCGCTATGACAGCAGGGATAGACTCCAGCCCCCCTGCCAACCTTAACAGGACAAGAATTTACTGATGATGGATTGTTAAAACACAAAAAACTATCATACTTGCTAAAATGAAACCAGGATATTTGCATGAATTGACAAACTGCCAAGGATTTTTCTTACACATTATCCGTCTCATTCTTTAGAACCATATAGGTCACCTGAATATGGGTCACTACACAGCTCTGTGCCACAACACCTTGACCAGGACCTGGCACTGTTTTGATGACTCCACAGTTAGGGAGGAACAGGACAACCTAGTGCAATCTCCAAATGCCTACTTGCTGCTGTACAGCCGCAAGCCCTTCCAAAAGCCTAAAATTAGTGGACTTTGAGCTCCCAGACTAACAGGCCAGATCCAACAGAAGACGTCACACCCATTGCCCCTTATCATCTCTGCGATCCTAATTATTAGGGACTGAAACTCTCATCAAACATGCTACTCATTAGCAGACTTGCATTCGGAACACATGTTTTTGTTTTCCTGCTGGCTCCTCTATACCTGTACTTCAAATGAATAAAAGGTGTAGTGCCTAATTGTGCGCTACAACTATGGCCAAATGTTTGTGTTTAATGTTCGTCCACTGTGTTGTCTTGTTTTAATAAAGGGACAAGTGCAGAGCTTCAATCACTGTGTCACAAAAACTCAAACACACATACACACACAAACTAATCTGAAGCAGTTTTAATAAATAATTGTAATAATGAATTTTTTGAGATTAATATAATCGTTATGCCTGAAACAGTTTTAGAGCATAAGGAAATAAAATAAACATGTACAAGTAAAAAGTAAACAGATTATGATCCCATGCTAGGCAAAAAAACTGCAGTAGAGTCAAATCCTGTCACCTTATGTCTCTGGTCCATTAAAGAAAAAAGATACCAGTTCACCCTGTGCTTGCTCTCGTCAGTCAGTCGGTCGGTCAGTCAGGCAGGCAGCAAATCTTGAAACTAATGCACTCTTGTGAATAAGGTCAATTTCTCATGTCTGTATTTTCTCTCAACTCAACTCAATCCAATAAAAATACCAGCTTCTGAGTAACAGAACCAGCATCACTTACGGAAAGAAAAATATCAGAAAACTTATCAGTAATTAATTCCTCTATATAGCTTTTTTTTTGTTTGAATATAATAATGTAAATTGTTAAGTATATTAAACAGAGAATAAGGTCTACAACAAACATTTTGTAGAAGCAAGTAGGTTCATCTGTCACTGGCTGGAAAGAGCAAGACGAACAAGATCTCAGCATTAGTATCATTTGTAAAGCATTCTGAGTCGAGTATTTATGTCTGCTGTTAAACAATGTGTTCTACATAAATAACTTAAATTGACTGCATATTGTTTAGGTGCAAGAATGTGGCTAATATAAACAAGCAACAATCCTCCTCTCATTAGGAACAATGCAAAATTCACACTCACAGTCTCATCCGTCCCTTTTGAGATCATGTTAAACATCAGGAGGTTATAGAGATACACCCCTAAAACACATGGTTTGTCTTTATGAATATTGTTATACTACAAGGACTGCTACTTTGAATAAAAAGAAATTTGGTCACTTAACAGATAAACACCTTTACCTCAAATATTTACATTTCTGAATGTGCAACATCAGCATTGGTAAGTATGGACATACTGTCTAACTGTTAACCCTGGTGTATACTCAGTAAAGGAAAGCTGATGATCAGTTCTGCGATATAGCCATCCACACTAAGTGAAACGCTCATGAGTGAAAAGTATGTGAAACAACTGTCAGCCCTACAACACAACCATCAATGTCAAAAACTCAAGAGTAAAAGAAGCATCTGTTTAGTTCATAGATGATTGGTAATATGAAAAGACGTCATGTTTTAACAGCGATAGGGTCCTCTAGTAGCTGAAGCATTGCACAGTGTGCCTGCACCATTCTCCGATCTGGCACAGGCAGGATCTCGTAGCCACTAGCTCGAGTACATCCTCACGTGCATATATGCACACGACTAGGTAACCTGCAACTACAGAGTGCAGCCGGTCCTCTATGATTGTGAAAAGGAACAAAAAAGCAACCTCTAATTTTGAGTGTCGCTGCTCATGTGTAGTGTTCTGTCTTCATGTCCAGTAGCTTCATCACAGGGTGGAGTAAAACAAGATGTAGGCTGCTGAGGACTTGACGGAAGAGGTGGAAATTTCGGACACCTCGTGGTCATCAAACTTGTACCAACGCTGTTTGACGGCATTCTTACAGTAGGCTGTGTAATGACCGCCATCCAAACCGCCGTAGTGGTTCTGGTAGTGAAAAGGAAGAAGGTTAAGCTTGTCTTGTTACTACAGAAACTAAATGACTAGTGGAACTTTTTCCACATTATTCTGTTATTTACTAAAATGAACTGACTAGTAATCAAAGGGAAATTATACAAGATACAACTTAATGTTTTATTATTGCTGTTACTGTAAAGTTTGTGGTGTGTATCGACTGCATCCCTTTTGTACTTTTCCGGTTAGAATTACAGTCCTGGTTGACTCCTGTAACATATTATTATAATGTTTTACTGTTACGAGTTAACAAGTGAATTAATTTCACATCAACTTACAGAAACCCCATAAAGGCCGTATCGCTTCAGGGTCTGTTTGGGTCCAATGACGTACTGGGAAAGATCCAGACTGTCTAAAGGGAAGTCAACAGAAGTCTGCAGCTTCTGCTTCCATCTACCCTCATAGGAGAATCTGCAAAAATGACATCCATTAGATAAAGTGAAATTTACTTGGCAACAATGAAAAAAATATCAATACAGATTAAAATTCACCACAATTCTTGGAAAATGTCAAAGGTTCTAATTTTATTTCCCAAACAGTGAAAGTAAGTATTACAATTTTTTTTTTTTTTTAAACAAGCAACACGTTCTATTGACCGTTTTAGGTGCACCAGGAGAATGGGTGGGACCTTCCAGATTTCCAGCTTCTTGGTGGAATCTCTGTGAGCCTTGCAGTGTCTGCAGAACACCTTATTGTTGTCGGTCAACCTCTCTTCCTTGGAGAAGAGTCTCAGACAATCCTGCCATGAAGCAACAACCTTTATGTTACCCATTATTATAGCTTAATTTACATGGAATATTTTAAGCCTCCAAAGCCCCTTTCACACATGCCTCAGAATGCTGAAATTGGTGTATTTTTAATAGTATTTTTTTTTTTTTTCCTTTCGGCTTATCACATAAGTTCAGGGTCGCCACACCGGATCATTGTCAGCATGTTGATTTGGCACAGTTTTTACGCCGGATGCCCTTCCTGACGCAACCCTCCCCAATTTCTACTGGGCTTGGACCGGCACTGCACAGCTGGGGAGGAGAAAGGGCTGCTGGGGGTTCAGTGTCTTGCCCAGAGGGGTGCACGCGAGAATGAAAATGTCCAAGTAAGACACGACTTACATTATCTGTACTTTACCCTGCAAGCCCCCTAGAACAATGTCCATAGTGTGTGAGCTTGTGCTTGTAGCACGCTGTTCCTCCCAGACTGTCAGGAGGGTTTAAAGCAAGCAATGGGCGTGTTGATGACTGCTGTTGTAGAAGAGTTATAGAAACTTTTTTATTAGATACACGGCTCTGATGTGCTGTAAACAAAACACTGTTGCCTAAGTTTTCCTATATGTTGTGCCTCCTGTGTATGCTGTGCATGCTGATCCTCCACTGAAATAGACTTTCTCCCATGAGGAAGCTTCTCGCTCAGACGATCTCTCGCTGTGTGTTACATGTGTAAAACGCACCTCTGGACAATGTCCAAGGATGATTTCTCCTTACAGTGTACAGAGTTTATATGTGAAACAAGTTTAAGATACAGAGAGAAAAACTACCTGGAGCAGTACAGCCTTAAAAAATGAAAATAAATGTTCACTTTAAGGTGGACTCTTTTGTCCTTATATTACATTTTACAAAGAAAACTTAAGTGACTTGAGATGACTGTTTTGGTTTGCCAGATGTTCTCAACCCACTCGTGCACCCACAGACAAGCTTTCAGCTAATCTAGATGGCTATAAACGTTGCAAACTCTGGGCTCACATCTTGATGCACGTGTTTAATGTGTGACTGACCTGCAGTGAACACTTGCTGGTGGAGGCCAGAGGCAGCGACAGGTACATAAATGTCTCAAATGTTCGTGACTTGCAATGGCAGGTCAGACACTGTACAGTGGACTTGAACTGCCCCTGGAACAGTGCAACAATGATAGACTCATTCAGCAGCTTATGTTTGCTCCAGGCCAGGTCAGCTGCCATCTTATCATCCAGATGGTCATTCTCCTCCTCCTTGTACCGCTTCCTGTTGTCCGCCTGAGAGCAGAGATGGAAAACAATGGGATGGTACAATTGCAGGCTTAAAAAAACCTCCCTCAATGTTCCCACATAGCTTAACAATTGAGAGCAAATACAGAATATTTTAGTTAAAATATTGCAGTTAGAACTGAAAAAAAAAAGTCACAGACAACTGCAGACTTAATGTCTTTGTAATAAACTTGCATGTATGTATGTATTCAACTACTATGTAATTTCTATTAGCTTCATTAACATGCAGTTCAGCCATTTCACTCTCAAAATGATAGGCAGGAGGATATGAGGCAGGTTAACACTATTTAATTAATATCTCAGTAATGAGTCTAACTGAATTGTTAAATAGGCTAAAGAGACAAAGTGGACTGGGACTAGGCCAGCCTGATGGAAGACAGGTCTGGACATCACACAGAAGGGACACAATGAGATGGAGAGTGTGTCATGAGCAATGCATCAGCTGTTACATCTGGCACATCACCCTTTAAATCTGAACAGTCACAATAGATGCACTACTTCAAGTCATCCCGAAGCCTAGACAATGTCCCTGTATCCCCAAGCTGACGGTTTCTCTAAAAACCATATTCTCTCATGTTTTCTTGGTAGCTTTCTCCATCCCCAGTCAAATGCACATGAAGCTAGTAAAATTAATACATTCGATACAGGCAATGAGGTATGTCTTGGGTCTACATGCACAAAGGTTCTGACAGAGCATCAGAACAGACAGATGCAGACACACCACACTCACACTACTGCGGGAGAACCAAGAACACACAGCTATTTACTTACTCTCTAATTTGGCATCAAAATGAAACCAGGTGAAAAAAAAAAAAACAGAAAGAAGGAAAATGATAAAAGACTATTTTGTTATTGTTAACAGGCAAATGTGAAACATCATACAGGGATATTAGAAGGCAAGCCTTAAAAGCTGTGGCTAAATTACTCAATTTTATTGTAGATATTTATTTCAGGGCAAGAATATTTATAACAAAATATTAAACTAAATGTTTTTTGCTACTAGCAGATATTGAAACCTTTTTAAACTATTTAGGCATAACTTGTTATGTCTTAGAGTTTGATGAGACAAGTGTGCTACCTTGTTGAGGTCCTCATGGAGCCCGTCCATGAGAAACAACAGCAGCTCCTGTGAGTCTTGCTGATCATAGCCAGCAAACTGCTCGTTGATCTTGCCTATGGTGATCTTGAAGTCCCGTGGACTGATGCATTTGTACAAACCACCCCATAGTGCCTTCATGATTACGCCAAACTCCTCTGCCACCTCCCCTTTATGGCCAAGGATGTTCGACCTGACAGAAGAGTGAACAGAAACAGATGTTAATTTACACCTCACCTACCTAATTTTTTATAGAAAGTAATTCCATTTTACTGGGCTCTGACCTGTTAATATCCTGCAGGTAACAATTTTTGTTGAAGTAATCAACCATTGCAGGAGTGTTACATAGACACTGTAAAATGGAATTCATATAGCATGTGTTTCCCAGGTTACGGAGGCCTGTTAGAGATGGACCCAGACCTCCAAATGAAGGATTGAGGTTGCGGATTTTTGCAGCTGAAGGCCGCACAATCTCCACTTTTGGATAGACTTTAGCAATGACAGGTCTGTAGGACAGAGGAACAAAAAGAGAAAATACAAGATCAGTTTCGACTGAAATAAGACTAAAAGAAACTTAAGTTGTCATACATCCGAAGAAATGCAGTGCAGCTATATTGCAATAGAAGGATTTCAAACCAGAGCTGTGTCCACTTATTACAGCTGCTGACAAATACCAAAAGTGACTGTGTGATCAACGGATTAGGTGAAGTGCATCTCCAAATACATTTCAGCTAAATGTGACAGCAAGTTTTCATTGTTATTATTGTTTTACTAACACCCAAAAGGTTTTATACTGTTGTGAAGCACACTGTCAATACAAGTTTGAATACTGAGTAAACAAAAGTGAAATGCTAATTTACAAAAATACAGACTACAGCAAATTTGGCCTTATAATTTATACTTAACACCTAGAACATTAATACCACCTGGTTGTTTTAATATAAAATATGACTATTTTTCTAAAAATGTTATGAATTAATAAATGCTTATGTATGATAATGGGACAACCACCTGTCAGCGCATAGTAAACATGACTCCAACTTTACTAAAAGTGACATTTGATCTCTATTTTATTAATTGCTGCACAAGTTTTGCCATAATTACAATAATCAGTATTGTTTAAATACAGTTTTCTTAGTGCAGTACTGTTACTTTTGTACTTTAGGTAAAATGTAGATTATCTACATACTACTTTCACTTAAGTCAAACATCTGAAGAAGTATTTGTGGTGGGGAACAATAATGGCACTTTTACTTGGTTATTGAGTTTGTGTACTTCTGCCACCTCTGCATACAGTGTCTTATGCTTAACTGTGTAAGAGCCTGTGTAGATACAGACTGCGTAGAGTGGCCATGCTGACCTTTGTCCTTCCTGACATTATAAAGACCACTAGTATTTATGTTGTGGCTGACCCTTGTATCTTTAGACCATTAGACCACTAACTCTGTAAACCAATCCCAAACAGGAGAACAACCCTTACAGACAGCCTGAAATATCCATGTAAACCAGAAAAAAACCCACCCCAAAACAATCTTGTAATAATTTGTTTTTTTTTTAATTTTAGGGCAAACATTCTATGTGACTGATGGGACAGACAAATCGTACCCAGCACAACAGACACAATCGATCCATATCTGCCCGTATTTGTATAAAAAACAGAATCTCTTTGCCTTACTTTGTTTCTCTGTTGATGGTGGGTATTACAGCAGCAGTGGTCGGGGCAGTGGCTTTTTTCTGGGCCTCCTCTCCCAGGATCTGGGTGATATCAGGTGAGGAGTACGAGCGTTTCAATTTAGATTGTTCCCGTTCACGGTTGGCTTCTGGCTCAGCTGGTCGCGGTTGTTTCTGTTTTACTGTTGGAGGTGTGGAGGGTGGAGTCTGGGGAACAGTGACCTCAGGAGGGTATAGGTGGACTCGGTTGGTTGGGGAATGGTAGTATCGATAGGTCCCTGTCACAGTATCAAGGAACTAGCCAAAAATGGAGGGGTGAACATCAGAAGAAATAGAACATTAGGTGAATGTAACAATTAGGTTTAATTAATTAATTTCCTAAATAAGGTTGGTGCTTCTGTGTTTTTTCCCTTTTATAGTCAAATTTTACCTTTAAAAACTTAAAACTCAATGTAGGCTCAAACATCTATTACCTTCATCCAACCGTCTGGTAGACCTGGTACACTCCTACCCATCTCCTCACTCCTTGCTCTGGTCAGGGGCTCCCTCTGTGTAAAGACGTACACACAGGCTTCACTAAAACATTTTCAAGGAAATAAATTTGAGAGGGGTTCATAGTAAGACCAAAAATGTATATTAGTGAATCCCCATGCATAAAATATAATATAAGACTATGTGATTTCTTTATTAATCAATCTGTCTGTGAAATAATGGAAACTAAGAAAGGAAACTGCTGGTATCTTCTTTACAGATTAGGTAAAATCTACAACTCTAAATGACTATTTAAATTTAAATTGCACAAATAGTTTTATGCATCCATCTAACTATTTATGATTTGGGTCTGAATGCTTGTATATATAAACATGACAGTAATTATTCAGAACAATATGTGAGCTAACTCTGGCAGCCCCGCCTTGCTTGAATTTTCATGGTATTGCTGCATAACCTTTAACTCACAAGACAAGAAATCAGAAAGGGACAAAGAAAGACCTAGTAAATATGAGCTATTGTGTTAGTGTGCGCAGAGAGAATGCAAAGAGAAACTTGACTTTTTAACTTTTGTTTAATCTGTAGACCAGCTTTATGGGCCAATTTGCCTCAGGAGATAGAGAAGCCTGTTCATTAATTGCTGGGTCAACAGTTCAAACTGCGGCCCAAGACCCTATCTGCTCTCAATGAATATCAGAGCCAGCTTGCATCTTTTTCTCACAGTGTCATCAAGGTAAAAACTGAATATTATCAGGACAAGGCCAGAATCACCACTGAAACCAAGAAGCTGCTCTCCATATTTAAATCATTCCTCTACCTCTCTCCACTTCTCTTACTGCCAACACATTTGCAAACCGTCTTTACTAATAAGGTGGCAGCAATCAGCTCCCAGTTCTCTACACCAGATGGAGACATTTGACTAACTTCACCTGACAGCACATCACTCTCCTAATTTTTCAATGACAGAGGACAACATATCCACACTCCTCCTTTCAAACCATCCTACAGGCTGTTCTCTTGATCCCATCTCCACCACTCTCCTTCGAGCAGCTGTACTTACACTAATTCCAGCCATTACACAAATCATTAATACATCTCTCACAACAGGCACCAATTTCAGCAGGTTCAGATTACTCCACTGCATAAGAAGCCTACTCTTGACCCCTACCTTGTGGAGAATTACAGACCTGTCTTCTTTCTTCCATTTCTGGCCAAGACCTTTTAAAACTAACAGTCTACGATCAACTCTAAGATTTAATTTCTCTGCACAACCACCTTGATGTCAACCAGTCTGCCTTTAATAGTGAACACTCCACAAAAACAGAACTCCTGAAGGTCGTAACACCCCTGTAGGCCGCAAAAGCTGGGGCTCAGTCCTCTGTTCTAATCCTACTCGAGCTACGTGCACCCTTTGACACTGAACCACCCGATCCTCCTGTCTGCACTCTCTGACTTGGGCATCGCTGGTTCAGCTCTGGCCTGGGTCAGATCTTACCTATATGAATGAACCTTCAAGGTATCTTGTCTGAGCCATGTTTCTAACTCTCACAGTCTCTCCACCAGCCACAGGGCTTAGTTCTTGGTTTTTCTACTATTACATCCCTCTGTACTCTCATCCACTTACATGGCTTTTCCTATCATTGATGTTCTGACGAAACACAGCTCTTCCTGCTGCACGATCAGACGACTCCACTATCTCATCACGTACAGTATTTCTTCTCTGACATCTCTGCTTAGATAAGAGAGGAGACATTTTCAACTCAACCTCTTCAAGACAAAAGTTCTAGTCTTCATGCCAGACCTTCAATACAACACAATATAAACACTGGATCTTCAGTGATTGCCCTGCTATGTCTCCCAGAAATGTGGGGGTCATCATTGACAACCAATTGAACTTAACTGACCACATTACCTCTGTTTCTAGAGTAAGCATATTTGTCCTCTACAACATCAGAAAGATCAGACTCTACCATTCTAAAAATGCAACACAACTCCCCTTTCAGGCACTGATCCTATCTTGTCTTGATTACTACTGCAGATGATCCAAAATGCAGCAGTATATCTAATTGTTTTAACATTTTTTCGTTGACATAGAGGTTTTTGCTTGTTTTGTACCTCAATTGTTTGTCACTTTGTATAAAAGCGTCAGCCAAATGACTAAATGTAAATAAGACAAACTGGTAACCTGTCCAGAGTATAGCCCACTCAATGACAGCTGAGATGAGTTCCTGCGACCCTTAACAGGATAAGTGGTTAAAGAGAATGGATGGGTTGATCGAAGTTCCACTTTAGCCACAGACTTAAGACAGTAGTCTTGAAAGAAGAAGAGGTTAGCATTTAATCCAATGTTTGATTTGGGGTGTAATAACAGGTAGAAAAGAGGACTCACCTTAATTTCGCTAACAATATGGTTGGGAGCAGGTGAATCCAGAGACATACTCTTAGAGGGCGTATCAGAGTTATGCTCCTTTCCCTTCTTTTCTTTCTCGTCCCATGCCCTGTTCTCTTTGTCTTCCTGTTCTTCTGCCTTTTGCCTTTCCAGTCTCTTTTTCTCCTGTCTTTTCTCCTCCTCATCCTTCTTTCTCTTCTCACTTTCCTCCTTTTCTAGCCTTTCTTTCAATTCCTCCTCTTTCCGTTCCTTGTTCCGTCTCTCCTCCTCTAAACGGCGCTCATGTAAGCGTTTTTCTTGTTCTTGTCTGGCCTTCTCCATCACTGCCACCACCTCAGAGTGTATCTGACTTTGCTCTTCTTTAGAAAGAGAACTGTTGGATATTAAGGGTGGTTTGACAGAGCGGTCAGGGACTACTGGCCCATTCTGGGGGGAGTCTTTTGCTGTCCCATTCTGGCTAGGCTTAGGCTCATCTGACACCCGGACAGGGGGTTTCTTAGTGCGGTCAAACTGGGACAGGTGACAGGAAAAAGGAGGGTAAGACAAAACAGACACAAACACATCCTCTAAAGATTTAAAGGGATAGTTCAACATTTTTCAAGTCGTCATAGAAACTTAAATATAAAATAAACTTAAAATAAAATAAAAAAAATAAAAAATTTATATATATATATATATATATATATATATATCTGTCTGTTGTTTTTTTCTTAGCTTTGTAGAAACAATTGTTACTGTGTCAGTGTGCATGTTATGGTAACCAAGAGAGATTGGGCTATCGGTGTTGCATATGATTTTGTAATAATTTACTCTGCCTTTTTCATCTGTGTACAGTGATTCATACATGTGTGCTTTGTCATACAATATGAAATTTGTACTGCATTTCTTATCCACTCTTTAACTACAAGTAAAAAGCCAGCAGATCATATCTAGCGGTGTAAATTGCAGGTTTTGTCCTTATAATGATGTTTGCCAATACATTCTAGTATGCGAATGATGCAATTTACATAATTACAATTACATGAAACAGCAGGAATTTTGTGTAAATCTCCCATTAAGGATATAATTTTTATCAGTAACTGTGAAATCGCACTTACATTTTGATGGTGTTCAAGTCACAGTGTTCAACTTACAAGCGCAGGCTTTTTGTCACGGATATTCCAACCTTCACATTTTTCTCTCAAGACTGTCCCAATATTTACTCTGGTGTGCATTGCTCAAAACACGTCTGTGGAACATAACTTTTCAGTCCCCAGTTGCTGTCAATAAACAGCAATTCACACTTACAGTACAAAGGCTCCTGCTGTGTTTTATGACCACCCAAATTTTTTGCAAATCAGATAGATTTTCTCCATCTGACCATTGTAAATCTAGAATACTTTAACATCTATGACTTATTTCTGAAGGCAGAGTATACTTTATTTATGCAGTTTTCTTGGCTGCAAGTAAGCTGCTACAGTATGTCACTGGCACTTGTTCAGTTTCAAAAGAATGGGCGCTTCCATGGAAAGGAGTACGAACACTGGCTGGTATTAGTGTGTTTACGTTTTCCATCAATAACATTAGACCATGGTTATTTGATTGATGTATCACTCAAGATCAATGCTTTATTACACCTCAAATTTATCTCTAGTCCACAGCAACAAGTGAAGTTTTTGAGTCTCAGGTGAACCTTGGCCCCAATTTCTTACAGTGTAGTAGCATCAGTAGAAAATATTCAGGGACAAGACCACCTTGAGAAATCCTGAACACTCCTTATATAGTTACAATACCTGTGGGAAGGCCTTGGCGGTTGCAGATGATTGGTTGGATGCACCCGCTGAAGGGACGTTCTTATTAAGGTCTAGTCCAGAAGCTGCAAATCCTATGACAGGGAGATCAACAGCATCTGGCAACCTATCTGTAATCATGGAGGTTTTAGATATGGTTGGTTCTGCTGGTGCAACTCCGTTCACCAGCACAGGAGGTGTGGGTTCCCAAAGCTCTGGTGTGACCTCAGGCTCAGGTGGAGGCGGGGTCGGAGGCTTTGGTTCCTCTAGGGATGGGTAGCTGAAGTTCACTGTTAAGCACAAAGGAAATACAGTTATAACATCTCAATACAGTGGTACTGTCGTGACCTCCTACTTTACAACAATACTTTCAACTAATCGTTACTGTTAACTGTTTATCTGCCCTACTCATCGGCTTGTAATTGAACAGTGTCAAATCAGGAATGTTAGTTGGCTTGCTTGCATGAACTGCCCGTTTCAGGTCCTTCCCTAGTATTTCTAGTTCAGGACTTTGATTTAGCCATTCCAAAACACTGCATTTCATCTGCTTTCACTATTCCTTAGTGGATTGTTTGTATGTTTAAGGTCTTGTTACATGATCTACTTTCTGTTAAGCATTTAATCTAGGACCATTTTAGGCAAACTGTGTTTGCCAGATAGTGTGCGATTATTTTATTTTGCCAAAACCAATATACCTATTTAAAGTGCATGCTGTGAACGTGCAATGGTGATACTCACACTGAGGAAGGGTGCTGATGGTATTCTGTCTCGGTGGGCGAACTTTAGCATTACTTGTATACATGGGGTAAAACAACAGCCAGTTCTCATAGCCACCCTCCAGCACTAATGGCTCACTACGCAGGATGGTGATACTGTCCCACTGTGGAATGTGAAACACATTATGATACCTAGGAGGCAAATGTTGCTGTTTTTTGCAAAACAAAGAAAGTCAGAAGCATACACACACACACACACACACACACACACACAGTTACCTTGTACAGGGCATCTTTCAGGCTCTTTAAAGTGGTGCCCAGTGTAAGATCAGTAACAGAACTGAACCAGTCCAGCAGGACAATGTAGTCCACAAATCCCCGTCGCCTCCAGTGCTCTTTGGACATCTCTGGCAGCTTTGTCTCAATCTGATTCACAGTGATTCTGTCATGACAGTCAAGTTCCTAGGGTCAGTTTTAGGAGCTGATACTTTTTTAAAATTTTGTTGTTTTGTAGTTGACACATAACAAACAAAAAATAGTTTACAAGAGGAAGATAGATAAAATGTTCATTCATAGCATCTTCAAAACCCCCTCATTATATATTTCTCTATTCTCCAAATGCCATTCTCACCCTGGGCTAATGGCTTCCTCTGGCACACTGATGCAGGTCTGGGCTGGGACCTGAATGTGAGACTCCTCAAAGTCCTTGTAACTACGGGCATCCATGACAATTATTGCTATTGCCTTGTCCTTCATCATGTGGAAAAGTGTCTCAGCAGTAATCCCACCAGCTGGCACTGCAGCTATCAAAAAAAAAAAAACAGATCATTAAATCAACACCAAAAAACTATTAAAATATATTCTAAGTTTAGGACTAAAAATAATGGCAACATTGCGTTGTTTATATAATGATTATCACCAGCATCATCATTTTTCTGCGTTACTAGGTTTACCTTTTGATGTTGCATTCTTCAGTTCATTCTGTTCTCCTTTAGCCTGATAGGCACAAAAGGACTGACAGTGAAACGATCATCTTGTTAAGGAAACATTATTAATATTTAATCAATTAAATTCATCTTGTTTAAATTTTAAAGGCTTTAATCAGATTAATTTTGTGCTTAAAGAATGAAAAACAATGTTGTAAACATTTTACATTGCTAAATCTGAAACTGCTGCCAAAACATCCACTGTCAAAACTTCTTTGCTACAGGTCAGCTCTTTTGTGCAAGTGACCCAATTTAGGATTGGTTTTACATGACCTTGACTCTATTACTTGACTGTCAAGTGGGCTTGGTGTATTACTACCTCAATATAAAAAGTCATGATAATCACCGTAGTTAGCTTAACTTTAAAAATGACAGTACAATCGTTAGCTACAAATTTACCTTTATGATATCCTTGTTTGTTGATGATGCTTTTGGAGAAGCTCGACCACCATCTTTACCTTTCTCTGTTATTTCCTCCTTCCTTTTCTGCTCCTCTTGTCTCTCCTTCTCCTCAAGCTTTTTTCGAACCTCAACTTCCTCATACCTGTTCAGAAATACACACATTATGAGTAAAACACAAAAAATGTTTTTAAACACTCATGTTCTGATGTCCTGTCTTGCATCTGTAATTAATGAAGAGCAGAAAGAACTTTCAGACAACCAGAAAGTCTAACCTGAGTTTAAGGCTTTCAGACAGCTTCTCAGCTTCTTCAATGGCTTTCTTAAAGCTGTTTGGTCCAAGCATGGTCATGTAATAATCCTTTGTACATTGAAATAGAAATTAAAAAATAGCAATGAATAACCTACATTTGTGATGGATTTTAAATGGTCAACAAGCCTTTAAATAAGACACAGTACACCTTTAACTTATTATTAAAACTGACTGAAAAAGAAAACATTTGACCACTGTTAACTGTACCGGTTGCTGTTTGAACTCTGGTCTTTTCTTTATGATGTCATGTACTGTTAAATACTTCATGTACAGTACATAAGCTTTCTCCTCATCTCTGTCCAGACGACACTCTTCTGCCATCTTGAAGATTTTGCAAGCACTCTGAACATAGCTGCAACACAGCAAATAAAATAAAATATACTCACAACCATGTAATTGCAATTTCTTCAGTTCAACTTTTGGACCAAGAGAAAATTCACACGCTATGAGTGTGTTTTCCATGGCTTTTGGTTAATTATGCAGCAATCATTCCAGGGCAACAGAATTGGAAGCATAGTAATACTTATATATTTTCAAATAAATATCCAAATAAAAATGACTCAAAAATAATCACGGTGTAGTTCAAAATGGTGGTCATTCATTATGTATGTCCCACTCTGTTCCTGCTATTGAAGTAGCGCAGAATAGTTAACTAATTTAGCTCTTTAGCCAGCTAAACAGCGATATAGTTGAGTTATCTTTCTATTTTAGGTTGTTATATTATACATACACGTGGAATTAAGTATAAACACACAGCAAGTACCTTTTTAAGTATGTGGGTTGGTGTAATTACCAGCAATATAATTACTGTAAACTAAATAGCTTTACGATGTGAAGTGTATAATAAAACAAAACATTCGAGGGGCACTTAGTTTTTGTTCACAATTGTGATCATTGTAAAATGACAATTTAAAAAATATATCTAGGGATGGATCAGTAATCAAAAGAGTCCCTAACTGCTGCCTTAGTAGATTCCAGTGAAGTTGAAAGTTTGTGTTACCTTCTCGTGCTTGTCTTTTCTGGCTTAACTTCAGCTTTTTTATTGAGGTCACCCAGAGATGTGGATAGATAAAGCTCTTTGACCCCGGTGGACACTGCAGGCATGTTTGCGGGTGTGTTCAGTGACAGCTCACAGGCAGGCAACCAGTCACTGCTGTACACAAGCTCCAGACATCTCTGGAAAATGCCTGTAACATTAAAATAAAGAACAAAGCTTCTAAAACGTTCAATTATCCCTGTTCCAAGTCAAATCTATTTTTGAATAACGTTAATTTTAGACATAATTTCAGTTAACCATTATTTAGCTTCACATATTAGTTTAGCATTACCGTGTAAACAAAGGAAATTAGTTTCACTTCAGGTTATAACGCTAGCGGTCGTTCATCATTTTAAACCAATAATAGTTACGTTTTGCTAAAAACATATTTATAGTAAGCAGCTCTGACTGTGCAAAAACAAACAATCGCCCGCTTGTGGTTGTAATTAGTTGGCACAGGACATGTCAACATTGACGACAACATCAAGAAATAGTTTTCTGGCTAACATTAGCCGCAAGGTTCTGCCTCGAATGGCTGTCTGCTGGCCAGCTAACGGACATTTAGGTTGACATTCCTGGAGATAGGGTATAAACCAAGCACCGGGTTTACGTAAACTCAAATATCGTCATTTAACGATAACTTAGCCGTGTTTCCTTTCCAGTTAGCAGCTAGCTACTTTAGTTAGCAAGCTAAGCTCTGAGCTCGCGCAGTTAACTAAACGTCAGGTTAGCATTTAACACACAGGTAGCCACAGCTTTGATCACATTCAGCAGGTCAAAGACATATTCTAGTAACAATGTCGAAAAGTAGTGGCAACTTGTTTGATTTCACAACAATAAGTTAAAAACTACCTATTTCTATTCCGTGGCTTGTACTTTGGCTACTTTTTTGACAGCTGATTCCTTGTTCCTCTTTTTCTTCTTCGATCCTCTGTTTTTGTGTAGCTGGTATCGTTATTATTACTCTTACTGCCACCTTCTGGAGTTTCATATTACTCCAGTAATTTTCCCGAGCACATTTCGAGGTGTCTCTGGGCAAGATACTGAACCCCAACAGCCCATCCCCATCTCCTTCCCTATTCCCCTCCCGAGCTGCGCAGCGCCGGTCCGAAGTCCGGTAGAAACTGGGGAGGGTTGCGTCAGGAAGGACATCTGGCATAAAAAAAAAAAACTGTGCCAAATCAACATGCGGACAAATGATCCGCTGTGGCGACCCTGAACTCGCAGGATAAAGGACCAATCAAATAAAAACTAAATAAATAAATCATTTATTTAACAAAACTAATTAATTAAAATGAAATTGTGTAAATATATCGATTGACCAAAGGCTAGTTCAGATGCAGTAACTGTGCAGGTTGGTGTTAAAAATTATAATTTACAATAAAAACAATCTAAAACTAAAATGCATGCAAGGAAGAAAAACATATGTGAACTATAAAAAGCATTTCCAAAAAGAAAATGCAAAGTGAATGCTTCAGTGCTGAAAGGATTTTCCATGAGAAGCTAAAAAAAAAAGCTGAACTGTTTTTGGTGAAATAGGGGAATGTTTTGCTTTTGCTTATATAGTAATAGGCAATATTCAAAGCCATTAGCCTCTAAAGGCAAAAACTTCACAGACAAAAATGTAATGTACTTGATAATGTCATCTATGATGTCATAATTTAAAAGGTATAAAAGTATTACATTTTGTTTAAAAGTATAAAACATATCAAAAAGCCATACACAAAAAATACTGTCCTCTATAAGCTGAACGTTTTGAGGTTTGAATAGTGTTTCAAGCTGAAAGTATGCTGGAGTAGTTAAGCACCAAAAATGTAGAGGAAAGACGTCAATGACGTGACAATGATATCATATAATTGCCTTTGAAGGTTAGAAGGCTTAGGCTTTAATGTTTACCTAACCAGTGGCGACAATTTGTTTTAGATGTTTTAGCAATATCAAATCTTTCAGCAATTTCAGCAAAAACTGCTCTGCTTTTTTCAGCTTTGCTTAGAAAATCCTTTCGGTGCCGGAGCATTCACAGTGCATCTTGTTTTTGGATATTCTTTTTATAGTTTTAATTATACATTTTTACCTATAAAATATATTCCTGCAATCTGTATTGTTTTGTGATCTATTATTAATCTCTTTCTCTTACTAATCTCTTACTTTCCACACCTTTGCACTCATGCAATATTTCATACATGTACTTTATAAACTGTTTTTAATACAAGTAATACTGCATAATGGGGATAGTTAAAAGAGGTTTAAAGGCTGTGTATGTGGATTAAAAGAAATGTGAACCACATTTGTACCATAAGTTTATGAAGGTTTTTTTGGTCACTTATTTGTTGTGAGCCAATTATGTGTTTATCAATGTGTGTTTATCACACCCATAAACACCTATATTATTTGTTGGCTTATGCAACATGTTGTTATGACTAGAGTGGCCTTGAAATTAATGTGTAGCTTGTCATAAATGTTTCACAATCTGTTGTAGATTATTGTTTGATTGCAGCAATCAAGGCTTAACCAATAAAGTGGGAAAGTAGTACACCAAAGAATCAGTTCTATACAAAATATTATTGTATATTACATTTAAAAGCACAACATTCAAAAAGTGCTACAATGGATAATACTTAAATGATATAGTAGTGTAGTAGAGACATAGTAGAGTGTTATGGTGTTTCAGCACTCCCCACTTGACACTCACTCACCTCCACCTTCATTCACATACAGTCTCATAACAATCACTTTCTCTTGCACTTTAATTATGTCAATTTCTCACCAAAACACGTTTTTATGAATTGCTTCTGACTTTTGGTTCAGATGATCAAGATTTTTTTGTGATAGGCTGATCCTCAGTTGCTATTTCACCTTACTTGAATACAATCAGCAGAATAGGATCCATCATAAAGCACTTTGACTTTGATGTCACAAGCCAGCGCCTGAACTTCAATTGCGCAATTATGGTTAAACCTGCTTTCATCAGGCTCCGATTCCCAGACGTAAAGCAACAGAAGGAACACAATAGTCACTATGTGCTCTGCTTCATTTCACATAACAATTATTTCTCTATATTACACCCCCCACACACTTACCATGTGTAATTTCTTGCTATTGGCTTACTGCAAGCAGTCAGATCAAAAGCCTGTGTAGAACTTGTTGCTCAGATTCAAAGAACTTGTTGATTTAAAGTTCAAATGTGATTACATCATACTGTCCATGGTTTAAAATGCAACTAGTTTAATAGCAAACATAGTCTAAACCTTAATGGTTTGGCCTCAGTAAAAGACATGTATGTATGATTAGTTTAATATGGGAAACAGAATGTTGTAAATGGTGTGCAGTCTCTTCATAAATGTTGCTGTTTTAACACATGGCAAATTCTTACAGTTTAGAGAAAAGTAAAAACCACATTTCGTGAGATTCAGTGAATCACCTGTATTTGGTTTATTAAATAACTTAAATTATTAATATCATTTAATAAACTATATTAAACTAAATGTAAACTATATTAAATTAACTTTAATTAACTTTTAATGAATCAAAGGGACTAAAGGTTGAACGGTTTAGCCATGTTTGTTTTTTTGTTAGTGTCACCGAATCAGTGGGACAAATGAACTGTCTCATTGTCTCCCTGGAAAATGTGAGGTGTGTTCAGCATATTTGAATTATGGTAGATTATGCGTCAAACCACTTGTTTCTCCAAATATCTGAAAGCGATATAGCACATGAAGCACAATGTACAGTAAACACCAGAGTGTGTGAACAGTACAGGTGCTGCTGGAGCTTTTTGTCAGAGTTTAATAAGGCAGCAGTAAGCTGTGATATGGATGGGTTTGCCCTCATCAGTCTATTTCTCTTTGCTGTATGTTCACTCTATTGTCAGTTTTTTAATGTTCCCTCCTTGTACCTTCTATTAGCTTGTGAAGCGTCATTACCCAATACAAATAATGATTTCCTGGCAGGATAAGAATTGGAAATAGCTGAGTGTTAAAAGATCACTGCTGTTTTCTTTTCTACTAGCTGAGAAGGCACTTTTGTTTTAGAAGTTTGGGCCACAAACATTGTAAATTCACTTTGTTGCAGGCTGTAATCTAAAGTAAAACAAAATTTCTATATTACTTGAGTAAAATATTTTGATAATATCTAGATATAATAAGTCGGATTTAATAAAAATGTATTTTATTCATTGTCAAGTGTTAAGAAGATTGATATATTCAAAGACTGATCAAATGCTACAATATTTAGAAATGTGTGGATTTGGATATATTCATAAAAGACTGAAAAATAATGTTGAAACATAAGGTTGAAAAATACCATGGAAAACCTAGGAAGTAATAATCTGTATGTAGTCTCATATATCTGTACATAAATAATTACTCAGTGATGAGTGATTATGTACATACCTTGATAAATTTACTATATTACTATTAATTATACTAATGTCACATTATTTTGCTGAAAATTTTGAAAAAATGTATTACTTTCAAAGAAGGGCAAATATTTAATTCAAATGTAGAGGTAGTGGGTGATGGTACCAAGCAACATTTGGAGGGCACTTCTTTTGCAGTATAAGTGCGTCATTTAGGGCGTGGTCTTCAGAAAAGGGTCTATATAGTTGTGTGATCTCTGCTTTTGAATAAAGAGAGCATCATTGCAGCAACCTGGTACATACCACGAATTAACTCAAAGAGCTCTCCTGTTTAGAGAAATGCAGGCTGAGGAGTATAATCGCAGAGGTAAATCTTCCATTTTGATATAGAGCCTGTGTTACTGTAATTCTCTGCAAATAGGCAAAAAGCAAAGAGCAAAGTAAACACAAATAACACATTTTAGTAGGAATATCATTTCAGCTGTTACAGTATCTATGACTGACCAGGTAAGGAGCTGGTGGACTACATCACACAGTACCTGAGCTCCGTCCGGGAGAGGAGAGTGATTCCAGATGTCAAACCAGGTTACATGAAGGAGCTTCTACCTGACACTGCGCCTACAGAGCCGGAGGACTGGGAGAGTATCTTCAACGATATTGAGAAAGTCATCATGCCGGGAGTAGGTTCCTACTATCACTTCTCATCAGATCAGCAATTTGAAATATGACAAAAAGGCAAGTATTTTCTCATCTTCTTCCCCAGGTGGTTCACTGGCAGAGCCCTCACATGCATGCCTACTACCCGAGTCTGACTTCATGGCCCTCTATGCTTGGAGACATGCTGGCCGATGCCATTAACTGTGTGGGATTCACCTGGGTAAGAGGGAAACAAGGCCTGTTCTTGTCCATCACACTAGCTCAAAACAGCCAAAACATCCCAACAGTAGATTCCTGATAGATCATGTTGTCTGCACTGCTTTTGAACAGGCCTCCAGTCCAGCATGTACAGAGTTGGAAATGAATGTGATGGACTGGTTGTGTAAAGCACTAGGGCTCCCCTACTTCTTTCTGCATCACCATCCTGACAGCAGTGGTGGTGGAATACTGCAGGTTTGCAACACATTGATATGTTTTAGTACTTTTTGGTCTCTGTGACATGTGGAAACTTAGTCTCTTCCTCTCTCTTCTTCACTCTCTCTTCAGAGCACAGTCAGTGAGAGTACACTAGTTGCTCTGCTGGCAGCCAGGAAAGACAAAATCTTGCAGCTTCGGGCCGAGCTCAACCAGGATGTGGATGACTCTGTCCTAAATGCAAGACTGGTGGCCTACGCTTCAGATCAGGTCAGTGTTATCACTTTTTGTGTAGTAGGCTGACATCAATCAGTTAAAACGAAGAAATATATTTGACGTAATAGCTGCTTTTGCAGGCTCACTCCTCAGTTGAGAAGGCTGGTCTGATCGCTCTGGTAAAGATCAGGTTTCTGCCCACTGATGAGCAGTTGTCTCTAAGAGGGGAAACTTTGAAACAAGCCATACAGGAAGATCGGAGGAGGGGACTCGTCCCTTTCATGGTAGGTATTTGACATGTGGATGGCTTGTATAATGGGGGCAAAGAGGAGTTGATGTGGATCATAAAGCGTAAAGAACTTTGCTCACAAACTGGTGCCTGTAGTGCAATATATTGTATAATAATAGCGATTTTTTTTTTTTACCACAGAACCCCTGGATTTACTATTATTACAACTATAGTAGCCTATATATTGCAGATAGGACTTCAAGGGCAGGACTTCTACTTTTGTTATTTGTACATTAATGTGTTGGTTATTTTTTCATAAAGCATCTGAGTTCTTCTGCTGCAGCAAAAAGCAAATGTTCACTTTTGTAGTCTATAAAAAAATTAAATTTAGACAGCTAAAAAGCACAAGGTCAGTTTTAACATCAGAAAATAAATATATATTAGTGGCTACAATATGCAAAACATACTCAAATTAAATCTTAAATTTCATTTTTGACTTTTCCCCATTTCAGCTGTGTGCAACTTTAGGGACCACTGGAGTGTGTGCCTTCGACAAGCTTTCAGAATTGGGACCAGTGTGTATGTCTTGAAATTATCTTCCAGTCATGTCTCTTAACGCTGTTTGTAAATGCAAATATTTTGCAGTCCTTTTTAAATGTATTAGAAGAGTTACAGTACTTGAATTTAAATCTTTTTACAGGTGCAGAGGAGGGACTGTGGCTCCATGTTGATGCTGCATATGCTGGCTCTGCTTACTTCTGCCCTGAGCTGCGCTGGTCCTTGGAGGGCATTGAATTTGCGCACTCTTTTGTCTTTAACCCATCCAAGTGGATGATGGTCCATTTTGACTGTACAGCTTTTTGGTGAGTGAGAACATTGGAGCTTTATCTTACCTCTACAGAAAAAAAACTTAAATTATGTCTGAGAATAAAAACAGACAAATCCAGTGTTATTGTCACACTTTTTGTTTTCTCAGGGTAAAGGATAAATATAAGCTCCAGCAGACCTTCAATGTTGACCCTGTTTACCTCAGACATGAGAACTCACAGGCGGCCACTGATTTTATGGTATGATATCATCGGGTCTTCAGGAAATTAAACGTTCTGCTGTGATTGTGAATCTATCAATCTAAACACTGAACTTTTTGCTGTTGTTCAGCATTGGCAAATTCCCCTCAGCCGACGATTTCGTTCTCTCAAACTCTGGTTTGTCATGCGCTCTTTTGGACTGAAAAACCTCCAGGCTCATATCAGACATGTAAGTGGCATTCCCCTCTCTTCGCATCATCAAATAAGGAAAAGAATATTAATGCGACAACCCACAGGATTTTATTTAATAATAAGTACCAGAATTTAAACGGACGTGTTTTTCTGTTGTTTTTAGGGGATTGAGATGGCAAAGCTCTTGGAGTCTCACATACGGAACGACCCAAATTTTGAGGTTCCTACTGAGAGGCACCTTGGCCTGGTTGTCTTCTGTCTGAAAGTATGGAGCACTTATGTGAACTATTTAAGCAGTAAACTATAAAAATCTCAGTTTTCGATTGAGTTGTACTTGTTGATCAAGATAACCCTTCATTGGCTAATTATTATGGAGACACACAATCTTTTAGTCACACCTTGTTCAAAGGTAAGTTACTTAAACAAGGACAATGTGTTTCACTAAACAAAGGTAAATGTCATAGTGATGTCACTAATCATTCAAAAAGAACCAAATGCTTGAATTGTTGTTGTTTTTGGCAATGCAATTGTTATGTGCTTGTTTTATTCTAGGGAGGAAATGCATTGACCCAGGAGTTGTTGAGAAGGCTGACCCGGTCAGGCACCATGTACCTCATCCCAGCAGACATTCACACCAAACGCATCATCCGATTTACAGTAACCTCACAGTTCACCACTGCAGAGGACATCCTTACGGACTGGAGCATTATCTCCAAAATGGCTTCCACTCTTCTGGCTGAAACACAGTCTCTGAATATTGCAGACCAACCACAATCAGGGGAAGATGAAGTGATAGGAGAAAACCAGTACCCTGAGTCAGATAACATATCTGATCCAAAACATGATGCTGCCTCCAAGCTGGACAAAGCTCAAGTGGAGCTGTGGATCGACAAAGCTTGGAATCGACCGAGGAGACCAATGCGTTCTCTTAGCTGCAACAGCGAACCTCTACCTTACACTTACACGGGGCCACTGTCTGGTTACGACTTTGAAAGAAAACCTGGTATTAAAGATGCTGCAGGCAGCCTCTCCTCACCGTCAACGACAGGATCCGGTGCTATGTTTAAGATTACAGAGAGTCCATCAAACCTTTTGGGTAAACAGGTCCTGAAAAAGCTGACAAAGTTCTACAGCGTACCAAGTTTCTGCAACCAGTGGGTGCAGTGTGGACGACACCAGCTGTGTGGCCCTCTGAAGGTTTCACAGGCAGCTCAAAAACACTTGTCTTCAACCTGCAGAAGAATGACCTGTATGTCATCTTCTCCTGTAGCCAACACAGCTCCCTCTCCTCCAGTAGAAGCTGTCACTGCACCTACTCTCATGTAATGATCCTGAAAGCAATAAACACTACACATTACACAGTAATCCAGCCACTGATAATTATGGAATGTACTGATATACTGGCCAGAACAGTCATTTCTTCACTGTTTAACTTTGTCAATGATTTGGGCTTGCTTGGCTCATTTAAAGTCTGTATGTTTTTAGAATGTTTTTATTAAACAATATTTCAAACTAAATTATATAATACATCAACTATTTCAGTACACAATTTTCCTCAGATAAATTAAAGTACTGTAGCCTATAAGATGTGGTCCACATTAATGCTCAGTGTGCAGGTCATTTAACATTGTTTCTGTATCCTGTACCAATTAAAAGCTAAAAAATCGAATGTATTTTGTAAGGTTGACAATCCAAAAATAAACACTGAACTCATTCAGAGCCTGATTCTTCCATCTGCTATGGAGTTGAATATCTCCTCGGTCATGGGTCTATAGCCCTTATTCTCATCCAGGAAAAACAAAGGGTCTCTGATGATGACAGGGTTGAACCCCTCTTCTGCCAGCTTCATCTTCATTTGCTTAAACGTACCAGTCACTGCAAGTGTATCCTGCCAGACAAAAATAAGTGGCTATTTGAAGGTTGCCACGTTCTGATAAAGTCCTCAATTTTTATATTTTTCATGTCGAATCTTGTCAGTAAATCCAGGACAGGGCATTGTTTACCTGTATGCGAATGAAGCGTGGTCGTGCGTAGCTGGGGAGGTTGTTTTTGACATGCTGATATGTAGCATTGCCATCAAACTCCATGTTTTCCTTTAGCTTCAGTGCTGCCATTCCAATCCGTCCCTCGTGTCCTAATCAGTCAAAGTAAAAAAAATCCAGGACATTAGGAGAGTTGTGTGTCGCATTTTTCAGGTTTTATGATCACAGTGATTAATGAGAATGTGAAGTAATTATTAAATTGTTAAAAACCCTCACATTGTGGAGGCATGTAATTTCACTCTTTCTAAGAGCATTATAACAATCATGTCCTAATGATGTCATTATTACCTGGCACCTTCACACCATAGACATTAGCTTCTGCTACGCAGTCCACCATGAGCAAATGATCAGCCACCTCTGTGGTCGCCACATTTTCTCCTTTCCACCTGCATTAGATGACAATATAAAGTACATGCATAACTTAGCTGCATAGTTTTCATTTAAACCTGGGATATGTTTTTTGTAATTTAAGTATAACCATAATCAAAGAAAACTTAACCCTAACCCAGTAATAATGATTAAATAAAGAAATCCTTAATCCTAACTTATTCTTCTGCTTTAATTCAATATTAAATATGAAATACTAGAAACAAGGAGAGCAGAATAACCACTTTGTTTGCAATTTCTGAAATTGACATAATGTTATCAAAATGGTTTTATATTAAGTTTCCAGCGATGAAATTGATCATATTTTCGAACTAACTGAAATGTTAGTGTTGGTTAGAGCAGTGTGGGCTATTATTCAGTTTGACCTGTCCACACACCTGAACGTGTCTCCAATGCGGTCTTGAAAGTAGAAAAATCCCTCATTGTCTATTTTTAGAAGGTCACCGCTGTTAAAGTAGAGGTCTCCCTTCTCAAAAACATCTCTTAGCTTTTTCTTCTCTGTCTGATGCTCGTTCTTGGCATAGCCGCTAAAAGGTGTTCTTCGTCCGATCTTTGCCACCAACAAACCAGTCTCTCCTGTGGGTAGAGTTATCAAGCATAGGATATGTATTAGTAGAAGGTAAGAGTTCAAAGCCATATTGTCATGATCTGGCCCTTCAGCTTCCTTTCCTGTCGTGGACTTTTATTTTGTAGCCCTTTCCTCACTTCCTGTTTTTAGTTTATTCCACCAGCTTTACTACTCATCATCAGTCATAATTGTGTACATCTGTTCCACTGCCTATTCAGCCCTACAGTTCCCTGGCAGAGCTTTGTCTTTGCACTCTTTTGCCTTTCCACCTTTGTGCTGATGTTTGGCAGTTGGCTTCCTGGTTTTACTCTGTTGTTTGTTCTTTTTAGTATGGCATAAGTTAGCTGGTCTCTGCCTGTCCTGGATGTCCATACACCTGGTTTAGTTTGCAATTCTGTTCCTGACCTACTCTGTTTGTTTTCACGTTGCACCTCATACCTGTTCCTAGTCCACCCCTTTTGATATGCACTGCACTGTAGCTGTTTCACTTAGATATGTCCTGCTACATTGATGTCCTCCTTCAGGTTTCTTTTTACTGGCTTTCGCTGTTGTCCTTTGTTTGCGCTCCGTTTTTCCTTTACTTTAGACACTTTAGTGATATCAGTTGAAGTTTTAGTTTAACCCCTTTTGGAAATTCTAGCCCTGCCTTGTGCTAAGTTTCCTGTTTATTTGTTTTATATATAGAAGGAATATAGAAGGAATCTTTTTTTTTTTTATTTGTTTTTCCTCAGAGCAGTAGCAATCATGAGGGTACCGTGAACACTGTTCCTGCCCGTATGTTTGCTGACAATGTAGTCCCTCTGGGTATTGAGACTGCCAAATGTCTGCCAGACTATGTTCCTGTTCTTTCTCTGTTCTACTCCTTGTCACAGCGACAATCTGGCCTCACCACCTATGCCTGCATCCACTCCTGATCCCGATCCTGGTTCCTTTTTCCGCTGCTGGAGACTACATCCACCAAGCCACAGTCTCCACACAACTACCTGCTCCTGAAGTGCCAGTTCGCATTCCTGAGCTAGCTCCTGGGCTGGTTATCCCCCTGCCTGACCCTGTCCTGGAACCAACCAACCAGTCAAACCCTGAGCCCCAGGTAGCTAATGCTGGACTTGGGGAAATGGCCAGCCAGACGTTGACGATCCTGCTGCACCAGCTTCCCCAGACCTCAACATTCCAACAATGAACATCTCTCCAACATCACTCCTAGAACTGAAAAACCAGTTAAACATGTGTCTTACTTTAATAAGCAAGCGCAATACCCGGTCATCCATCAGTTACTAGAAAGTATTCAAGAGACCATAGCGACATCCAGAGATCGTTGTGCTGCGGCACTCCAATTTGAAGAAATAGTCCGCTCCAGTTCCTGGCTGTTGAACCTGCCGGGGATGCCCAGTCAACCAACAACCTGCCCGAACCCGATCCTGGTTTGGTCGACACCCCTGAGCAACTTCTGGTGCTTGGTGGCTTCTCATACACAAACCCTGACAAATATGTTGTGAAGAGTTTGGCTTACCTCTTGGAACTCTGATACAAAATCCTTTTGAGTCTTTGACTGGCTCCTCTTTCTCTGTGTCGTACCTGATGAGGGCATATGAACATCCCATCTGAAAAACAGTTCAAGGCATTAATATATAGGAATTGTATCAGGAAACAGACCAGCCAATCCTGCTCATTAAGCTCACTGGGCTACATGTGGCCATTCCATCAGAATAAGAACAAGACATGCAGTGTTTTGTTCTCCTACTTTTTGTAGAAAATTCTCTTTGCCAATGGCTCCAACTTTCCCAATATAATTGGCAAAGCCAACATTTCCTTCTGTCGCTCCATAGCATTCACAGATGCAAATGTCCCCAAATCGCTGCAGGAATTCAGCCCATGTGTCTGCTCTCAACCCATTCCCCAAAGCCAGTCGGACTTTGTGGTCTCTGTCATTGTCTCTCTAGGGGGAAGTGAAGGAGATGTGTGACAGGATCATAAACCATTGCATTATGTTTACCTTTGGTCTAGAATATAATGAATGTGACTGCTGCAGGTGTTAGCTACCCATGCAGTTTTCATGTAAAAGCATTTAATGTACTGATGTACTCATAAAAACATGCTTTCGTTAAACTTCCTTAAAAAGAATTATGACTTAATGTGTAATAAGTTTACCTTTGGTGTGTTGCAGAGGTAGCGCATAATTTCTCCTATGTACTGAATGACCGTCACATTGTACTTTCTACAGTCATTCCAGAAGTGGGAGGCAGAGAATTTCCGTCTTAAAATAACAGTGATGCCTAGAAAATGAGTAGGCAAGGATTTTAGCAACATAAGTAGGTCACTCATAACTGAGTCGTTGTTGTGATACTGTGACCTAAAGGACTTTGAAATGCAAACACAAAATACAAAAAATCTGAGCCACAGGTCAGTTAGGTACTTTAAACTTTAGTAAACTCAATATCATCAGGATGCAGCATGGGAAACATGTTTAAGGCTTTTATTGAGCATACTGTAAAGTAGGTTTTGGTTTATCCACAACCTTTTTCTATGGCTCCACAAAGTCCCATTAAAAAGCCCGAACTGTGGTAGAGAGGCAGGTAAAGATAGATGATATCATCTGAGCGTATGCCAACCATAGACTGGAGAAAAGTTGCCATCCATAGCCTCTCATGGTTAATTAAAGCTGCCTTGGGAAGCCCTAAAAGACAACACTGTCATTAGAAGCAGAACACAATGTTGTTTTTGTCGCTCACAACCGTCACGCTAAAAAAAGCAGAATGGAAGTAAGGGTCAGGTAAGCCTGTCTGATTACCTGTGGTCCCTGAGGTGTAGATGTACAGTGCAGCACTCTTGATGTTAATATTGGCCCTCAACTGACGTGACAGAGGCTGGTCTGAGGCCTCCTGAATTTTATCAGAGAGGCTTTCAATGCCCTCCACATCGCAGTCATCACTGAGGAGAAACACCTGGACACCCAGCTGTTTTAAAGTGGGCAATACCTCCTCTACAGCACCCTTTAACTCTGAAAGAGGCGCGCAAAAGAGCTTTTGAAGGCTTCATGGAGCTCAATGCAGTGACAATAAAATGTAAACAACCAAAACATCTGCTGTGAACCGTGATTTGTGATTCGACTGTGGGACTTGAGTCAAGCAAAACCAGGTTTAACCTTCTTATAAACTGTGACTAAAACCAAATTAATAGTTGAAGAATTGACAAGTATGTTAACACCACAAATATTTATGTATTGGCCTTGGGCTAAACAATTCGTTAACAATTCATCATACAGTACGCCACAGTTTATTTCATAATAACATGGATTATGTCTAATTTTCCCATCTTACCGGAACCAGCGACCAGGACCTTTGCCTCACAGCAGGAGAAGCAGTGCAGCAGCGACTTTGATCTGATGTTGTAGTTGAGCAGGGAAGCTGTGCATCCCAGTTTGAACAGTGCGAGCCAGATCCACACGAACTGAGGCTCGTTTCCCACGAACAATGCCACCGTGTCCCCCTCCTTCAGATGTGCATGCGTCGACAGAGCTCTGGCCACTCTATTGCTTTCTTTGTCGGCTTGGTAGTAAGTGTAGGAGCGGTCCTCGAAAAGTATAAACTCTTTATCTGGGTGCTTGGCCACTTTTTCCAGAAAACAATCCAAAATACTGTGAAATGGTTTCTGTTTCGAGAATTTGTTCAGGCGCATGCCGATTTGAATGGCAGTGATTGCGTAATTCACATCTTTCCAAAAATAAGGGTTTTTTAGGTAAACAAACAATAGCAAAATTCCCAAACCTGCAAGAGCGGTAAATAGGACATATACAATCATAATCAGGCGGAATGCGTCGGTCCTGCTACTGATGGAGACCCGAGAGATTCAACTTTCAACAACATTAAGGCCATTCAGTCGACGTCCCTTGAACTTTGAGCGACTCTCGTATGGGTGGGGGGGGGGGGGAGGCAATGCAATCCAATGATTGTATTGGCCTGTGTCCCTGCTGGAAACAAATGGAAATGTTATTAGTTGCAGCAAAAGGCTGGTTTTTAGTGGCTTTTGCTGCTCGTCTTCTCCTGGACTTCGGACCGGTGACTGCTTGGCAAACATAATTTGAGCACAGAAGCCTGCGAAAATATCTCTTTATAGTACTGTGGGGAATCGCACTCAATTTCAGTGTTGCCATTCATAAGTTGGTCATCAGCTCTGTTCTCTTTGTGTATAACCAGACATTTAGCAAATCAAAGTGGATTTCTACAACCATTAAAAAGGTTTTATAATTCACAAAACTCAAAATCAAAAGTGGGAAACATTATTATTACACATAGTGTAAAAATAGGGTCACAATAAATTAAAACCTTTCAATACAGGGAGGAGTTGTATACCCCTGTGACATATTGCATTGTGACCCAAAGCAAGGCCTCCAAAAGTTGAAAAAACTGTCAAATCTGATGATTGTATAGTCATTATGACCTGTTTAAAAACAAAGATTTGTGGCACAATTTAGCCACAGCAATAACAGTAAAATTCGTTTATAGACCTTTTTATAGGAACAAGATCAGCACTTTGAGACACCTGCATGTAAAAGGTGCTTTATACCTCAGGTGTATTATTATTATTATTAATAATAACATTAAATCAAAGGCTAACGTCCTGTCTCTCCCTCGTATTTAAAGTAACAAATTTTATAAGCCAATAACAACCATCTTCTCCATCAGGATAATTGCAACCATGCACACCGATCCGCCACAACATTGATACCGACTTTACCGTGCATGTTGTGATGGATGGGTCTGCATCAGAAAATGCAAAGCTGGCCATGGAAAAGTCGTGGACCAGTCGATACATTACAATTACTGGCTGAAAAAGGGAAATTTGTACCATAGCTGCAGCTGTGTGCTGCCAGGCACAGACAAAACTCTGCCTGGTAAACATTTAGAGAACAAACACCTTCAATCTGGTGCAGTACTTTATGGTTTGGGCATGTAGTGTCACCTAGTTAAAATCTTACTGCTTTATTATAGAATGGAAATTCAAATAATAATGTTAAGTCTAGGCTTTTATTTTACTGTATGTTCAGTAAAATAATGTTATGGTACTATATTTTTCAGTCTTCTCTTACTGTATGTTCCAATATAACACTGTCATAATCATAAAAGACATGTCTTTCCAGTTTGGTGTGGGCAAACTTGACTGGTCTGCACAGTGCAGCACCAACTTCACCTCTTCCAACATCTTTGGTGTGAACTGTAACACAGTCTGTGAGCCACACTTCAGCAAGACCAGACCATCACCTGATGGTAGCACAAAGTCTCCACCTGGTGGGTTTTTTTCATGCCACACATAAAATCTGTTTTGTGTTATTTCTATGACTTGTTCAGCCATTCACGCGTAAACACAATCTGCTTTTACTATATGAGTCACTTTTATCTTCAAGATCTTCTCTTCCACAAAGTTTGCTTTCATCTGGTTGAAAGTTGACTCCACAGTATTCTACACTGGAAAAAAAAAAAAAACCCAATCAGTGAGAGAATCAAAATACCATTATTCTTCAGAATGCTTATTCAATGCTGACAAAATGGTAAATATAAATCAATCTTTATTATTGCTGACAACCATTTGTGTTAAATATGAAATGTATTTGTACCTACTTTTTCTTCGCAATGAATTGTGTGTGGAATTAAATGACCGGCACCCTTATAAACCCTAATATGTCTCTCTCTCATCCTCATTTCACATATTCAAATAAGGCGTTCTTCACACTCATGATGCATAAACACCTCACACGTTAGTTTCCCGGGTTTTCAGTCACATGATGTCATATTCTACCTCTGGACTAGAAAGCGCCAGATTAAGGAAATGGGTAATGTGAAATAAAGATGCCTCCAACAGCTGTCCTATGCAGTTGACCGCTCAGAAAAAGCTTGTAATCTCTGAGATCATTTTAACACACATTCAAATTGTAAAAAAATTAAGAAATTTTAACATAAATAAAAAACACTTAGATGCTCTCATTCTTACCGAATGCAAAAAGTAGAATCCTTCAATAACTCCAATATAGCTCAAACATAAATGTTCCAAAATTATTTATTATCATTTTCCCTCTGCCTTTTCCTACAATATACTAAATAAATTAAAACAGTAAATATCCTGTGGAAAATGTAGCACCTTTCTGGCACACCTCCATCCATCCAGTGTGTAAGAATGAAAAAATATTTCAGTATCACATAAAGATACTCAACCCTCTAGTGGCGATACAGATATTGTACTATATGAAAAACCCATTCACTTTAATCAGTGTGACCCAAAAGTACTAATACAGGGGGAATGGATGCCAAGTTTCTTGATATGACCTTCCAAAGTAAAGGCCAGAGTCTATTCCTAGAGGTGACCAGATACAGATGAACTACTTCCTCTGCCTAGAGAAGGGTCACACTGTAAACTGAGACTGTAGTTCATGTGATGTAATAAGATACTCTGAATAGCCGTACATGTGACACAGTGTGTACAGCACTCAGAACTACAACAGATACAACTTTAAGTGGTATCACAAGTAATCATTCTAAAACTTTGAAATGTATTTAATATCAGCACTTATAGCATTTACATGTATCCATAATGTTTCCGGCTAATTTATCATCTAGAAAGCAGAAGGCTGGAACCTGATAGTTGAGATTTAACGATTTCTATTTTGGTAAGCCAGCTGTGCAGCTCTTTTGGAATGTACACTTTTGGAAAGTTGTCTCTGACTTGATTTGACTCAGTGGCCCCTTGCTGCAGCCACTTGTTTTGAGGGACAGAAGCTCTGATGGCAGAGACGAGGCACAGTGATCACAAGTTTCATTGTTGGCTTGTTTGACTTGACTCTTTCAATTACAAAATGACATTTGACTGATTGCTAATAAATTATGGTTGAACCCATATATCTATCTGTGAACACACATAGACAGTACTTTTTTTATATGTAGCCTCAAAAACAATTAAAATATTTAATACAATTAATTAATTAATCACATGACATGGACCTCTGTTGAACAGCTTTTAATTATAGCCTAAAAATGTCTTAACTCCTTATATTTCCCTGTCCCTGAGTAAGAGGGAGGGTCACATTAACCTCTAAAAATGGCCGGGTTTGGGTTTCACTGGAGACTTTTAAAAGTCACAGGATCAATACACTGCTGCAGAGGGGTTTCAACTCTACAAAGAAAACAAAATGTGCTAAACCGGAAATAACTGACACATGAGTAAACATCAGTTTAAGATATCAGTTTTTAATCTGTAAAATAAATTAGTAGTTTAACATTTTGCCGTACTAAGCTCCGCATGGTGCAAACAGTAAAACTTTTACTTTCCATGGGCTACAGAGGTATGCATCACCTCTCCTACAAAGTGAATAACAGTTACACTGTATGTTCTACACTCCTCCTGAAACTGAGAGGCAGAAAACATTGTCATCAGGATAATTTTTGACCCTTCAAAATAAGAGGAAAAAGGAAAAAATTGATTGTGGGTCAAAAACTGTAGAAACATCATAGAATATTCAATTGAGTTCAACTTTAGCCTGTTTAGAAAAAACTGTTGTAAAGTTCATGTGGTTTCGGTGGGACTGGCTCTGTTCAGATTACTGGTTTATAGTGACAACGGAGTCTCTTTGAATCTAACAGAGGGAGGAAATCCAGAGGGGGAGGACATACAGTAATATCACTGCATAGTAATAGAAATGAGCTCATTTGTTTTTAAATCTATCAGCACTTGCATCACTCGCAATATTTAGAAAATTTGTAAGAACCTTCCTCCTTACTTTCTCAGCAATGAATTAAAGTTAATTTTAAATAAATTTATTTAAGCTTTCTATGGGTGCTGTAGCTCAGTTGGTAAAGGCAGTCGTCCACGGACCACAGGGTCAGTGGTTCGATCCCTGGCCCTGGGTATATGTCAGAGTGTCTCTGGGCAAGACACTGAACCCCTAACAGCCCTTTCCCATCCACAGCTGTGCAGTGCCAGTCCAAGCCCGGTAGAAATTGGGGAAGGTTGGGTCAGGAAGGACATCTGGCGTAAAAACTGTGCCAAATTAACATGCAGACAATGATCCGCTGTGGTGACCCTGAACTCACAGGATAAGCTGAAAGGACAAAAAAAAAGTAGTATAAGCTTTTTATATTTGTTTTCTCTTTTTCCCATTTTATATAAGGGGATGCAAACTTTTGCACCAAGCCATATATGAAGATTTTCTTACACTTTCATGAACTGCACAAGCTTCAGGGGACACAGTCATTGCATAAAGAAGAAACCTCCCCCCTCAAAATATAGTTAATTAGAGGTAGAAAGCCAGTGAGGGATCACTTCTTCATCACTGTATGTTGCATGAACAATAATTGTAAAAGAAAAACCAAAAAAAACACACAAAGTCACTTTCACATATCATGGTTTTAGTTTTTTCCAACAAAAAAAAATATTTCAGAGCTGATTTAGAACCAGTCTTAATTACAAATCTAACTGCTGTCTTTGTCCTGTGAAAGTGATGCATCTGTGAAACACAGGCTCAAGAAAAATTGTTCTTCTTCTGGTTTCCCATTTTTCAAATATGTTTGACTTTTCTCAAACCTCAGGAAAATGCCTAACCCATAAGCTAATAGAAATATTTAAAAATCGCCAAATTTGGAGACACGTGTCCTTTGGACAGTCACACTTTTTCAGTAATGTAGAACAACAAACTGAACGCGAATCTCCTGTGCAAAACCCTCACATCTCTAGATTTCATACGACCACTCACTCACACCCTCTTGGTGAATGTGTTTTACAACTTTTGTTTGTTTTGAGGGTGGAACCATTTAGTTGGATTTCGTTATCTTGAAGATTTGTTTAAAGTTTGGTGTAATGCTGTGAACAAACACTGTGATAAAAACAAATGTGACCTGTAGCTTATTTTTCCTGAATTTGACTTACAATATTTTAACAGTCTTAGTGATTTTTTCGTTTCTGTTTGTGTCATTCAAACTTTTGGACTGCAATAATAATTACTATTGTACTAAAACTCTTTTTTATAAACTTTATGATCATTTTGGTTCCTTCTTAGGCTGGAGGAGCATTTGCGCTGGCTGAATATGCTTTGCTATAGGCTTAGGATTATGTCTGCATATATGCCATTTTATTCTAAGGGGATTTAAACCTTTTCACCAAGCTGTGTAGATAAGTTACAGGCAGAAATGACTGACCACAGCTGCTTTAGGAAGACCTGAAGGACAATGAGACAAAAACAGCACCGGAGAAAACAGAATGAAGCATGTCATATGTTGTTGGGTGCAGATTATCACATAAAACTTAAAACCAAACAAATAAATACAACCACTCTGATACCCGTAGAAACAGCACTGGGAATATAAAGTGAAGGACTTGTGGTGTGTGATCCGAGAGACTGAAGCCATTATGGTTTTAGAAGAGCCTGAGAGCCAAGACCAGCCAGGTAGAAAGGAAGGAGGGTTCATTGTCAATTAAAAGTGTCACAGAGTTTCCAAAATTATACCCAGGACAAGACCGAAGGGTGATGACATTTTTTTATTCCTTTTACCTGCATAAGTAGAGGAGTATGATGAGCGGCCTGTCTGAGTGCACACTGGTTCAAAACAAACGAGGGATGGAGGTCTATTCAATTGGCCTGAAATAGAACCTTACGTTCACTAGTAGCTGGAATAAAAACAAAAAAGCCATCTAAACATATAGAAAAACCTTTTGAGATTGAAGGAAAAAAAAAATCACTAAAAGACTGCTTCCGGCTACATCTTTGTGCGGGCCCTACAAAGTGGGGACAGTTGCACATGTGCTATAGGGAGAGGGTACTTTCTAAAAGGTAGGTCCATTTCAAATTTATGTAAATATTTAGGACTATCTGGAAAAATGAAATGCACTGCACATCTGCAAAACAAGGTTTGTGCTGTGTTTTGAATCAAACCTCCTCATTTATTGACTGCTGCAGGTGGCACTCTCTTTTTTGTTTGAGCTCCATTCATTGGTTCCAAACCATTGATAGTAATATCGTCTGATAGTAGTAAAACCAGGTAAAACAAAGGTAAAAGTGGTAAAGGAAGGTAAAACCAATTACCTTGGCATCGTGTTTAATTGTGAAATTAAACAGACTGTATTTTACATACGACTTTAATATCATAAAGCAGGAACCACCGTTAAAATTGTAATGTTTTGTTTTGAGCAAACGCTTGTGTGGCTGGTATATTAGTTTGTAGCCAGACACGAGATGAACTCTAATAGACAGTGTTATTTCATGATTTTCGATATAGACAATTAGTTTCAGGTTAGGTGAAAAATTAATACTTTGTCAGGGCAAGAAATCAAAACTGTCTACAGAGGTTTTACGTATTGCTGTCTGAATATCAGCACAAAGACAACATATAATATTATGATCCTTTTTAGCAAAAGCACAATTTTCTGTACTAAATTAATTATTAAACGCTTCTATATTAGTCGTGTTTTGACTCAAATTGAACTTGAGAAAATGAAAACAAGTTACAGACTTTCAGTCAATAGTCAGTCAGTTTTATAACTGCACCATTTTAGCTCGGTGCAGGGCTGGAGGTGAATCGGTGGTTGAATCCCTTTAAAGAAAACCAAAGAAAGACAAAAGTTTGACATACCTGGAAATTTGTTGGAAAATGTGAAAGTTTTCCTTTTTGCATAAGCCAAAAAAGTCAGCAAAACACCAGCCTATTCGGTGTTTACGGTCAGATTATGCAACTATGCGCCGTGGAAAGGATCAGCAGGGCGAAAACTGTGAAAAACGCAGTAACTTTAATGTTTTAATGCATACAAAGGGAAAACACAGCAGGTATCAGCTGTTTGTGTGAACGTCTTTGAATCCCCAAAGATCACGTATTGATTAATGCAGCTTTCATGATAAAATCACAAAATTTGTGGCTTGGGGACTTTGAACCTTTTCTTTGAACGCTTGGGGCATCAGCAAGAGATTTTTTTCAGTGGGCGATGTAATATCAGTGGTCACTGAGGTCTTTGGGTTATGAAACTCTTGTGAGCACAGTCCATGAAGCATGTGCTGCCCAGCTATCTTTCTCTTCTATTCCTCAGCCTTTGCTCTGCTTTCCACTGTGTGTTGGGTCAATATCACAGTGTTCACATTAAAATGACAATCTAAGCCAATAAGTAAGTCAGCACAACGATATGATTTATTAGATCACAGTATATTTAAACCCTGGATATGAATTAAAGCCCAAATGCGATTTCAGCCGTTTGCTCTTTTGCTTTGAAAGAAAAAGACTGTGCTGGTTGAAAATTACTCATGAGAAGGACTCAGAAATTCTACTTGGAAACTTCAAATGCATATAGTTCCAGCTGATAAGAATTTGCTGGCGTAAGGGATAGTGTTTCAGAAATGCTTTTTCTCACGTTGCCCCTCAAGCTAAAAGCGACCAATGGTCTAAGAGGCACGTAGGCCGACTCTTATAAAGTTGGCCGTGAGCTGAGGTGTCTTCATTCATGAGCAAACTGGGAGGTGGATCCTGCGCCGCTGCTTGATTTCACTGACACACTCACTATTACATTGGACAATGCTGCGAGTAAGGTGTCTGAGAGGAGGTAGCAGGGGGGCCGAGGCTGCCCATCTGATCGGAGCCATGGTTGGTATTATGGTGGTTTCATGTTTTCTTCTTCTTTTCTTTCATTTTATAAAAGGCATATTTTTGGTTTAAAAAGCACATGTCAGCCAACGTGAATAAAGGCTACATTTAGGCAACATCTTTCACTTGAGTTCAGTTTAATTCATGCATTGTTTTAATTGTTTTTTCCTACTAATCATTTTAGTTGAAAATAAAGTGGACAACAGCACAACAATAACAATAAAAAACAATCTATTCGAATGTTTGGGCTTTAAAATAATATATTGTGATTATTATTGGACCGCAGTCAGTGGATTGATTGGCTTCTGTTTGCTATGAGGTTTTTGGTTTTTGTTTGTTTGTTTTTTTTGTTTGTTTTTTTTTTTGCTTTGGTCCCTGAGTGACAGTGAACAGCTGTTTGGCACAGATGCGATCCAAAACTTAGTGACACTGGAGCTGCTCCCGAGCCAGCAGCGGGTGCACCGTGAGCGCCTGCATGTGCAGATAAAGCTGCGGTAGGACCACGTGTACTTTGGCACCAAACCAATCTACTGGGCATTTCTCATTTATAACACCTATCAGCCTACTTGGCTTAACAGTATTTGTCAGTCAAGTAATTTAGTTGACAATATCACATTTAATTTCATATTAAATTACCAAACAAAGCAACGTGCTAGTGTTCAAGACCAATAGGCTACACAGACATTGTGTTTTTTATATGGCTTCCTAATGAATTGCAATATTTTAAAAAAAGAGCTTCTTCTCAGTATCTGCCATTTTGCTCCCTCACCTCGAGGTAATTTTTAAAGCAAAGGATTTAAAGAAAAGTTGTGATTGTTTGTGTTCCCCTTCCTCAGCTTGGCCGTGCAGTGACTGGATGGGTCCAGAGGGCCTTCCAGAGCACTTCGAGTGCAGCTGCTGCACAGCCACGCCATGCAGTGGAAGACGAACATGCAACTGAGCCTGTGCCGCAGGAATGTCCTGTAAGCAGCTACAATGAATGGGACCCTCTTGAGGAGGTGATTGTGGGTCGTGCTGAAAACGCCCATGTGCCTCCATTCACTGTGGAAGTGAAAGTAAGTCATCAATTTGACACGTAAATAAGATTTCTATAAAACATGCAGATTGAGACCACCTGGTTATTGTGCTGTATATCCATGTGTGTGTCATTGTAGTTGAGAGTCTCTGCCAACAAAGTATAACTTTTACAATGAGACCATGAGATTAACTGCATGCTGCCATACTGGAAACCTCTTAACAGGCCAACACATATGAGAAGTATTGGCCCTTCTACCAGAAGTATGGGGGCCAGTCTTTTCCCTCGGACCACTTGAAAAATGCTGTTGCTGAAATTGAAGAAATGTGCAATATTCTGCATCACGAGGGAGTCACTGTGAGAAGGCCAGAACCCATCAACTGGTCCCTGGAGTACAAAACTCCAGATTTCTCATCAACAGGTAAAACAAAAAACCCTAAACAAAGTAGAAGTATTACTATGGTTTATGCAACACACTGTATTATAGAAAACCTGATTGTGTATTTTGGAATCTTTTGCAGGCATGTATGCAGCCATGCCAAGAGACATCCTACTGGTTGTGGGAAATGAGATTATTGAGGCTCCTATGGCCTGGAGGGCTCGCTTCTTTGAGTACCGTGCCTACAGACCCTTGATCAAAGAGTACTTCAGAAAAGGTGCCAAGTGGACCACGGCTCCCAAACCCACTATGGCCAATGAGCTGTACGATCAGGTGAGGCCTTATCTATTCGGAGTAATCTCAGTTATCACAAGGGCTGGGCTTGTTTGTTCAATGCCAACACAAACTTAACCTTGCACTGAAACGCCTTGTTTTAGTTTTTCATATCACCACTGAACTGTTGTCTCCATGGTGTTTATTGCACTATAGAGTGTGTGGCGTGATATTATATATTACTATTATTATGCTTGATTGCTAAAGCGTAAATCAATATTGTGTTTCATTATTCAGGACTATCCCATCCGCACAGTGGAGGACAGACACAAGCTGGCTGCCCAGGGGAAGTTTGTCACCACGGAGCATGAGCCATGCTTCGATGCTGCTGATTTTATTCGAGCTGGAAAGGACATTTTTGTTCAAAGGAGCCAGGTATGAAGGCAGTTTAAGCCATCATATATCTGATGTAGCAGGTATGAGCAGCTTGGGTAAGTCCCTCATACCTCTGCCTCTGTTTCGTTGGCAGGTTACAAACTACATGGGAATTGAGTGGATGCGACGTCATCTCGCCCCAGATTACAAGATCCACATAATCTCATTCAAAGACCCGAACCCTATGCACATTGATGCCACTTTTAACATCATTGGGCCAGGACTGGTGCTGTCAAACCCTGATCGGCCATGTCGCCAGGTAATGTAAGATAGTGTGTTTCCATCTTACTTTGATTCTTTTTTTTTAAACCACAAAGTTCACCACTGGTCTCTGTTCTTAACCTCAGATTGACATGTTCAAGAAGGCTGGCTGGACTGTTGTGAAACCTCCAACACCTCTGATTCCTGATGGTGGGAACATCTACTAAAACGCACCTTCTCCTACATTAGATGAAATCAATAACAAAATAAAATTCTCTTTTTGTTGCAGACCACCCACTGTGGATGTCCTCAAAATGGCTGTCCATGAATGTCCTGATGTTGGATGAGAAGCGTGTCATGGTTGACGCCAACGAAACCACCATTCAAAAAATGTTTGAGAACCTCGGTGAGCCCTAAAGCTAAAGCTATTCCAGCAACATTTTACACCAAGATTCAGTCCAGCAGTATTTTGATATTCCAGTCATCTGTGAGGGAAATACACTGTGTATATGTATATATATACATAAACTATTGCTATTGCTACTGTTGCTGGTTAATGATGATGCAAAAATGTGTTTTTTTTTATTGCAGGTATAAAGACCATAAAGGTGAACATTCGCCATGCCAACTCCCTTGGCGGTGGTTTCCACTGCTGGACAACTGATGTCCGCCGCCGTGGTACCCTGCAGTCCTACTTTGACTAGCCTTGCCAGAAATAGGCAGTTTTTATTGAGCTTTGAAGATTAAAGCCTCAGTCTGGGATCTTTATTCCGCTGTAAATGTAAATTTTACTGCAAACAATCACACAGAATATCCTTTGAGCATACCTACAAATAGGTTAACAAGGGGTACAGCTTTGTGACACAAAAATGTAGTATTTCTTAATTTCAATGCCTATCCTAAAAAGCTTTAATGTGCATGTTTGGGTGTCACCTGGTGCAACTCAAAGTCTAACAGTGAATGATATATTCTCTCAAATCTGTAAAAGACAAGCTAATAAAAGTGAGGTGATGTTATCATGACAGGTGACACAAAAATCTTTTTTTCAGATTGGGTTTTTAACTCGTGAATGAACATATGTGGATTGTTTTGATTTGACTTTGCTGTGCATCACGCTGCCTTTTTGCGAACAGCTCTTTATACACTCTTTATACAAACAAACATCAATTTGCTTCAATCAGTAATCTCAATATTAACTGCAGTTCTGGCCTGGCTGTCATTAAGTGTTTATGGTTTATACATCAGAAAAAATATATCTTTACTTCGAGGACAAGGTACAATTTGGTATGTGAATGTCATCAAACTAGGGCACAGGAGGAGGGACACTACCTCCTCATAAAAACTCAGATACAATTCATCTTTTTATTTAAACAAATGTAACATAGGTCATTAAACAATATTCATTTCTTATAACTATATTATTTTGTAAGAATTTTATTCAATTTAACATACAAAGTTTTATTTATATTTTTCATACTCTTTATCGGATTTCCCAACAAATAGTGTTTTTACATATACATATATTTAAAACATATGCGGTCCATATCAGATATGATATCCTTTCTGCCTCTGGTGTTTTCTCCTATCGCAAATCTGGGCCAGTTATATGCTACTAGTCATTCTCACTGAACTGCGTGGCTGCTTTTGCGTGCAAAGCAACATTCTAAAGAATGTTGTAAAGATTTTATGTTTTATGATTCCTTTACAGCATTTACAGTTAAATATAAGATGATTACCTCCGAAAGTCTGCCTTGAGATTTTTTTGAAAGAATGATTTCAAGGGAATTTATGGCTCAAAAGAGGAATGCATGGAATGTTTTGTATTGCTCCATTATTAAATGTGATTAAAATAAGTTGTGTGACATTTCTGTGATTGTCTGTAATATTATTTGTTATGTTTTACATAATTTGGGTTTAATTCGCCATTGATAGTTTAAAAATGCTAATCCTAACCCCTTACTGATAATGACCTTTACAGTTTTGATTCCAATATAAATATTAATATGACAATTTAAAAATATTACCTTTCAAGATAGAAAGGAGATTGTAGTGCATTTTATATGGAAACTACATTTGACAGTGTCAGTGTTTTAACAATCAACACAGATAGAGTTACCATATTATATTATTATAGTGATCAGGGACCTGATCCAAGTTAGAAATTGCCACATGTTGGGATTGTTATGTGAACACAAAAGGGCATTGAAATGAACTGTGAGAAAACCAGAACAGCAACCTGTAAAGGTCTGTATTCTGCTGCCATCTAGTGGTAAAATAAAACACAGCAGCTAAGACACAACCTACATTTTAGGTCATACCAGTGAATGCTATGAAAACAATTACAGCTACACCTGAAGATTTAAATTGTGTACTGTGGAATCCTTTGCAGGCCTGTATGCAGCCATGCCAAGAGACATCCTATTGGATGTATATTTTAAGTGGGCAGGGATGAATGCACAATTTTTGTGATCCCATTAACCCTTTTTATGATGTTGTACTGTAAGATCGTATGACTTCTGGATCTAAACCGTACACAATAGCTATAGCACTATAGCAGCAGTCACTTCCTGACTACACTGTATGTGCAGCTCCCTGACATTCAAAACATGCATGTTGCCTATTTGATTACCTCACCTTTGTCATAATTTGGCTTTTATCAAGCACTACAGACCGAATGTTGACAAACTACAGTTTGGGCCTATGAGGAGGCCTGTGGCTGCCTTCAATGCTGACAAATCACATTTAGGACTGAGGGTGACTCTCAGATCATGTTCACCAGAAGTCAAAAGGCAAAATCTGCTTGTTTGTACAAATGCGTACTTGTGCAACACTGCAGCTGCCTCAATAACTGTCTCAATAACAGGAGACTTGACTGGGATCTGGTAATGATCAGGCATCAATAATGTCTGCAAAAACACACAGTCAAAGCAACTGGAGGGTTTACTCTACATTTAAACAAATAAAAAGTGATGAATAAAGAAATACGCTTTAGTCATTCTTTATTGATTTACATTTCTACCCAATTATGGATCAAACAGCAGGTCAAAAAAAGGTTAGATCCCTGAATCTTCTACTATAATCTACATATAGGTTTCTCTCTGACAACCCTAATGCTACTATATCTCAAAAACATTTACAAAAAATGTTAAACCCACTATAGATACATACTTGCAGACTCAATGCACCCAACTAATTATACTGCAACAGTTGTGCAGAAGGAAATAATGAAAAGAATTGTAAGTTTAACTTCCTCTTGTTTGTTTTTATGTTTTGTTTTTTTTTTTGAATGTTTGTTTTGTTTTGACTTCTTTTTCCACAGCAGGGTTATTGTCTTATGCATGAGAAAAAAGAATGAGTGTCTGTGCAGGAAAATGTGTGAACATGTACTGTCTTACAGCATCCTCCGGGGTGATGAGGGCAACACCCAGTGAAACAGGGTTCGACAGAGGAGTACCTTAAGATGCCCCCCGTTTGGATTGTTTTGGCACTCTGTGGTATTATATATGTAGTTATTCTGCTTTCCTTTTCTATCTTGAGGGTCTTTCTTGTGGTCAGCATCACCTGATATGGTCCTTTAGCAAAACTTTAGCTAATGGTTGTATAAACAAAATCTCTTGGCTTTAATAATATTACCTGTAATTGAAGCATTGTCAGAATGTTAGAGTTAACACACAGTCATGGCAGTCCTGTGCATCTTGACAAAGAGACCTGATGATAGTGATAGATGGTCATGGTTTACTGCTTTGTTGCTTTTGCTGTGAACACAAAGTGCATCTATTGTACAACTGAGTTAAACAGTAATACCTGGATAAACCCACTGGAGAAACCCACTGAGTTTGGATCAGATGATGTGCATATGTGTACAACTTGAGTTAACGTGAGCAAATGAGTAAGGGAGGTTTGCTAACACTACCTGCTAACACATTAGATGCAGAATAACTACCAGCTGTTTACACCTGATTTTACAAAAACCAACTGGGAAGACAATGGCTTTCCAAAAGTTAGATACAGCAGTTTAATAGAAAATATCTATCTAAACCAACAGCAACACTAAAATACTATTTACACATTAATGCATTGGTGTAATAATTATGGTTTAATGGATTACAGTCACAGGGAAAGTTTTTTGAGTATTTTTACCTGTGTGAATAAGTACTTTTACTAAATAAGTTGAATGGGGGGCCTGGTGGCTCAATGGGTAAAGCATTGGGTTGGGATTCATAAAAACCCTCAGCTCCAGGTGCGGCCCCACCATGCCACCGAGGGGCACCTTGGTTCCAGTCTCAAGCCTGGATAAAATGGGAAGGTTGCGGGAGGAAGTTAATTCGGTGTAGAAACTCATGCCAAATCAACGTGCGGAATACGTTCTGCTGTGACGACTCCTGAAGGGACAAGCTGAAAGCCGTTGATTTGGTCCTTTGACTAAATAAGTTGAATACTTTTTTCTTGAATGTTTCCTACATTTTCTATTTTATTCTCAATTACTGTTCTTTAGTGAGTGTGTGAATCAATACTATCAATCAATAATAATTTTTCATTTTGTATTTTCAATTTACCTGGATAGTTTGTCTTTCTGAGCTCTTTTTTTGGTACTTTCCATTCGTCACACTACCTCATTGTGTGGGGAGTGATATGTGTATCAAACTGATGTAAAGTATAGGGTATGTCAGCTAGTTTGGTGTCTGTAACACACACATGTACATATACTGCTCTTTCTTTCTTACTCTCCGCCAGGAGTGTTTTGGTATGTTTGGAGCCGCTTAAACTCTTTGTGGTTTGATTTTGAGCCATTGGACCCCATAATAAGGCAATATCTTGTTTACAGATCTACAGTGACATTTTACTGCTGGAAAACAATACATACTGTATAACAAATGCAAATGTATGTGCTCCCAGTTTCCTGAGGACGTATTAAATTTGAATAGCATCAAACAAAACAAACACAAAATGCACAATGTATTCTGTGCCAACATTGGCTTTAACATTATGAAAGAGTTAAAATCACGAATTTTACAACATTTGCAAAGAGTGCTCTCAACATTTTTGAACCCATACCAATATCTTCTGAACTTGCGTTTGCAGTTTTGCTCAGTATCATTTTACAAACCAGTGTCTAAATAGTTAAGTACACAGTTTAGTGACTCACTGGACAATTTAATCTAGGAATACTGTTTTTCTGATTTAAGACTAACAAAAAATAATTAAATTTTTTTTGTACTTATCCATGTCCAGCTGTATTCATGGTGTATTAGTTGACATGAGAAGTAGAAAAAACAATTGACACTTAACTCAGAATGTGCACTTGGTTGGTGTATTAGGTGTCATGTGTCCCCAGATAGCACATTTGACAGCTAAAAATACAATTATCGTGCTTGTAGCAGCAAAAACAAAATGTATCTTTGTTTTATACTGTGAGACATCAGTGCAGAAGTGATCAATTGTGTAATGTGACTGATTCATAGCCCAATAGTTGCTGTGAAATGCTGAGCTGTGATTGAATGGTCTATTACATCCACAGTCCATACAAACAAAAGAGGTTTTGACATCTTATCAGTGGAAATTGTGAACAAGAGACCAAGGAAGAGAAAGTTATGTTTTGTAATGTTTCGCTATGGCATAGAAAGTGAAGTTTAAAAGTTTTTCTTTTAAAGTAAAGATGAGTGGTTACAGATACTCATTATGGGGAGATGTTGTAGGAACTAAACAAGGTTCCAGTAAAAATCCATTATAGAGGTGGGTAAATTTGTCCCTTGGTGGCTTCCACGGCAATCTTCCATTGCAATTTAATCTCAACAAAACAGTTTGATGCACTAAAAATTCTTTTGTCTAACAGGCTAAACCTAAATCTTGTATGTATTCAGCAAGAAGAAGGCTGCATATACCCGTTTCAATTTTTCACTTGACTGAAACTTCTCTATTTAATTCAATTCAATTCAATTCAACTTTATTTATATAGCGCCAATTCACAACAAAGTCATCTCAGGGCACTTTACAGAATAAAGTCAAGATTATAAAGATATATAAAGAGAACCCAACAATTCCCCCTGGAGCAAGCCATAGGCAACAGTGGAGAGGAAAAACTCCCTTTAACGGAAGAAACCTCCAGCAGAACCAGGCTCAGGGTGGACGGCCATCTGCCTCGACCGGTTGGGGTGAGTGGAAAGGGGAGAGAGAAAAGAACAGAGCAACAAAAAGCAATAACAAAACATCGGGCAGATTGGTAGGACCAGTAGCTGCACGCTGGAGGACACACAGCTTCAAAGCCGGGGGACACCTGCAGATAGGGACAGAGAGAGGGGGACAGAGGAGGACAAAGACAACTACGGGGGAGAACACACAGAGTTAATGACATACAGTGGTGAGAATTGCGGGGTGAGAGGAGAGGAGAGATGGTCAAGAGGAGGAAAGGAGCTCAGTGCATGGGGGGGTGGGTCCCCCAGCAGTCTAAGCCTATGGCAGCATAACTATAACTAACTATATGCTTTATTAAAGAGGAAGGTTTTAAGCTTAGACTTAAAAGTAGAGAGGGTGTCTGCTTCCCGAATCTGAACTGGGAGCTGGTTCCACAAGAGAGGAGCTTGATAGCTAAAGGTTCTACCTCCCATTCTACTTTTGGAAATTCTGGGAACCACAAGTAGGCCTGCATTCTGAGAGCGAAGTGGTCTACTGGGATGATATGGTGCTATGAGGTCTTTTATATATGATGGAGCCTGACCATTCAGAGCTTTATATGTAAGAAGCAGGGTTTTAAATTCTATTCTACATTTAATGGGAAGCCAATGGAGAGAAGCTAGTGAAGGTGAAATATGATCTCTCTTGCTAGTTCCAGTCAGCACTCTTGCTGCAGCATTTTGGATTAATTGCAGGCTCTTTAGGGAGTTACTGGGGCATCCTGAAAGTAGGGAATTACAGTAGTCCAACCTAGAAGTAACAAATGCATGGACCAGTTTTTCGGCATCACTTTGAGACAGTATGCTCCTAATTTTGGCAATGTTCCGTAGGTGGAAGAAGGCTGTTCTAGAGATTTGTTTTATATGTGACTTAAAGGACAGATCCTGATCAAAAATAACTCCAAGGTTCCTTGCAGTAGTACTGGAGGCCAGACTTATGCCATCTAGGGTAACAATATGGTTGGACATCATATCTCTGATATTTTTGGGCCCAAATACTATGACTTCAGTTTACTCAACCACTGTCAGTTGATGCAATAATGTAATAAAATATTTCTGTATAGGGACTATTGGGGGTGCAGTCCTGATGAAGTTTGTATTCTTGAGTATGGATTAAAAAAAGCAAGATGAGTATTTAACAGAATTCAGTGACTTCCCAATCTAAATTTAGCTTCATGGTCACCTGTAAGAGGAGTAAAATTATTTTTATTGTTAGAATTCCTTTGTTTGTCATCAACATAGCATAGTGGAAATTATCCAAGTAGTGTGTGTGTGTGTGTGTGTGTGTGTGTGTGTGTGTGTGTGTGTGTGTGTGTGTGTGTGTGTGTGTGTGTGTGTGTGTGTGTGTGTGTATGTGTGTGTATGTGTGCATGTGCAGTATCCTTCAAGTATTCTTTTAAATGTCATCTTACGTTTTTGTCTGGGCAACAGGAAGTTGGATTAATGTTTGATATGCTGGAGTTCGCAGAATCCATTTATGACTGTGGACTATCAAATACAATATTCATCCAGCACTATGTCATTGTCCCAGTGCAGCAGGTATCCTGCATTGATCCATGTCAATGATGTTTCATGCTCAGGCTTAATGTTTAATGCTTTGAATGTGGTGTCCTTTAACTTATCTAGTAACCCGAATGACCGTTTTGCACCACACAATTGCCAGGAACTGTGTGTTGAACAAAGATACTGCAAGCACAATGTGTGCAGACAATATGGCGTGGCTGCAGTTTAGTAAGTACAACAGTTCAGCTTTTCTCTGTTGTATCTGGGTGTACTGTGAGAGATGGCCACTGAACTGTTGAAAACACTCAACTGTTCATAGACGGTAGTGACTTAATATGGAGTACTGGATTAAGCTCGAGTTGCTGTATTGTCCAGTTTACAACATTTTCCTCTGCACTGTCCAGACTGTTCTGTAGATGGTATTTTAAAAAATGTCTGCACCTGCAAATGGTGTCTCAAAGCTGTACATGGTCTTACCATATACAAATATGGGCTTCTTCAACACTAAAAAGAAATGGCAACTTTGCATTAAATTGTATATAACTGCCTTTGTAATAAAATATTTGTGTTGAAAGAAGAGAGCAACAGAAACATGATGTGAACAAATGTGTGTAATAAGCCCCTGAACTCATATAACTACTTTTGTGCAAACTTTCAAACTTATTTTTGTCATGAAAACATTAACTTTATGCTGAAAGTGGAATTAAAAGATTGAGTCTTTTACTGACCCCTAGTGGATATTTGTAAAAACACATGCAGTGTATAAAAATGCAATACACACTGCATGAACAGTTCAGCAGTTACTTGCAATAAACAAGTAGACAAAGTGAATAATTTTGAATGTCTTAGTGTTAATTTAGTGAACGTGTGGAGCTGCAGAGTATGCTTTACTAGTGATGTATCAGGAAGTGTGTGGGATGAATTCAGTATTATCTCAACTCCTCCTTTGATATAAATAAAGATTCCTGCTCTCACCCAATATACCAGGCTTCTATATGTAAAAATGTACTAGTAGAATTTGTTTACCCATGACCTATGCGGACATAATTCTGAATCGTTTGCAGTAAATAATGTTATTTCAGCTGTGACTATGCAGTAGTAGTAGTGTTTTTTAACAATACACAGGCCCACCTGGTGTTCTCTGACTTAAGAATGAGCGCCTACACAGAATACAACCTTAAATGTTCGAAGATACATTTTCACAACAGTGCACACAAACTGTTTGATGCAATGGTTTCTTGAGCAGCTCCTTTGAAGATTTTTCAGACTTCCTGTTACAGTCACCAACAGAAGGGTTGGGGTATCAAAAGAGGATGCTGCACAAGGACGGTAAGATTAAACAGGCACCAGCTGCTTTCAGTAAAAGGTATTTTAGCATTTCATACAGTCTGACCATCAGTTTTCTCAACTGCCTAAAACATAGTACAATGTAAATGTAATAGTATGTTGTAAGAACTTGAAACAACTTGTGCACTAAGGCCACACATCCATTTATGTCTGTTGTATTGAGAAAAAAAATCTTTGCAAATAATACTTAACTATGTATGTTTGTGTTTTTTTCTGATTGTAGTATACTGACTCTTAAAATAACGGTCATCTGCTAGTATGAAGACAGGAAATTCTGATAGGTATACAGTAAATATTTTTATGTAGCCTATTTATTACTATACGCAAAAATAGTGTTAACCCTTATACTGTCAGAAATGTCAAACATTCATAGATTTTACAAATTTACTTACACACCATTTATAATGTTTAATAATTATTAGTTTAGAATGATTGAAACTGGCATAACAAAAGATTACATTTATTATAGAAGAGATGCCATTTGACAGCAAACTGAACTTAAACATATCACAACTTTACTTTTCTACAGTGGAACAACTAAAAAATGAAGCAGCACAAAGTACAGTCACAATAACTGATAGTTAAACACACATAAACGACAGAAGTGCAAATACGGCGACAGCAAACATGTCATTCTCTCATGAATAATGCAGCCCATTACTGAAAGCGTATAAAGAACTGAGCGTCATCTGTCACTAGATTAATTTATTTACTGTCATCTGTCATTTCCCTAACATACTTTTATGTTAGTGACAATTTATTTAAACTTGCATTCTTTGTATTGTCGCGACTGTAGAGAAGTAGTTGCAGAGACTTTTGGGTGCTAGGGATTGTGGGAATTCTGTTCTGTTCTGTGAGTTGTTCGGTTGGGTTACTGGGGTTTAGCCAGTGGTTAGAGTTTGTGTTGACACCATGACTGTGAGTGCTGCTGCATCTGAGGGCCTCCAGTCACTGTTCCTGCACAATGTTTGTGTTGAGATGTACTAAAATAAATTTGCCTTCTCGGGGTTGACACCATGGTGTATGTGGCATGAGTATCTCAAAGGGAACCTCTCTCTCATGTGACTTTCTCTAGCACAGCATCATGTTGGTGTCAGTAGTGGGATAGGCCCAAGTCAGCTGATGATGAGAGACAGATACCCCAAGTTCTCTTGAGTGTGCATGGTTTGATAGGATCAGGCCACTTTGTGATCTCCAAGACTCTCGTGTCTGGGGCCGTTTCTACTGGCCCGAGTGCCAAACGGAACATTGAGTGCTATGTGCACTGCTGTGACCAGAAGGGACCAGCTTGATGTTCTTATGACCCGCTGCAGCAATACTTGGTAGGGGCCCCAATGGAGTGAGTGGGGGTGGACATCCTTGGCCCTTTTCCTGTCACAGACTCGGGCAACCGCTATGTTCTTGTCGCCAAGGATTTTTTCACAGAGTGGCCAGAGGCATATGCGGTGTCAGACCAAAGTGCCACTACGAACTGCTGAGAGACTGGTTGTTCAGATGTTCACCTGCTTTGGGGTCCCTGCCAAACTTCACAGCGACCAGGGGTAGAACTTTAAGTCCCAGGTCTTCAGCAAGGTCTGCAGGCTGCTGGGTTAAGAAGACACGCACAACCCCTCTTCACCCACAAAGTAATGAGTTGGTAGAGAGGTTCAACTCCACCCTTGCCACCATGCTAGCTATCCCCGCTGACAGACACCACCAAGATTGGGGCTGTCTGCCTCTGGTACTGTTGGCTTACCGAACAGCTGTCCAGGAGTCTAGCCAGTGCACGCCTGCTGCCCTCATGTTTGGATGGGAGCTCCAGCCCCAATGGAATTGGTGTTTGGGGCTCCCCCAGAGCCAGAGATTGATGGGGGACTTGAGATGGATTACTTCCAAAGACTTAATGAACGTCTGAGAGTGGTCCAAAACTCCATTCATCAGGTAAAGGTTGATGCTGGCATCCGGCAGAAAAGGGTCTACGACGGGGTTGCTGGGGACGACTGACCCCTCAGGTAGGGGTTATGTAGCGACCACAGGGGAGTTGTCACTGAGGCTGGGCGTTGGGGATTGTGGGAGTTCTGTTCTGTTCTCTGGGTTGTTCTGTTTGGTTACTGGGATTGAGCCAGTGAGTACTGACACCATGACTGTGAGTGCTGCTGCGGCTGATGGCCTCCAGTCACTGTTTCTGTTGTTTCTGTCTGTCTTCTCGGGGCTTGTGCAGTGTTTGTTGCATGAGAAGCTCTAAGGGAAACTCTCTCATGTGATGTTTTTGGGCACAACGTGACAATATTAATCTGGTTTGTTCTCATTTGATAAAAACAACAAAGCATTTGAGGCTGTGATTTATAGTGATTTTAATGTTGCTGATAGTTTGGTTTCTTTTTTTTATGTACTGACTAAAGCAACTCAACCACACCCTCACATGATTTGTTGTTTAAAGCTTCAAAAAGTAATTAACTTTGATACTAACACTGAATAAATAATGCTCTGTATGTGAAAGCCACTACATAACATCCTAGTGAGACTCTTCAGACAATTCTGCAGCGTTTTGGTTGTCTGTCATGGATCATTCACAGCATTAAGAAAACCTGGTGTTGTTAACGTTGTTGTGGACAGGTGTCAGCATGGGGACTCTGACTGTTCTGCGGCTACGCAGCTCCATATGCAACCAGTTGTGATGCACCGTGTATTCTGTTAAATCTTGATCATGACCCCATCCACCACAGCATCAAAGCCTCCAGGTTGTTTTAATGTTATGGCTGATAATTATATAAAGACACTCTTTTATCCTTACTTAAAATTTTTGCTGAAAAGTAGAGAATATGATTTAGATAGCCTGGTGTGCACATTATTACATAGAGTGCAATTGTAACTGCGTCTAGTAACACTATAAAAACATCAAGTTTTATAATAAAACAAAGCAGGCTCACAACTGCTTTCAGCCTGGAAGAGCAATACCTAACAAGCATTGACCCACCCAGGCTGTTTGCAAACAGGTGATGTGTAACTATATCAGCTAAAGATTCATGAGCTAAAACACACTCTGCAGTGCAGGCCCAGGACTCGGGACAAGGTGAGATACTGTGGCTAAAGACTGATGTTGTGTTTTATTTTACTGGATTATACTGTACTGTACACATGATTTGTAATGTTTTGTTCCTGTAGAAAAGGACACTTGACAATACTGTCCAAAGGAGGACAATAAACTACTGCCTCATGACCTCTAACTAAAATATAACAACTAAGCAATACAAGTTAAAGTAGAATTTGCATTTGTGTCAGTCCTCTTTTTTTATTATTATGGTAGTTTAAGTAGTTAAGTGTAAATAAAGTGACAGTTGCTGAGCCTGCTAAGAGGCTGTGGGTAAACATTGACATTAGCACAAGGTATCTTTGAGAAAAATAAACAGAGATTATGAAAAGATGCTTTTAATATACTTATGTTGTAAGGAATAGAAATGATTTATCTAAACTATTTTGTCAACTATTACAAGGAAAAATGTCAAACGGTGAAGTTTTTGGGGGATCAAACCATAGTTTGACGGGATTTCCACTATTATGTGACATTTTATGAGGAAAATTAATGATTCATTGATTAATCAATCAGTAACAAAAACGAATTGTCAATTGCATCTCTGATAATCATTCATGTTCAAATAATATATTCTTCCATTATAATATGTTTTTATAACTATGTGTCATGAAATCTAATTATTTTTTTCTGAATTACTATGATGTTTCATACTTTGAGATTTAAATGTTTGGTCATGAGTTGCAAAACGATGAGCTACCGGTGATGTTGACACAACCAAAACCAAACGCCAAAACAGCTGTTTGCAAACGCTCACCGCAGAAAAAGGTTCCGCTCCTGTGGCTCCAGCCCAGCGTACCTCCGTTTGTCTGTCTGGCTTTGTGTATGTATCTCTCGGAGTGAGTGAGAGTGAGAGTGTGAGTGTGTGTGTGTGTGTGTGTGTGTGTGTGTTTGAGCTCTCTTCCTGCTTTCAAAGCTCCCACGGAAAGCGCAGTACCGCCTGGCGGCGGCGAGCGCAACGCCGATTGGCTGCGCGCAGCTCATTTGCATTAACGTCAGTAAAGGCTGTAGGTCAATCCTTGCGGGTGCTTTTATTGGATGTGCCGCTGTCAAGCAGTGCTGAAGAATTGGAAGGGCAAACGCCAGAAAAGGCAGAGAAAAGACAAACACAAAATCAGCATTATGTAGCTCGATTCTGCCTTACCTCCGCCCTCTTCAACCTCCAGTAATCCTGCCGTCCCCGACTGAAGATCCGAAACTTGTGGACACGGCGCGGTCTTGTTTTTTTTTTCCTCCAGAATGAGAGAAAATCGTGGAGCTTGGTAACACTGTAGCCAACTGCACCCGGGTTTGGACCTCGTATATCATCCTCCAACGGGCAGCGGATGCCCGAATGGAGATTGTAAGCCATCCACTAAGATTTCTGCGCTTCCTAAATTGGTGATAAATGGAGTGTTCCGTCGGACTACATGGCATTATGTTTTACGGAGGGTATTTGACATCGGAGCGAGCGGCCAGAATAACACTCTGCAGTAGGAATATTTCAGCCTGTTGATGATGAACGACTCAGGACTGGAGCAAAGTGTCGTGAGAACCGGTTTATGGCCCGTGTCTTGAGCTGAAGAGGGCAACCACACTGGTAAAGAGAGAGGAGGAGGGGGGGGGGAAGCATCATTTTTGATGGCTCCGAAGTGGGGGAGGACGATTACACATGAAACCTGGGACACACATATGGATAAAACTATTGCATGAAGCTGGCGGGGGGGGGGACTGCCTGTGTGTTTAGGCCTACTTGATAAATAACAGTGAAGTTGTGGGAAAATGATGATGTGGTACGAATGAGACGAGAAGAGGAGCCGGAGTGAGGGCTACATCGTCCATGGGGATCTGAGCAGCCCAGCTGAAGAATAACGGGATCCAGGTTTTGAAGGATAAGACAGCTGCTTTGATTAAAGCTCTCTAATTAACTTCATGTGAAAAACAGAGGGAGGAAATCAGCTTCCTGGTCGGGGGGTGGGGGATCGAAAGATATATTATTCATGCCTTGTATTAGAGCAATTGGAGGACCGGTTTTGCTGTGGCCTAGATGATAAACATATTTATAAATACTTTAGAAAATAAAAGCATAGGAGGAGGTGTGGATCTGAAAAATACAAAAACAGAGGGCGAATGACACTCGGGTAGCCTCAAAGTAAAGCACTTGCGCAAAAAGAAAAAGGCTGAAGTGGGGCTAAAGCATGGGCTGTGCTTCAAGTATTCATATCTCTGATAGGGTGGTCTACCACAGTGGAAAAGAGTCCGAGGATTCCCACTCACCCCAGCAGACTAACACCACTCAGCATCAAGGAAATCCTGCCTCGGGACTACCCCTAAAACCCCCAAGCTGCAAGGTGAGGGAACCTTTCAATATTCACGTTTCCAGAGGCAGGAACAAAATGTGTGAGAGTTAGAGGTGTGTTGAAGCTTTTTGTCTGAGTTACATACAAGAAAACAGTGAATACAAATCCTGCAATAAGATCATTTTTATGACTGTGTTCAACACTTCATAACATAGAAAATCAGAGACCATTATAATAAGGAAAACAAGTTGTTTCTATTAAAGCATGTTTTAAGAAATCACATTACTCTAATTTGAACTATTTTGAACTGCCATCAAACTCTGCCTGACATGACAACTTTGTTGCTTTCTGATTTAGTGGAACTAGGCCATGATACAGAATACACTCTGGAAGGTCATAGGGTCACTGGCCTTTGCAAAGAGCTGAGGTATTGTTCCCCTTAGAGTCAGGATAAAGTAAACGTTTGTTTAGTTTTTTTCGTGGATATGATATAATCTTATCGTCATGCTAATGCACTTGCATGAAGCTCTGACATCTGTTGTCAAATCGTGGTTCTTTTTTTCAGTGACACAGCTTTGGCCTGTGCTTCACCTTTCCACCAGTTACACCTTTCAACAGGATGCCATCTCTTGTGGGTTCTTACTGACTGTGTTTAGACTGTGACATGTCAATGGAAGATCAAGAAGTAATTTTAAAGGACTGAGTGACATAATGGCAAAGATTTGTCATCAGCGTGTTACATCACTGCAAAAAATTAAGTCCCATTTGTGAATTGGACCATAAATAATTACAGAGGATAACAAAATGTGCTGTGCCTGCATGCTTGTGTGCAGAGACTAAAGAGATTTATCTAATCAAGAGGAGGATGATGATGATGATGATGATTCTATTTAGTCTTTAGCATTTATAAACAGTATAAGAGATTACACATTGACATAAGAGCAAAATATCACAATTACTCAGATTAATAGGCAGATGTGTGTTTTAAAGTGAGACAGATGTCTTTTCTTTTCACCAAAGTAAGAAATGGTTGTTTTTAATGTGTGCTGGCAAAAGGCCTCAATTTAGAGCGATTATTCTATCTATAAATTGTTGTAGATGTATAAAAGAGTGGAGCACTGTTAACAATAAGGAAGCTTGTGCGCTAACATCTGCATGTACAAAACAGCCTTAAAAAGTGTGCAATTTAGTAGTGCATGTCTGTTTGTTGGCGTAAGTTTTCATGTATGCGTTTGTCTGACAGACCACAGGCTGTTTGAGGGCCTCTGTCAAGCTGAATTCAGTGGCCAAAAATCACTACAGGATACTGTAAGAAGCAAAGCCCCCCCCTGTGTTTTAGTCTGTCTGATTGATTGGGAAGGATTAAATTAATTTTTTTATTCTAGTTGTCCCCAGTTTTCCCATATTGGATAGAGAAGTAAGTTATACTCAGCATGCCATGATGCATTCAAGGCTCAGTGACATGCTGCTGCTGCTCATTGTAGCTCGTTTAATTGCTGATGAGATTAATTATGGCCAGTGTGTGATTTCGAACTGTGTGTGTTCACTGCATTCAGCATTTTTATGGACAAAAACTTTAAAATATAGCCGCACCAGATCTCAGGAGTCAGAAAGTACATGGAAAAATTTTAGTTTGTTAATTGATTAGATGACTGACAAAAATTATATTAGCAAATTTGAGTTGCAAACAATTTTTTCATTTTTTTTTTAAAGAACAATGTTCAACTTGCATGGGGTTTAAATGTTGTTCCAACAAAACAAGCATTTCTATTTCAGATCAAACGCTGAGGAAAAAAATAGGTTAATCAATAATGAATAAAAGTCATTAGTTGCACCCTGTAGAAAGTATATTAGATCCACTTCATGCCAAATAGCTTGTGTGCCTAATTATTTTGTTTTTAGTCTCTGTGTGCATGTTTGTGCCGTAGCTTATGTCATTGTGATTCTAAAGGGAGCGCACACATTCGTCCCCTGAAGAATAATAATAATCACCAACATCTACACACAGCTGGCAGCAGCTACAGCACAGTACAAACATTTACCATACTACAGAACTGAATTAAGCAACTGTTAAACCTGCGTAGTGGCTTTACTTACAATTTTTTTTACACTTGGCGAAAGAAGGAGAGAGAACATGTGCAGGCATCTACAGTGTGAGAAAGATTCAATAGAAGTTTGAGAGTGTGATGTGATCCTTTGTCAAGGATACGTTACCATCTGGGCTGCTCTTGTGATGATAAGGCTCAAGTACAAGGTCTTGTGATAGTGGGCATTTTGTGTGTTTGTGTGTGTATGTGTGGGGCAAAACAGACAGAAAGAACTCAGCCAAACACAACACCATTTATCTGGCCTTGACTTTTCCAGTCTGATTGCCCCTACTCACAGAAATCAAGTAGCTCTCCCAACCTGAACAGCACATGTAGAGTCAGTTATACTCTGATTTATGACAATAAATGGAAAAGGACGATAAAAGGTGCTAAGAATATAAGTATCCAGAATGCAATACCACCGTGCTTGCTCTCTGATTTCTTTGCTTGCATCAACATAAGTATTGGAAATCACTCAGCCATACCTCAGACTTCTCCCAACATTAAACTCTAAAGTTGGAAATACTTGTTGCTGTTAACTGTTGCTACCTCACAGGACTTAAAAACCTCTAACTAAAACACCTCATGTGATGCATCTGACTTACTTTTAAAGGGTGTTAGGTAAGATGTGTTACATCGCTGGCCTGTGATGCGTATCTCCATTTGTCAATTTTCTCTCCCACTGTTTGTGTGTTGTGCTCTCTGGTCAGTAGTTTGTGTGTGTGTGTGTGTGTGTGTGTGTGTGTGTGTGTGTGTGTGTGTGTTTATTATATTTTATATATTATTATATATATTGGGTAATTTATTCCAAAGGAGGGCAAAGGCTTAGCATGGTGGTGAATTAATCCACTGTGCTTTTTCTGTTGGCTGAGGAGGAAGACTGATATTGGATCTTTCTTTTTTCTTTTACTTTATTTCATTCGGCTGTCAATGTCCCTGTGCTGTTCTTCTGTTTCACTTGCTCTATAAAATGTTTGTTCTTGGGCTTTACTCTCTAAACACTTAAAGTTAATGAATTTATATCTCATGTTGAATTGACAGCGGTTTGTCGTAATAGATATATGATACGTAAAAGGAGCAGCCTCCCTCTGTGCACCTACAAATACTAACACTGAGTTGACTTGAAGTTAACACTCAGTTGATTTCAATGGCAATGCTGTTGTCTTTGTCTTTATAGCTGCTGATTGGATCAGTGGTTAACTATGCCTGTCAATATCTGTCAAGGATGTCATGTGTATATGTACAGTGGCCTTTGACAGCCAGTGCAAGACACCTGCCCTCTTTCACACTGCTGCAGTTGGCAGTTTGCTTCCCACTGAGGTAAAGATTTAGTGCTATAAGGCACTATGGACAAAAACACCCATCCAAGTTAGATGAGAAGACAGCAGTCAATTAGATAGACTGGAAACATGGGAACATTTGGCCTGGCTCGGTCCAAATGATACAAAATCCACCTATTAGCTACTCTAAAGATCAATAAGTAACACCTTTATATCTTGTTTTAATTTTTACAAAAACTGAGGTGTTAAACGTGTCAATTTGTTGATTTATGGAAATTTATTTGCCTGATTATTTCTTGGACAGAACAAGATGTTACTGGTCCTGATGAGGTCCAGGTAAAATATATTGTAATTTTCACAAATGCATGCTTTTTCTAGACGTGATTTCTAAAACAGGAAATATAATTTGCCAATTAATAAGCTTGCTGTGCTCCTAGGTCGATTTCTGTTACCACTGGACAGAGCCAGGTGCTTTCCCACTGTTTCCATTTTTTATCTTACGCTTTAAGCTAACTGGACATGCCTGAACATTTACAAGACAGATGTTTAAAAAAAACACACTGAAAGATTTCTTTAGTTTACTGACATAACATTTCCCAAACCACTTGAATCCAGACTCTAAATAAAACTTAAGCTGTTCATTTTGCTTTATTTAAACAAACCGTCAGCTGCAGCGTGACCCTGTGTTTCCCTTCCTGTCTGGAGTGTCTGCAGGGCAGTACGTTATATTTCTTTTTTTTTTCATCTTGCAATGTCATTTATCTCCTCTGTCACATGTGAAGAAGTAGTTGAGAGGAAGTGAGATGGAGCCTACAGAGCACCCACAGTCCACCAACAGATGTCTTGGAAGTTTTAACACTTATTATCTTATTGTATGTTTGTATATATAAGGAGGAATAATGATGTTCCTGCAGTATTCCTACATTTTACATTACATTCCAAAACCCGTTCATACCTGACGGAATAACCAAAGTCTTCTTGTACTGACAGCATAAGTGGTAATCCTGCGTAGAAATCAAACATGGATAACATAATAAATCTCATTGTCACCTTCAGTGTTAATACACTGGGTCTCTTCATCTTAGAGAGCCAGCTCACTTCTAAGGTGTCAGTTGGGTGCATGCACTTAAGAAACAGAACCTCCCATTGTTTTTGAAAGTCTTAACAAATATAGCCATGTTTAAAGCTAGTTTCGCTCCCCCTCCAGGTTAAGAATTTAGTATCATAAGGTCAGCATGTGATAATTTCATGAGATTACGGAAATGTTGTTCTCCCAAAACAAGGCACTACAAGTATTTACTTTGTGGCAGCGCTCTCTGCTCTGTTTCAGAAGCTCACAGGAATGTAGATGTGAGTGGGCCCAGGTCCAGTGGTGGCCTTTAAAGCTCCTCCTCGACTGGGTCTCTCACATTTTCTGAGCTGTTAGCAACTGCAGAGGTTGTTGTGGTGTCATGCTACCGATGTGTGGGCCAAATTTAGCTTCCTGCCCCATTCATTTAGACTTTCACAGCTGACTTGACTGGACGGTGCTGCTGTTGAAGTATACAGGAATGTGACAGAGGACAGTCCTGCTAGGTGTTCACTTCCTCTGAATTCACTATTATCATCACTTTTATCACAAGTGAATGAGAGCATTGTTTTGTTTTTTGTCACCTTATTTGTCCCAAAATTTAACAATAAAATTATTACAAAACATAAAAATTAAGAATTGCTTAAAATATTAATAAAAACATAAAATCGTAGGCACATTTCAGAACTGGGTGCCACTCTGACACTCTGCTCACAGAGTTTAATTGTATACCTAGTATTAATGTCATAGTATTAAAGAGTTTTTAAATAATTGTTTTGGCTGTGAGACTCCCATTATCCATACATTGTAGTATCCCATTAATATTAGCTGGTTTGCTGTTTCTAGTCTTTATGGCAAGCTAAGCTACCTTCCTGCTGACTCTAGTGCCATATTTACATAGTCAGCACAAGAGTGGTATTGATACTATACTATTAGAGTATTCCAGTTATTTCCCCTTGGTTAGTAAGTTTTGAATCTTTTTTCGTTTTGTTTTGGGGGCATAATTTCATACGTATACCTATGTGGAGCACTGAGCAAAGTGCGGTGGATTGATTTGAGTCTTGTGCCGGCACTGTCATTAGTCGCATATTTAAGATTGTGATTGTCCCTCTGCATTGCAATAATCAGTTTTCACTTCAGTAATCAGTGAAAATACCCAGTCACATCACAGCTATTTCCTGTTTTAGAAATCGCATCTAAAAAAAAGAATGCATCATTGATTTGAGTGTACCGTTCTCAGACAGGGATGTTGTGTGTACACCTCCCTCACTCTATGTCTTAAACCTACACTTAAGAGTAATTTCAAAAAGTACACATGTCAAGAACACGCCATCATTGTTCCTCCCAAGGAAAAGTTCAGCGTCATCTCTCTCTTGCATAGTGTCAGTGTCTGTGTCCCTAAATGTGTTTTTAATATCTTCTGGAAGAGAGCCTCGTGTGTTGATTGTGGACCGCTGTAACTATGTACAACACACAGTGCTAACAATGCTAACAGCCATGTTAACAGCATCTGGTTACTGGAGTACTTTGGCCATTTTCACGCTCTGTCACACTACTGTCCTTGGTGCCAGAATAAACTGAACAAAGTTGTGTAGAGTAGAGTATGCTGAAAGACATCCTGGGGCAACAAAAACTTGTACATTTGGTTTTAATAATAAATCTAATGTGTATTTCAGTGCAAAATTTGGCAGTTTATCTAAAACTTTTTTGGATCCCAAGGCTTTAAATTAATTTTACTGCCTTTCTTCACTAAAGAATCGCTGAGCAGAGCTTTGCTGTATTTAAGTGAATAGGCCTGCAGCTTATTGGCTGTAGTAAACACGCAGGACACTCATTCACCTGCTGAACACCGCATTAAGCCAACAGTGCTTGTCTCCTCCCTCGTTTTAATGGACACTGCTCTGACGCAAATCTCTCTGGAGTGTGTCCTGCCTTTTTTTTTTATCTAGGATATACTGTATCCTCAGTTCATATACTGTATCCCTTACAATTCTACACAGAGGTTCAGAAAGGATACACACTGTGAGGACACATTTTAGTCTAAAGCTCAAGCCATGTTTTGACCTTTACCAAATAGAAACTAATCTGTTCCTCCTTGTTATTTTTATAATTGACTAATTTGCAAAGTACAAGCTTCATCATATGCAGTAGAAGTAGGCATTCATAACTGTACCATAAAGGAAATACTCCAAACCATTTGGCTGTGACATGCAAATTAATTTTACAGCATAGATGCACAAACAGGAAGTCAGTCTGTTTCATGCTCATTTGAAATTCAAGCCTAAATATACACGTGTAACATTTGATATATTACATCAAACTACTAAGATCTGTAGGTCGGAATGAGTCTATTTAATACAGGCTGGATTGTTATAGTCAACAAAAGTGAAATAAACTTGTCACTTCTTATTTTAAGTTTATTCTAATCTTCACTATATGTTAAAGACAATAACTTTGGCATGCCTTTATTATGGCGGGTTCCTCATATAACTTTGCTTTTTCCAACAATGCACAAAGGATTCACAATAATTAATTTATGAGTTAGTACCATTTGTTCTGATACTGCCAAAGTCATAAAACGTTCAGACACTGGATACGCAGTATGCTGGAAGCCATAGGAGAGCAGGAAATGGTTCAATGGAAACTATGACAGTACATGCCCCATTAATATTTCTGGGCACACAAGAAACAATAAGACACTTACCTGTCTCTAATAGTAGTGAATGAATAGTGAAACATTCCTGCATGTCTCTCCAAACACCTGTGTCATTTATTATACCTGTTGCACCTGCCTGATCACATACTTCACAGGTCATCTGTTTTGTCTATGTTCAGCGTAGCAGAATAACTGTGGCTACTGCATATATGACAATATATTTTACAGGAGACAAAGAAGGTCTTTAAGCTAATGTCTGCACAGAATCAGCATAGTTAAAATATCAGATCCACCTTCTTATACCTTTTACAGAGGCATTTGTACAAAAACTGATTCCACATAATCTTTCCCTAATAGAAGACTTACATTTTATTTTTTGTCAGTGGTTGTGTGCCATTATTGTTTTTTTTTCTCTGTCCAAATTGAGTGTTTGCACATGAGTGCTATACATCACTCTCCACCTTACTGTCATTCTTCTGAAACCCAGCAGTTAAGTGGTGACCGTTGCCAAAACATATTCCTCACAAACAATTTCATTAATTAATTACTCTTTTCTGTATTTATGAAAAAATAGGTATGAGATAATATATTTGTATAAAAGAAAACTCACTTTAAAATGTAGGTCTAGTATGGAGGCAGAAAGAAGGTTTTGATCCTAAGAGTAACGAAAAACCTAATTTAGAAATGTAGGCAACTGTTACCACACTGAATTTATAGTGTAACACTGAATAATTTACTTTCAAAAAAGTCTGACTGAATTGATGTGATTTGGATATTTCTGATATTTTGTTTTGATATTTTTGAAATTTCCAAGAGGTTAATTCAGGTATCATAAAATATAAATACTATATTCTTAGTTTTCTGTTGGGTGTATCCTGACATGTCTTTGCTTATGCGTACTAAGAGCTTGATTTCCGGGGTAATATAACTTAACCAAATAATAAATATATTGTTATTACAATTAAGTCAGAGAGGCAATTTAACAACAATTTACAGATTTTATGACATTGTGTGTGTGTGTGTGTGTGTGTGTGTGTGTGTGTGTGTGTGTGTGTGTGTGTGTGTGTGTGTGTGTGTGTGTGTGTGTGTGTGTGTGTGTGTGTGTGTGTGTGTGTGTGTGTGTGTGTGTGTGTGTGTGTGTGTGTGTGTGTGTGTGTGTGTGTGTGTGTGTGTGTGTGTGTGTGTGTGTGTGTGTGTGTGTGTGTGTGTGTGTGTGTGTGTGTGTGTGTGTGTGTGTGTGTGTGTGTGTGTGTGTGTGTGTGTGTGTGTCCGTCCCAAGTATAGTTTTTGTGCTAAGCTACAGCTCGTGTCACTCACTGGTCTCTAATGCAATGGTGACATCAGTGCTCCTTTTTTAGTTGGTGTAGTGAAGGGGGAGTCCAGTGCTTGTCTCAGACTCTTATAGCCACCTGAAGAGCTCCCAGAGATCCGATTCGGATATTTGCAAAAGGGGCTATGCTGTTGTGTACAGGTGGAACCTTGTGAAGTACCAGATAGAACAGGAGTGGTGTGGCTGCAGAGGGCGTGTTGCAATTAGCTCTTTAGGCCACATAGCTGGTAAGGTAATTAAGATTGTACAGTTGGGTATGGCTCTGGCAGCAAAGTTACTGTACACTAATGACTTCTTATCCGGGCCAGACAGTCTTCAGGTATAGTGTGTGTTTGTACTCTGCTTGTCTTGTTGTCATGGATTTGCTGTACTGAGAAAGGGGACTGATCGAAAGGTTCCTGGTAAGATTACAGCACGCTGTTTTTTCAATGGACCAGGCATTGTCCCAGTTAGAGTTTCCAGCCCTTTAGTTTGTCCTTTTCCTATACTGGCCTTTGACCTTACCTGGACCTCACCAGCTATTAGAGGAAGGAGAACCACACATACCTGATCAACAGCTGGTTCGGTGACACTCTGATGCCAGACGAATATACTGTAAAAAAGATACAGTATTTACAGCTGATAAATGCACAGGGGATAAAATTAAAGAAAATTAAATGCCATATTCTAAGTGTGCTTTAGGTGTAATTTTACAGCAATACAGGTTTTGTTTGGGAGGCTTAGGTTTAAGAATAAAGTGAAGCAGTCAGTTCATGGGACTACAGTAGGGTAACAGTAGTGTTGAAGGAAGCAGCATGGGGTCAGAGGAAAGGCAAGAGGTTTTAGTAAGGGGCTGCCCCAGAGTCCTCAATAGCTGAGGATTGTCCAGGTCTTGTGTGGATCTCATGTTAATCTGGATAAGGCCAGAAATACCTTGAAGGTGAACTTTGGAGAAAGTGCCCAGCATATCATGGATGTGCCTATATGTTTACTGCATCCTTTGAAAAACATTGTATATTGTTTTTTTTGCTGTTGTTTTGGAAGTTGGAAAAGCCAGATTGCAACATAAAAAGAATTTCAAATCGGATGTGTTAAAGAAGTAAGAATTTCAGCAAAATTAAAGAGGTTGTTTCATTGTGGAAAAAAGGGGGAACCAGTTTTCTTAGAACTTGCAATGTATCTGAGTTTACCTCAATTTTGACCTTGTTTCTGTGAAACTGAAATAATTAAAATTGCTGGATTATAATGGAAAAAAGCTGTAGAGGGAACTTGGAAACTAGAACGCAAATTTTGATACTGTAAGTAACTGTTATACCACAGGTGATGTTAAATATTTAAGAAAATTTGGCAAAGCAGTGTCATTAAAACTGCATTGTTTTAAAATATAAGGACTCACACTCTTTTTTTTATTTTTTTTTTTTGCCAGCACAGCCTGGCAGGTAGCCTTAATGGAGCCATGTAGCAAACAGCATTATGTATTTCTCAACATGTAATGAGTGTATGTCTCGCCTGCTCCCTGTAGGCCAGTGTGTGAGGGCTCTGAGGACTGTCTCTAACCCTCGTCACTCGGTCTGTTGGCAGAAACTGCTCCTCTGCCAGGCCTCAGTTACACTCCTTGGCACAGTGACACAAAGATCACACACACACTCGCACCACCCTCACACACAGGGTAATGCAGGCAGGCCCAGGCAGCATCACGAGCTGAGAGAATGCAGCATATGCTCTGATATCGCACATGTGTCAATAGAATCCAATACATATTTTCTTTTAGTCACAAAATATAAACACTATACACACTTAAGTATTACTAACTCAGTAGTAGCAGAATAAAACATTGCATACTGCTGTGCTGCACCTCTCTACATGTGTGTTCTTTGTGCCATCTTCTATTAAATATCCCATTTTTCAGTGGCAAACTGAACCAACAGTTCACAGTCGTGTTGGTTTTTGTGAGATATCTGAGGCAATGCTTTCAATGTGTGGAACACCATTGAGAAAGAGGGACAAGTCACCAAGGATGAAGTAACTTATCCTTTTTTTTTTTCTTTTGCAAACTCTGTATTTTTAAACCACGGACGTCATTCATGGGCGTTAGGGACTGAGTTCCAGGCCAAGTTCAGTCTCCTGTGAGTTACTCAGTGTCTTCCCTCTGTGTGTGTATGTGCATTCCCGTATGCTTGAGCTTCCGCACTGTCTGGTGAGGTAGGAGAGATGTCACTGCAAACAGAATAAAGGTCAGGGCGTACTCTGGAAGCATTGCTCAAAAAACAATAAATGTGTATGTGTGCATGTGTGTCCACTTGCATGCGTTACTGATCAGAAATGGCTGAATTGGGGACAGCATGAATAATATGTAGTTCACAGTGTAGCAGTTCCTACAGGTTGCCTGGTGAGCTGACATTATTTAAACTTAACATAACCAACCTATACTTAAAGGTGTGAAATATGCTCCAAAGCCTATCTCAATGTTGAGGGGTGCTGTCAAAGCCTTTTGTGAGCCATACTTATTGCACAACACTGGCAGCACTGCTAAGATGTTCATTTCCAAAGGCTTTGGGTGAGGCTTGGTCTTCAATGCACTCAGGGAATTTCAATTATTTCAGCTCCATGGGTAATTTGTATCAATATTATTTATTGTAATTTCATAGCTCTAATACTCAAGGGCCAGGAAGACAGTGATGAAACAGAGATGCAGTCATAGCATATGAGAAGAAATACATGTCTTTAAACTAAAACAGAGTGGACTTCATAGGATCAGTCACATTGTAATCTGATATGTAATGTGGCATATGCGTAAGAATAAACATTTTCTTCCTGTCATATTGCAACTCATTAGGGCCGTGTTATAATTCCCCATCATTGAAGACACTGATGGTGGATTTAGTTTTTGGAGTGTGGCCTTACATTAAGACACTAGCTGCAGCAGACTTTAGTAGTCAAAGCTAATTTTAGGAATCAAGTCTTCCATAGCAGGAGAATCAAAATAAATCCACTTCATTTTTCCATCTCCCTGCTCCCCAACGGTTTGCTACAATATGTCCAGCTCTTCAGTTTTATAAAATTACAAAAAGTATGATAATACTTAATAGTCAAGCAAAAAAAATCAATCTTCTTTGATTGGTTAGAAGGGTAAGCCCGACTCAGAAATGTGTAGAAGTAAATCGATAAGGAATTATCTTCTAAATCAGATAGCGTAATACACTTTGCTCGCCTGCTCAGTGGGCTCCTACAGTATGAATTGCTGGGCTGTCATGCTACAGACATGAGTTCACTCCGGAGTCGTGTGTGTGTGTGTGTGTGTGTGTGTGTGTGTGTGTGTGTGTGTGTGTGTGTGTGTGTGTGTGTGTGTGTGTGTGTGTGGTGACTGTTAATTTGTTCTTTATTAAACCAGGTCATAATCTTTCTCTAACCTTAGGCAGCTGATGTGAATACCTAAATGCAACCCGAAAAAGTTTAAAAAGTTGTGGTTAGACAAACTATATGCTGTACTGGAAAAATGGATGGATAGACAAAATTTTGTTCATATATTATTTATCAACATGTTTGCAACTTGCCATTTCTGTTTGTCATTATAGCATAATTAAGGAAAAATACAATGTAATTTATTTGCAATTAGATTTCATGCAAAAACTTATTTATGTTTGCAGTTCAGTGTGTGTATACCATTGCCTTTAAAAAAAAAAAATGAAAAGAGGACAGTAAAGGTAAATAAAATTAGACAATCTTACCATAGCCGATCTTATGTACAGTTATGTGCACAAAGTTTACCAATTTTTATTGAAAGTGAAAGGATTCAAATTGTTCATGCCATAGCATTTCATCTGATACACTGGAGCAATTAAAAAAAATGTTTGATTGAAAGCATGTTCCTTACAGGACATTCAAGTTTTGTTCCAGGGGGTTGGTCTTTCCTCTGTAGTGCATTCCACTAGACAGAGTGAGAGGGAGAGGCAGAGATACAAATACTGAGAAAGTAGGATGTTCTGGGACAAACAGATCCACAGTGGCCTAGTTTCCTTCAGCCATGCCTGTGACTCAACTGAAGTCTTCTGCCTGGCTAACTGCAGCCTTGGTCACTATGAAGAAGACATGTGGACAGAGCCGGAATACACACAGTTGCAGTTATTTTTCTAAATGGATGACTTACATCTACATAACACATTTGATCAATGTCTATTTTTTATTTGGAGGAAAAGAATGTTTTTTAATTCTGTCTGTAGTATTTTATTTATGCTGATGTTTCTTTACAGCATACAAGCAATTCAGAGTAGGTTACATAAATACTGGACAGTCTGAAATTTAGATGGACTTATATTTGGTGTTTTTAATGCATTAATGTAATCTGTGCTGTTAAGCTGTATCAGACCAACTTAAAACATATAGTTTTATCCCATGGTATTTTGCATGAAGACACAGAAGCATCTGCTCTCGGCAGATGAGACTTTTCAGTGCGAGGTGTTCTGAGAGCAATGGAACGTGTTAGGCAGGAAAATAAAGGCATGACATGGACAGAAAGGAAGTGCAAAGTAATTCACCATGGGAAGTTGTATTGGTGTCTTGACTTCTGGAGTCTGGAATTAATCACCCATAGGGTGTGATTCATCCAGCACCTATGCAATTGTTTAATGTATTAATTTATTTATTAATTTACTGGAGGGGATATATACATTTCATTTATATCCCTAAATGATAAATTCTTTTGACTATTTGGAGTAGTAATATAAACGGCCTGCTGAGAGACTACTGAAAAATACCAACACATTCAGCTTTGAATTCTAACACATAATCATCACTTTAGCGCTTTATCACCATTTGTTTCACACTGGGCCTTGAACCAAGGGGTGTTTGAAGATGAAAGAATAGTGCATCTCATTAATTCAGCGTAAAGACTAAAAAGGCCACATTTGTCTTTTTTTCTTAATATTTTATAGGCACCACCATCGTGTCAACCTCACAGTTTTCATGTCTGTGTTTTCTACCTCACCATGGTGGGATGACTAACTACATGTTCCACTATACAGTGTGTTTGCCTCATTGTAGTTTGGTCCAAATTAATACATCCGATATAGTGGCCTATAAATATATCTGATGTATTGACAAATATACTATAGAGTTCAATTGATGGTCATTAAGAGAGCTGTTATCACTATCGTTATGCTGGATGAAAGGAATAACTTGAATAAGGTTGAAAAGTGTTTCTTTAAATACCAGTTAATTTGGATGAGGCAAAGATTTCCAAAGTCTAGCTGGATGGGAAGCATATTATCTGCCTTTTTTTGTTTGAAGTCAGACCCTAAGAACATCCATAAGGCCCTGAGTTAGCCGACCTGAGGGACTAAACACAACACTTAAGAGTTGTAGGGCTTCACCGTGTAGATCCTGAAGGGTAATAATTAAGTGTATACATATTGTCTCTCAGCACTGTCATACTGTGTATGCTCACTGTATACACACATTTCTATCTATTCTATTTACTTTTTCAGATGAGGTTCTTTTTTGTTGCCTGTCATGTGTATTTGAAATAGATGGTAAAAGATGGTAAAAGCACAGTCTTGAATTACAAGACAAAGTTCACATTTGCAGTTTTTTTTTTTTCCTGGGTGTGTCCTGTGCAGATTGCCCTTGCTAACTTGTTGGTTCAGCATACAGCATACAGTACACCAATGATTTAGTGTTTTAGTTTAACAGAATTTGGTGAGGTGTTTGCTAGATGGGTCATTAATTTGCCAGAGTTGGAGGAGGCTTCAGTTTTAAAAACCCCATTGTTGTTGATGGCTTCACAGATCTACGGGCAGCGAATGTAAGTGGCCACACATGAAAGTGAATTCTCTTTGAGGCAACACACACAGCATGGGCAGCTCGCTTCACTATCTGAGTGGCTCAGCATGTGGTGAGGCTGATGTGTCACTCAGTGCCATTTATCCCATCGCTTAGCTCAGTGTGTGTGAGAATAAGTGTGTCTGACTGTCTGTCTGTTTGTCTGTCTGGTACATAGTGTGCATCCACACCTGTGGCTGGGACTGCTGCCCTTAATCAGACCTAATGAAGAACATTGATTCATCTCCATTTGATTCACACTTTTAGATGGCCACACACACGCACATGCGCGCACGTGTATAAAAAACACACTGAAGCCAGACACAAATCTACTAGTTGTGAGAGTTTGATTTTATCTAAGGAAGAAATGCTGATCTTTTCCAATATTGCTGTAGTGTTATCATCTCTGCATATAATATTGTCCTTAACCACATGTGGAGAAGTTTTAAGGAGGAACGAAGCAGTGTTAGGCAGCTGGAGAAGCAGTCGTGTCAGAGATTGGGAAGGAAAGAGAAACATCTTAGCTGGGAAAAGCTGTGTCAAAGTGAAGGAGCTGGAGATTGTTAGTGAACATGGCAGCCATGCACTTTTGCCAAAGAAGTAGGGGCAGGGCAGGCATCCCAACATTCCCTGCATCCTGGTCCCAGCTCTGGGGTGGAGGAAGCTGTTTACTCTTTCTATCTGTGACTGCTGATGTAGGCGCACCGAACAATGTCATCCAATTTCCTGTTTTTCACTTTAGTGGAAAGCCACGCTCCGTGTGTGTGTGTGTGTGTCTGTGTGTGTGTGTCTGTGTGTGTGTGTGTGTGTGTGTGTCTGTGTGTGTGTGTGTCTGTGTGTGTGTCTGTGTGTCAGATAAGTTGGTGGGCTGGAGGAGGAGATCTATAGGGCCGGATACTGTTGGAGCAGGATATAGGGTCAGAGGCAGCTCCGCCATGTAAATACCTTAGGTGTATTGAATGAAACTAGGAGACCATTGGATTTAGGTGAGAAAACATTGATTGGGTAGTTGCACTCCACTTAAGCAAAATTAAATAAGGACCTTAAAGGATATGTTCACATATTTTGTACAACTTAGCTCACTTTTTAAATGTATTTCTGAACATAGTGTATTTATTGTAAGACAGAAGTATAAAACCTTATTTTGTGCTTACAATGGTGGATATTACAAAATAGAATTTGCTCTTTCTATTAGGTTAATACAAGCTCCTTACTAACTGCAAACTACACCTGTACACCTATTTTAGTGAGCTGTTGATTTAACTCCTGGGGCACTGTCTGCTGATATAAATAGGTGCGGCATATTAAGAACACTTCTAAGTATGATGCAACATCATTTATTAGCATTTCAAAATATACCTTTTAAAATGACCTGATCAGTGAATCAATTTTGCACATTGATTCACAAATAAAAACAAAATAGATTAAAATCACCTCAATGAAGGGAACATTTATTGGAGGACTGCTGTATTATGCTGCATTAGTTATACCTTGGCTGGGGCATGTTGTCCACCAGTTGCAGGATCTGTGGTTCAGTCGCCAGCTCCTCCAGTGCACATTTCAAAGTGCCCCTCTCAGTGAACCCAGTGCTGTCCCTCTCTTGTACCTTGCCAAGTGGATAAATGCAAATGTAATCAATAATATACTAATGTACTCCATAATAATGTACTACGGAGAACAGACATTTTTCAAAGTAGTTGTACTTAGCGCAACTGGACCGTACTGTGCACAGGGTGAGAAGGGGCCGGTTGGTGGGGAGTGATCCCAGTGTGACTGGTACAATAGAGCAGCATATAGCAATAGGGCAGGACATGAGTTATGCAGGAATACACACGATGTCTCTACTGTGCTCCTCTCTGGCCTACATGCTCGCTCACTTTCCCTGCTTTGTTTGCCTCTGGTTGAATGCCAGTATGATGTTTGCGGGATGCAAATGCTCAGCTGAGGTGTGTGTGTGTGTGTGTGTGTGTGTGTGTGTGTGTGTGTGTGTGTGTTCGTAGAGGTTGGCAGACAGGTTTTGCTCTGTGCATGTGGCACGCCGACTATTACACAACCTCAGCTGCAGTTATCATTAGTCCTGTCTGTGTCAGTTAAAGATGGACGTACTGTATCCCTGGATGCAGACTAAGTACTGTGTAGTGCTCTTGCTAGACCTCAGCTAACTCCCTACATCAAGACCCCGACCTCAAGTGGCTCGCCAATGCACAGCTTCACAGTGGAAACAATTTTTTTTACGTGTAGTATACTTTTGAACAGCCCCCGTCTGTGACATTGACCCAGCAGTAGTCTATAGAAACGAGGATTTATTCTTTGCAGAATTTATCCTCTGCAGAAAAATAAGTGCACGGTTAGAATTTCTAATCAGAATTAGTCAAGCTGAGGACTGAGCTATTTGTTCTGAAACACGTGGTCAGACTGACTGAAATCGAATCTGACAACAGGAATACTAGGTGTTAGTCAAACCCTCTTAAAAGAGCATGCATTTGTGGCATTTCCATATGTTAGTCTCCACTATACAGCCCCATATACACAAATGCCTTTCTATAGTTTCTATATAATGCATTCTTGAACCTCTAACCCCAATATTAACCACCACAACTAAATGTCTAAACCTTAACCTTTAAACAGCCCTTTTAAAATATAAGTGCTTTATTTATTTATCCCCACAAACATAGAGAGACATGTACACACACAAGCACATGCATGCTGTGTCTCCAGAACACATGAGCTTTGTGGAAAAAAAGGACTATCACAGAGCATCAGCTTGTAGTGACCCTGATGTCATTCTCCTCTTGTGTGGACAACTACAAAAAAAGAGTCTGGCGTCATGATGATGTCAATTTGTCTACGACTGAGGTATAATCGTTTTTTTTCTCCCCCTTTGTTGGTTCATGGAGCTTTCAAAGGACTTACAATTTAGCTAGAAGGGATTTACTGCAGCCCCTCACACTCCAAAAATCTTCTCTGTATTCCTCCTCACATGTGTAGATTGTTTACGGAGAAGAGCAATTCTAGAGGGATGGCGGTCCACAAGGGGCTTGGTTGCTGTGGTTACTAACCCCTGAGCTGGGTTCCATTTAGCAGGAAGGAAGCGAAATTATTTGCAGCTAGAAAAGAGTAGGCTCATGTAGGAAAAGTGTAATGAGTTGAAAAACTGTCTGTGTGAGATCTGGCTTTTTATTAATTGAATTTATTTAATTAAAATTTTCACAACTGAACATTTTAGTTAATAAAAAGAGTAAAGTAAAGTAGCAACTTCATGGTGTAGAATTCATCTGTTACAAGTAAATGCTATGCATTCAAAAATGATTTACTGAAATAAAAGTACAATAGTATTAGCAACAATATATACACACAATATAATAAAGTACCCAAAGTAAAACTACTAATGCAGACTGTCCTGTTATGTATAGCAGGGTTTTAACTAATGAATGTTTTAATTAAATTATTTAAATAAAGAGTGAAAATGTATTATAATTGCATTTAACATATAGTTAAAATGTTATCAAATGATTAAACAAAATGTAATTAAATTATGTACTGCTTAATACATTCTTGTAAATTCTAGCCCTGGTTGATTTAAAATATTATCCTACAATGATATATATTTTTTATTTATGTATTGGTGAGTAGTATCTGACCAAATAAATGTACTGGAGTTAAAAGTAAATGTTATCCTTTGAATTGTAGTGGAGTAAAAGTATATATCACTTTACACATGTACTTGGAGACTACTTGTGTAAATGTATGGGAATAAAAAAAATGCTTGTTTCAGACAAAGTTATTCACAATTTTTATACAGTCGAAGAACAGACCTTTTGAAAGCATTAGAGTAAAATACTGTAGATTACTCGTGTCTTTAGGCTTCAAACAGGTCAATGTGCACCTCAACTTTCTGCAGAAGCAGTTTTTAGTCTGCAAACGTTTTAGGGCTATTGTTGAGTCCAAAATCACTGATTCAAATAAACATTCTTATCCTACAAAGTACCAATACTGCAATAAAAAATATCTAAGTAAAACCCGTGTACTGAAACGCTCAAATAAGTTACTTTTGGTTTAGGACGCCTTTTTATATTTTACTAATGTAGTGGGTTGAGCTAGATGTTTTTTAAGGTAGATTAATCTGTACATATATTGTAAAAAATAATTCCAATGTTGTTTTGGCAAATTTTAATAGGTAAATAAACTGGTAACTTCTGCAAAAAGTTCGGTACATTTCATTGTCTGTAAATCCATAGATATATGTTCTCAAATACCTTCACAAATAGCAAATCACATCAAACTCAAACTATTTATTTGGTGTAATAAAAATGTTTTATGGTCATTGCTTTCACCTACATGTGTGGTAAAGATTAGGGTTACGTCTTCAGCTCTCTGTACTTTGTTTTAATAAGCTCAGGAAAAAAAGACTGGTGTTTATGTTACTCTTCAACATAAGAGGTCAACAATTGATATTTGTAAAATTATTTTTTCTAATCATTGTATTCTTTTTGTATTTTTCTTGTTATCTTTCAGACCACATTAACAGAGGTGCAATTTGGACCAATGAAGCTATTTAAAGACCCACTTCAGGTATTGTAAAACAATGCTGAACATCTGAATGATTGATGCTCATGGGCTTGAATGCATTAAGGCTTTCCATGGAACAACAGAAGTGCTCCAGTGAAATGTTTATGTCCCCATCATTTAGGGGCTTTTAGCAGAGGCTTGGAGCTAAACTTTGTATGACTGTCAATATTTGGTAGTATTTTTCTAGGGCTAGTATTTCAAAACGTCACCAACTTTTGTTTGCAGTTAGAACTAATCTTAAATTTCTCAAAGATACCACACCTCGCTAACACATTAAAGAAAAAAGTCCCTATCCAAACACTGGAGGAAGAGGAGCTAAATCTTTTTTAATGAACGTATTGTGTGCGATGCAGCCTTAGGTTGTCAAGGCAACAAGGCCAAACATTTATGAGCAGGAACATACCATAATGAACAATGCATGCTATGGAAGAACTGTACAGAGGATTCATGGAGCAGTTTCATCACTGACCTTTAGCGGTTAGTTATATAGTTTGGTGCTGAGCTACCTCTACTAGCATGTTTTGCTGCTGCTTTTAGGAAATTTAAATACTGTATGTTTTGATAATCATTTATTGCATGTTCAAGCAAACATGACTAATTTTTGCTGATTCAGCTGCCCATATGTGAGGGTTTTCTGCTTCTGGATATTGCACTGGTGGTATAAAAAACAGATAACAATTTGAGCACCATCATCTGATGATAGCATCATAAAGTACTACTTCTTTATAATTAACGCCATACTAAATTTAGCTAAACTTGGTAACAATGAAAGTGAGTAAATCAGTACCTTCTGTAATTTAATGTCATGCCTGCATAGACTCAACTTTGTCTGATGGATTCCACTGTGACCACGGTAGGTAAAGGAGGTAGAGAGATATCCCCTTCCTGTTTTTGTCACTCACAGCTGATCTCGTCATGCCCTCCTCCTTTCCACTCCTCCTTCTTTTCTCGCAGCTCACAGGATCTGGGCAGGCCCTCTGGTTTCAACAATGATGTTTTCTAGACAGAGCAGTCAGACCCTGCCAAAAGCTTTACTACCCCTTTTTGAAATAAACTTTTACTCTTGCTTTCTTTATGTTTGTGCAACATTCTCTGATTTTTCAAATTTGTATCTTTAGAGCATGAAGTTTGTCTTCTCTCTTTTTGCTTGATTTTCGTTTGACTTTGTTGAATTTTGTCTTTTTTCTGTCGCAGCTTGGTTTGTTGTTGAGTTAAGCGTATCTGTCCAGCATGAGCACAGTCATCTGACCTTATCTCAGCCTATATTGCTCCGTCCCTCCACCTCTGTGGGAATGTTGACTTTTCTACCAACATCCCAATGTGGAATTCTGATCTAATTCCCTGTGTGCACCAAACATAGCTGCAGTGACGTATTTACGATCCAGACACTCATTGCTCCTGTAAAGAAATAGTTCATATGTGGAACATGGTTTGCATTAGCGACACCCCTCTCAGGCATGGCAGAGAGCTGCTTCAAGCTTGAAGCTACATTTTGATATTGAACGAAGCCACAAGGATCACCAGAATAAATCAAAAGGGCAACAAACAACCCTCTATCCCCTCATTGTGTGGAGAACATCTCTAGTTTTCTCGACAGAGTCAGTTCCTTGTGCCCCAACTTAGTTTTACAGGTGTGATGCAAACTTAAAACTGCAGAACAAACTTTCTTTTCTTTACGTTCATTCTACTCCCTGCCAACAGTTAGAGATGACGTCTGTTTGAGAGAGTGACTCATGAATCTACTCTTAGAGCAGCGCTGCTTTTGGAGGCGGGCTTAAATCTCTGGCCCACTATTTACGCAAGTAGGGGGTTATATGAAAGTATGCTGGCAGAGAGAGTGCGTACTCTCAGTGGCTGGTTTGACGGTAGCACTTTCTGCCACAGCCTTGGCAGACCGGTGGGAGGGACCGGAGCCGCTCAAGGTCACCTCAGCTAATTGAGTCATAGATCATGGCAGCGGACAGTAAAATCTCTGACACACCTGAGCACGAGACTAACCTGATCAATCAAAGCCTGTTCACAGGAGGCACGAATGCACTATACTCAATTGAGCTATTGATACAATGAAGCATCAAAGCTGCACTTTACTGCAGCTTACTTTAGTTCTTTACTGAACTAATTCTACAGCACAGGCTGGAGGTGGATTATTTTATGTTTTAGTTGTTCAAAAACATCACAGATTTATATCATTGTAGCTCTCCAATGTTGTAAAAGCAATATTTCAATTATTTTAAATAATGTAGCTACTTTATAATTGTAACAAACATTAATTTCATATTTTCATAGTAAATTAAGCATGTACTGTCCCCTCAAATTATGGGACCAGCCAGGCTAATTAATTTGCTTTCCACCCCATTCCACCCCAAACGTCAGTTTGGGGTTGAAATCAGAAGATGGATATCAGGTGAAAGTAAAAAAATTTATTTGATGGTATTAACAACTTATCTAACTCATATCACATGTTTTGATACTTTTGGAAGAGATTTAAATATCGAGGCATGAAACATCAGCTCACCCAATATTAACCAATAAATGAGATGACTCTATCTCTACAGTAACTAAAGGACTACACAAATGGCTTCAGATGTTATATCCATGCAGGAAAACTCACATACATTCATGTCAAAATTACTATTGATCATATAATTAGTGCTGAAACTATTTATTGATGGGTTAAGAATTAAAGAGCTTTTATTGACAGCCTTTGTATTTATAAGCCATTTATCCAGCAAGAGTCTAAAAATGGATTTAGAAATACCTTGAAATGCTTAAACTGCCTATCAAAACCATCTGACTCAGTATAGGTGTCTTAAAAACACAATTTGCTTAATTGGATTTGTCGCCTCTGTTTTTTGCAGGTACTTTTAGTTTTTGCCAAAGAGGACAGTCAGAGTAATGGCTTCTGCTGGGCATGTGAGAAGGCCAACTTCAGGTGCAGCATGGCGCGAACCCCCGATTCAGCTCTTGAATGCTTCTTGGAGAAGCAGCATGACCTCGTCATCATTGACCACAGACATTCCAGGCACTTTGACGCTGAAGCATTATGCCGGTAAGCAGGTTCTGTCATCATCAGTGTACTAGTTAATCTTGTATTTCTGGAATGATTTGGATCCCAACTTTCCCAATTTTTTTTTTTTTTTTTACTTCCACCCAAAGTCCTGCCAGATGAACTCATGTGAACATCCAGCATGGAAATGTGTACATTTGAGCTGATTTTAAGCTAAAGGACACTTAACACTGTCAATGACATGTAAATGTTAAAAATATTTCCGTTCATACTACAGCCATAACTAAACACTACAACTTTTCATTGATAACTTTTTTTGTTAACTTTTTAGTTGTTCATCTATTACATATTGGTAATACTAGTGAATGCTTTGAAACATTTATTATTTTCTTTTGTTTACCATTCCATTAGCTGTTTGAACTATTGCTATAACCACTACATAATAGTTTTACCCAATCTGCCATTTATATGTACTTATCTTCTCTTTATTCACTTTTGTTATCAAATTATAATTTCTGCACTTTAATTTCTTATAATACTATAATTACTATAATTTCTGACTTTTAATAAATCCTTTAATAATGTGTTTTTAGCTATTTAAAGTATTTATTTTAGTTTTTACCTTATTTCACCCTTTATCCACTACTCATCTGTTTTTACAGCTGACTAAATGTTTGAAACAAGTGATTTCTGAGCTACCAGGCTTTCCACATACCCTGTGGCAACTGCAAGTGCCCCAGATTAGTTTAGGCATCACTGATGTTGTGTACACAGTTGAATTGAATCTAACTTCTGGTAAAAATTACCAGCACTGTTATATTACATTTGGTAACACATGTGACTATTAACATGCAGGGGTGAATGGTCATCTCACTTTGGACTCCCTAACGTTCATTGCAACCTACAGGAGTCATGTCAGTGAGAAATGAACACTGCCTGTCCATACCACTCTCTATCTTTAGCTACTGCCCAAACCAAAAACACACTTACACTCATTTGCCCTGCCCAGCGTGTATGTTAACCCTATTCATTTTGGCCGATCCATATGTTCAGTGTGCACGCACAGGCTCCAAGGGAGAACTAAAGGGCCTTTATGACCACTAGCTGGGGAAAACCACAGGCGGATGAGTGGCCCTGTACACTGCATTCTTTCAGAGGCCTAGACCCACAGAGCTCCACCATTAGGCTCTGCCTGCCTAGGAGAATCGGAGCGTGACAAACTGAAAAATACATTGATATGATGCCATGAGCTTTTCCACCAGTCTGCTAACAGGCTAAAAGGCTTCCTCTGTTTACATCCAGGTCAATTCGAGCTGTCAACTCTTCAGAAAACACTGTGATAGTTGCTGTTGTGAAAAGGTATGTACATATTTCTTCCTTTCTGCTTTTGTTGTCCATTTTCTCAATGTCATTTTAAGATGCTAATGGAGATAAAATCCTTCACTCAGCAGAGGTCTGTAGCCCTGGAGCTTGTCACATGGTACAGTGCTCTGACCTTCTATAAACAAGCTTTTGTCATGTCAATTTTGCTTACATACATTCTTTTTTAAGGCCAGACAGGGAAGAAGCTTCCGTGATGCCCCTAATTAATGCCGGATTTAATAGGGTGAGCTTTTATTTATGTATTTTTTTGTTTGTTTGTTTGGATATACCTTCTCTCAATGCTCAATGTAAGTAAAGATTCCAGATTTTAAATCATGTGGTTTTGTTCAGGACACAGATAGAGGGAGTTTGCTCAAATTATTATTATTAGTCATGGCATCAGAGAACTCTAACATATTCTGTAATGGCACTGATTTCAAATGTATTCACCTTTACAGTATTTGTATTTCTTATTGTTGCCTTCTGACCCTCAGAGATATGTGGAGAACGGCAACATGATGGCCTGCTACAATGAGCTGCTACAGTTGGAGCATGGGGAGGTGCGGGCGCAGTTCAAACTAAGGTGAGTTTTGCAGTATTGTACAGTTTTGTTGTCACTTTTTATATATAAGCTTGTTCAAAGCTGTAGCACTGAGATCATCACAAACAACACACACATTTAACAATCCAGTTTTAATATTTGCTTACTATTTCTTTAAAATGCATTCAAGTATATATTATAGGGAAGTGTATACAGGACATTTAAAACTGATTAATATTCTGTTACTGTTGTCTACCTGTACAAGGGCTGGGAATGCTATTTTCACAGCTCTAGAACAAAGCCAAGAGGCAATAGAAATCACTTCTGAAGATCAAGTGATTCAGGTGGGTTTTTAATAAACGTCAGTACTTTTAGTTACTTTATTGTGATGCATGCTTATTTTTTCTTTGTTTCTGTCTTTTTCTGTCTTGTTTTAAATTCTTTTCACATCCCTTATAATCCCAGATCTCTGTAGTGAATGATGCAGTCTTATGTCTCTATTTGTTTTCATTGTGAATTTTACAAACTGTGGATCACCATCTAAGGCAAAGCCTCTTATTCTCCTTTACAGTACGTGAACCCTGCCTATGAGGCCATTATGGGCTACCAACAAGGTGAGCTAATAGGGAAGGAAATATTAGAAGTGCCTAAAAGTGAGAAGAATAAGCCTGATCTCCTTGAAACCATAAACTCCTGCATACGGAAAGGAAAGGTAATACACATTCATCAAATCATCTTACAATATACACTATAAATCTCAGGCTAAACAAAATTTTCACTGATGTCCTGTTTATGAATTTAAACTATTGAACCAATAAATCATCACTTTCCTATGATTGTCAACATTTTTAATTCTTGGGAGTATGAAGAAAGGCATGTTCTGCATCTTGAGAGTAGCATTTTTTTGCCTAGAATTCATCTACAGTCCATGGCATTACAATGCTCAGAGAATCTGGACGAATTTGCATATGTCTGCTGGGGACAAGGACAAAAATCAATACTGAATGTCTGTGATGCCCGGGCCCTTAGGAACCACCGCATTAATAATAGGCATAGGTCTGTAGAAACAAGAGACAATCCTATATAAACAAGATCTAGAAACGTCACCACCTTCTCTGAGCTCATTAAAAATAGACTGGGGCAAAGTAGAAAAAAGTCCTGTGGTCTAATGAGTCAAACTCTTTTATTATTTTTGGAAATGGGTTTTGTCCTTTATGCTGAAAAGAGTAGAAGAGATGGACCATGCAGTTTAAAGTTATTTAAAAAGCCAGCATCTATGATGGTGTTGGGCACATTAATGCTCACAGCACTTGCACACCCATGAACGTACGATCAATGTACCTTGTACATACTGTACACCACCTTGGTTTTGTATCGTTGTGGGTTAACCACCTGTAAGTACGTAGATGGTTAAAATCAGCTCCAGCTTTATAGGCATTGATATTCGACCCTTATGCTTATTAATTACTGTGCATGTTTGGCCATTATTGCCATAATTAGTTTTTGTTTGTTCTTTTACTTTTGTGCTTTTGAAAAATGTAGATCATCTGCTAAGCACTTTTACTTGTAGTGGAGAATTTTTTTTTAGGCAATTATTTACACTGTTACTTGAGTGTTGGGTTTGTGTACTTCTACTACTTCTACACACAGCTCACACAATGTATCACATTTTGCTTATTACTTGTCTCCTATGTCATCATTAAGACAAGAAGTGTTAATGTTGTGGCTTATCAGTGTCCAGTTGCTAGAAGTTGTAATGGCATTGTTTTCTATTTTCTTGTTTTCTGCATAAATTGGTCATGAAATGTGATCTGATCTTTACCAGAGTCGCACATTTTAACAAAAACAATATTTCTAAGCTGTTAAAACACACTCATGATCTTTCTTTTTTTTTTTATTGAAAAAACTAGTACAAATGTTTCTTCATCATCAGAATTGAAAAAAATAGTCATGTGTATACAATAAGTTATAGTAAAAATAATGACACTTGTATCATATGTTGTCATCCAGGCTACATATTTTTCAGTAAAAGCTTATTTCAACAATACAGTGGCACATCACATTCTGCACATATTACAACACAGTGACTTCATAGTGAAAGAGCCCCTGTGCTAAGCTGGCCTGTCTGAAGTCCAGACCTGTCAACCACTGAATACATTTGGCACGTTATGAGGCACCAAATACAACAAAGGAGGCCCTAAACTGTTTAGCAGCTGAAGGGTGGGGGGGCAAAAATTGCTTTCAAAATTAAAGAAATTTCCAAACACTTACAGAGTGTTGTAACTAAAGAAGGGAAGCCCCATAGTGGTAAATATGCCCTGTTGCTATCATCAAATTAACAATTATCAATGAAAAAAAGAACAACAAATCTTTAAGTTGCAACATTTGATATGTTGTTTTTTATGACTGATTTACAAACCATTGCATCCATTTTACACAGCATTTATTTTTCCTGAAAATGCATTTTGTAAAATACTATACACCACTGTTCATTGTTGTTTCACAATTAGGTCACTCTTTTAGGTACCGTAGATATTCCTGCCTTTGTGTCTATTCATGTGCATCCACGTGTGTTGTAAGTCTGCATCACTGACCATCCAGCAGCTCCGTGTTTCATGTGCAGAAAAACTGTGGTTGAGTGCTGTGCTGTAATATTACCACACAGAGAGCGAAGGTCAGTCCCAGACAGGCTAACAGCAGGAAGGGCCTTTTTAAGTGCCACAGCAGACTGTTTGTGGGGAAACATGAAACAAGAACACTGGACTCCAGGAGTGTTTCACCTACCCATTAAAGCAACTTAATGGTCTCTGAAATATTCTGACCCACCTGAATTCCCCACCCAATCCTGCACAACAATCTTGCTACAGTCCACGCCCACATTTATTCACAGATAATATATTTTGTCAATATTTATGACAAATGGTTCTCAACTAATGCATATTTATTTGTTTGTGCATTATATCCATGTATCTTTCATTTCTTCTCTCTTGGTTCTCTCTTGTTATGCTCCAGGAGTGGCAGGGGATTTATTATGCCAAAAAGAAGAATGGAGACAGCATTCAGCAAAATGTGAAGATCACACCTGTAATTGGACAGGGAGGGTGAGTGAAAGTATACTGGCTCATCCAGGCTTGCTAAATTGTAAAACTGTAAATGACCTTTCCAGCCGCTGAATACTTAAGCCAGATAATATATAGATTATTGATTATTGCAACTCTTTTTTTTCCCCCTGCTGTACTAATAAGCCTTTTTCATTCACAGAAAAATCAGACACTATGTGTCTATCCACAGGCCTTTAAATGATAATAATAAGGTATAATGTGTTTCCAGTATTCCTGAATTATAAATGAAATGAGCTTTCTGGCCTATATATTTCAGTTAGCTTTTTTTTCTCTGTCGTTGCAGAGTGATAAATCCACTGAACGTGTGCAGGCAGAGTCTCAGACAGGTAAGTTCCTCTCCGCTCTATAAACTGCTTGTGCAAGACTGCTTTCTTTTAACTCTAATCTGTGTTAGAATATAATTCTATGCGATTTATTTTATGCCAAAAAACTCAAAAGGCTTTGAAGACTTTCAGGGGCAGTTCAGGTCCTCTCTTACTTTGGTTCTCTCTGCTGGGCAGTCACACGTCATCAGTGATGGTTCTCCCCTTGACAGAATCCACTGTGATCTGCCACTAAGTTTGACAATCGGAAGGACGGCATTGCATTTGTTATTAGAAAGCACAAAATTAATTTCCAGTGTAACAGGGATTGTACACAGATCTGTGTATAATTATTATACTACCGTGTTTGCAGACACCAAATATTAGTTGGACAGTAACTTATGCATTGCAACATGCCAAATAAATATTGTTTTCTTTAATCATGACATAATTTTGAAACAGTAGAATACCAGACCACCATTGATCATTCCTGTACTGTGGTATCAGCTGTAAAGTCAATTCACAGCTACAACTGATTTAAAAATGCAGCAGCTTTTCTCCTGACAGACAAGCAAAACAGGAATCCTATCTTTTCTGTGTTGTCATCCTTTCCCATGCTCACTGAAAAGAAAGAGCTTTGAAATATTGCTGTTTGTTCATGATATTTTGCATAGTTCCACAGTACTTACCATGAAATACCCCTACATGTACTGATTAGGTTGATTATGCTGTTAATCTCAAGAAAAAGGGGTTTATTCAGCAGTCTCTTGCCATTTTGAAAAAGTTATTAAAATTCTTTCTTTTTCTTCCCTATGGCCTTTCAAAGTGACTATGGTTTCTTTTTACTTAGACTTTCTGTTAGTGCACTGTTTGTGCCTGAAGTGTGTTTATAGTACATTTAAAAAACATTTCAAAAACCTTAAATTTCAGTGCTTTCATAATTATGAACCGATTTTCAGTACGCCATTCAGACTAAGAAATAAAGACCTGTTTCTCTCCCTATTCTTTGGCTCTCTGTCATGGTATACTGTGTGCCCAGAAATTATTTTGTAAAGTAAAATTCAAATCACACACAGAAGGTAGAAACAAAGATCGAAATGTATGCAAGACAAGAAAAGAAAACAACCTTTATTATGACTATGAACCATAAGGCTGCAAATACTGTCTTATGTTTTGTCAGGAAATTTCATATATACAGTAGATTCAACAGAAACACTAACCTATCAGTGTTAGTATTCGAGTATCGGTTAAACTCTGCTACTTCATTCCTCTGTATGATTAAACAAAACCACAGATTGATAATCAGAGCTGTACCAATCAAAAACAAACTGATAATTTCTCGTTGACCTCACTGAGGCATGTCACGCTTTTGCCATGGCCAGGCCAAAGTTGTGTGTTTGTGCATATTTGCATGTTAATGTAAGGTGTTATTTTCTTTCTCCCCAGACATCCAATCCAGTAAGCACAAAGACCGGAGGAAAGGCTCTCTGGATGTCAGATCCACAACATCTCGGGGGAGTGATGGTGAGTGTAAAGGGAGATAGATGGTGGAAACTACAGGCATTCTTGTGAGCTTATGAAGCCTCTTTAGTTATGTGTTTGCATCAAGTGTTGATTGGACACAAACACAGTCATTAGCAAGTGGTTGGAAAACTGCAGCTTAATTAGTTGTTATAATAGAGAGAGTCAATATGTCAATGACAATAAGGGAATGTCTTTTCTTTTTATGCTGCCAGGAAGCTCACAGCGAAGGCACTCCTCAATGGCTCGAATTCACTCTATGACTATTGAAGCTCCCATCACCAAGGTGGGTTCATCTCCTCCTCCATCATCCCTCCCAGCCTTCATCATATGATTACGACTTTGTACTTATGTTCTGCATCTTATGACTGAATTCGTGGTTTATTAAACTGCCTCAACAGCCATGAGCACTTCTTGTACAGCTACCAGTTATAGGGGGACACGAATATCATGTCAAGAGGAGATGGGCTGATAAAATGCCACATTTCATGCGCAAAACAGGACCGCATGTTGGACCGGAATGACCTGCTGTTTTACTATCCGGCAGCCTGGATAGTCGGAAACAGAGAAAGTCCCCAGGGATGGGTCATATGACACACTACAGTTACTCTGCTGTATCATTTGACTGGGTAGACAGTCCCTGTAGGCGTTATCCTCTCCAGAATAAAGCACTGATACAACTGCTGGTACTTTTTGTGGATGTGTGGAAAAGAGTTGGTGAGAAGTTGTGTTCTTGAATATGCTTGCTGACCTTGCCATGGGTTTCCATTGCTCGAACATCCAAAGGCTTCAGGTTTATGTTGGAATAGAGGCCTTTTGTGCATTTTCTGAGCATCATCCTACTGGGTGTTTAGAAATAAGAAAATAACTTGGTAACACTAGCTGGCTTACTGGAAGAATCTTTCTCTATTTCAGTTCTTTATTTCACCAATGCTGCCATCATCAGGGAGAATTTATATCTTTGAAATGTGATCGAAATAAATCTGATACCCTGATGAAGACTGGCAAAAATATTCTTCCATTAAGTCACGTAGTGTCTCACATTTTTGTCAGTTTTTTAGTAATACTACCTTGTTGACTGGTGAGGTAGTGACAGCACGGTCCTTCTACAAACAAGTGAATAAGCAAATATTTAAAACTAAATAAGCTCTTTTGTATGTGTATATTGTTAAGCTGTAGTTTTGGTATAGTTTTCATGCTCAGCGGATATTTAAGGGACAGACAGGAGTATAACTATGGTATTGATCTTCTTATCTGACCCTTGACAAGAAAGCAAAGCAACAAAATTAAACATGGTGCAACGGTTTGAGACACTTTACACTGGCTCCCAGTAGGTTTCAAGATTGAATTTAACTGGCTCACTTTAGCACACGTTGTGGTGTTTCTTCTGCTATCTGTCTGACTGTTTAGACCCTTTGTGTGTATATCTGTAACTACATATACAATAATGATTATGTGATCATAATCTAGTAGTAGGAGTAGTTGTAGCTGTAATAGTAGATTTTGTTGTTGTAACCATCTTATTTCATCATCCAGGTGATCAATATCATCAATGCAGCGCAGGAAAGCAGTCCTATGCCTGTGGCAGAGGCCTTGGATCGGGTACTGGAGATCCTAAGGACCACTGAGCTCTACTCCCCACAGCTGGGCACCAAGGATGAAGATCCCCATACAAATGACCTCGTGGGGGGTCTGATGACGGTAAGCAAAGGGTCACTCAGAGCACAAGGATGCATCAAAAAGTCTGAAACACCCAAACTGCTTCCTTCCACTGTGAATGACTCAACTCCAGTATGATAACACGCGTCAGAGCATGTGCAGAATTCCACAGTAATAATATGTGCAACAGCATGAATGTCCATGAAGCGCTCACTATGGAAGTCTATTATAAATAACAGAGAGGCAGGTGTGTGTGTGTGCACACTTCTGGTTTTGTGGGGATTTCTGTTCACATTTTCATATCTGTGGAAGGGAGGGGGAGATTAACAGACAACAGTGGTGAAATACAGAAGTAGAAAGAGTGCCAAGTTGGCAGTCTTGGCAACAACCCCAGAGGAAGTGTTAGATTGTCCTTTGTGCTCCTGTAGGCTGGAGGGGAAAGCCCACCCTCTCTCTCTCGCTCTTTCTCGTTCTCTCTCTCTCGTTCTCTCTCTCTCTCTCGTTCTCTCTCGTTCTCTCTTTCTCTCTCGTTCTTTCTCTCTCGTTCTTTCTCTCTCGTTCTCTCTCGTTCTCTCTTTCTCTCTCGCTCTTTCTCTCTCGTTCTCTCTCTCTCGTTCTCTCTCGTTCTCTCTCTCTCTTTCTCTCTTTCTCTCTCGTTCTCTTTCTCTCTCGTTCTCTTTCTCTCTCGTTCTCTTTCTCTCTTTCTCTCTCGTTCTCTCTCGTTCTCTCTCTCTCTCCTCTCTTTCTCTCTCTCTCCTCTCTTTCTCTCTCTCCTCTCTTTCTCTCTCTCTCTCCCCCCTCTCTCTCCTCTCTCTCTCTCCTCTCTCTCTCCTCTAGACACAATGTGCACACAGCCATACTCACATGAACCTCTTCCTGTCATTTCCACAGGCCTGGAAACATCCTGTTCTTTGGATCAGATGAATAAGCATGGAATTACTTATACATGTACACTCTGAATACACAGAAGCAGAGAGATGTTACACATAGTCTTTCCCTAGAAAAATGTGTTCTGTATAAGTGATGGAGGCTGATAGGGGATTAGATAATTATTTGTATAGTAATACAGTATGTTAGGTTTAAGAGATTCATGGCTGCAGAATTTATTTGCAGTATGTTTTTGGCCTTGCATCTCCAGTTTCTGAAGAGTTGTGCAGAGTTTGATCTCAGAAGACCCTATTTAACATTAAGAGGGGGGAGAGTCTTAAAATAGCCAGTGTGTACAGAGTCAGCACCACTATGAGACAATGCTCGGGTCAAAGATGAGCCAGTCTCCTTTTCCTTTTTCACTTGTAAAGTAAATATTTTGATCTGCAACACACACCCATTTACTCACTAATGGCTAAAATAGACATTATGCATATCTTGAATCAGAATCACAGGGTGATATAGGCTTGTCATTGTCATATAGCTGATAAGTTGCAAATATGTTTGAAAGATGCAGTGGCCTTTACAATGTTTGACTGTCATGTTTTTTAGGCTTTTTAATATTTTATGACTTGACAATGACTGGAGGGCATCATTTCATGCCACATTTCATTGTGGCTTCTTGTCTTTGAGAGACACTTTAAACATTATGTTTTTGATAAAGTGTAATAATAAAATGGTTGTTGTTGTTGACATAAACCAAGACTAAGATGCTGAGGCTGTGATTTGAACTAATGCAGCTGTTGTCATCCCCACAAATGTGTTAGCATGCTAACATACTAACTGGCACTAAACACAATGTACAGCTCAGACTAATGGTAATGTCATTAGTTCTGCAAGCATTGGATCCTGAACAGTGTTTCAGCAAATTATTACAATTCATGCCATATCAGAGATATTTCACTAAAAACTTCAAATGGTTTAACCTCACAGCGGTATTCATTCAGAAGACATCCTCGTCCCTGAATATTTATACAATAATTCCTATCAGTCCATCAAATACAGAGTGTAAACCTTTGAATCCCCTTACTTTGAAACAGCAAAGCAAAACAGATTTGTGCTTTGGAGCATTATATTGCTTAGGAATCCAGTGCCTCTTCATTGTTAGATTTTTGACTAATGGTAGGTAGCTTTACATTTCCAGTGCCCAATACAGATATACGGCCCCAAAGCATTCGCCATGGTCGACTGTGGGAATGGTGTGTTTTTTTTTTTTTCTTGCCACACATACCTGTGCGAATCATGTCTAAAAAAATTTACTTTATTCTCATCAGACCATACAGTCTGGTTTAAAAACTCACTTGGTTTGTTCACATGCTCCTTCGCATTCTCCAAAGGTGCTGCCTTATGTATAGAAGTAAGCATTCACTTCCTGCATGTTTTTCTCACAAGCAATCTAGACTTGGGCAAACTATGCCTAACTATGTAGATGTGTGGACTTCGATTCCAGTTGTCTATAAGGACTTTGTCAGGTCCCCTGTTATTTGTTTTGAATTCTTAAGTAGCTCTTTTTTTGGTCTTCCACTTATTGGAAGTGTCCACGTTTCTTCCGTTTCTAGGTTATGGTCTTCAGAGTTGGTACTAACATCTCTAAACACTTTGAAATATTTCCATATCCCTGTCAAGCTTAAGTGTTTACCAATTTCATTTTGAGATCTTAAAGCAATTTTCCCGATCCCATGTTTTTCTTGCTCTCGGCAAACTGAGACTTACCCTGGATATCTACCCAATTTTTACATACCTGACTAATCAAGCGTTAAGCTTTGACAGTCTTTTTTTAAAGACCAGACACTGGATTTTACATACTAATGTTAATTGCCTAGAGGGTTTATCAAAGGAGATACAAACTTTTGCACTGATATAATCATTACACTTTACTCTTTGCTGTTTCAGTGTTGAAAACTTTGTCACTCAAATATAGTTACAAATTATTCTGGAATTTTGATTGACTGACATTACTAGTTTGATCCACCTTTACTTTCCCAATTTGTATAACACACAGTAAGAGAGAGAGATACACACACACACACACACACACACACACACACACACACACACCCACACACACACACACACACACACACACACACACACACATATATATATATATATATATATATATATATATATATATATATATATATATATATATATATATATATATATATATATATATATATATATATATATATATATATATATATATATATATATATATATACACATATATACATATATACATATATACATATATACATATATATATATATATATATATATATATATGTATGTGTATATATGTATGTGTATATATGTATATGTATGTGTATGTATATATATATGTATGTGTGTATATATATATATATATATATGTATGTGTGTATATATATATATACATACACATACACACACACACACAGGAGAAACACACTCTTAAATAAGCTGGATCATTATACAGAGAACACAGAGACATTTGTGTAATTATTTGTGTAATGAAGCTATCCTCCTAATATTACTTTGTGCAAGAGGAAGACAAGCATCCTAATGCAACTGTTTATTGTGGATTATTTAACATGACAAGCACACAATTATCATGGTCTCATTTCTGGCACTATGGCATTTCATTATCAGGGTAATCATTTTTAAACTGTATAATTGTGCAAGTAATCATTTCAGTTTGGTTTCCTCATCCTCCCACTCACTGTGTTTGCTAGTAAGGAAACAAATGAGGTGTCAACAAGACATTGCCTCCAAAATACTGTCATACAGATGAAAGAATTCATAATTAAAGTGTTGATATTTAAAATCAGTAAAATCCATGTTATTTCCTCTTATCTATGATGCAGGTCATAATTTGTTACTCTGTTGCCTCAGTCAAAATGCTTGTCTTTCGGCAACTTATTTAGATCAAGAATAGATTATATAAATTATTCCAAATGTAATTTGTCTATAATTTATTTGATATATGAGAAACACAGGTATTAAATGTCGTTTCGTTTTTGGTGGAAAATTATTTGAAATGCTCAGGTTATGTTTTAAGGATTATAGGCTGTTATTAGCTTGGTTTTAAAAACAAAAAAGTTTTAAACAGCTGGGCCTAACCTTAATCTTTTCAAATATTCCTGATGCTCTTAGGTGTTTAGCGTAATAAATTATTTTTAGCCTAATAATACATTTTTTTTACAATTTCCCTGCCTCTTGAATAAATATAATTATTTTTCTGAATTGCATATATGCAGTTAAAAACAAATTTCTTATTCTTTCTTTTTCACAGGATGGTTTACGCAGATTGTCAGGAAATGAATACATATTTTCAACAAAACGTAAGTATACATTAAGCATTCAAGAAGCATGACATAGTGCAATGCTACATTTTATAGTTTTTGTAGTTTGTCCAGAGGTAGTGAACAACACAGTTTAGTTTTTTCCTTCTTTTCATCTTTTCCTTTGCTCACAGAGCCCCACCATATCCCCAGTCACCTGACAACTCCTCTGTCGTTAAATGACATCCCCCCTCGTATCGCCCAGACCATGGAGAATGAGGACTCGTGGGACTTGGACATCTTTAATGTGGAGGCTGCAACCATGAAAAGGTGGAGCAGCAATGTGATTTAAGGCTAACCGCGGGGGAGGGGGAGCTGTGTCTACTTATCTTTTAGTTTGGAAGGGGAGTGTGGGATGAAATTTTATGTTAAACTAACTTGCAAAATTCTCCTGTAGGCCTTTGACCTACTTGGGCCTGAAGATCTTCTCCCGTTTTGCGGTATGTGAGTTCCTAAACTGCCCTGAGGCCACACTGCGCTCCTGGCTACAAGTGATTGAAGCAAATTACCACTCCAGTAACTCCTACCATAACTCTACTCACGCAGCTGATGTACTGCATGCAACGGCATATTTTCTCTGCAAGGAGAGGGTCAAGGTAACTTTCAAAACCTACCTTCACATTTAACTTTCTACACTTTCTTTACAGTTTGTTTTGTTTGAATAAAAAGAAGATAACAGCACTGGGTGGTTGATGAGTAGATGGTAATATATGTGTCTTTCAACATATTGACTTTAAGCATTAATATGTGTTAGAGGCTGCCTTTTGTCCACAATTGTCCAGCACTGCTTTGGTTGTGGGCCCTAACAGCAACAGTACACACTGTAGATGTTTAGATTTTCTACTGTCAAGTGCAGCTTTCGGCTCAGTCGCGAGTCCCATCTGAGCCTACCTTATCCTAGAAAGTCGAGGTTTTGCCCAAGTGTGTCAGTGGCTCAGTCACTGGTTGAGGGCATGAACTACCTAAGCTGATTACCAAACTGTCTATTTCTGATCTCAGTGGAGTGATCTTTCATTGGTTTAGCCAGTGGACTGTAAATATTACATCCACCAAGGTTAATGAATCCCTAGAGCTCTGCAGACAGGTTAGCAGGTTTGTTATTTTCTAGATTAATTTAAAATGGGGATTTATTTTGATGAACTGTTCACAATTGCTTTTTCTATTTAATTCTGTGACACATGTTGAAAAACCTAACATTACTCATCGTGCAGAGCGGAGTGAATCATTGTTCATTAATCAAGTTTCATACACACACTCAACAAAGATTTTTTTTTGACATCACAGAAAAACCTTTAACTTGTATAAATGTAGCTACACTAAGGTAATTTATTGATAGTATTCTATTAATAAATTACAACCATCTTGTACTCTGCTACTTCTTAGTTCAACCTGCAGGCTTAACTGGATGCACGTCACAGTTGTGTTGATGGGATGTGTTATTATACCAGGTTATACTGTACCAGTTTTTGTGTTAGTTTATCATTTAGGATTGCCAAATGTCACCCTAGATAACAGTAAGATGACGATTGTAACATACCTGACTACTCCAGTAATGCCCAACAATCATACCTCCAGCTTTTATGCCGTTTGTCCCAACAGCAAAGCTTGGATCCCATTGATGAGGTAGCTGCCCTGATTGCTGCTACTGTGCATGATGTGGACCACCCAGGCCGCACCAACAGTTTCCTGTGTAATGCAGGAAGTGAGCTGGCCATCCTCTACAATGACACAGCTGTGCTAGAGAGCCACCATGCAGCACTCGCCTTCCAGATCACCACAAGAGACGATAAGTGCAACATCTTCAAAAACATTGAAAGGTTCGGTATTATTTATGCAATGACTCTGCTTTCCATGAACTCCTCAAAGATCATAAAATCACAAAACATAATCAGTTGTAACTCTAAATAGCAGTAGGACATCCTCTGCATGAAGATGTTTTGCAAACTCAGCCCTATTAGATATACACATACAGTATTCTGTCCATCACTGAATATTTTTAGGGGTCAAAATGTCAGATTGACAAAGTTGATCATTTTTTTAATACCATATCAAAACATAGTTTGTGATAATCACCATTGTGATTATCACCAGTCACAAGTATTAAAGAGGACAAATTAAGACTGCAAATGAAAGCAATACTGTGTGTGATTTAGTGTGATTTGAGACCCAAAGCAGAATAGCTCACATGTGCTGGTCCCCTCACTGGGGGGCTGTGAACAAAGCATCTATTCATTGCCACTGTCACTGCAGTCAGAGGGGGGAAACTGTTCAATTGGGTTCCCATGCTATTTACAAAGCTGTCCCCCCCGTCTCTGTTTTTCCTTTCCTTTCCCCCTCTCCCTGCCTTCCTGTCTTTCACCCATCTGATCTTTCTCGCTTTCCCTCTCTAGAAATGAATATCGAACACTACGACAGGCCATCATTGATATGGTGCTTGCAACTGAGATGACAAAACACTTTGAACATGTCAACAAATTTGTCAACAGCATCAACAAGCCACTGGCTGCTCTGGAAGAGAATGGGGTGAGAGCAATTTTAAATGTTTTAATATTTCATATCTGTGTAGAAGAACTCTTTCTAATTATAGCATTTTAAAAAATAGATCAGTGTTGTGTTTGAGCAAGATGACAGACATAAAAATCCAGAGGTAAGATACACAAAACTATTGTAACCTTATTCAGTCTCAACAGTGTGCAAGCAACAATAGGTTTAACAGCTTGAGAGATGGTGAGAGATCATGACACTGGTTTGGACCGCTGGCCTGTTGTTGCATGGACACTGATTGGGGAGAGATGTCGGGAAGAGAATTTTACAACTTGGTAACATCTTTCTCATCTGTGTGTGGAATGCACAACACAGACATTTAAAAGTTTGCTTACCTTTTAAAGGCAGGAATCATACAAGTACATGTAAATTATATGAGAGCTAGTTTTCCTTGAATTCTATATGGAGTGCAGCAGTGTGCGGTATAAGATGTAAAGGAGGTCAAGTTAATATAACAGAAGATGCTACAGATGCTTTAGGGAAAGGCCAAAGATCTTCAAACAACCATTCAAACTCTGGACGAAACCATAGTGTTGTTGTTGATTGTTCTTCTTCTTCCTCTTCTTCTTGTTGTTATTATTATTATTATTATTATTATTATTATTATTATTAAAGTTGTTGTTATTGTTGTTGTTTTTTAAGGGAAACAATGATGAGGAATCTGTCAAAAACATTCTGACATCACCAGAGAATCGCATTCTTGTAAAGCGGATGCTGATTAAGTGTGCCGACATCTCCAATCCATGTCGGCCTCAGGAACTCTGTATAGAATGGGCCGGACGCATTTCAGAGGAATATTTTGCACAGGTAAATATACAACACAATATGAAGGGGAGACGGCCTACTAGACAGCACACTGTTTTTTGGTAATTTATGTATTTATTGTGTGTGACAATTACTTGTGGTGTTGTCTCTGATACAGACGGATGAAGAGAAGAGACAAGGTTTACCAGTGGTTATGCCTGTGTTTGACAGAAACACATGTAGCATCCCAAAGTCCCAGATTTCCTTCATAGACTACTTCATTACGGACATGTTTGATGCATGGGATGGTAAGAATACACATCATGATGCCAATACACATAGTTTAAATTTGCATGCTACTGTTGCATACTATTTAGTTAATCATGTGTTTAAACATCTTGGGGGGGCCCTGGTGATCAGTGGGTAGAGCATCGGGTTGGGATGCAGAAGGAGGCAGGATCGAATCCCACACAACTAGGTGTGGCTCCAACCCTAGACAAAATGGGAGGGTTTCGGCAGGGTGGACATGCGGTGTAAAAACTCATGCCAAATCAACGTGTGGAATACGTTCCGCTGTGGTGACCCGGGGAAGGGACAGGCCGAAAGCCATTGATCTTTTGTGTGTTTAAACATCTTATTAAAAATAACCTTTTTAAGAGAGAGCTGTGTACAGTAGTAGCATAGGCAAACACAATTAGCATGCACCATTTAATGATAATAAGCAAAAGAAGAAAAGAAGACTATTGTTAGTAGCATTTAGAAAGTTTAGAAATCTTTATAAATTATGAGAAAAGTTCTATAGACTATGTCATTTAAAACAACTAAGGGATTTAAGAACTGCAGAAAACAATTTACTTAACCATGCTTTTATATGTAAAATTGTAAAAAGTCTTAAGTCGACACAAACTTTATCAAGCCAATCAGGTACAGATTGGTGCATGATACATTATTATATGTTATATTGATATTTAACGTCAGCACTGAGAGAGAGTGCTGCATTCTTACCAACTAAGCTGTATAATTGATAGTGATGTTGATTAAATAATAGATACAACAAAAATTCAGTTTCAATGTATATGAAAGTATAACTGTATCTTAAGAGAAGTTTAAAACTATTTACAATTAAAATGTAGATAGGAGGAGAAACTAGTTCTGCCAACATTAGTGAGGACATATAAGGTTATACAGATTATATTGATCTTTGATCTTCTCTCCAGCTTTTGCAGATCTCCCTAATCTTATGCAGCACTTGGACAACAACTTCAAGTACTGGAAAGGCCTGGATGAGAGGAAGCTACACAGCCTGCGGCCGCCTCCAGAGTAGGCCTTGCGGGGTTCAGTCCTGGGACTCTGCAGTTCGGGACAGCCGGGGTTTCACTCTCCTTGCCAGCCCAGCCAGCTAAAGGGCCTTCACACCTTCACTCTCCTACATCTGTAGCACGCCAAGCGTCCACATGTCCGTTGAAACAGAAACCACAGAAGGACTTCCTGATGGGCAGTTGCAGCAGGAACCCTGCTGGTTCAACATGTCCGATAAGAACTGTGACAAGCAGACACTGACACACAACGTACTCATAAACTTTTTGTGCCTCTAAGGCATTCACAGTGTAGCTGGTCAAGTAACAAGACTGAGATAGAGTCCCTACATGCCTCCTGGCAAAGCATCCGTCCACAACCACAGGGGCTCTCCTGTCTACCTGTGAAGTTGCTGTTCATGTAAAAACTGCTTTTTTACTGAAGGAGCAAGCAACACTAGAGGAATTAATTGAAGTGTGGTCTGGTTATGAAGGTGTCAGCCTATAGTATCACATTTGACCTCCATCCCTGTGCTAAACAGAAAACAAGACTGCTCATTCTGCCCCTGGAGGCCACACCATGAAAGAACACTCCACTGCTTTAGTTGTTTTGTTTGTTGTTTATTTGTTTGTTTGTTTTTGGCAATATTTTTTATCAGTCCTTAAGAAACACATCCAAGTTGACACATAGCTGTCATAAGATAAATTTGGGCAAACATGCTTTCTTTTGGGGTCAGGCAGTGGGTCTTCACGTCAGGCCACTGCTGAGACACAAACACCTCAACATCATGATCATAGGTAACTAATTACAGATGATTTGCTGTGCAATTTTTCTTAGATGTTCCATATTTTCAATATCAAAATTATCAGTGAATAAGTTGAGTTAATAGGAATAAAACAAATTTAAAACACAGAGAGAAAAGCCAAAACTGATGAAGACAAATACTAAAACTCTAAAAAATGTACAATTATTATTCATATAAAACATTACCATATTAAACATTTTTATTTTCATAAATAAAGTACATTACCAGTTTGAATGAACACTTTTGTATTGCACTGTAACAATATTAGAAATGTCTAAGTCTCAGTGATTTGTCGAGGGATGGGATGTTGCATTGGAGAATAAGCTGTTATTGTTGATCATCAGGGGTGTGTGTATGTGTGGGTGTGTTTGCGTTGTAGGTGTGGGTGTGTGGGTGTATTAATTGTTGCAACAATCCCTTACTCTTGGTTTAATGCTGTAAACCTCTTGACATTTGACAACAGCAGAAATATGTGAAAACATTTTGGACTTGAAAATTTTTTCTCCCAGAAATTTTTGTATCTGGTTTATCCTACTGAAAAGACTGCCTTATTTTATACAATATTTATACAGTACATCCCACTGTGCAACTGCAATGGACATCTGGAGTTTTTATTATAGTCAGAAGGTTATGTTCAAGTAAATCTCAATATTTTTATAGACAATGAATTTTACACTGGATTTGCAGCAAATGAGATCAGCCATTATAGCTATCTGAATACTTGTGAATTGGATGGTCACACAGAGCATGTATAGGATGGGGATCACAGTTGTCTATCACTGTCTTGAAGCAGTCTCCTAGAGGCCAGCTTGCATAGATTCTTTTTTTTCTTTTTTTTTATTTGTTTGTTTTGTTTTCGGTATTTTTTTTGGATCTTCATTCAATTTTGGCCACTTGTCCATCATCTTTATGCACAGACCCAGGGTTACAGATTAGGATACTGATATATGTTAAACATTATTGCTTATTAAAAATATTTCCTCCTTAAACAGTATATAAATGCCATTAACAGCTAAGCAAATGATGTTTGATAAGATGTATTGACCTCGGTTATTTTTTGTTTCTCTCTAATGGCAAAATTGTTCACTCAATCAGGGGATTTGTTTGTTCCTTCTGATTCACATCTTGGTCTGGAGGCACGGAAAAAAAATTAGAAACTATTCAATAAAAAATAAAATAATGTCAATTATACACTTGCAGCCTATTTCCTGCAGTGTCTCTCCTTTTCGTTCATGCGTGCATTCTCTCTCTACAAGATACAATATATCTTATAGTATGTATTGAATATCTTCACTAAGTGTCTTCAGATACACAAAGGATACATACCCTACATATTGGCTGAGACTCTAGCTTGGGAACCTAGAAAACAAAATGAAACAAATTTTCAGCATTGCTGAGTTGTCACATCAAGCAAATCAGCTTTGCTTTTGCTAACAAACCAGAAACTGTGCAAACTGTTTATATATAACTGGTGGTATACTGGGGCAGCATGGTAGTGGAGTGCCACTGGCAGCCTTACTGCAAAAAGAATCCTTGGCAGGCTTCAGTCTTTCTATGTGGAGTTTGCATGTTCTCCTCGTGCTTGCGTGGGTTACCTCCAGATGCTCTGGTTCCCTCCCTCAGTCCAAAGGCATGCATGTTAGGTTAACTGGTGACTCAAAATTAACCTTGGTGAGAATGTGACTGTGAATGGTGTCTGACTGTGTGTGTCTCTTTGCGCAGGATAGACTACCAACCGGTCGGTGTGATATTATATTCTGTAGCCTACTGTAGCTGAAAAGCTAAACTAGTTAGGACTCTTCCATTTGTACTTAAGTCACCAACATTAAATGGTCATGCCAGACAAAGTAAGGTTGTATCAGCAAAACTTTGAGAATGGATTGAATTAAACTGGCCAAGAGTGTGTTTCCTTTTCTTATAAATGTAACTTTTTCATATGCAAATGCAAGGACATGTTTTTATTTTTTTTATCCAAAAGTTACATATTTTTTGTTTAAGGTACAGAGACTACCGTGGTTTTGTATAGAGTCGCATGAGTTGCCTTATGTCCCAATATAACCAGAATACCTATAGCCTGCTAATAAAAGTATGTCATCAAGAACACTACAGGCTACCAGAAGTTAAAAGTAATGTTATTTTATTTATTAAGCAAGACATACCAAAACCTAATTTACTCCTCTTCATTCAGTGTACCTAGTGTAAGCATGGAGTTTCTACAATCGTTCAAGTTATGTGTGTTTACAGTCATCCCGTAACCATTCCTCCTTTTCCTGAGCGCAATTAGTTTTACAAAGCTCTTTCATTAGAAATGGGAAACAAAACCATGATATTTTTTTTCTTCTGTCAAAACATTTAATCACTGTATTTAAAGCTCATATTATGGTTTCAACAATCTTTCGATAAATTGGATCAGCTTGGAAACATTAAAATATATGAGACGGCCTAAATATTAGAGCCACCTCTTAACATATGCACTCCAGTATGACTCCATCACCAATTATGACCTTAATAATAAACACATAGGGGAATTAATCAACTTTCTGACAGTTTCAACTTAAAAACTAGAGAAACTATAAGTTTGTAAAAGTCTAATAATTGGCAGAGCTGGTGTATTGGATTACATCAGATTGTACAGGTGTGCTTAATGAAGAGCGATCTCTAAAAAGGCTACAGAATAAGACAACTTAGTTCAGTGTTCAAATGCACACCGTGTTGTTTTAAGACATTTAAATTTGTGAGCGTATCCTCTAGCTTTTATTACGCTCAATCATACATTTTAAATGAATTGAAGATCCTCTCTGACCGCATTGTACCTACCAAAGACACTGTTACATAACACATGAAAAGTCCAACTTCCGCTCGAGCAGACTTTGCGACAAGTCGTCAGAAGAAGCCGCCAGCACCAGAGAGCAAACACGTCGATGGCTGCCGTCGTTAAGCATAAACTTTAGAAACTGTTTACATTTTATTAGCTTTAGTGGATTTGTGCTATGTCTTCAGAAATGACTAGACAAACAGCGTAAGTGTTCGTTTGGATTGTTTGTTTTCTCATACATTAGGCAATTTGTTTAGGTGCTGTTAAACGAGCCGCACTGCTTATTTGCACAGTAGGCTAGCTAAGCATAGCTAGCTAATGCGAGCTAGCTGGCTGTGACAACGTTAATTATGGAGAATAGCATAACTAGCAGCTAGCATAGCGTATGTTGTCGTGGCCTGCTAAAGAATATAATTTGTGTGCCCAACATTATAATGAGTTGGCTGCTCCGAGTGTTTGATATCCAAATACTCGCTCATTATATTGATTCAATTCTGACATAGAAAACGCCGTTAATACCAACCCACCAAAACACGATCGTAACTTGCTAAGTTAGCTAGCTACGCCTTAGCTTCATTATCAGTTAACGCCAAGTTGCGTCAAATTTAGCTGTTGTCCGTTTAGCGGATACCAAACAGATAACTACTTATCGTTAACTTTGATGCTAACACAAGTTTGTTACAATTTATTTGTGTATATAGGTTAAACATATAACGAATGCCTAAACATAAAGCAAGACGGGCAGAGGAAAAATACAAGGCCTCTTTACAAACCACCATTTAGGCAATGATGATGGGGTTTGGGGTCATAAAACTCACTGTCATTATGGAACCATAATGACTTCACCGGTGCAAAATTGTCAATTTTATTGTGAAGAGATTTTATCACTCGGCTGATTCCTCAGATGCTCTTTAGCAGACCACTGAAAATCCCTTATACTTTCACTTTGTTTTTTGTCTTGTTTATAATATTACAAAATAAATATTTATAGTTGATTAAAAATACAAGTTTTTTGTTTTTTGTCATTCTCAGGTGCCTAACCAGTCGATGGGATCAGCCATGCCAGGCCAAACAAAGCGTAGATGTACATCAGCAGAGGATTAGTGAAAATGTGGCTCACCCTGTTCCTTTATCAAGAGTCGCTGGGTCAAACGGCACCATTTCCCAGCCACTACAAACAGGAGAAAAGCCAGTGCCTCAGGGAGGAGTTGAAATGGCTGCAGCCATGGCTGCTAAAATAAATGCCATGTTAATGGCAAAAGGAAAGCTGTTGACTCCCCCGCCGTTACTTGCAAAGGTACACATTAAATTATTGTTATTACAGTTATTCTGAATGTGTCATGTCTTATTTGTGCAGTAATTAGAACTTACAGTTACCTTTTAATTTCAAGACCCCTCCAAGTGTACCTTTGCCAACCACTGCAGAAGAGATGGTGGTCACAGAAGTTGACATAAATGACGTACCACTTAATTGCAGGGACCTTCTTACTAAAGGCAAAACACAGGAGGAGGTAGGAGGTCATTACACATTATATACAATTTTAGTTAATAAACCTTAAGGTAATTTAAAAAAGTTGTTTTAAATAAGATGTTCAAGTCCTTATTTCCTTCCTCAGATCCGACAGTTTAGTGGAGCAGTTGTCTCAACAAAAGGTCATTACATGACAGAAGCAGAAAAGGGAACTAGAGAAGGGTATGTAATAATACTTGGAAATAACTGGAAAATTTATATTCCATGTATACTAATATTTGTCACTCTTGTAAACTTGATGGTAAACTGTAGTATGTATTTGTTCGCAGTTTTAATTGACTGTCACAAGCTATACAAGAATCAAAGCTGGAAAAACCTCTTTTTTTGCTGAAATGAAATGTTGCATCCTTATATACTGGTTAGGCAATCGTCAAAGACTAAGGTTAGCCTTAGGCAAAAACTTCAAAGGCATTTATCTTGTTATTGAACATATCATCAATGATGTCATCGATTACAAGTACAAAAGTAAAGAAATCTTAATGTATAAAGATATTAAAAACAAAAACAATGTCCTTTTGTATAAATTGTGAAAATCAACAGAAATAGAACATTATGAATATTTACATGAACAAGTTTGTTTTATATATTTCTTATAAAAACTGCTACAAACAACAAAGAAAACTCATATGTTAGACCTTTAGCTTTTACCAAACATCCCACCCAGAGCTTCACCTGCAGATTCTGCAAGAATCATATGTTCATCAACTTTTTATAAAATCATTAAATATTTATATGAATCTGCATACCCAAACGTAAACATGTAACTGCTATGGGTTGAAGAGGGATTCAGTTCAATTCAACTTTATTTATATAGCGCCAATTCATGACAAAGTCATGCCTAAAATACATTATTTCTATTCCATGTTTTGGTTATTGGACAATCGCGACTTTTTTTCTATACCAAATCAATTAATATAGGAAAGCAACTATCTATTTATTTATTTATGACTGCGAAACAATATCATCTGCTTATTAAAGAATATTTATCATTTTTTCCCCACACACTACTCCACAATGTAACACTTTGATTTCTTTAGCCAAATCGTGTGGTTAGCAAAGCATTGCCCTGCTTCACACCTGATGATGTTGAGAACCAGTTTGTATAGTACTCATTTAGTCTTACACATGCTATGGGGGTCCCTGTATAAGGCCTATAAATGTTCAGTATGTCTATAGGCTAGAAGGTCCCTATTAATCATATCAAATGCCATCTGAAAATTGATAAAGCATGTTAATGTTGACTTTTTTTCTGTCAGTTTATTTGTTCTATCAAAAGGCAATGCAATGCAAGACCTTGAATTGTGGAAATTAATTTTGCTTTTTTACTATTAAGTGATTATTAATAAGTGCCCATCAAGGTACTGGGCCCTGACAGTAGTTCTGTAACTGGACTGTCAGGGCCCAGTACCTTGATTGGGCCCAAGGTGTTGAAGAAAAATACCAATTTGTTATTTTTAGACCCAAATCACTAGGGATTTGATGTTTTGAATTTTATTTTAAATGTATAACTTGTCCTCTTTGAAAGTGCCTTTCATAGATTCTGCTTCTTTTGTCAAACTTATAGTAATAAACTGTCTTACTGCACTTATTTCTTTTCAAGAAAATTTTAAATGCCTAGATTACAATGTCCATTTAACAGGTATTAAAGTCAATCATTTACTTTATTCATTTATTTATTTACTGTGTACACCACAGTTATAAGTGGTAAACATGTTTACAGGTGCTGGAACTGTTTATTGTCCATCACATCTGATTTGCTTTCTTTTAGACAAAGACCTTTGTATTTGCATGTCCAGGGAAAGACTCAAGAACACGTCAATAGTAAGTAACAGTTGCTTTGTATGAATGTAGCATTGTCTTTTAATTAAAATCACAAATATAGGAAGTCCTTTTTTGCCTGAACTTCGTTGGAAAAAAAGAATATGGCTGATGGCTAAACAATGTTGACATTTTGCAACTATCAGAAGCCGTAATGAGGATAAAGGAGATCATCTCTGAAGATGTGATGAGGGCCTCAGCAGCATCTGGAGGACAACAGGTGCCTGTAATACCCCCACTCACTCTCTACCCTCAGCCTCCTCGGCCTGTAATTCCCACTCCTATACCACGGATGCCCAACACCAGTGCAGTGCCGGGCCAGGGACATCGGCCTGCAGCTCCTCATTCGGGGGTAGGCAGATGGGACATCTATGTTGCACTTCATGCTATTACAAACAGTGATAACACCTGTGTTGGGTTTTCTTGATTGTATTTGTAACTTACAGAGTTTAAAATAAAGTTATACTCTTTATTTCAGGGTGTGTGGGTGTGTGTACACACACTACTCTCAAAAAGTTAGCGATATTCGACTTTTGAGTGAAATTTATGGAAAATGTAAAAAGCTCATGCTATATTGATATTCTATCATGAAACTAGGGCATTTAAGTAGAAGCATGCAATTTCTTCATCTCAAATAATTGAAACAAACTAACAGTGGTGGGTATACTGCAACAAAAAAAATATCTCAGTAATTTGTCAATTGTTATGTGTCGTCTTGGTCTCATGGTGTCAAAATGTGTACAGCATGAAGATGACTATTTAAATACAAATTCAGACATGATCCATGAATCGGAGAATAGCATGTTATGCAATACTTACTGAGACATTGAACAGTTGGACATGTGCATTCAAAAGTTAAGAGAAGGTCAAATTATGTTGATCTGTACAGGTTATAGTGCATTTCAGATGCATTCTTAAATCTCACCCGAAAATCAAATATACCTAAGTTTTTGTGGGTTAACAGAATTTTAAAAATGTCTCTAAATTTATTACAAATATAAAAACTGACACGTACATAATTATTCAGACCCTTGACTCAGCACTTTGAAGCGCAGCATTGACAGCCTTAAGTCTTTTTTTGGTATTATGAGACAAGCTTTGCACATCTGGATTGTTGGATTTTCTCCCATTCTTCTTTGCAAATCCTCTCAGGCTCAGTCAGTTTGCATGTGGACTGTAGGGACAGCCGTTTTCAGGTCTCTCTAGAGATATTAAGTAGTGTTCAAGTTGGGGCTCTGGCTGTGCCACTATAGGAAATTTACAGAGTTGTCCGTAAACCACTTATTTGTTGTCTTGGCTGTACACTTAGTATTGTTGTCATGTTGGAATGTGAACCTTCAGGCCAGTCTGATGTCCTGAGTGCTGTGAAACAGGTTTTTATTGAGGATGTCTCTGTACTTTACTCCATTCAGCTTTTCCTCAACTCTGACCAGTCTCATAGCCCCTACTGCTAAAAAACACCCTTATAGCATGATGCTGCCACATCCATTCATTACTGTAGGGATGGTATTGAGCAGGTGATGAGCAGTGCCAGGTTTTCTCCAGACACAATGTTTAAAATTTAGGCCAAACAGTCTAATCTTGGTTTTGTTGGACCAGAGAATCTCATTCCTCACAGCATGAGAGTCCTTCAGGTGCTTTTTTGAAACTTCAAGGGGTTTCATGTGTTTTGCACTAAGGAGAGGCCTCCATCTAACCACATTTCCACACACTTCTACCTCCACCAATTTAGGCTTTATGGCACTTTGACAGAAGCCGCATATCCACGCAGAATCTCTGGAGCTCAGTTAGAATGATGATTAGGTTCTCTTACAAGGACGTAGGCCCCTGAATCATTAATGTTTCTCTTCACCACCACAAAGTCGATTATTTATTTTTTTTTTTTTCTAAATTTCCCACGGTAAACCTCGGGCAGACAGTTTATTTATTTTGTTTTTGTTTTTTATTTATTTATTTTTTTTAATTTCCCACGGTAAACTTCGGGCAGACAGAGTTTTTTTTTTTTTTTTTTTTTAATGACATTTTTCATTTTATCGCATTTAACTCTATACAGTCTTTCCAGACACACAGTCTACTTGGAAACATAACTTTAACAAAATAGGTTCAAATCAAATATGAAAATACCTAATTTACTCATATTTTACTTGCAAAGATAGTCAGTGGAAATTGCAGGTAATGGCATGCATGAAACATTGTCATTCATCTAAATCTCAAAGTTTGCATCATTAAATCAATTGTTAGGTTAAAATTAATTATAGATTTTAGATCTGTTGAGTTTTTATATTGCACTTTGTCAGTGTTAAAATGGAGTCAGGGTTTTACAAATGGAGGTAAAGAAAGTGAGGCAAAACAAAAGTGTTGCCTTCGCTGATACCCACCTCCTAAATTCAGTAGCAGAGAGAACATCCCTGGTCTACAGTGAAAAACCTGGGATTACTGTATCTGCTTACAAAGCCTTTAGTCGATATTACTTCACTTGACATTAAACAACCCAAATGTGCAAGGCACTTTAATGACTCATTTTTGTTTTTTTTTCTCACCCTTAGAGTTTTGTCCACACAAAGATATTTGTGGGGCTGGACCAGGCGCTGCCTTCGTTCAATGTAAAGGAAAAGGTTGAGGGTCCAGGAGGTTCATACCTGAGTCACATCCAGACAGAGACGGGGGCTCGCGTCTTCCTCAGGGGAAAAGGTTCTGGTTACATTGAACAGGCATCAAAACGAGAGTCTTTTGAACCTCTTTATGTCTACATCAGGTATATCAATTCTAAATGCTCACATTTTTAAGCTTCCCTAACAAGATTTTAATTCAACTTTCAAGTTTTGCTGAGAGTACCTCTAATTTAATGGCCAACAAACTGGACAAAAAGACTTACTGTAATATAAAAATCATATTACTTCTATACTCCTACTGATCATATTACAAAACTTCAGTTTAAGCAATGGGGGAAAAAATGGTGTTAAAGATGTTGCTAAAGTTTAGCTCCCAACTGATTTGGAATTGGTATCGTATCTGTTTTTGAAGCAACAAAATGTGCCTAATTTGTACGAACTGGTGGGATAGAAAATGGTCATCAGTTGGATAGCTATCATTTGAAGGATTATGTTTGTGATTAAGCAAGAATGGCATTTGTGTTTAAGCAGATATAAAAAAAAAAAAAACACTCAACACATTTTTTTAAATTAGTTATTAAAACAGCCATCTTAGAGCCCTACTTTTCCAAAATGTTAAAGCTTTAGGTTCTGTCTTTATGTGTATGTTTGAATATTTTAAACTTTGGTCCTTTCTGTGTTGCAGCCACCCAAATGCAGCTGGATTGGAGGCAGCAAAGAAACTTACTGAGAGTCTGCTGGAAACTGTAAGTTCATAATATTGTCACCATAAATGAAGTTATTGATTTTATTTTCACCTAATTGAATGAAAGTCAAAAGGGAGGTATAAGATGGTGAAACTATTAAAGCATATAGTTGTCACTGATACCTGCCTCCAACAGTGAAAATGGTAGTGTGAACCACCGGATCCCCAGAGATGGATTCTGAGCGCTCTGCACCTGCCCACATTGCATTTGTTAAATGTTTATTTATTTATTTATCTGATCTAGCTTTTAACACAAGTTTTGTTTGTTTTCTTCAGGTGAGAGCTGAACATACCAGAATGGGGTCTATGTACACAACCACAGGCGCAACACAGTGTGAGTACTCTTGTAACTAAGCAGGCAAATTCCTGCAGAAAGTCCATACATCAGGTACTAGCTGCCTACATTCTTCCTGTGGTAAATAATCCTCCTTCAGCATCTTTAGTGGGTTTACAATAGTAGGTCACATTTGTCAAAGCCACCCTGTTATTAATCCATAAATATATGCTATTAACTCCACATTCTATACTTTCATTGCAGCATACGCAGCACATGGATTTCAACCTAATAGCAATTACTCTAGCCAGGGGTCCTGGTATAACTACCCAGCAAATGGGTATGCTGGCGGCTATTCAGCGTACCCAGGAGACCGTGGTTATTGGAGTAATACAAATGGTCCCCCAAGTCATTCTAACCTGTCGACAAACCCTCCATCTTCTCAGGCAATGGTTCAGTATCCGGTGTGTCCAAGGAAACCACATCCCTATCTTGTCCAGGTAATTGATAAAAGCTGTCTAGTTTGTAATTTCCTAGGGTGCACTCAAAGGACCACTACAACGTATAATGGTTGGACAAAAGGTAACTATATGTTGTCTACTACTTGGCTGCCTAGAACAACCAGTTGTTTGGATGCTTGGCCTGAGCACAACATTACTCCAAACATAACCACTTACTTCCACCTAGTCTTGTGCTGCACGTGGTCCTTCAGGAGTCTTAACGTAATTTTAGCACTATTTAAGATCTACAACACAAGGTTATTGTTAAAATCCTTTGAATTATTATTATGTAATATTCCATATGAAAATGGGGTCAGGACACATGCAACCTGTCAAGGCCCTAAAGGAGTTTTGGTTGTTTTAAATCCTGCTTACATCATCAGTGTGTCTTTTGCTCTACTCAAGGATCCTGGCAGCAGTGAGACAGCAGAGCCTGAAGGATGCTTAAACAGTGACCCGGGAAGCCCAAAACGTCATTTTCAGGAGAGGACTAAGGAAGAACAGGTTAGATGGAGACCATCTAAACATAATGCTGAAAGATAATTCTTCTGACTGAATGACCTGCTTAAGCTATTGCTGTTCATTGGATTGTCTTTATCATTCATAGAGAATGGAGAAATTACTTTGTCATTACAACTAAAAATGTAGAAATGAAAATTACTATAAACTATATTCCTATAAAAATGCCTGTGTGGGGTATCTTGTTTGTTTGTCCCATGTCCTTTTATCCTATTTTATGCTAGTTAAGCGGTGAGTTACGTGAAGGTTTAAATGACAGATTACCATTCCAAATGACTATTAACCAAACAGGGTTGGTTTGTTTTTTGTTTTTTTAATGCATGACTAAACATGACCTCTACAGGTTTGTTAAATTTTAATTACATTTATTAAAAATAATTTTAATGTTGCATGTTAGGATTTGATGGCTGTTTGGACTCAACTTAGATTTTACTTTAGTGAAATATTTGTTAAGGTTATGGCTTTGATAATTTTTTCATCAAATAATGGTATTAATTCAATTTAGTCCATACCTAGTGCAAGAGCCAGTGGCATTTGATGTAAACTATAGCTTCTTGTATAAAAGGGAATATGTTAATTGTAATGGAAGTTATGATGGGCCTGGAGAGTGTAAATTTGTTGCTGATTAGGTCACCGTTTATCTTTATCATTTTACTATTCATCCAAAATGCTCATTTGTCCATGCTCTTGTTTCCCAACTGAAATTTTATTTTTAAGTTTTTTTCTTTCATTCATAGCCTTCTAGCAACTCTCCAGAAAGCCCTGCACATCAGGAGCCTGCACTTCCTGCTTGCAGTGTTGGAGAGGAAAAGGTCATAGAAAGGTCTGTTAATAGATTGTATTTCCCTTCATGAATCTTGTGTGGTGTAGATTTTTGATAATACTGATGTTTTGTTTGTTTTCTTTCTCTCTTTAGGATTCTGATGCCTCCACCGCCACCTCCTTTTGTCGCTCCTGTTCCTGTTGTATGCAAAAGACAGAGAGACGCAATGACCGATGATCCAGACAGTGTGACCAGCTGCACCGCAGCAGTGGGTATGCACTTGTTTATTTCCCAATATTACGAGATCCTGAGTACTCAGAAATTTCTTCTGTGGAGTTGCCTGTTGCATGAAATGGCATCTCCCCTCATGGAGGAATGGGGGAGGAGTGGAGACCTGTGTGAATCTCTCCACTGGTAGAACCAACTAACATGTTCTTCTTGTATATGTTTTTTGTCTTTCCCTTGTTTTCTCTCTCAACATGTGTTCCTGGACCTGCCTGTTATGGATGTGTGCTGTGCTGCCGTTTCATTTGATATCTTCCCTCCCTTGGCTGTGGATCAAACGAACTCAAAAACCACCGCTAACATGGGGCTCCTCAATGGGTTTCCGTTTTGTTTTTCTCTCTTGCTCTCCTACCCCTCTTTCTGTGGCCCCATCTCTCTCTCGTATCCCACTTTCTCTCTACCTTTTTCTTTCTCTCCATTTTTATTGTGCCTTAACAGGTTTTCAAGAAGTGCTGTGCAAGAAGTCCAAAGTGGATGAAGATGCATCAGGGCTAGTGCCCTATGGAGGAGATTCCTCCGATGAAGAGGAGGAGAGGACACACAGCAGTAAGACATAACTCATAACCCCAGTCGTGCCCCTTTCCCACTATCCAGGAATACCCACAGACCCAAAGTCTACATTCAGTATACCAACTTAGTTCATAAACCCCATAAAAGGAAAAATCCATCTTCACGTAGTCATACACTGTTTTAGGAGGGTACTAGTGTTTTGTGATGTTTTGCCCCATTTGACACATAGAACAATTGGTATTAATTTTTCTTGGGAAATAGCATCAATATATTTTTCCTTCCATCTAAGCAGACATGTTTTCCATCGATCTCCACATGACACTGGTTTGAAATTTCTGGTAGTACTTTATGTACTGACATCTATTTTAGGAGTTTTAAACAAGTGACCAAGCTTCACACACGGTCAGGTTGACAGTCTTTTATGTGCCAGCAATATAAAGCCAGATTATATGTAGTACACAATTTTAAATCTTTGACATGTTCCTGGACTCCTAGGAACGGTTTGTGTACTTTTGTTTCCTACACATCTCTAAAAATGTATTTAGAGATGTGAAATAATCCCTTATACAATGGGTGTAAATCTTTTTGGTTTAGTTAATATAAATAAATATCCCCATCTACATAGTAAATGGAAATGTTGTCACGCTATGAACTACTTCATGTTCATTGTGCATTATGTTGGTTTTGTTTGTCACATCACCTAGGGTGTAACGCATTCAGCTTTGTGACATTAAGGTGATTAATATTTTTATTTATTAATTTGTTTTTTATTTTTTTGGGTGGCGATAAGGTCTTAAAAAATAGAAAATAGATTTTTTTCTCCCTCGGGTTATTACTTTTGAAGGAGGCCTCTTTTTTTCTTTTTCTTTTTTTTAAACAGACTATAAAACATGATATGACTAGTGCTTTAAATGGCTAAGCATTTTGTATGTAAAAAATGCTATTCAACACCAGATGTCCAGAAAGGCAAAACACTTCTTCAGTTGCTACTTCACCTAACAGTGTGGAACTAATACTAGGTGGATTTTTCCTTTTTAAGATGTGAATACAATTGTATAATTACAAATAAATTTATAAAAATCACTTTTTGTTGATCAGAACCCCCCCCCCCCCACTTTATTTTATTTCAACACTGCTGCAGGCACTGATGGTTGGTACATATTGTAAAGTTCTGTAAAACCTTTTCTTATATTGGAAAATGGTGTATGCCTGTTTCCCATGGAATACAGTAATAAAAACTGAAAACCCCTTATTGTCTTTATATCCCAAACATTTTATACAACTGCAGTCACTACATATCAAGTATTTTCTTAAATGAATTAAAGACAATTTGTTTCACTTCCTAACAGCCCTAGGTTTTATTTTTTAGGTTTATTTTCTGGTGTTAGATGAATGTGTATTTAGGAGCCTCTATGCCATTGTGCACAGTAAGAGCTCCTGGGTTGTCCAGGCCAAAGCAGGGGTGGACATAATTTTGGAAGTGACAGTGGAAGGTGTGTAAGTGTTGTTCCAGATCCACATTGAAGAAGGACAGAGTCCCCCTCTCATAGTCCAGTGCCACTCCTATTCGTACTGGGTTCACTGTAATCCTTAAGTCAGGGCTCCAACCATTGTGAAGAAACTCATATTTATGCCTGGGGGGGAGGTAGTATAACATTATGATTGTGCAAACAAAATGATTAGAAAATATGAAGCCTTTTCTATTGTCTGTAATTTTTTTAGCCATTAGTAAAACAGATGCTAGATCATGAGCCAACAGCAGTATTTCTAGTAGCTGCAGTTTAAAGAAAACAAAGTGATGTTAAATTGTGTGTAGGCAGAATGACCAAGAAGATACCAAAAATGGAAACCACATTCAGGGATTGTGTGGTACATCACTTCAAATGCTTTGCTGTCCTGTGTTCCAAGTTGAGTTGCCATGGCAACGTTTTTAGACTTTTAGAACAGATAATTAGTTTTGGGATTTTCTACCTTCAATGGGCCCAATTCTGCACTATGTTTTGGTTGAATGGGAAATTATTTTGTGGCTAAAATACAGTCTTACCCCACTTTCCTTGAACTGCAATGATGATTCCTGAGAGAATCAGTATTGTGAAACCAGATTGGCTGAAAAATCTGCACCTATGAAATTCAAAGCCAGTTTCACCTTCACTACTTGCACAACTTTCAGAAGTATTTTAACATACAAGTGAGCATCAAATTGTGTTTACTCTTCAGACTTTGTTTAAACTGGTTCTTCGTGTAAATCAAAAATACAATTGGATAATCGTTTTTTTCAAGTAAAAAAGGGAGTATTAATAGGAAGTATTGATTGCATGCGATAATTTTTTTCTGGATGTCTCACTAGGGGCCTCAAAGCCAATGGGGATGTTCCTCTTCTAAATGGCTGTTTATGCTAACGGCATATATAAAAATATTCCTACTGATTAAGAATGATAGAAATGTTTACCAAAAAACAAAATTCTGATTTAAAAACAAGTTGGCACCTTTCTATTTATTTTACATTTATGAGGCCAACAAATTGGAACTTGCCATGGGTAGTCTGATAGGTATCAGGTTCAAACTTCCGATCGAGACATCCGATCAAAAAATTATTTTTGCTTATGTGGACAATGTGTAGGGGCACAAAATCATTGCCATAATTAATGTCTCGTACATGCAGTCAGATGTGTGCAACTGTCTGACCATGGGCCCCACACACCTGAAATGCAGAAAAGGCCATAGAGGAGCAGATGGAAAAAATGTGCACTTCAGTTGTATGGAGGTGGAAATGTTTGTTTGTGTTTTAGAACATAACTGCTGTCTAACAGTCAGAAAAGAACACGTGATTTCAGCGATTTACAGATTTGTTTCTGCTAATGCTGTGCCTTCTGTTCATTTACTCTTTCATTCTACTGCTGCTCCTGCTCTCACTGAGATGGGAAAGAGGGGGCAATTAAATGGTGCATTTAAGGACAGCAACAGACAAATTATATGCCCTTTGGTAAGTTAATAAAGTGGATGTCTAGGTAATGGCTGGTTCTTTCTCTTTATGCAAAAAGCGAGTGGATTTAGGACAGGCAGTGAAATTGGGAACAAGAATGTTTCTCTTCAAACCTACTTCTGAGACGTTAAAAAGAAGCAGATGAATGAATGTAGCATCACTAGATTTAAAATATTTCTTTTGCCTGTTTTTTGTCGGGAAAATGCTGACGTGGCTGTAAATAGAAGCCCTAACTTAAGTACATTTTAATCAAATTTCATCAGGAACCATGTTTTCTCCCTCATTACTGTCTGTTTCTTTGCTACCAACAGCAAAAACTTTTCAAAAATCTTTAGGTTTAATTTCCACACTGGTGAAATGTACAGTGCTTTTACCTGGATGGAGTGAGAATGTGTCTCATACACCAGGAAGTATTGTTGGCTCCGAGGTAGGTGTTCCTCTCTGTGTCCTCATATGCAACTCCAATCCTAAATTCTGTCACATCATCTACCTCAACTTCCCAGTAATGTCTGCCTCGCACTGGAATCAGATCACCCAGGACAGCTACACACCTGTACACATGTACACAATTTTACAGAGCTACTCATCACTCGGAGTAATCTCAAGTTCTTACTGTCCTAAAGCATTGCATACATTACCTGGTAAATGTGTTCTCATCTAAGGCCATAGCGCTGATTGGCAATTCTTCATCTCCATAAAAGATAGTGAAGCCATCTTCTGAGATGGATAGGCAAGGATGGGCAGTGTCCTCCAGGAGATAGAAGAATGTACCTGCACAGGTTAACAACTGTCATTTTTCAATACAATTTACAAGTACAATTTTAATTGCTTTATGCTTTAAAATTAAATTGCTTAAAAGCTGCATATAACATTTATATAAGTTACTTTATCTTAAGACGTCACTTGAAAATATGTCCTTTTACAGACTAACCTAACAATATATGAAGTACTGTTAATGCATTGTGTCCAGCTTGAGGGTTAGTGACCTACATAAGGGGCCAAAAGATCAAACTTAGTGGTCATCAGACAATTAGAGGGTTAAGAAAATATTTCAAATAGGTAAAGTTTTCATTATTTTGGGGGAAATCTTCATTTTAATGGAAAAGGGTAGAATTAATTGGCCTTTTCAGGATTTGAACACATATTTAAACTCTACTCAACTGCTTGTACTTACAGATGATTACTGTAATGAGGGGTCACAATCCTTCAAAATAGGATTTTCTTTGCTCAAGTACTTTTTACTTTTGATAGTATCAGTGAAGTATCGAGTATCAAATTGTATTGATAATACTACGTCTTAAATACAGGACTATAAATAGGGATTTCTACTTTAGGTACAAGTGAATGGTCTGCACGCTTTTCTACCTGTTAGTACTCCAAGCGCTTCACACTGCTTCTTATTCACCCATTTGCACTCACAATCACACACCGATGGGGGAGCTGCTATGCAGCCGACCAACACTCACTGGGAGCAACTTAGTTGGGGTTCAGTGTCTTGCTCAAGGACACTTCGATTTGTGGCTGGAGGGACCGAGAATCGAACCAAAAGAGGCAGGATTAGTTGACAACCACGCTACCATCCTGCGCCACAGTCGCCCCATCGTATCACTGGCCAAAACCACTGTTTCTTGATACTGCTCACCTGTTGTGGAGACTGTAATCACGTCACTCCTGTTGCTGGGTCCACCTAAGTTGACTGCTTTCACGGAGATGATATAACGGTGTCCTGTCTGCAGCTGAATCAGACACTGGCAGGTGGGCACACCTACTATAGACCTGAGGAAATAATCAATGGTAAGAAAGGCTGAGGACTTTCCTTTAAAAAAAACTTTTTGGATTTGGACTTTTATTACCCATACATTGAACAAAAACTACAAATAAAATCTTGTCCCAGAAAGTCTGAAATACTGAAAATATAAAATTGGTGGTAAACTAGAAAGCTGTCATATTCTAACCAAGGATCCATTTTGACCCATCACAGTTCAAATTTCTCAACGCATAATGCAAACATTTTTTTATAACTTTTCTCGGTAGTGACCAGCAAAAAAAAAAAAAAAAAATATATATATATATATATATATATATATATATATATATATATATATATATATATATATATATATATATATATATATATATATATATATAAATATATAAAAGACTAGTACTGCTGCAGGAGCTGAAGCTAAGAATAGATTATCTGGGACAGAGTGTGTCTTGATTCAGCAGCTCTAAAACCATGGGACCTCAAATATCCCAAGCAGGCATTAACAAAGGCTTGTTTATGGATGTGTTTGAACCCAAACCTTATTACAGAACATGACAATGGAAAAAGATCACTGAAACACTGCATATCCAGTGAAATATTTATGCTTTCACTTAATCTTTTTGTGTAAACTATTAGAAAAATATGTCTAAAGAATAAAGGAATTTACTATTTCCCACAGTCAATACAGTTCTTACTCAGTAATGCTGCTCTCTGTGCCATTACTAGCCATCTTACTAAGCTCCACAGTGTAAGAGTCTACAGGGTTTGCATTTCCTGACTCCCACCGGATCAGAGCGGCCTCTGGACAGCTACTACACTCCCTCTGTTTGATCACTGGAGGTGATGGCACTATGGAGAGAGGATTTAGACCTTATTCTTTCGGACATCAATCAAGTGAGGCTGCAAAATGCATCTCAGTGATTTTAGGGGATATCCTGAGATAACAGATTAATTATTTAACTGTGACAAGCATATTGAGTTTTAAAGTGGCTGCAGCATTTTGAGATTTATTACCTGTCATGTATAAGGCCTTCTCACTTGCTGGGCTGATGCCTGTGGTGTTGGTAGCAGTCACCCAGAGCTCATACTGAGCATTGGGAAGCAGATCTGTAACAGTGCAGTGGGTCTCTTTGAGTTTTAACTTGTTTACTAAAAAAGCAAAAGAAAGATAATTTAATTGTGGTGAGAATTTCTCACATGAGCAAATACAATTTCAGCAGATAGTGTTATCATGCAATATGATTCTGCAATGAGTGTCTCCATTTTACAATGTGGTGCACTGGTGCTGTCTGCTGGTGTGTCCTCCAGCACTGGTCTGTAATAAAGCTCGTAGAACTCTACGGTGTCGTCTGAGAACAGGCTCCAGCACACGCGCAGGGACGTCTGCGTGGCAGAGTTGGGCATCTGGGGGTTGATTACTGGGGCAGACGGAGCTGTTTTGGTGTTGGAGAAACACTGTTTTATTATCACATAACATCAAAAGCTCCTAAGATAATAGTAAAGCAGCAGTTTTGCATAGAAAATGGCCATTAAGAAAGGTTGTTCTAGACTAAGCTCAAAATTTGTACCATTCATTATGTATTATGATGCTTATTTCTGTATAGTGACTAAAGATCTAATTACCAATTCAAATATATATAAAAGAATGTCCTACTCAAACAACCCTGAAATAATAAATTGAAATCTCAAAATTATTCAACATGGCATTTTCTTATGACAAGTGTAATATTTTTAAGTGCAGTGTGGGATATTTATTCTTGTGTATAATTAGAAACAAACAGATTAGTTACATTGAAAATACAGACCACAATGTACAACCTTTATAAACATGGATGGCACAAGCACCTTACACTGCTTCTCATACACCCATTCACACTCACAATCACACACACACACACACACTCACGCACCAATGTGGGAGCTGCTATGCAGCTGGCCATAGCTCACCGGGAGCAACTAAATTGGGGTTTAGCGTCTTGCTCAAGGACACTTCGACATGTGACCCAGGGATTGAGCCAAAAACTGTGGGATTGGTGGACGACCGCTCCATCTCCCGCGCCACGGTCGCCCCAATGTTTACCATTGTGTAGCATTTCCTCTTCTTTTAGTGAGTGTCTGTATAAAAGCTGTCCTAGCTGTCCCTGTCTATTGCAGGATTCTATGTTGCCAGATTTTTTATTTTATGATGCGCCAAATATTTTCTATTGGTGATAGGTCTGGACTGGAGGCAAATCCTTGCATTCTGTTTTTATTTATGTTTTACACATCTTCCCAACTTTTGGATTCGGGGTTGTATTTCTCCTTTCGATTAAGTGGGTGTCAACAGTCTCTTCTCTCACTGAGAGCATAACTTGATTGCTCAATGCAGTAGTAAAGCACAAACGGTGTAAATTGGTAGTTATTTGTGTCTGGGTTCACCCCACACTACACACTCCTATGTTGCAATTACAGGCCTTCTAAAGTGTCCAAGAGCACAATGTATCAAAGGCAATTATGCAGATACTGACAATTAACCATTGGCTGTACTGACACACAGATCGATGGGTGGAAGGTGAATGAAAGGAGCACTTTGTAAGTCAGACCTGGAACAACATTGATGGAGTCCATCATGGTTTTGACATCTGACAGGTCAGCAAGTTGTGTGCTGAACTCAGGATGTGTGGATAAAGTGAAGTCAATCTCCTCTTTAGAAAACTCCTCAATTCTAGTATTGCAAAAAAAGATAGACAGTCTGAATACAATGGTTCAACATTAAAAGGTAAATAAGCAGGATCAGTCAAAACAAATTAAGATTTTAAGCCCACTTTTAAAATTCCGTCACCAAAGTTTGTTCAGTTGTGAAAACTATGTTGCCCCAACGCTCTGAAAAAGCTAGTGTTTGAACCTTGAGTACACTTGTAAATGGAAAGCTGCTTATTCTGCAAATGTACATTCATGCTCTCATGATATTAGTCTCAAAATGACAAGCAAACACTCTTGTAATGCAACATTAGCCATGTGCCATCAATGGTTAGTGCATTGAAACCACACTGCAGTCTATGACAGTGCAGTGTCACTCAATGAGGAGTGTCATAATTACCTTTTAATAGCTGGCATTACGTTCTGTCAAAAAAACAAAGAAAAGAAATGCATATGTAATAATTATTTCTCATATGTACAATGACATTAGCAGTGTCTTTTCAGGACTATGAAAAACAAAACCTACAAAATCTACCATGGATTCATGCATACAAACTGTCAACTTTATCTCCTGGTGATTAGCTAAAGAAAAAAGACCCATAAGCTAGGACCTTCAGGAAAAGCCGCTTGTCCGGGCAGCGGTAGAGCTCCTGAGCTGACTCAATAAGCTCTTTGGAGGCATCCAGAGCACGGCCACAAGCCAGCAGCTGACTGTACAGAGCTTCCAGCTTGCTCTTCTTGTCCTCCCCCAGTCCAGCCGCCCTGTCATCATAGCGCTGAGACAGTGTCTGTAACACCTCATTGTAGTGTTGCTCTAGGTGCTGCTCCCGACGGCCAAAGTTCTCCTGTACGTACATTTAAGTGATCATCGTGGCACAATCAGAGATGTTTTTAGAGATTTAAATTCTTGAGTTCAGGCATTCTAAGACAGACATGGACTTTCCAGTTACAAAAAACTAATTCTTATGTCTTGAGCTTAACATAATAAAAACAAGTATTCTCACATGCCCACATAGCCATACAATAATAAATCAATGTCTAAAGACACTAAACTAAAAGACTCTAGGATACAATATTTACCTCTACAGTGAGAAAGATTTCCTCCAGATGACTGGCAAAATTCTCCATCTCTGCAACCTTTCCTTGTAATTGATTCCTGGTCATGTTGATCGTTTGCTGAAAGCAACAGTCAAACAGTTACTCACTATTAGCTGGACGTTTGTGTTCAAGTCTGTGGCTTGGTAATTTTATTGATGTGGATAGCTCTATCTTCTGGGAAGTGGTCAGGAAATTATAGATTCTACTCTACAGTCCTTGTTTCATATCATAATTTTTGGGAGGAAATTACGGGAAAAATGGCTTGTTTTCACTAACCTTTACATTTCTAGCATTGGTGTTCTTGCATTAACAATGCTTTTATTTTCAACAAGATGCTTTGGTAAGGCCCCTCAACTCACATGAAACCACTGGCTTAACAACAGTCAAATAAAATAATAAAATATTAAATGTTTCACTCATATATTAAGTGTTCCTACCTGGGTTCCTCCCTCCTTAAACACATCATCATCATGTCCATCTTCTGCCTCAGAGAGAGGTGGAGGGCTGTTTTCACAGGGCTCAAAATGAAGGGACTCGTTGGTGTTGACAGAGAATCTCTGGAAGGTGGAACCATCGTGGATTTCCGTCCCTTCCACGTTTGAAACCATATTGTAGGGCTCCATGGTGGTCGGCTCTCTGCTTAACTCCTGGTTCTCGGCCTCCTCTGTGATCACATTCAGAGTCTGCTTTCTCGGATCTCATACAGGTCCATTTGGAAAGTGACTGTGGGAAGAGTTTCAATACAAAATTGAATTCAACCTTTTCTGTTCTTAATTCGAACCTACAATTTCTGATAATATTCTAAAAGTATTGCATCCAAAAACAGAGCAGAATCAGCTTAACAGCAATTGAGCAACTTACAGAGCAAGCTGTTAAATTGCCATACTTAATGAGCATACCTAGAAAATTCAGTAAACCAGTCTGTTCTAAGGAACCATTGCAAGCCAACAATGATTTCCGACCAACCAACTCTGTAAGCAACCCTCACCCAGAAGTTCTGACAAAAATAGATGGGCCTCAGACTGCTCGGATATCACAGGCGTGTCAAACATCCATGCAGGAAAATAATTACAAATGTAATGAAACACGTTATTTTCAAAATTCGAGGGCCAGTGTTCTTCTAACATTGCAAAGAAATTAGAAATTAGTGTAAGTTTAAGTTTCAGTGTTGATAATTGCTTTAGAATTAGGAGGGGGAATTCCCCGAACATGTGATTTAAAGGTCAAAGTTGATAACATAGCTGAGCATTGTGGTGCATTCGTAGATCCTCGAAAATTCCCACGTCATCACTGTGTTTTGAATAGAAGTTTAGAACAGAAATAATCGGAATAGTAAATTTGGCTTAACGCCAGAGTGTTGTCGCTGTAATTTGTTCAATTACTTTTGCTTTGACGTACACTTTAAGCACTAATGATATTTTTACATTAAAACAAGGCTTTCTGGGGAGAAATTGCTTGCTCAAGTGCGGCTATTCTTAAAATTACGCTGAGGATTTCCATTATCTAATTATTATTATAATTATCATTATATTCTCAACATGTATTATCATTAAATGTGATAACAACTTCTTTACTTATGGTAACGCGGCCTGTTAACGTTCTTTTGACAATAATTCCGAGTAATTTTTTAATGTACTGGAAGGCAACTTACGTCACGCCAATGGCGGACGTTGTAAACAGAGTCAGCAGCTCGTCGGAGGCCAAAGTGAAACATCTCTTTTTACAATGACTAACTGTGAGTATGAGCGCTTAGACAGTCTGGAGGGCTGGGTGGCTGTTAAGAGTAACATATTTGAAGAACCCGAGACGGTTAAGCTGGGCTTTATTGTGCAGTGGAATGTCATCGAGTGTAAGTTCGCCGTCACCTGCCACAACCGGACGTTACAGCGGCAGAGACGCAAAGCCGAGTTAATCGACGGAGATCCCCAGATGAGCTGGGCCGGACTCTTCTCTGTGGACGATCTAAAACACATCCACCAGCAGTTTACATGCGTGTCAGACGTGCTGGGAACTTGTTTTCCCGATTTGTCACAGTTTGAAGACGGTAACATTTGGGACTTGCTCTTTCTGAACCGGAGGTCGTGTCCCGAAGACGACGATGAGAAAGATTTCGATTTACCGTGTCGGAAACTCGAGAAATATTTCAGCACAGCCATTGATGTCTGCGGACGGAAAATTGTTCTCGACACGCTGTTCACCCAGAATGAGCGTGGTGTTGAGGAGTACTTTGAGAATTTACAGGAGTTCAAAAGGAAGAGCATGCAGGAGGAGATGTCAAGGGCCAAGGGCCACCTACGCCAGGTGAGCGGGATGGAGGGACGCACACAGGTGCTCACATCAGTATCCAGCGGTGGAAAGTAACTAAGTACATATCCTCAGGTAGTTGACTTAGGTAGTATTCTGAGGTACTTGTACGTGAGTATTTCAATACTCCACTACCTATTAGAAGGACGTACTGCACTTTGTACTCCACCTCCGTTTTAGTTACTAGTTGCTTTAGAGTTTCCAGTGCACAGCTTTCACTTGTGATAGACTAGTCTACACTGTTTTAATGTTACTGTAATAGAAGATGAAAGATATTATTCCACCATTGTCATTATCTGTTCCTTTTATAGTCCAGGGCTTATTAATATTGCACACAAATTAAGAAAGACTGCAACAGTTTCCAGTGTTGGAAAGCAAGACGTTTATTCAAGTTTTGAGTCTACTTGTTCTTTACTGAGTTATTTCGATATTATAATATGTTATGTTGCAGTACATTTAAAAGGCAACCACATTAATTTGGCCGCCATAGTTACTGGTTCTTGTGCAGACTCAGAAAACTAACACAAAATACTGTATCACTACGATGAAATGATGATGTATTGTCATAGGTTAGGCAGGTGAAATTAGCTCTACTCCACCTTTACCGGCTGCATTATTAAAACAATGAAGCAAATAGTAGTAAAAGTTGATTGCAGGACCTGTATGTCTCTTTACAGTGGTATTGCTATTTCTACCTGAGATCTTTTACCAATAGACATTGTTATTAAACCGTTATTGTGCCTCTGATAAAGCAACACAGCACAAGTCATGGTTATCTTGGTTTTACTCCTAAATGTTCAGAGGTATGATTTTCATCTTGAACCATAAGCTCAGCATTGTTTGGTTTGTCAATGCCTTCTTCTAAACCTTGTGCTTGTCATCTTCACCTTCAAAGCACAGAGACATAAACCTTATCTTGTTCCACCCTAAATGCATAAACAGGACAGAGACTCCTATTGCACATGTGTATCTTCAGGTTAAATATCTTGAAATCACATAATGGTACATAAAGGTTGCTTAAAAACATTCACGTATCAACTAACCCCATCTCATACCTAACTGCATGTCAGAGTCTGTCAGTCTGTGGTTTAATGCTGTTTCAACCTGAAATCCTTGATATGAAAGGTATTGCTTTCACTTGTAAGGGTCACAGAACCTATTTAGTAATTCCACTGCTATTGAACCAGTGATCAATGCCTTCATCATTCATCTTTCAGCTAAAATCAATAGAGGTATTAGTGTGTAGAGGTATTAAGATTCATTATGAAAAACATTTTCGTGCCAAAATTTGTGATTAGTTTTACATATGAAAATCACGTAGAGCAAAGGCTAGACTGCGTGCTCAGGATAAATCCAGGTAATGGTGTTCATGTTTTTACTTCCAGCTCCTACAGAGTCACAGCAGCGCTGACCGAATGGTTATTCTGCTCAGCATCTATGAGGAAGAGGATGAGGGTTACCAGGATCTGGTCACTGTTGCCACCACCTTCTTTCAGTATCTACTCCAACCTTTTAGAGACATGAGAGAGTTGGCCTGCCTCTACAAGATGGAAATCCTTGTAAATACCGACAAATGTTTAGAATGTGGTACATAATTATGTACAGAGGAGACAGTCTATTAGTTATTTTGCTATCTCACTATTAAACATATTAAATCTGGTATTGACATGTTTAACTAAAATGAAATGTCAAGAAAATATAAATTCATAACCACAGAAAATATTTTTGTCTTGTGCTGCTCCATGTTGCCAGGTTTTGTACAGTTAACGCACAATTAGTACCACAGTTAAACCACTAACTTATGGCCTTTACAAACATTGTTTGTAATATATACTACATTTCACCCAGTGAAAACTGCAGGTTCCATTCCCGTCTAAACTGTTTAATTTGTACTTGCATTAAATCACAAAATGTAAAGTTGTCCACTGTTTTGTTTACCATGGTTCTCTGCAGAAGTCTTTGGAGTTTGAGGACTTGGGTCCTAAGAGAATTGCCGCTCTGGAGAAGGAGGCAGAGGAGTGGCGAACGAAAGCCGAAGATGCAGTTGCCTCAATTCAGGACATCACTGTCACCTACTTTGCACAGACTTCGAAAGCTCTGGCTGGTATATATTAATTTGTTTATTTCTTCTAGTTGTGTAAGGATGAATAGACTTCTGACTAATGTATGCTGTCTATTTTTGTGTGAACATACATAACAGACCCCTTTGTACATGCACAGGTATGTTAAAGCAGATGGAGGAGGATAAGTGTCGCTTTGGAGCTGCTGCATGGGCATCTGCAGCTCCCAGGCTGGAGAAACTACGCTTCCTACTGGCCAAAGAAACCCTGCAGCACATGAGAGCTGCAGAGATGTGTCTAAATCGCAAGAAATACAGCATCAGAGAAAGGGTTTGTTTTTTGATTAAAAACTGCCTTTCTAATGTTTTCCTAAGGCTTCAGTTGTCGTTCATGTCTTGAAGCTTTTGTAGTAGTTGTAGATCTGCAGAGAAGTGACACCATGCCTACTTGGTCTAGTTTGCCTTTCACTTGGTATTCCAGTCTGACGTGATTCTCTGCCTGCTATACTCCTTTGATCTATTTATAAAAGCTGTATAAAAACACAGAGAATCCCATGATACACCACCAAAACCTGCACGCGTGAGTTATCAAGTGTGTCCATATGCATATACATTAAGAGCCAAGTTTATGCATATCTGTGACTACAGGGGGTACATTTCCAGAGTTAGGATCATAGTATTTTGGGAAACCTGCAGGGCATTACATGCTGTGGTAGTATGTGATGCAGTACTTTTGAGCTTTTCTTAAGAGAAATGAGAGCACCTTCGGCACCTTCACCTTTATGTGGCTACATTATTTATCTGATTAAGCTCTTTAAAGAGATGATTTCAGGATGCTGGCAGTATCCACCACTTTGAATTCAACATGAGCCTTTACAGAGACAGCTGTGTGTGAGTGTTTATAATGAGATCAGTAATCTACACCTACGCAAAATCTCACACTGGTGGCAACATTGCTGTGTGTGTGTGTGTGTGTGAGAGAGAGAGAGAGAAATGCATGTAATCCTCAAATCAATTCATTCTCTGCACTTCTTGAGCCATTTACAAGCAGGATGGTTATTTATGAAGCGTTTAAGGACATACTGTACTTTACATGTGCTTGTGAATGTGTCCTCTCATTAACTACACATAAAGCAAACTTAACATTGCTGCCTTTATGTCTTTCAGATCTCCAACTTTGTTTTTATGTTAAACCCTTTTTCCTGTATTTCCGTTATTTAGTTAAAAGCAATAATGATTTACTTTTATTTTAAAGACATTCCAAGGTCAGCTGTCAGCAAGCACAGCAATTCACAAGCAGTTGTCATAAAATCAAACCCAGAAGGAAAACGGTAAGAAACACATGAAGGTGTCATGGAAAAGGAAAAGTAAAGAATACCTTTGAAGTAAATAGGTTTAAATTTGACAACTGGCTATTCAGTGTAGTTAATTCAAGGTATCTGTGAAAATAATGGTGTTTTAGCTTTTTTAATAGTACAGCGTGCAACTGCCTCACTATCTACGCTTTCATATTTCTGCAAGTCAAATGGAGGCCAGGAGCTGAATCAATCAGAACAAGATATAGAAGATGCTCAGCAGCAATTATTCAGAGCTTAAAACCACTGACTTTTATGTTCACTCCCAACAGTATGATTTTTTTTTTTTCTGTTTGTGTTGTTGCAGCTGGGCAACCTACCTGGCAGAGTCCAGAGCCAGAGAGCTGATTCTGCATCTGAAGACAACCCACATCAGGACACACTGGACCAGCTGGAACTGCAATTCTATGAAACCCAACTAGAACTGTACGACACCAAATTTGAGATCCTGAAGAATGAGGAGCAGCTGCTCGTGGCTCAGATGGAAACCCTGCGACGGCAGATTAAAGGTACAATAACTGCATATTTAGATAGCACAGTAAATGTCTTGTTTAGGATGCCAATGATTCATGAAGAAAAAAGAAGTTTTGAAAATACTACCTTTTGCTTAAAAATATTCAAGCAACATTAATCTTGAGATTTAAATGCTCTGTATGTTATGACACTAATGCTTTAAGGACAAAATGATGATGCAGTGAGAAAATGCTCAAGGTTGCCTTGCACGCTAAAGGTTTTCACAAATTACCATGTTTGCCTGAACACTGTGTTTAAATTAAATTACAGTAATATATTGAATGACTGCAAAAATAGAAGCACTCAAATAAGGTATTGCTTTGCAGTATAAAAGCCCTGCAGTACTGGCTTATCTAACATGGTGTGTCAACCTAGACACAACTTAAAATGTTGTTTAGCCAATTTGTGTTGACATATTGGCTAATAGGCCCTATCAAAAAGTGATGGAGTGGGATGTTATGATGACTCATGATGATGATTTCTGTTATTATTGCAATATTTCGACTAAGTGGATTTGTTTATGTTTTATTCCAACTGGACAACAGAGTTTAAGATATCACAAAGAAGTCTTGTTTTCACATCCCCTGATCTGGCCCATAAACATTACACTTTAGAATAAAGTCTGTTTCTGGCTATAGTGTTTTACTGGATTTTATCACGTAGACAAGTGTTTCCAATATTCCTTCTACCTTTAATGGAAATCTCTGTTTTTTGTTTTTTAAATCTTCATACAGACACTAAACTGTGACTTGCGTTATGGGAAATAGGAGCAACAGTTGTTAAAAAATTCTCAACCAAGTGTTTTGGAAAAAAGAAATGACTGGCTGCTGTGTTTCTAATTCTTTTTGGACAACAACATAGGTCTGTGGAACAAATGAATAAGTAAATCCAGGTTGCAGACCAATGGAAGTTGATCATTCCATAGGCTGATTATTATGTTAAAAGTTCAAAACACGAGTGATTTGGAAAAGGCAGGAGTTATCGTTTTAGTTCTCATGATTCAGTGTCATTTATACTATATATTCACATGTTTATTACAGGATTGTTTTATTGTAATAATGGTTCTGTTTTTCTGGTCATTCAGTGTGTTGTGCTTGTGCTTTACTTTAGGGACATATTTTGTTCATGTAAATATTTCCCTAATTGCTTCTCCTGGGACATGAGATGTTTGTTTCCAAGTTGTGTGTTTTTACATGCTGTGTGTCTCCTGTATGTGTCTGTAGTGCCTTTGGTTGTGTGTATAGTTTGAATAGTTTCTGGTTTATTTGTCCACCTATAAAACGAAAAATATTGGGATGCTGTAATTCCTTGACTTGTTTGTTAAACAAGTGTTAATGTGGTTGGACTGTATTTGTGTTTCAGAAATGAAGGAGGAGGTGGTGTACTATGATGTGTGTGAGGATCCAGAGGAGCTGCAGAGCATCGTCCACACAGGTATTCAACAAACAGAGTCATCAGCTGTCATTCAGCTCAAAAAAAGCCTACAAGCCTTGGAGACCAAGAGAGGCAACATCTGTGCCCGACGAGCTTATCTCCGCAACAAAAAGGTGTGTGCAACCACCACTGACATTCAGAAGCCATTTTTTTTACCCTGGTTCTAAAACAAGGTTTACCACTGTACGTCGTTGTATTTTTAGATGAAAGAGGCATTTAGGTACAGCTGGTGCAGTTGGCATTTTCTCTTACTACTGTGTGTACGCTTATTTGTCTGAAATAAAAAAACTTTTTATTCTATAGAACAAAGTGGGATAAATTCCATTTAGAGTTCACCCACTGTAATCCATAGGGAACCCGTGGTTCGACATTTAAGAATACAGTAATTAAAGAGGAATCTGCAAAAAATAAATAGAAATGCTCTATTAATTACCTGAGCTGATAATTAATTGCCCTTACTTAGCAATTTCTGTTTTTTCTAAACTTAAAATAACATTTTTCAAATCACCCAACACAGTTTGAGTATTTCAAAGAATTTTTTTTAGAGTACATTTGTTAATATTTTTGTCTGTAGGATCAGTGCATGGACGCACAGGAGCAGAAGCAGCTGGTGGCAAAGCAGAGCTCCAAACTCTTCAACCAGCATCATCAGGTCCACCTGGTAAGTCACCACGGCAACAAGACAACCCACAGAGATGCTCTCACACTATCAGAAGTTGCAAATGAAACAGGATCCAATTGTTTCTCTGTAATATCTCTCACTGCCTCCCTCTGTTGTCTGCAGAAACGAGAGAGGAGGAAAGAGGAGGATCAGAGGAGGAAACAGTGGGTGGACCAGGAGCGAGAGAAGACTCTGAGCAGATTACGATCCTTCAGAGAGGTCAGGCTTTGTCATTGTTCCTGCATTGCCTCTTGCTGCAATTTCTCTTTTTAATGAAACTCCAGGGGCTCATGCTTTATAGCTGCTCTATTCTGCTCCATTACGCCTGAACGATACAGAGAAATAATGAAATTTTTATTTTCAAGAGCAATATTGTCATTGTGATTTATATGCAGTTTTTTCTTTTTTATTGAGGGTTATTCACTGGGGTTTCTGCATGCCCTGTACAACTCCAATATTTCACTCTCCCTGTAGTACTGTGTATGTTTGGCATCTGTGGTCATAAATCGGACCTGATCAGTGTCTTTTCCTGTAAACTTGGCTATCACCAAGAGTAATTTCTCATATTGATGTGTGTTTGTATGGAGTGATGCCATCAGTGGGCCAGCATGGCTGTCTTACCAGAAGTTGAAGTTTAAATTGCAGCTTTAAGTTAAAAAAAACAAAACAGTTTTCTGTTAAATTGCCCTCTTGATTTTAAAGGAATCAATTGCTCAACCCTACTGAAATTTTAAATTTAGTCATTAACTACTCAACCCCCTCATCAGAAGATGTTCTGATGACAAAGAGATGTGAGTGTAGACATGCTTTGTAGCGTCAAGCAGTCTTAGATTTTTTGCACCTTTCTTTGGGAATTAAAAAACAGTGTTTTGTTGTAGAGATTTGTTTAAATATTTTTTTTTTATTTCTTCGTACATAAAGGATTCATTAAATCTAGATATCAACTAATGGTGTATTGTATTGTTCTCAGTATTGTTCTCAACAGTATTCATACTTCCATCCTTCCTCAAATAATACGGTTTTCCTTCTTTCCCCTGCAAACAGAATTTAACATCATCATGATCTACTGCATGAAATTCAGTATAAAATTATAAAACTCCACGAGCCTGCTGCACAAGCTTTCCACAAATGTAAACTTTAAATTTGATTACAACATAAATCTGTGTGGAGATACACTCATTAAAGGTAACATAGGTTAATAATAATCTGTAATGACATATTGCACAGGCTTTTCTTGAAAATATCCTTGTAATTTATAGTTAAAAACAAGCTGATGTACAGGTACTGTCTAGGAAATTAGCTATCACTGAAATCATTACTTAAAAACAAAATAGTAACAAAGAATTGAGAAATAACTTCATAAATCAACTCAGTGATGTTTACAAATAGCTGGTGCAACTCAGTCCAGAATGGCTGCTAAGTGGCATCATCTTATGGTCCTTGTTTCCAAAACCATTTTTTTTTTTCTTCCACCATTTTTATTCAAGAAGCGACAGGGACAGTATATCCTGAAGAGTCCTCAGTCCAGGATGTGTCCTTCAGAAGTCCCCTCCCAGCCGCTGTCTATTGTCAGCATCGGCCCTGCACCCTCCTCTGAAGGACCTTCCTCTGTCCGTCCTGCACCCAGACGCAATAAAACACCCAAGAAACAGCAGCCTAAAGACATCCCTGTCCAAATCTTCTCTGCACCACCACCTCCAACTTCAAATATCCTTACTGAACGTCCTCCTCCCCCCCCTCCACCACCACTGCCACCACTGCCACCACCGCCCCCACTGCCCTCTGCCATACGTCGTTCATTTGTCCAAACTTCCTCTGAGGATGCACCAATGGCTCTCAGTGAAAAAGAGGAGCCTTCTTTTCCAGCCAGGAACACCCTCAAACAAAACATAGGTGAGAGTGAAATTCCTAAAGTATAGTTCTGCTTTTGATTGTTTTGTAATAGAAGGGGGATTTGAGTTAGATGTCCATTTGCTAGAAAAAAATAGAGATAGAGCAGGGTGTGTGAAAATGTTCAACTGCAGGGAAGGTCATGTTTATTTGTTCTAGGAAAAGTGTGTGTGTCTGTCTGTCTGTCTTTCTGTACATGGTGTTCTGTCCTAATTTCCCATCTTCCCCCATGAGGCCAGAGGAGGTATTGTACCTCATTTGTGGTCCTGCTGATGCACACACTCAGCTCCAGGGAGCTGGAAATGTCTAACAGGACATTTTTCTGAGCGTTTGTTAAATGAGGTCATTTAAAAAAAATCTGTTTTTAAAAATGTGTAGAGAGAGTGCACAACTTTTTAGAAGTTTCAACACCAGTGAAATTAAAATCAACAACTGGTGGCTGTTTTCCTGTGTTATTTTAGGAACAATGGATGAAGTGTTGGCTTCATTGCAGCGTGGACAGATTCAGCTTCGAAAGGTCAATCAAAGAATGGCAACCCTTGCTGAGGACCCAAGGAGCAATCTGATGTCTGCCATCCGACAGGGTGTCACCCTGAGGAAGGTGGGATCTTTAGTAAGCTAAGGTTTACAGTAAACTGCAGCAATGCATGATAGGAGGACACAAAGGCACTGTACACTCTGTATTGGTTATACCTGTGCTTTATTTTTGCTATAACAAGTCTTGATTTTTCCACCAGAGACAGTTCTAACAGCAGGAGGTAATATAGAAGCAGAATTGGTTTTAAATGGACTTATGTTGTGCTGCAGATGGTTCCGGCACGTACAGAAATGCAGAGCAGTGGAGACAACGAGCTGGAGCGCAGCATCAAAGCTGCCATGATGAGGATGAAGAAGGTGGCAACCGACTCTGATGAGGAGGACAAAGCAGATGATGGCACACAGAGTACAGACTGGGACAGCTGAGAACACACACACACACACACACACACACACACACACACACACACACACACACACACACACACACACACACACACACACACACACACACACACACAAAGATGAAGCTGTTCTCTTATTATTCCTCTTCATTTTTCTTCATGGCTCCGAGTTGCAGCTTATGTTGCTGCCAAATTTACACCAGAAAGCTTCTTCTTTAACATGGACAAGATTACACATCTTTTGACTTAATAATTGCTGTTTGTTAAAGTTGTCTCACTGTAATCATATTTATTTTTTCAGAGAGCCCTGAGATGTTGAAATTAATCCAAAAACGCTCCCAGACAAATAACCAGCAAGTGGCAGAATTAGGATTTATTCTCCTTTTAAAGCAGGTGGTTTGAAGAAATCTCAAACTGAGCAAATAAGGCGTTGTGCCTCAATACTCAAGAAGAAAAGCCAAGGAGCAGTATTGTGCAGTAGTGTGTAAATGATTAAACGTTTTCCAAGTCTGTATCTGAAGGCCTTATTGTATGGCTGTTAAACAGCAGGGGCAGCCTCTGCTGTAGGCACAGACAAATACACTACACAACTATTATCACAAATAATGATTCTCTCTCATTGCTGAGTATTGTTTTGAGTTTAATCTAAACATTTTTGTCTCAACTTTACTTCACCCCCACAAGGGCTACATAGACTATGTCTATGTGTTTATTCTTGTGCCTATTTTTTGTTTTGTCAGGAATGTGTGAATGTTTTAGCCTTGAAATAGGCTCAGTTTATATTGTATATGATCTGAAAATAAATGTTCTCTTTTATGCCATAATACATTTAGTGACAGAGGATGCCAAATCCTTTTTAGTAATGAGTACTTCTCTTGATTATAGAATTAACACTTTGTCCACAGGCTATTGTTGATATTAAGGGCAAACCTCTGATGATCTTAAAACCTGTGACATTGAGCACTTAACTTACCTGCACCTCAAAAGACAAAGCTATAATGTACAAAAGTACTATACTGTATGGCAAACAGCATTCATTTCTTTGCAAATAAAATTTGTTGCTGCACTTTGTTGTAGAACGTTATGATATACTGAATGTGTATTAAAGACAAGCTGTGGACTGATGATGGCTGAGGCTAAAACTAACTTGTACGTCTGTTTTAATATAAATAAAGACATGCAAGATGGAATATTATGAGTGATACCTTTTAAATTCAAATGTTGGTTTAAAATCTTTGCACATGCTCTTCTCTGATGTGCACAGGTTAGCAGCTCCTGGGCCCAAATGAAACCTCTGTTCTTGAAATGGATTACATCATCTAAAGAGATGTCTTTTCAACCTGAACCCTGGCGAGTGTTCTTTAGCAGATTCGTAGCCCACATGATGAGTCATATTGTAATAGCCATCCTGGCAGCCATCGCTCTCACTTTTCTCTCCTGCAGTGACAGCTCAGAGATCCCCAGCCAGTTGTGATTGGGTTTGTTCTGCTGTGTGTACTTGGAGAGCAGCTGCTAGCAGAGACTGTTAGAGCTGCTCCTGTTTGCAGGGTTGCCAGGACTCTGTATTTGTCTGGTGTGTAATTTATTGGTAACATCCAGGTGATACAGGAGGAAGATGGGTCAGGCACCTTTGGAAAGATGCATCGTGGATCTTTAGACAGATCCATTGATTGAACATTAACATGAAATTCCGCAGGCTGTTACCATGGTAACAGCCTCAGTGGTAGTGGCCTGCAGTACCATCTCTCTCTCTCAGACATGTACAGAGAAGCATAGTCTCTTAATGATGTTTCACCAACTCGCCCACTCATCACCAGTCACACAATGAGCCTTGCTGAGAGAATTAGAGAGACCAACGAACGGCAGAGGGGACAGAGAGAAATTCAATGCTTGCTGCAATATGTATTCTTCTGATGTGATAGGTAAAATAATTTCAACTATTGACTGTATATTAATCAATTTTAAAATGGATATAGAAGTCCAAAAAGTAACAATCCAGAGCCTTATTTGTTTGTCCAAACAAATTGTTCTGAATTTCTAATAAGTGTAAAAAAAATTAGAATGGAATCTTTTTCACAATGATAATTCTGTTTACATAACCGATTAACATCAGAATGATCGCTTCTTAATGTCTGCTAATTAATTACAAACCCAAAGTACAAAAGACACTACTAGGAATGTCAGTATTGGATACGTTTAAAAAATAATCTGATGGTTGCGCTAGAGGAAAAGTCAGGGGATCACCAATGTTATTAAGATTCTCTGGGGACCATGTGCCTATACTTTTTGGTCTGAAAGTACCAATACTACTTGCATTGCCACAAAGTTTTTTGTGATTAATCATCAGACCAACAGTGTTTTAGGTCTGTCATTCAGTTTACTATAAAAAATGGATTGAAAATGCTGGAACCAGAAAATGTTTTCAGAATTATGTGGCAACAATTTAGACATTCAACCACCTATTTAATACATGTTTTCAACTGTCAAGCCTGTACACTGTGTGTCATTATTGTAGATCTTTGTATTCTACATTATTGGTTTGAAAAAAGTTGCCATTGAAAACCTCATATTGGTCCTAAGGGACTTCGCATCTATTTTCTATCCATCTGCCCATGCGTCCGTCCCATAGAAAAAAGATTCATCATTGAAAGTAATAGTTAGCTAGAGCCCTACAACAGTCAATTTCCCCATCAACTGACTTAATTGGTCAATTAAATGATTATTTCAGCACCAAATTGGTGCTTTTGCCGCATTTGATTAATTTCCCACTCGGATGTCAGTGTGTGAACTAGCTGAAAAAGAAAATTACAGATTGTCAGTGAGACCAACTTTCCAGAGTGTCTCTAGTTCAGAGAGCTACTGGCTCTCTTGTGTAATTAACAAATTAATTGAAGGAGATTAGCACTGGATCTATTTTTTTCTATACTACACAGTCAATCACTGACACCATTATATAGAAAAAGCAGTGAGTGGGATTAAGTTGCCAAGGCAACATGTCGTCAGATCCACAGATCTGCTGTTATTTCCTCACAGTGCTGGGAGGATGTTATACTTTATGGGTTTTTCCATCCTTAATGTGCACATGCTTGTGTATATTTGCTTTATCTATTCTGAGCTGAGAGAAATTGGTATTTGTCAGTGATTAAATCCTACCTCCTTTGCTTGTGTGTCTGTTCCGATTACAGCTTTAAAGTGTTCTGATGTTTAAAATCAACATCAGAGATTGATGTGCGGTGGCGGAGCTTCTACTCTCAAGCCTCGATTAGTAGTATTTTCATTCTACCTTTTCCTCTGAACTTCTCATCCAAGAAAAAAAAAAGGGGGGGGGGGGATCTCCAATGTCAGGAAGCATTAATATTAATATTAGTAAGGTATACCGGGTAACTTTGTCTTCTACAAAGAGTCAACAAAAGCGTGGGGGACATTCTTCCCAGACTGTGGTGCAGTCCTTGAAGTAAAGGAAAAAAAAAGACACTTATTCTGCTTTATAATTAAACTAAATTTTAACAGTTGTCAATTTCTATTGTACAATATTGAACAGGATTCACAAAAGTGCACAAGAGGCATTGGATCAAAAAGGTTACTATGTTGTGTTTTCCAGGTTCAGGTGACAGTGGGGCTAAACAGAGAAAAAAACAAGCAAAAAAAAAAGAAGTCCCTTTTTAGTTATCTCAATCATATCACAAGATCAAGATAGTAATGAAAATATAGTCTAGAACAACATAATATAACCCAGAAAATATGCCACTACAACTTATGCCTTGGAATGTACATTTTTAAATGTACATTTTAAGATGGTAGTTTCCATCCTGCAAATAGATCCCCTCATTACAAAACCTCTTATTCTTGACAGTTTGGTATATTTATTATATGAGTGTACATCTGTAGAGACATTAGGTTATGGTGAAGTTGATTTAGTTGGCATGTTCTACAAAAACTATTTGCAGAGAGGCATCAAAAATAAATAAATGTTAAAAGAAAAAGCCATAATCTGACAAGGTTTTAGTGAGAAGGCCAATGCCTTCTAAATGTTTTCAGTGAAGTACACTTTTACATTATTTACCCATCGAGCAGCACCAAGTCCCCTCACCCAAAATAACCACCACCATAAGAAAAACTAATATGTAGGAAGCACATCAACAGCTTTGGAAACATACATGTTTGTTCTACAAATTGACAATATCATTGCACAAACAAAGTCATTTAAACACTACATTACACTCAGGGCAAAATGGGTTCTTATTGTTATTTTTGGATGTTTTTCGAGGAAATCTCACGAGACAAGAGTTTTCCTTCTTTATAAAAAATATAATCCCAAAACAAACACCACCACCCCAAAAATGGAATTCCTGGTGCAGTCCCTTCTCAGAATAGTTTTGTGCAAACACCGGTTTTGTCCTGTGAGTTTCTCACCTCATTAGCATTCATTAAAAACAGTACAATTCTTGCCTGCACTATTTGTATGACATTTTATTATTGAGGATGTTTGTTTTTTTAATAGGTTTTCTGACAAAAATCATCAAGTTATTATTATGGTGATGGTCATCACTTGGCCAGTTCTCCTTGCCAGGTAGGTTTAGAATCACCTGGAGGCACTTTGTGTCATGGCCGGTATATATGTGCATATAATCTAATGCATACAAACTGTCACACACCTGAGATAGAAAAGAAGAAACAGCGAGGACAGTATGTAGTAAGATTTCATCTAATTCTCTGAGGGGGCCACAAGGATTACCACCAATTATTACTAGAGTGATTCTGAGCAGCGTTGTCTGTGTGTGTGTGTGTGTGTGTGCGTTCATTTTAGCCCTTTAAGTCCCCTCTTCTAAGCTCTGACTGCCTGTGTGGAGCAGCCTTCAGAAAAAAAAGACAGATGGACAGAATCTAAAAACCCACCACCAGCTTTTTTTAAAGCCATGTTCCCTCACCGAAACACATAAGTAAAAATTGTGACTCTTGATTTTGTTTTCACAATGCCAGCACACAAAATGAAGCCATTTGGTGCAGCATGGCGGTCTTCCTCCTTTTAGGCTGCCAGTCTCGTTCTCCCTCTTCAAATACACGTTTCTCACATGGTAGTGTTTATTAGAAGCTGATAGTTTGAGTGGACATCACCTTGGGGGAGAAGGTGCCACATAGTTTCTGCTCTGAAGACAAAATGTAGAGAATCCTTCATACCTGACCTCTGACCCTTTCAGCTCATTGTGACTTTTATCAGTTATCAACACCTAGCTTTGAAAGCCCCTGCCTGAACTCATGCAGCTCATCTATCTTTCCATCCAGAATATCCATAAACTTCTTCAGCTCTCCCTTCATGTTGCCCTGCTTTTGTCGACTGTCGTTTATTTCCAACTGAAGACCCTCTATCCTCCCCTCCAATTCCTTGTTCTTCATCTCCGTGGCCTGTGGATACATTAGGGGAAATATCTGTTACAACAAAGAACCTAAAAATGGTGGTTATAGATCAAAAATAATGTCTTAATAATGTCAGAACAGTTTGTTTTGATCTTAGCAGACATGATGAAAAGTGAGCTCTTTCACTTAAAGCTACCTGCAAAACAATAAATGCATTTCAATTTGCCTTTGTGCAATTCAGATACTAAATAATAAGTTACACTTAGTTCTGGAGCCGAATAAAAAAACAACACTGACGTTATAACTTAAACCAAAGTCTTTACACTTTGGACACATGCACATTTGTTGATGGGATGGTAAAGTTAGCCTTTCAGACTAGCAGGCGACACAACTGACAGATTCATTCCAAAGATCCTATTGAAAGGAGAGGTTTAAAATAGGAGGTCTAAATGAGTGTTGCGCCCGCATGACTGTATGCTCCAGCTGACTCCTGAAACCTTATCTACACATGAGTGTCATCTTTAAATAGAAGGGAGCCATGACCACAAACTCAGAAGTGCAGTGGTCTGACTTTTTAAAAACATGGAAAATGCATTAATGTCACAAGGTAAACTTTAATTTGGCAGCGAAAGCTGTTTTCTGAACCCTTCTATCCAAATACACCGATCAGGCATAAAATTATAACCACCTGTGCAATCTAATGCAATCCAGGACAGCGGCTCTGCCATGAATTGTATTTATAAAGGTTCTAATTTTTTCAGTTTTTAGGTGTCAGAAAGGTTTTAATTCTTTGTGTTTATTATAGAGGTCGAAGTGGGTAGTGGAGTGGAGGTGGCTTTAATGTTCAAGTCATTTTTATTTATAATGAATGAAGTTGCCAAAACATTAGAACCGCCAGTTTCTAGTCTGCATTCCAAGAGCTGGTGGTTCTACTAATGCACTCCAGTACGACTCCACTACTCATTTTGACCTCAATAATATACACATTTTAAAATTCTAACCTTGTAAAAGTAAAATTCATGGCACAGCCACTGTAATGGTGTAGATACTGACTCGGGTTTGTTGTAGGTTTTCTGCTTTGATGACGGTATTTGAGAAATCCCAGCGTATATGATTCTGCTAAGTTTCGGTAGCCAGTTAAATAAACTCCTGCTTCTGCTGGTTCTTTTGTCACTGTCATTCATCAAACTGGTTGTTGCAGGAACAAACCAGGCAGTCAAGCTTTGTGGAGCACAAGAACTTTAAGCATGCCACTGTTTGTTTTACTCTCCTCCCTCCCTGGCCTAAAAGGCAGCAAGTGCATGACTGCTTGGATGATAAAATTATGTCAGTCAGAACAGGGAGAGAGCACAAGTTGGGATTGGCACTAACAGGGTGTACAGTCATTCACCGATCCTGGCACTTCTGGTTTTACAGAAAGTCTGGTGTGTTACTCAATAATAAATCAAGCTTGAAAAACAGGTGTTCTTTGTTACAAGGAAGCTGGGAGGTGATGGGTGTGAATCTTGACAGTTCCAAGGTTTCTGACAACAGCAGATTCTCACACCCAACTTAACCTCAGAGACAAAAACCCAGACACCTACAGAAATGTAGGTCATTAAAGATCTCAGCACAGCTCTAAGAAGTCTCAGCTGTTTTCCCAGTCAGCACAAATGGATCAAATCTGCATGGCTGAAAAACTAACAAGCCATGACAAAGATATAGTATCTCTGTTTACAGATGAAGAAGAGAAACCCTTTTGAAAGAGGCAATAATTCACTCAGCATAGGACTTTGTTTAATACTGTAGATGCATAATAATAATGTGTTTTAGTGAGACACGTGATAGGAATGTTGTGTCACTAGCCCTCCGGCAGAAGGATGAATAGGATCTCATATTCTCTACCTCCGTCAGAGTACTGCTTACGCCTCAGAGTCTTTGTGTTACCTCACTGTGACACCCATCGTTTCCTACGTGTGCTGTAAGCTCCAGGTCTGTACGGCTCTTTGCTCGGCTTCATTACCCTGCTCTAAGTTACATCCTGAGTAAAATGCAGGGTTTCTGGGTGCTTAGGACATACCTGCAGTTTTGTGGTGATGCTCTCGCACTCCGTCATGAGCTGAGGGATTATCTCAGCCTGCTTTCTCAGGTTTTCCACCTCCTGGGGAAAATGAAGAACCCAGTGAATATAAAGCCAAGAAACCATACCAACCTGGTTTGATACTTGACACATTTCAAGTTAAATACCCAGCACAAACATATTTAATATGCATTATCCCATATAAATAAAATCAAACCTAGAATGTATACTGAAGCTTTGATTCTGTTTGGTTTCTCCTCAAATAATCATTTAAAAAACATTGCTCTAAAAATCTTATCTGATCAGCTGCTGCTCTAAGCCAAACACACCAAATAGAATTTCATAACATCCATTATGGCTTCAAGCACTTCTATGCCAAGTAATAATGGGTCACCTGCAGCAGCTTTGCTGTGTTAGTTTGTGGCTGGCCAGCACCAGGGTCAATGCTTAATAATTCATAGGCACGTTTTTAATTGGCAAAGCTGAGCGTGGTCATTTCTCAAAGGGGGGTGAGTCATTCGACAGATGACCCTCTACGGGCTGTCCGTTGTCTCAGTACTCTGGAAACGATAAGACTTCCTTCTGCGGGGCCCTAGGTCAGCGTTCAGAGAATTACACCTGATACACAGGGATGTGGAAACACTACAGCTTCTAAAGGAGGTGATTAATCTTTCAAAATCATCTCCAACTCTTTGAACTACTTCAGTGATGTTGTGTAAAATATACAGCTCTCAAAGGAAAAGATTTATATGTTCTATTAATACTCAGGTGGTACACTTAGATTCCCTGGGGTAAACAGTATGCCTGGGATATTATAAGTGGGTCTTACTATAAATGCCATTGCTTCTAAACACTGCATTTTAAATTCAAATTAAAAAGACATTTGGCTGTTCCATGTTCTCAAATGCAAAAAAATTTAAAATGAATTTTGAACTACAGAAAATTTGTATTAAAAAAACTTTAAAAAGTATTAAAATGTTACTAAAATGTGACGATTATCATTAGATGAAGCGTGAGGATGACGTCACCTTGGGCTTCAAATTGTGAGACATTTTTATTTATTTCCTATTTTCAAAAATTTTAAGCTAAAAAAAATAAATCGTAGACACCAATGTAATTGATGGAAAACCTGTTTGGAACCATAAAAAAAGTTCCAAACACTTGTAACTAACTGCCAGGTTGAGTTGTAGTGTTCAACACATGTTTAGAAATTTACTTTAAATCACATGGCATTATGAAATCCAATTTTAACTTGGCAACAATTACTGTAGGATATTTTACAGTATCTGAAGTACTGTTCAGCAAATTTGCATCAACAGATTAAAAGAGACAACATCATGATAGGTAACTAACATGCACGAAAACAACCCGGGACTAAATGTTTTCACCAGCAGAAATAATATTTTGCCAAATATGTATGAAATATTTAAGAAATATTTTTAGCAGCCATACGATGATACCATATGATATTTTATAGAGCTAAACTTACAGTCTATATAATTATTGTTTTATACTTCAAATACTTATTATCGATATAAAAATATTTTAAATCAATAAGTGATTTACATCAAAAGTAGTTATTTGCTAATAAATCTTTCTTGGAAACAATGGATCTGAATCACTAGCTTGAAACAATTTGAAGCTACATGAGTCATGTGACCCACTATTGTTTTTGACCCTTCGCTGTTGCAACTCTTCTAGGACTCTGGGGGACATAAGGCAATGCCGCTCGTGATTGTGCCAAAAATTCCCTGCTTCTCAGTTTAGCAATTTAGCTTCTCAGTCTTCTCAATTTATGATTATTTAAAGCCAAATAAGTTATTTACTAAAACATAAGTGGCACTTAAAGAACAAACAGCAGGCATTACAAAAGATCTGGGTTTAGCAGAATAAGCGAACATACCATAAAAATTATGATTTTCTACTGATCCTAACGGAAAGGAGTGGTACTGACGGATCAATAGTCAAAACGTTGAAGTGAAAAGATGCACTAGGTAGGACTGAAAAAAGAATGTAGATTTGGAATTTCAGGGGAGGAGTGGGAACCTGAATGATAATATTCATGAGTGGACTGAGGGAATCATAAGATTTCAAGTTGAAGTACAGCTGTGCATTGCAACTGTTACAGACAATCCAGCCCTCGAGACTGGCCTTGTCATTTCAAAACAAATGTGATGTTGAAGTCTTACCTGCTCTTTATCCCGTAGCTCAGCCTCCAGCTCCTTCACTCGTGCAGACAGTTGGGTATTTCTCTGCTTCTCCTGGTTGGCTTCATTACACTGGGCTTCTAGGTTTGCAATCTACATGCAAACGGAAAAGGGAAGAGAGCTGCTTTTTGAATAATACTTAAAAATGGTCGACATAAAAACTTATTTTAAGAATATGTTCTTATTTTGTTTATCCATCTTACATCTGTTAAGGTGTATTAGAATTTGGCCTCTGTACACACAACACTGAATTTGAAATAACACACCAACCATGTAAGATTAACAAAGTCAAGACTTTCAGCTTTAATACAAGGGTCTGAGAAAAACTTGGCATTAAATTAAATCAGGAATTACAGCCATTTTCATACACATACACATTTCTGATAGCTCATAATGATTGGAACAAAATAACATAATTACAAACATAAGTCAACCACTGCTTGAAGCGTGGAACCCATGTACATGACCAAATGCTGAGTGTGATCCCTCAAGATGCTTTGCCAGACTTTTCCTGCAGCGGCCTTCATCTGCTGCTTGTTTGTAGGTCTCTCTGGCACAAGGTCTATGAAAGCTGCTCTACTGGGTTGAGCTCATGTAAAGGACTCGAGTGTAAATGAATTTAAATCTATTTCTTTGCCTTGAGAAACTCCTGGGTGGCTTTTGCTGTAGTTTTTGGTTCATTATCCATCTACAATATGAAGTGGTGTCCTATTGGTTTTGTAGCATTTGGTTGAATCTGAGCAGAAAGTATGGCCCTATACGCTATAGAATTCAGCATTTTACTTTTTTCAGTAGTCAGGTCATCACCAAAGACTAGTGACCCAGTTCCATTGGTGATAATGATTCCTCCACCATGTATGATAGATGCTGGGGTATCCTTTGGATCATTAGCTGTTCTTTTCCTTCTCCATACTTTTCTCTTCCTATAACTCTGGTACAAGTTCATCTTGGTTTCATCAGTCCAGACTTTATTTATTAATAAGTTTTAAGTTTTCGGTCAAAGTCAAAACTTGCCTTTCTGTTCTTGAGCATTACTGGTGGTGTGGACCCCGCTGTGAAGCCGCTGTATTCTAATTCATAAAGCAATCTTTTGACTGTATACTTTGCCAATGAAATGCCTATCTCCTCAAGAGTGTTCTTGACTTGGCTAAAGGGTCGTGAAAGGGTTCCTCTTCTACATGGACATAATTCTGTGGTCATCTACTTTAGTTGTCTTCCATTATCTTCCAGGCCTTTTGCTGTTGTTGAGCTTGGCATTTAATTACAAACTGTTCTACTGGCCATTATCTCTCTGGTGTCATCTTGTAAAGTGATAATAGATTTTAAAAACAAACCTTTCAGCATGTTACAAAATAAAGAGCACCATAGCAACAGCAGCCCAGCTGTGGTAACAGTCCATACTGATTACAAAAGTACAATAATTCTATTTATAGTAGACTTGGCGACAATAGTCTGGGGTAGGGAACATAGAAGCTAATACAATGTACAGTCCTTGTTCAAAGTTGAGAAACTTGACATTAGATTTATGCCGGTTCATTAAGAGATATATGCTATTTCAACTGTACAGATCCAAAAAACACATTAACAAAACAATCACCAAAACCAGATGGATTATGGGACAGTTAGTGGTGCAGGTTTGTTTCATTCGTAGAAGAGGCAGCATCGTTTCTAAACTGTTACTGTAGCTTGTCCTCCAGCAGGATTGATCACTTTGTGTAGATTATTTAACTTCCCTGTAGTAGTTTAAGACAGTATTACCTTTTCCCTAAGCTTGTCACTCTCCTCCTTGCAGGCACTAAGTTGTTTTTTCCAGCTCTCTACATTGGCTGAAGACTCCTGCAGTGCGTCAACCAGCCTGGCATTATTTTCTCTTAAAGTCTGCAGCTCTGTTTCCCACTTCTTGGCGTTGGTGTTGCTGCCAGACAGGAGAGACAGAAACAGCGTTTTTAATGGAATGAAGATTTAGACAGGTTAGTGTTGAGATGCTTTAGGCTTGTGCCTGCTGACATGACACATAATACTACTAAATCATTTCAGTCATAGCTGTTTAATTAGCTGCAAACAGATATTTAGACTTAAAGTGGGGATAAAATAAATTGTTTAATGAGGTGTAGCCCTGACAAGCACCAGGATACAGTTTGTATCTTAATATTGTTTGTTTCTCCCTTACTGATAAGGCTGTAGAGGTTGTGATGTATATTTAGTATGCATCACTGTTCCCTTCCTTATGCATAGCTAGGTTGAATGGTGCTACTTTCTATCAAATGTCGACAGACTTGTATTCTGCAGTCCTCAGCTCTTTCACTGATGTGACACTTCCACAAAATAAAATCCCAAAGCCCTGTGGAGGCATGAAAAAGGCCAACAAAGACAGGGGACAATGTTGGACCAATGCAATGAATGAGATACTCTAGGTTACCCCAGCAATGTTTCATATTGTTAAATTCAAATTAAATTGTCGTATCCATGAGCCTATTTACAAATAGACAGAATCTCAGCTACTTTCTAGGTAGAAAAAACACTGAAATGACTTGTTATCCACTACACTACTGCTGCAGATAATAATGTGATTCTTATTTTCGTGTGTGTGAAGTCCTAAATATTGCCAGTGCAGTTCTGTTAATTGGCCTCTCTGTTTATACCTCAGGACATTTGTCTTGTCTGGACCAAATATGCCTACTTTTTCTTACTTAAATTTACTGACTGTAGTTTTACTTGACTCTAATGCCTTGGGGTCATTTAATCCCAAATGGAACTACATCTGATGTTTATTGAAATTACTGGTTCAATCATTTAGCATCTGGATTTAAAAGGCCAAATAATCTAAGGGTGAAGTAGAGCAGCATCACTATTTAGATTAGATTTGATCTTTGGGCACATAATATCCATTATCCGAGCAGCAATACAAAGAGGAGAGAACGTTAGAGTTCGATGTCAAGACAATTCAAAAACAAGCGTAAAAGTGGCTACGAGAAGCTGTGTGCTCCAATCAGTTTTCCCATTTGAAAAGAGTATTGCTTGACTGATGAGATTATGAGGCACATTGAGGACTGTCATACATAGAGTATGACCACTTGGACGACTCAGTAAAATGAGTAATATGAATGACTGACATCAAAATCATCCATATGCTGCAAGTAAACTTGGGCAAGTTGGGCCAATACTGTAGACATCTTAACTCAGATAATTGTAATGCGATTGGATATGTGTTATACTGTGCATACAGTAAGTACAGTTCACAAATCTTAAACGTAACTATTCAAATAACCCCATTCGCAACACTTGTGTGTTTCTGTTGCTGCTCCAGAAATCCTTTGTGCAGTATATACTAGTCATCACAAGCTGCAGAAACATTTGTGTATTTGAAATTAGGTCATCATGAGATAATATTGCAAAGACAACCAAATACAGAATTTTACTTTAAAATTTGTAATGATATCAGAGAGTTGGAGTTTAATTGCTGCAGAAGTTATTTTACATTTAATTTAGATATTGCATAGATTGACACTTATGTAAAACAGACAGGTGGACTACGGTTGATCTGTGATTTAATAATGACGAGGAAAATACATTGTAAGAAAAATAAATGCATGTTACAATGAAGATGTTTGTCTAATGTTTTCATTAAATTAAACCTTACCTCTGCTCTACTGCACTCTTGAGGCGTTCATTCTCGCTCTGAAGCAGAGCAGCCTCTGGTCCGACATGAGAGATTTTCTCATCATCTGTCCCATTAATGCTGGATGCCTGGTTGGTTAAGGGCGCCTCGCTTCCAGACTCCTGGTAGGTGACAGAGGGGGACTCTGTCACCTGGGGTTATAATTTAGGGCAAGTGTCAATTAAAGCGTAACTGCAGCTTTTAAAAGTTTGATGGGTTCTGAATGTGAAAAAGCACCCTTAACTTCTATTGGTGAAACCTTAAAACACTACAGACATGTCAGCTATGACAGCAGAGGGTGAGGAAAAGTTGTTGCCAGTATTTATCATGTCATATGGCCCAGCAGCATTGTGTGTCTCAGAGCAGACTCTGATTCTTGCCATCTGGAGTCATTGCTGGCAAAGAGCAGACCTAGCAGGCAGTGAATAAGTGGTGACTGATCGATACTATTTACTTTGTGACAGAATGAACAATAAATGACGAAGCCAGTAACAACAATGATACATCCAAATCATCTGTTAAGACAATCTTTGTTGTTACTGGCTACTTCATTTTAAAAGAGGATTTGGATTGTATCATTGTTGTTACTGGCTTCTTCGTAATTGTTGTGAAGAACGTAGCTTAAGATGACCTTTGACCTCTAGTTGATGACATTTTACACCAATGTCCACCTGAGTCATCCTCAGGATGTGACAGAATATGTTGAAAAGTAATTTCAACACAAAACACACAGACCTTTGCTTATTGTTTCCATTTTATCTGTAGTGCTGTCAGTTTTCTGTCTATATGGGACCACAGCAACCACAGGGAAAAAAATGGACAGTGGAGGTGGTCGTAAGAATAAGGGAGCAGAGATATATCATTTACCTGTGAGTGATTACCCACTGTTTCAGCCTTATCTTGAGATTTATCCCGTGCTAATTTGGCTGCCTCTTTAACTTCTTGGAACTTCTCAGCAAACTGAAAATAAGAGAGAAGCTGAAATGTCATATGCAGTGTGACTCATCCTAAAATATGCTCACAGATCATTAAAATAATTGGTTAAAAAGTCATAGTGAGGATTTCATAATAAGGTATACCTTTAAATCCTTTTTTCAACGTGTTAAATTCCCCACCCGGTGTTTAGTTAATAACAAATTGTGCACCGTCACACTGCAGTTTTAGAACACACACACAAATCATCTGTCTCTAAGTTTTATGAAAGCTTTTGTGACATGTATACATGTTTCTTTTCACCTTGGTGAGTTGCTGCTCTGAAGCAAAGCCCAGTCCAAATACAGTGTTGGCCCTGCTGTCAGCCCACTGGCCAAACTTTTGCGACGTCTTAGTGAATGTCATGTTGGGTGTAATGGTACTGTTGATGATGACCTGTTAAAACATAAAACAACTTATTGTTAAAATCTCCAAAAGAGCTAGACAATTAACAGTAGGCAAGATTACCAACATGATTCTAGCTGTGTATATGTGCTGCTAGGATTTAAAAATGTAGCAAAGCCATATTAGAGAAGGAGCCCTGGCAGCTGCATTCCCAAGATGAATAGTCCTATTGATTTTGCAAAGGATAATGCCCTATTGTAGTTCTATTCATATCAGACCGTCTGTAATATGCTGCTTGTCTTTCACTATGCCCACACAGACCAGTTTATTTATTTGTTCTTATGATGAAAAACAGATTCATATACATGCTTGTGAGCCTATACAATACAAAACATATAAATCTTCCTTAAAGTCATATGTGACAACAGTTGGTAGAAAAACTCAAGTTGTTTAAATGTACTTGTATTCCATATCTCTAAATTAAGGGAAACTTTTGTTTTGTTTTTTTTGTCCTTTTGGGTTATCCTTTGACTTCAGGGTCACCACGGCGGATGGGGGGATGGTGGATGGGCTGTTGGGGGTTCAGTGCCTTGTCCAGAGACACTTCGACATGTGGACGTAAGAGTGGGGTGCGCCCCTCATTTTCTATTTTAAAGATATTACACTTAAATATAGGAAGCAGGATTCTGGATGGCATCCGCAATGTCTCAAATGGTACTGTGAATCACATGTAACTGCAAAAACAAATCTTAAGTTTAATGGATTTAAGCTTCAAGACCCCAGCTGGTAGGTGGTAAAGGACACTGAAATGAGATGCGGTATACTTAAGCAACATTAGACGAAGGAGAGTGCCGTTTTACGGAATATCAGCATGGTGGTGATGCGGTCGTAAGCACTAAATTGCAGGCCGAGTGTTGAAGATACCCCTGCCTTTCTGACAGTCAGGACATCAGCTCGACCTCAAGTGTGACAGTTTTACATACACTGTTTATTTGTTTCTGCTTACTACTGTCAACTGACTGTTTATTTAATCAGTTATTTAGCTCCACAAACACATATAGATCCAACTATGTACCTGACATGACTGTTGCTAAGCAACATAAACAATTGCTTACTAGCTTAACTACACGTTACAGCAAGCTATGGCCAGCTATTTAGATTCATGTACATTTATCTGTAAGTTTCCATTTTTGGTGTAACCAGAGGGAGAAAAAAAAGAAAAAAAAGAGAGAGTCTGTTGAGAATCGCTTTGGTTGTACGTGTGAACCCGGGGACTTAACAGCTTGATCTCACTGTACAGTACTGCATCTTTTCCTGCTCTCAGTGGATGGCCTCCAATAACATTTTAGCAAGCTTTCAGACCTGCAATACGAACAGGTTTTTGTTTAGGCTATAGTTTTTTGTCCCAGAATGCATTATGAATAATCATGCTGTGTATAAAATCTCTCACCTGTGCCCTATCACTGCCATGATCTCCCTCGCTTCGTTCAGTAACAGTAAGCTAGAGACCAACTGCTGTAATTAAGTGTTTTTAGTACCGCTGTGAAGTGGAGGGAGATATACAGTTAAACATCCAGTGCTGTTATACTCCATTTCAGCACTTACAAAAATGCCTCGTATAAGCAAATTGCTTGGTCAGAATTAACTGTTCTAACTAACTAACTAAAATCTTTTTTGATAATTTGATGAGGTTGAACTTGTGTTCAAATAAGTTTGTTCCACAGTTACAAAACAACCAAGAATAATAAAACTGCCAAGTCATTATCCTCCAACTAGTGTCACATTCTCCATATTTTCTACAGTACACATTGTCCTGATCTAAAACTCAAACTAATGCATCAGAGTGTGACAGTAAAAACCGACACTATTTCTTTTTTTTAACCAGGTGGCTGTGATATGCACGTTTACTGATAGATTTACATGTAAACACCAGCCACTCTGATTTACTACTGCGCATGTACACAACCCAGTCTCAGTAGCTAGATATAAGAAAGCCTAAAAACAGCACATGTAAATTACCAACAATTAAGTAAGAATTGAAGACAGTTTAATCACAGCATAGCCATTGTTTCATAGCAACATGGCTCTCAACACAGGATTGAGAATACAGACTGCTGACAGACTTGTGTCGTTTTCTATGTACATTATCTCTTTCCAGCTGCTGAGGTGTTAAAACACTTTACACTGTATCATTCTGGACACACAGAGCCAAAATGCAGGAACTGAACTAAGAGAATGAGCACATTAGAATGTAATCAATACCCTTGTCAAATATTTGTCTCTCATTTAGAACAATGCTTGGCCAAAGGAAAAAAAATGCACATACACAAAAAGAATTTATTAGCATTAATTGCTACAAAGATTATTATAGTTGCAGCCACTGATTCAGGCTGAATTCCAGCATCAAAGGTTTATGGAGAACAGAATTAACCAAGATTCTGGTAGTCTGATTCTAACATGATCATTCTTTCAGTGGTTACATCAAAACAAAGATGAACTAATTTTCCCTTAAGAGGAACCTGGGCAAAGCTTGACAACACTTGCACGTCTTCAGCAACTGAGTGAATATTCAACACTGCTCAATGTGCTGGCTCAAATAAATGTGTAAAGATAAGATAAAACTTTAATGAATGACTGTGCAGAAACTGGGACACTGCTGCAAAATAAACCAAAAAGTTACTTAGTTTACACATGGTAAACATATTACTGGCAACCTAAAAATAAAAAAATAAAAAAGGTCAAATTACAAGTAAAAATACAATGTTTTCTTTTAAAAAAATGATTCAGACATGTCCGAGTTTTAGTTTGTCTGTAAATTTTATGACATAATCCAAAACAAATTCAGCTGACACTGGATTCAAGTATACAAAACAGGTCTGGATTTTTTTTTTTTTTAAAACAGTAAAAAAGTGTGGTTTTATTAACCTAAGTAAAAAGATACAAAGTAAGTAAGTAACTGAACTTGCAATGTCTATCTGATGTGCGATACAATTTCACGGAAAGGGCTGGATGATAATTTAGACCAACTGGTTATTGGTCCGTCCTAAAAATTCCCAATTTTTCTTAAGAAGTGTAGTTAAAACCGAACATAACTGTCACTAACGCTTTTGCTGCTTTTGAAAACATTCAATAGAGTCTTCAATAAATTCTGATGTCAAATATTAAATTGGGGCAGCGTGGCGGGGGAGGGGTTGGTACTGTCCCCTCACAGCTGGAGGGTCATTGGCTCAAGTTTCAGCTGGCTGGCTGCTGCCTTTTTGTGTTGAGTTTCCTCCCACTACTCTGGTTTCTTCCCACAGTCCAAAGATGTGCATGCTAGGTTAATTGGTGACTCTAATTTGCCTGTGGGTGCGAATGGTTGTCGGTGTCAGCCCTGAGATAGACTGGCAACTGCCCAGGGTGTACTGTGCCATTTGCTCAATGACAGTGGGGATCAGGTCCAGCATACTGTGGCTCCTAACAGCAGAAAAATAACTAATGGATGAAAAGAAATATCAAATTGTGTTTGTTATTTTTGTAACTTTTGTGAAAAGTTTCAAAATAATGTCATTAATAGGTTTTGTCATTAATAGTATTTGGGTAGACCATTCTGAACACTTAACTGTACTAATTTGCATGGTGCTTTAGGTATATTAATCCAAACATTTTGGAGACCTTCCCAACTCTTCTGTAGACTTAGCCTGTCTCACTGTCCCCGTCTTTTCATGTAATCCCAGATTCAAGTAATCAGCGTTCTCTGGTAGCCACACCAAGACTCGTTCTTCTTGGCAAGTATATCTCTTAATAAATCTGACTGTAACTTGTTGCCCTCCCACTGAACAAATTCAAGACCAATCAGACTGTTCCCCTATTGACTTGCATGATGGATTTGAAATATCTGCATGTACTCATCACTTGAGGAAACCACTAACCAGATATAATCTGCAGAAATCCTGCCCCAATCTTACAATACTCCACTGATGCCTGTGGACATTCTTTGTAGCCACACTGATTCTCTAGATTTCTTAGACAGCACATCTAGAAACACCAGCCTACCATGACATCTTGCCCCTGAATGAACTTGCTGCCTATCTTGTGTCTCGTTCTATTCCCAATTTTGCCATGATGTAGGACTCTGAGATAGAAGTGCCACTTTTTGGCAAACTTATATAAAGTATCTTTCTGTTTTAATCCACCTAATATGTTACTTCATCAATCTAATGTGTTATAATAGCGGGATATACGAAGAAGTAGTCAGTCTACTTTGATCTTCACCTTTACCAACCTCCAACTTAAAATGACCAGACTGTTACCATCTTTGTGGGACTATGTGTGGTAGCATGTACGAGTGTACAACTCAGTGAGCAAAGCAGTGAGAGTGGGAGGGTGTGACAGAGGGAGGGAGAGGAGAGTGACGCTGGCAGCTGTGCGGGTGGTGAACCGGTCTGCGGATCAAGTGGCACAGGAGGTACAGAGTAAAGCCTGGCTTGCCAATGGCATGAGGTTCAGTTAGAAACTCTGAGACAGCCTGGAGGTTATGAGCACAATCTTCCTCAGCTGATTATGTGTCTGTGGAGTGCACAGAATCTGCAGAGTCAGTAAGCAAGATAGGATATGTACAACATGGGAGACAAATATATGGGAGGAAAAGAGCTGTGATTACTTGTTAAGCATCAAATGCCAGAAAGTGGTTTCACAGCTGAGAAAAGGCCACCCACTTCACAGAGTGGTAACTTTAAAATGATAAAATTTTAATGTCTTGGTAATAGAAAAAACCCTAGGCTAACTTATGAATCCATTCTGCATTTCATAAATGTTTTTTGTCAAAAAAACCCAAAACAAAAACAACATTACTTAATTACTGTATTATGAAAGGCTCTCATCTTGCATACCACAATATAAATGAAGGTATGCAAACACAGATGGCTCCTTTGCCATCTGCATGGACCTTTAAACTATACAGTGCATTATACTACAGTTTTGTTATTCTGTAGAATAATATATTATATAGTATAATATATGTAGTATAATATAGTATATTCTATAGGTTAGTTTTTATTTTCATTTTTCTCTCCTATTACCCTATAATAAAAGAGTGAAAACAAAATGTTAGAAATGTCTATATTTTATAAAAATAAAAACTGAAAGATCACGTGTACATAAAAATCTTGACCCTTTGCTTTTTAAATTCAGCTTAGATGTCTTCCATGTCTAGATCGTTGCTGTGATGTTTCTACATCTTGACTAGAGTGCACCTGTGGCACATTAAATTAATTGGATATGATCTGGAAAGGCACACACCTCTCTATAGAAGGCCTCACATCTGATAATGCATATTGTATCAGAACAATGTAAAAAAGGAAATGCTGGTAGAGCTCAGATCTGGGGAATGCTACCAAAACAATTCCACTGCACTGTAGGTTCCCAAGAGCAAAGTGGCCTCCATAATTCCCAAATGGAAGACGTTTGGCAGAACCAGGTATTTTTAAAGAGGTGGTTGCCCAGCCAAACCAAGCAATTGGCAGAGAAGGCCCTTAGTAAGAGCGGTGACCAAGAACCCAATGGTCACGCTGACTGAGCCCCAGAGAACATGTGTGAAGATGGGACAATGTGCCAGAAGGACAACAATCATTGCAGGCCTCCACTGATCTGGGCCTTGTGGCATAGTGGCTAGACGGAAGCCTCTCCTCAGTAGAAAATACATGAAAGCCCACTTAGAGTTCGCAAAAAAGCACCTGAAGGACTCTCAGACTGTGAAGAACAAGATTCTCAGCTCTGAGATTGAACTATTTGGCCTCAATTTTAAACATTATGTCTGGATGAAACCAGGAACTCATCACCTGCTCAATACAATCCCTACAGTGAATAATAGTGGTGGCAGCATCATGCTGAGGGTTTTTTTAGCAGCAGGACCAGGGGGACTGGTCAGGTTTGAAAGAATGCTCAATGGAGGCTGTAATTGCTGTAAAAAGTGCTTTAACAAAGTACTCTGTAAAGGGTTTAAATACTTATGTAAATGTGATATTTCAGTTCTCCTTTATTAAATTTACAAACATTTCTAAAATTCATTATGAGGTAGTGAGTGTAGATTGAGACAAAAATGAACTTGGACAACTGTAGTATCAGGCATACATTACAATATTTCCGAATACACTAAATACATAATTCCAGCTTGAGACTAAACTGTTTGCAATTTCAGCAATAATAAATAAATACAGCATTATCCCACCTTGGACATTCAGTTTGTAAGACTGAAGCTTCTGCCTTTCTGTCTTAAGGGTTGACCTTTAGCTATTGAATAGCAGAGATTTCATTGGAAAAGTTTATTAAATGCAGACCATGCTTTAGATAATACTGAAATTATTGTTTTTACCATTTCTTGTTATTATTTGTTTGCATAATACATGTCCCCAGATCCATTCCCAGTTTTATGACACACAAGGAGAAACCTGTGGTGTAGCCATATTTTTATAGGGGAGCAAGGTGGTGATAACTGACCGCTGGTGCTTATTTTGGCATATACAGTACATATCTACTACAATAAAGGAGGTGAAAACTGATCATCAACCCTATCAGCCAAAAACAAGATTACTTGGAATATTTTGAATTCTTATCCTTCACAGAAACATGTATTTTAGTCAAACCACTGTCAAAGACTTTGGATATGCATGCTCAATAAGTCAACAGACTTGGAATTATTCATAAAATATCGCAAAACAATTATTCACTGTTTTTAGTAAGCTTGGCACATTGCTGACCACCTGCACAATTAAAAAAGAGTAAGAGTCAAATAACTGATTTGTTCCTCTACTTGCCGTAGCATTATTATCAGCAAGTTGCATGCCCATTACTTAGGGACGAATAGAAGTTGACAACAGGTCACAGTGTAGTGCACCAAAAACCATTCTTCGCATTTGACCTGGTTCCCTCACAGTAAGTGTACAAAATAAATTGAACATTCATTTGGTTTCACTCTACATTTCCTTGTGCCTGGTTACTTTGCTTATACTAAGATCACTTTGACTTAAATTAGCAAGAATTGAAGTCAGCAATAGTTATTGCCAATTAAATACAGAGAGAAATATTTTTTTACTTTTTATTTGTTAATACTGAATTCCTCAGGTGTTTCAGTGCATTGTAAAAGGACAAACTACTGTATATAAATATAAACAGAACCAAATATCTGAACCCATTCAGGGTCTGAAGTGGCTCTGCAGGTAATCTGTGTGATTTAAGATTTAAAGAAATGTGACTGCCTATGTGTGAGCAGAGGGACAACGCTGTCCTAACTCCACTCCAGTTTATTTAAAGAGAGAATACTCTGGTTTCCATGGAAACAATCAGTTTCAGTTAGTGGAAAAGAGGGTGAGTATATGCAATATACAGACATTCGTTTGGTGTACTAATAGGCATGATTATATTTCTACATCAAGCTGTTGTAATAGCAAAACATTTTTGGTAAAAACAAATCATTATGTGTTTTGTTTTGTCTTTTATCAATTATGGAAAATGTCCACATACAATGCATGTTCTACAATCAAACAATTTCTTGGTCTTTAACATAGATGGAATGATAAAAAAAAACAATATTGAACCAGGTTAAAAATCAGTCCCGAAGACTGGAAAGAAGAAAAACTGATTTTGCCTAAATTTTGCCTCAAAATTTTTATTATGAGGTAGGAATTGTTTTGAGTTGAATTTTTAAAAATATGTTACTAAATATTGTTTGTCATAAAACCAAGCAAAGCTGTAAAAATCAGTGCTAAAAATCAAGATCGCATTTTCACATTCATTTTACATCTTATGATGGTAAATAATTCACACAGCAAGCCATAAATAACCATCACATCAAAAGAATGAAATTTAGTGCCACCATGTCACACTGATACAGATCAATAATGGGGACAGCAAATGTAATATTTTTTTTTTGCTTGACAATTTATTTTGCTAAATTCTAGCTTTGAGTGCTCTTCCTCAGCTTCATGTCTCCTATGAACAGTTAAATGTGTCCCAACATCTCTTTCTAACTTTGCCACACACAGTATGCACATCCACATACCTTGGATCCATCCACACTGATAATGCGGTAGCTGTTACGTGTGCTGTCATAAAAATAGGAGACGGTGACAGCCTGCTTGCTGGCAGGGACCCAGTTCTTCTTGGTGGTTGGGTCAATTTGGAAGACGTGGGCCCTGGTGGTGTAGATTGGCTGCTCCCTGGAGAGCAGAGGACAGATGAGACGGACAACATGAGAGGAGGATCACTGTTATAAGACACAACATGCAATCACAGCTACAGAAAATATCCACTAATCCACAAGTCATATTTCACACAATTTAGCCAACACAGTTATAGTGTGTATTGGGTTCTTAATACACATCTCTCAATTACAGTACTGTATCCCCATACTTCGTCTCCTGAGATGCCAAGTCTTGGGAGTCTCAACATGGACCGGCAGGTGATAATGTAACACAAACCCCCAATCCTCATAGCAACCCAAAGCCATTAGCACATCAACACCCCCCCTCCCCTCTCAAAGGTGACAGCAACCCATGTGGGGTTTGTGTGAGATTGTGCACTGTGTGTGTGTGTGTGTGTGTGTGTGTGTGTGTGTGTGTGTGTGTGTGTGTGTGTGTGTGTGTGTGTGTGTGTGTGTGTTCGCATCTGTTGTCTAATAGAGGATTTGCTATCTGAACTGATTACAGTGGAGACAGTTACACTCATTAGCAACAATAATAAATCCAACTGAAGGTTACAATGTTGTAGCTGATTATCGCCAGAAGTAATACACCAGTCAAACAAGTAAACACTTGCTGCTGGCTTTTTAAAAAATATATTATTTCATCAACCTTCACAAAACCTCTCTTTTTTTTTTTCCAAGAAGAAAACAAATCTCTTTGAAAAGTCTGTCAAAATCTGCAATGATGCCTCTTCAGCACATTGGTATATACTGAGACAAAGGCAGAGATGACACATGACCAGCTAGGTGTAACATTACATGACTCAGCAATAATAATGATGAGGAAAATTTCTAAATCTGCCTCTGAACAATGATCAGTCGTGTGACTCCAAAGACAATCAAAAAAGAGTGGGATAAGTCTGCCTGGTAAATTTACTGACTGCAGACTGCTATTTACAACAACCCAACAAACAACTGTCCAAACCCCCCTTCCAATCTGTGTTTGGAAGGGGGGTTAATCGGTGTACACACACACACACACACACACACACACACACACACACACACACACACACACCTCAGATGTCAAGAGTTGAAAGTTGTTATAAAATATGTGTTCTGGAAATTCTCATCATTTATTTCCTGTTGAAAGCATCAAAGAAAATACCATTCCTACTATAAATTCAGTCGCACTTGTCTGGTGTAGTGCTTGATTATGGAGGTGTACAGTTACGATTTGCAACTTTGGATGTAAATGTAAATACCACTCGATTAATTTACCTCTATAGATGTTAATGTTCATTGATAAAAAGAACAGAATGATGTGTTATACAAGTACAGTTAAATATTTCTTGCTTTAACATCAAGAGCCGCATTGTCACACCCAAGAATATTTCTAGGACATTGTTCAAGTGCAGCTGGTAAAAATAGCCACACCTGCATGCAATACACTCATATCCTCAGTTCCATATAATCTCTACAGGCACTTAAAACGTGAAAGAACACTACAGCTGAGAGGGAAGAAACGGTGCTTCGCTTTTATTGTAGTGCTTGACAGCAGCTGGATGCAGCAGATTTAAAGTATCCCCTGGAAGTTCTCATTTTAAGTACTGAGGTCAGGTGGATGCAATGCTCTTGTGTAAAGTTCCAAGAGAGATAAATAATTAAGTAGTGTTGCTGGATTATAATATAATAATATTTCCTATCATCTATTGCACACTTTTTAACACTATTTTGTTAAGGGCATGTAGAGTATTGCACTTGGTTTTACAGGTTTAACAAATGACCAAAAGTAATCTTGTATCCAACTTGCCACTGCAGGGAGTGAGAGTGAGATTATAGTCTTTGGAAAGGTACAGAAATCCGAGTTTTATAAGCATACTGATGCATTAAGTACCCAGTCCCACTTTAGAAGAGCATATTGAAATTTATTCTTGTAAATAGGTGAATTAATATATTAATGTTACAGTGTACTGAATATGCCAAAGCACTATGTTAAGTAATAACTTTACCCTTTTAGTCAAATGTTTTGCAGCTGCAAACACTAATATCAATGTTTGCTGCTGTAAACCTTGTGGAATGCTGAAATATTTTTTATTCCTGTCCCTGCTAGAGCTGATATTTAGTTTCATGACACAAAAGGGTTTAAAAAAAATGTGAGGGCACAAGGACGAGCTGACAATGCCTCAGCCACACTTTGCCTAGCTCAGCATTTGTTTGTTTAAAAGAAAAAAAAAAATCACGAACATCTGTTCGAATTACTGTATCATAAACCTATATACTGCAGTGATTTTGTTGCAATGCTTAACAGCATCTGGCAAAAGGAGTTGTCAAAAGCAGCATTCAGTTGAGCATTATTTTCCATGCATAACTTTAAGGTCTCATTCAAAGTATCAGACAGGGTGGCAGAAAGCAAAAATTCATAAGCTAATAAAGCTTTCCTCTTCATTGGAATTATGGTTTTCACAGAAATTAAAGCCCAGTAAATTCACCGTCCCCTTTAAGCCTAATCTTAGTCTTCATCTGCTTTGGGAACAACAAAACCCATTATACAGATCACAGTTGTCACTTCACACACACACACACACACACACACACACACACACACACACACACACACACACACACACACACACACACACACACACACACACACACACACACACACACACACACACACACACACACACACACACACACACACACACACACACACACACACACACACACACACACACACACACACACACACACACACACACACACACACACACACACACACACACACACACACACACACACACACACACACACACAGACCTTTGCAGTGACAGTGTTTGGAGCCAACTGACGTTAAAGGCCACTGCTGAACACATGGATGTACTCAAACAACTGTCAGTGAAATCCAGTGATCTGCTTTTCTGGGATAATAAGCATTAAGTTGATTGATTTAAAAAATAAAATAAAATCATCATTTTCATTTGAGGTTGTTGAATTATTTGCTCAGCTGACTGCTCACTGTCCCCATCTGCTGCTTTAAATAATTTACAGGTGTGTGTGTGTGTGGATATCAAATTTGAGTTAGTCTGTGCTGTTTGTGCCCACATACACCTACTCACCTACCTCCGGCCCATGCACACTGTTATGTAGCGGCAACAGAATAAATTAAAAAACACGAATTGCACCAAACTATATATATGAACAATTGTTTTATGTTTAACCATTTAACTGGCACTGTAACTGCCCGGCTGACCTTTTATGCTGCTATTTTGCTGTAGTAAAAACTCTGAAGACGTCGCTTTGGTTGTTTATCCTCATTTACCTCATTGAGTATTGTATGTAACATTATATCCACTGGGTGGCGATGCTGTGAAGAAATATTATTGTCTGAAAGCTGTTGAAATGACATGGAATAGGTATGAAAGTTGTTAAAAATAAATAAATAAATAAATATTTTCCAATATCATTTTTAGACACCCTACCAATCATATTTTAGTTAAAGAGCATAAATCAGACTAAATAATATCTATGATTAGTCAACCACTCTGTTGAGTTGCCACTGTAAGGAGGCAGTTTAAACAGCCTAGCACAAGGTTCATTTCTCATTCTTTACCTATTTTCTGACCATTGCTAGTCAGCCAGTTTGTAAGCTCCAGAGACATAATTATATCAGAATGTTCACCTACTAGTGTGTGTAAATGTCTAAGATGTGGCTTCTATACTCTTTGAGATAGAGCTGTCTGAAGCCACCCATGCAGTTCAGGATTGCAGATTAGCAACATCTAATTTGTGAGCACTGTTGTTGAACAAATGATAACAATTTATGTCTGTCATAGCTCAAAGAACATAATACACGTTCAATATTTATATTGTATGAATATGTACAATTGTCTGAACACTTTGATAATGATATGCCAAAGTACACATTTTGCAAACCTCAATTTGACATACACTTAACTACTCAAAGTATGTATTCCAATCTCTGATGTTTTTATTATGAAAAAATAAATACAAGTTTTGTTGAAATAAAATCCATTCATGACTAGGATAAACCCCAACCAGCAGGTTCATTTGCACATAAAACCTGAAATTACCCAAAATTGGCAGCTCAACCAGGGGGTTGACTTGCATATCTGCTTCCTGATTGGGTAATCTGACAAATAAAACTTGAAATATTACTAAATGAAGAGGCAGCATCACAATTTCACTAATAATATATTTTTTAAATGAATTTCTTTATGTGGAAGTTAAAGGGTTAAAGAATCTGTACTACAAAAAGTTATGACAGCACAGAAAATTAGACACCAGCTCTGTGTAGGAATGTGTTATCAAAAGGCTGTCATGTTTGCACTACACTGCCTCTGTGGAATATAGAGCATCAATATTGTGAATGATGCAGAACTAAGCCCGTCTGCCTCTTGTTCTGTTTAAAACCTTTTAAGTGTGAACTTGTTCAGTACCTTCGATTTACCTAAACGCTGTATTCTCCAGAATTTGTGAAGTTTGCCAAGAGAAGGATTACCAAGCTGCCTAAAGGAATTTGAAGATGATGTGGGATGACACCATGTCCTGAAAGGAAGTGTGATGACAGCAGGCAGCTTCTTCCTTTGACTAAGAGTTTGGATGGTGATTTTAATAAGAGGTGTTGCAGTCACATTGCATTTGTGTTGGTGCTACATCTGTACAATTCATGTTGGTTTTTCCACCATGTGAAAAAACTGCTTCATCCAAATTTCTGAGTTGAACAACCCACTGCAGGTTCCTACAGTAACATATTTACTTCACCAAATCTAGAAGTAACAAACAATACAATTTAAATACAATATTATTATTGTTAATATTGTATAATATTATTATTAATTAAAAAATATTATTGTATTATTGTAATATATTGTGGCAGGAACTTACAATGTCTAGGTTTTGCAAGATGTTTAGAGTGTGAAATTGGAGATGAACTACTAGTGAAGTGTACAATCAGGTAATATTCAATTGATACCGACAGTCATAGGGATGGAGTAGCCAAATTCTTTCAAAACTGATTTTGCCACATGAATCCCTTATCAAAACTATCACTCACATTCTCCATCTATTTAGTTCTTCTAACTATTTAGTTTCATTAAAAATTTAACTGATATGCACTGAATGACAGAATAAAATGAATTATTTCACCATCTTCAGTTACAGCATCTGCAGCTATAGCAGAGTTTTGAGCAAATGCAGCAAAACAAAAATGGAATGGACACTGTCACAGAGCAGTGACAAAAAGAAGGTATAACCACTTCAGCATAGCTACTGTAAATGCCTCTCGTTACCAGTGTTTCTCACAGTCGGTACTATAATTCACAAATCTATAATTCAAGTTACTAAATGTAACAACAAAAACGGTTATATTTGTTTTGTTGCTGCATTGAGTAAAACAGACATGCACAGGCTTCATAAGCAAGCTCAGGCCCAACAAAATGCTATCATAGCCATATACAGCACAATCAGATGAGTCTGTTGCACTATAATAGGATGTCTTCATTAGTGAGACAACATCTCTCTGCCTGTGGGACTTAATATGGTCATTGGCCTGTTTAGAAATATGTTTTTCCCCTTTGCCTGTACAGGCAAAACCACAGACCTGAACAGATGCTTTTAGTGAAATGCATCAAATTATTTTCCGTGACCTACTGAAAAGCGACTCTAAAGCAACCATCTTGTTAACAAAAGGACAATTTTGGGATCAGAGTTCTTTTTAGCTTGCTCATGTGCGTATTGTACAGTGAACATATATTACATTTCTTCATCACTTCAAGTGCTATTGTAAGGCAGAATGTTCATGAGGCTAAATTGGTTATTTGAAAATATTCTGTGGTTAGCATTATATGTCTAAAATGTTCTTCCTGAAGCCAGGTTATCTGATGAACATGGAATTTACACTTTTATTAGTTAAAATAACTTTGGTGACATAAGCTGCTTCATGCAACTGTCAAATGCAGCATCTACAGTAGGGGAAGGAACACTGACTTAGACCACTTAGTCTTCCTCACTTTCTCCGCTAGTGCTAAATTACAGCTCCACTAAATTACAACTGGATTAAATTAACAAAAACAACATCTTCTCCCAAATGTGTCAGAGAGGGAACATGACAAACTCCCACCTAGATCACAAAGTGCACAGATCTAGTGACTTTGGCAAAAAAAAATAAATAAAGTTGCCCCTTCCAAGTAGAATTTAATTGTGAACCTAAAATAAAACCTACAAGAATTTAATAACTTGAATTGTCATTTGTTGGTGTAATCAAGTTTATATAGCAAATGAACGGGCTCTGTCATTTTTACCTTTGAGGTTGAAAACAGTGCTACCTATGAGGTGATAGCAGCATTTTGTGTTTGAATAAGTAAAGTAGGCAGGAAAGGGATACTCTCTGGGATAATCACTACAACACCACCTAGGCTCATATCACAATAAACATGCTGCTGATGTAAAAAGGCAGATTCATATATAGACCATTGGTTCCCAGCGGGGTGCTCAAGATCACCTTTCCTGCTTGTTTTCTAGCTATCCCCACCCAACAAGTGCTTCACCTACTGCGGTTTTCCTGGATTAGGTGTGTTTTTAATCAATCATTAATTGAAGATACCAATTCACCATTTCCTTCCCCACCCTCATCTAAGATAGTGTCTTCCAGCTTCTGATGGGCTGAACACACTTCCAGCAGTGTTCAGTCCATCAGCTAAGTAGTGTAGGCATTGTTAGGAATACATGGCATAGACTCAAAGATCCCTGCTGAGCAAGAGTATTCATTTAATACTGAAATACAGCGTGGTGGAAATGAATAAATTATCCGTTAAAAGAGCGCTACATTATGCTTTTATGTTTTTATCCTGACATTTACAAAATGGAGCATTTCTCTCAGCTTGACAGTGACTTACAGAAATGAGAATGTTTTTATTTTCACCATTATTCATCCATTAAAAAGGTTAAATTAAGGCATTTCTTCATTATTTGATGGTGTAATGCAGAAAGCAATAAATGTTAGCAGGACAAAAAAAATTCAATTCAATGCTTTTGTATTTGCTTTTTGACTTAATATGACATCTCATCATCTTCATGATGTTATTGTTTAATACTTTAAAACAGATTTTTATTTTATTTAAAAATTCCTGCTGTTAATTGACTTATAAAATCCTTGAATAGAAAAGAATCAATTTAAATAAAAATGCTTGTGTGTTTCAAATTATTTCATTTTGTCACCATTTAAGTACAATTTTTAAAATTAATATTCATTACTTCTAATGTTTTGGAATCACACAGTATACAGAACCGTACCTCATGCCAGTACATCTCATTAAACTGGAGAGAGACACAGTATCCCATGCAAAGATGGCAGCATGCCAGATTCAAACCAGTGACCCCAGCAGGTCTCCCTCCACCACACAGAGGTTGCAGAATGCAGAACCTAGCTTAATCTAAGAGCTCGAAGGAAAAGGAAGTGAGGAAGTCTCTACAGAGGCACAGCATGGCAGCAGATGGCCTCCTAGGCCTCAACCATCTGGTGAGGAGACGTCCAATCCACCGTCAGTCTGTCCCCTTTCATTTACCCAGGATTCTTCAACAGGAAGACCTGCTACAACCTGCCAGCTACAGACAGAACGCACAGATTCAGATTAGGCTTATAGTCCACTATTCTGCCTGAGCTGCCAAAAAACCCACTGCTACATCACATGTCACAAAGCCTAATCAATGACAGTTAAACCTTTAGCTCTCTTTCTCTGGCCAACCAGGAGATTATCTATTCCTCAGTAAGACTGCTCACAGCATGGCTTCCTTTCAATAGCAATATGCTGAATTCATTCTGCCCTGTTTGGCCATTTGTTCTGTAACAAGGGACTTTCAGGCAATATAAATTTATTTTTGGCTAGTTCCAGACAATATTACAGACAGTATTGTGTTTTATAAATCATGAACAAGGGATGTGATCAATGACCAGTGCTTCAAGAGGTTACTGAACACCTCTGTTAGGAAAGGGACACAAGAAGGTGGAGACTCAATGAGTTAGTTTGTGTGTGATTTATAGTTAATCTATAACTCCATTTAGAAGCCAGTAGTTTCAGAAACAAAATCTATAGTTTCCACCACCAAACATACACCTACACACATTCACACTCACACATTCTTACAGTATCTACACTGACTGCTCACTTATGGCAGGGCACATTGCATCATTTGCAAGTCTAATCAGGATGTAATATATATCACACTGAAGACTAAATGTGAATTCAATCTTAAACCATTCTCAAAAGGGAGATTTAACAAATTTAGAGATGAAAATATTAGAAATTAAACAACTTACCCTCTAGTCAAATGATGAAATAATCCATTTCAAGAACTTCTAACAATTCCATATTTCCAGCTTCTCCACTAATATTTCTTGAATTCTTAATTATACTAAATTCATGAAAGTATTCAGTTCAAGTTGGGGTTTAAGAAACTTTAATAACCTTAACACAATGTCTACAAGAAGGATTAACTATAGTTTATCAATAATGTAACACACACACTTTAATTACAGCCCTATAAATGATTAAGTTATTTGATTTAAAGAAAACATCCAGCTGGTTATAGCTTCTAAAATAAAATTCTCTTTTTTCTCTAACTTGTGGTGGGCTGTTTGTGTTTTTATTCACATTTTGGATTTAATAATGGACCAATTCACAAACTATTGTCAATGTAAAAATATCAAATATTTATTAGTTCTAGTTTCTCACATGTGAGTATCTTGTGGTTTTATTAGTCTTGATCTATAACTATACTGGAATGCTAGTTAGACAAAGATGTCACCATGGGCTCTGAGGTTTGTGCAAATTTTGTTTTTGCCAGTTATTGAATAAACATGTAATTGGAAAAAAATCTTATTATAAATAAATAAATAAAATGAATCAATATCTGGAACCCCAAACAGACATCTACCACTTTGTGGCCCAGCAAGTTTGAGAATAGCTGGCCAAATAAAATTTCCTGGAAACAATTTATTTTTACTTTCCACAAACTATTTAGTTAGTGACTGAAATCAATGAACTTGAGAAAAGAAATCTGTTGCCATTTCTGGCAATAGGTGTGACCTCCTGCCTTGGACTAGCTGCTATAGTACTAGGCTGTTTCAAGAAACAACACTACAGACTGTTTCAAACCTGCTGGGTGAGTATGTTAAACTTTCAAGAAAGAGTCATAACAGTTGAAGTGGTTTCGTAGGTATCAATAAACATGTCTGCTCAGGAATGCTGATTCTTATTCATATCTTCCTGCTTATGATCAAAGTTTTTCAATTAGAAATCTAAGTATAAGAAAAGTTTAAACTGACTATTCAGGCATGGGTTTGATGCGGAAAGAGATTATTGGCACTGTCTGTTATTACTGCAATTATTAAGTCAAATAAAAGCAATGCACACAGGAATAGGAACTCCAGAAAGAAATACCAGTAGTGTGTGTAGACGTGAGGAAAGCTTGCGATTGCATAACTCTGGCACAAAGTCACAGAATAAAAATTCACACCACAGTAGACTATGTAGGCAAAATAATGCACTGTACCCTGTAATAACTGTGGGAGTAAACCATTATCAGCCCCGTAGCCCGTGGACTCACACACACAAAAATACACACACTCCAAGAAGTGCCATATCTTCTAATGAGTGGGCAGTGTTGACATTGCCCCCTTCATATCATGACCCTCTCAATACCATATTATTACAGACAGATAAGGAAGAACTTGTGTGTTCCGAGAAGAATTAGACGGATCCATCCGAGACTCATACTAAAAACCACACATGCGTTGGCACAACGGCATCAAGCATTTTCACACAAGAAAGCAGAATGTCTGACAAACATCGAACACAGACTGGAGTCACGTCTTGAATTTCCAACACTGTCAGATATTCTAGCGATAGAACACTGAACTGTGGTCTTCCTCGGCTTCCAGCACACACAGGCGAGCTGGGGAACCGCGACAACTATAATCAGATTTATTCCGAGGCTTGACAAGGTGACAGTTGTAGAAGCATCTGTATACTTTTAATACACGCACCAAACATTTCAGTCAGTGCAGGTGTTTTCAGAGGTGCTCTGAAGGACAGCGCTTTCTGGATTACTCACCCCATTGCCGCGGACTTGAGGAACAACTCCGTTTTATATATCGGTTTATTGGCTTCTGTTTAAGAGGGAAATGATGTTCAGAAGTGCGGTTAAAGTCCACAGATGATTAGTGCTCCAATGAGTTCTTTTCCCGTGTGCCAGCCCCGAACAAGTCTTGCGCTGAGAGACAACTGAAATGTGAGAGCACTTCGTAAACTCGCTTCACCGGGTTGTCAAGCTGAGCCCCACAGATCCCCGCTCATTTCAGGAAGTTTTCTTTCTCTGCTTTTTGTTTGTTTTCTTCTTCTTCACGCACGCGACACAACCAACGCTTTCATCCACGTTGTCTTCAAACAATCGGCGCTAATTGACTAAGTCACAGTGGCTGCATATCCCCGCTTTCTCGCAGCGCATAGTTTCGTCCTCCTCGACGGGATTGGGTTTCATATGAAGGGCAGCAGCAGCGACACGGAGCGGCTTCCACCTGCTCACGCTTCTGCCAAAGCCACCCACTCTTTGCTAAAAACCCGTGGGATCTGCGTTTTCTGTTGGACTTTACTCGCAAATTGTGGTCCGAAATCACGAAAATTTCCCACTAAAAAAATGAATTCACAAATCATCGCTACTGCCAAAAACGACCAATAACGATTTGATTTTGTAGATTTAGTTACACTTACATGTTTTAAGTGAATATGACGACTCTCAGCAGTTGTCTTTTTCTCCCAATTTAAGTAAAACAACAGTTAATGCAATGATGCAAATAGCTGCAAAGCACTTTCGCATCATTTCATCTCAAAATGTGACTCCAACCTGGGTTTGATTCGACAGAGAGTGCCCAAAAAAGACTACAACCGATATTGGCTTTAGGTCCCTGATTTCTAGCATCCATCAATCACTGGCAGGTGCGCTCGCTCCCGGAACCTTAAACGCTCTCCATTTTGTTCTGGAGGAAGTATTTTATTGGCGTACCGCTAAAGGGATTTCGTCGGGCAGAGTCGTTTCGTGGAAATAGGTATTATTGTGGCTAAAGACACACTTTGTGTCCTTTAAAGGCGTTCTGGAGATATACGTGCTTTTATTGTAATTTTTAATTGTATAATGTGTTTAGGTAATGATAATAACATCCCGATCACTCAAACTTTTAGCGTTCCGCATCGGAAATGTGGTTTGGAGCCTGCCAAACAACACAAAATTGACTTATCCGCCCGTAAACACAATTAAAAATAGGATAGTATTGTAAACTTGGTTCTGATTTCCACAGTTTCGGTGGCTTTTTCTCTGTGACTACAGCATGACCGAGAGCACGGAAACCCCCCAGACGTACGAGGAGCTGTTCGCCCACAGATTTACATCGGAGGACCGTGAATACCAGGAGTACGTAAAACGTCCAGCTGACCCCCCACCTATTGTTGAGGATTGGAGGGGTCGTGGAGGTGGAAACCAGAGAGGCAGAGATAACCGGTAATGTATTGCAAAGTGGGCCGATACAGTTACTTGCTGTATGTTTTGGTGCTGCAACTACAGTTGCCGCATCGCGGTTTTATGCTTTCGTTAACCAGATCAGTTATAGTTTAACTTACATCTGACACATCTGTCCATTGTCATATTCTAATCAGGTTATCCTTAAGCCCAAATGGACATTTGTGTCAGATGTAATGATTTTCCCTTAAGGCCTTTGTGAGAGACAGAGTGGGATAGGACCTAAGTCCAACTCCCTAAGGTACTGTATCTTAGAATCTAATCGGTTCCTCATTGAGCCAAAATTGATAACGATTCAAACAGATTCAAACAGCTTGACAAGCTTGATACAGCTGCTGCCTGAGTGGGAACATAAACTTTTAAATTAGTTTCTATTTTGTTTAAGTTTAAGAGGAACCTTAACCTCAAGGAAGATCAGTCTGTGGTTACTCAGCTGCTTTGACTCACTATATTACTGAAGTAATAAGCTGATTACTGTCAACTTTGTTTACTAAAGTGATTTTTTTCTCCCCCTCACATGCTGTATACTGAAATAACAGATTAGAAGAACCCACTGAAAAAGATCCAAATTTAGTGCAGAGAACCTTATGTCTGGTCCATTTAATGCACAACCTGAGGTTAATTATTATTTTACATGCCTCGTGTAATACATGTGTCAATGTATTTTATGAAAATATATTTTAAATTTATATCTGGCTCCAACTAGGTACCAAGACCGTCATGGACACAGAGGTCATGGTTGGGGAGGAGGCCACCGCTGGGATGGAGAGCGGGGTTGGCGTGGGGACCAACGTGGGCAGCAACGCTGGCATGACAGAGACAGAGACAGAGACAGGCACTGGGGGCATGGAAGTGGGTATCAGTCAGGCCATCAAAGCTACAACGCTAATCATCGGAGACCACATTATGACCGCTACTGATCTCCACTCTCATCTTTCAGGTGTTGTCAGTATTTACAGTATTCAAAGTCTTTTAACTTGCATTGCAATGCCATATGTGGCAATGTGCAAATGTTAAATATTGGTGTGGTTCTCATTACCACACTCTCATATACCAGGGCTGAGCTATATAATATGTTAATTCAGTTTCACTGACTGATATATAGCAAGCACTCAATAAGATTTAGCCCTGAATGATTTCTGAAATGTCACACCAAATAATGTAATAATAACTGTTTTGACTTCTACATAGCTTTTTCAAACCAATACCACAGTATTTCTTCCTATATATTGGTTAGCCCTAAAATCATTAGATTTACATTTATATCAACACATGTTTGGGAATATAATAAGGATATTCTTGCACTTTTCAAGTCTTATTTACAGTAACACTGAAAATAACAGTAATTTTGCAGTAGTATTTCTGATACATGGGCTGATTATAACCTTATATGATTATATTACATTATAACTGGGAAAGGAGCAGTTTTGTGTTCAGTTACTTTTTGAAAAGCTTTGAGATGACATTGTTATGAGTTACACAGTACAGTATTGTTGCAAACAGTGAATCTACATTTTCAGAGAAAATCTATTTGTAGTGCAGCTCTATTTGTCTCTATCACAGTGGTATACAAGGTTAAATAACTAATGAACTGAATTGTTTTCAATAAACAAGTATTTTCTTAAAGTCTTGTTGGTTTTTCTGAGGTTATAAGGTCCAATATGCAACAAATCGTCAGTCCTAAGCAGCACTTTTACAGTAAGTATTATAGGCATATTGTGAGGTATTAAGGCATCTATTGAAAGCTCCATCAGTGTTGATGGTGACCTCATCCAGGGCATTGGGTTTTAGCCATTGTGTAAACAATCCACACAATTTTCTTTGCCAGTATTATAAATTTAAGGTTTTAATGCTACACAAACACTCATTATTAAAAAATATTCTAATGAGTTACTTTGAGGATTTTAAACTTGGGGAAAAGATAAGACTGGTATTCAGTATCAGCTGACACCCTGTGAAGCTGAATAGGTGAGGAACCACTCTTCTTTCTGAATTTCACAGCTATATTCATAATCAGGCTTAACCTACGTGTACATTTCCTTTTGGTCATATGGCAGATGCTTTTATCCGAAAGCAACTTAAAAGTGAGGGACAAGGCAAGCAAAAATCTAAGTCAAGGAGAAAACATCAAAGCAAAGAGCTAACAAAAGAAGTGTTTCTGTTTCATGAGATGCAAGTGCATAACCTGTGCCAAGTATTGCACATAGTCACTAGTCTGTTTTAAGGAGTCGTAAGCCAAAAAGGTTTTGAACCACAGGATATTTGTGGGTCATAAAAAAATCAGAATTTATTTCAGATTTTAACGGGGCAAAAAAATGGAAGTTTTTAATTTACATCTTAACTACTTTTTTCAAACCTACTGTAGTAATGTTAATTCTGATGTGCGTTTGTGTTGCTTGACAAAGCTACTGTTCTGTGTAAAAGGATATAGTATGATACTAGTCAATTTATCAATTTTCATCTATTTCCAGGTAATGTTTAGAGATAATTTTAGTAAATGTTTATATGCTGATAAAACAAAGTGTGTCCTTGTCCTATTAGTAAATCTTTGTTTCAAAACTTTCACAGCCACCTCATGAAGCCACATTTCACCAGTTTCACAGTTTCAGATTTCAAACGCCAGTCTAACAGATGACGCATGAATTCACATTGTCACACAACAGTATGTCAGAGGAGGAAAAGCAGCATTCGCAGTAAATGGCCTAGAAGATGCCCAAGACCAATGGTTCACATTGTAAAAAGCAACTAGTATCAGAATCCTGTAGATGATTAATACATTACTGCTAAATGCATCATTAGCTTTGGCATATGTGGCTCATTACCTAAATATGTTAGTGCTTGCATATCTCAGTCCATTCAGAGTAAATAGTGACTTTGGACACAATGGTCCACTCCAGCACAAGCAGAGACCTTCTGCACTGTTTAATCGCAGCCTGAATGCCATTCAGTGGTTTCTATTTATGGCGGTGGATAAGATGGGGTTAACAGTTTAGTGCAGTGCAATCAGCTGTGAAGAAAAGGGAGAGAGTGAGGGCGAGGTTGGGGAGCAAGTGTGTGGGGGGATGTGCTGAAACTGGCACACAGCAGGAAGGACTGCCATCACCACTGTAATCAGTTTAGATTAGAGAAACTTCACCCTCGATTGCTGTGTCTTCACTGAGCAGGCGAGTGTTTGACAGTAAAATGGTGCTGTATTAGGAAAGACATCAAAAATCCAACTGTTACAGTTTGGATTAGTGTAAAAAATGTTTTTTAACAGTTAAACAGACATTTAAACATTTTTGAAAATACACATACATGTATTGTTGCATGTAGAGTAAATTTAAGGCTGAGCCCACTGCCAGCAGCTAGTTAGCTTTACTTAGCACAAAGACTACGAAAAGGAGGCAACAACTAAACTGTCTTGGTCCAAAGATTACAACATACTAGCACTCCTAAAGGTCACTGTTATATCTTGTTAGGTAAATCAATGACTATAGGTAAGTAGTGTGCTGGATGTTTTTTTTATTTTTTAACTGGGCACAGTAGCATCCTGTTGCAAATATTATAATCTTGTTCTAGATAATAGTTTCATTTGAGATACACTGACATCATCCTAAAATCCTCACAAGCTCTACCATGTGTAAAGTTTATACAGCAACCAACAGTAATTCAGGGGTCACATGTTCATCTGGTCCTTTGGGTGACAGAGAACACTGAGTATCTCTTATCATCTTGTTAATGGAGCATAAAGAATTTGAATTTCAGGGTGAGTACATCTTTTTTATATTGCTACATTCATTCAAACAAATTCAGCACCACAACATTGTTTGGGTAAATTATGTATTCAGTGTCTTCCACAATCAAATCCACTTCTAATTTGATTTTAATTAATAAATTATGCATAGCGAGGCTTGGAAAGTGTGAGACAAGGAAAAACAGAGTGAGTCACAGTGAGGGACAAGTGAAAGTCTCCTCGGTCTGGTCTGCCAGGCTGTCAGGCTTCACGTTGCCTGTTTGTGACAATGCAATGTGACAGCAATGGAGACAGTGTGCTTGGGGCTATGTCCTTGATGATGAACTCATCCACTACAATCAGCTCCCACCACAAGTGCATATACATACACCCATGTGCACACAAAACACACACACAAACACACGCATGTGCACACAGAAATAGAGAGAGAAAAAGAGACAACATCCCTTGCCCCTGAAGCACTCAGTGACCTACATCTGGTGTTGGAGAGTGCAGAGGCTAAAGTTGGCCCAGGCCAGGCAGCCCCCAGCAGACAGTGCAGTGTTCATATAGCATGTGATGTATGTGAATAGCGGGGTATTCTTGCTATGCTCATTCTGCTAAAATAAATGCCTCCAGCTATGTTAGGTGCACACCAAGTCGCACCCTCTTACAGAAACACATGCACAGATAGAAAATGTATGTGCATTTAGACTAGATCATATTTTGTTAAATCTTGTTCCCTACTCATCCAACTGTGTGTTCTATAAGTTAATCTTGAAGCTGATGTAAAGACAGTGGACACTAGTTTGTTAGTCTCTTATATTTTGTGGTGTCTTCATTGGTACATGAAGGCAATTTTTTTCCTGCATTAAAAAGCTACTTAGAGAATAACCCTGGTTATTTTCAAAATTAATAACAATTACTAAAGGCAACATTGAATCTTCTGTACTGATATTTGGTTAGATGTCACCCAGCAGCCTGGATTAGCTTAATTGTCTGTGTTATCCAATAACTATTTAAAACAGATCAGCCCCACAAACACCTCTACTGGGTGACATGTTTTTTCATTCTAAAATAATGGTTTTGTAATAAAAAATTATGCCAATATAATGGCATAAATATTAACTCCACCAGAGATCTCATGTATGCAAAGTTGACTGGCTGCAGTACAAGGAAATTCTAGTTCGGAGCATGTGGGCTATGTTTATTGAAAATATGTCGACTACATGTTTTTGAATTTAGAAACATGTCAGTTAGTGGGGATGTTTGTTTTTATAATAGTTTTTGGATGCAGATATGACACTGATCGTTATGTCTGATTGTCAACAGCTGAATGCTCAGTCATCTTTTACTTTGTTTTAAAGGAATTGTTGTATTAAGCAATGCCTTATATGTAAATTTGTATTTCTACTCTTCAGCCTGCTCTGTGCCCACAAATTTGCAATTAGATTTCAGGAAGATGAGCATCAACACCCTGGAGAGCATCTCCCTGATCCACCACTGAAAATTTACATTTTTTAATATTAATAAGACTTACACTCAAAGGGCACATGCATACATTTTTAAATAAAACAAATGTTGCTCTTGTGAAACCAGTTGCCCAAAATAGGTCAGCTCAAGGAAGTTGGTTCATTTAACTGTAAATGCAGGTGTGGTAGCTGATCATACCTTTCATTGCTACAATAAAGTCTAAAGTCCTGCGCAGTCACACACTGTCACAGCAAAAAAGCATTGTGTCAATAAAAAAACACATCTATACAATCAATCGTTCAGTAATACATACACTATGTACAGTATGTCTGCTGTTATTAGAAACAACTGTACCAAATTAGATTAGTCGGTAATATTAGTGGGTATAAAAAATCAAAAGAAGCCAAAATTGTGATTAGTCAGAATTGTGACATTATTTTTGACTTGCTGCATCATTATGTTAACATAGTTTCAAGACTACAGAAGATTTTCTGTCTGTTCTGTATTTGATTTTATTTTTCTATTTTCTGTTGAATAGCGGTCTACTTCTTTACTGTCGCTATAGCATACAATCATATCTTCATGTATTATTCATCAGCCCCAAAAACCAAAACTTCTGTGAAACCTCTAGGCTACAAGGAAACCACATTAACCTCATCATTCCTCTGAACTATGAGGTGAGATAAGTTGCAAATGAGCAGTTTTAGTGGATATGAACAAAGCTCAACACCCAGTGATCACCACACAGTCCTATATATGTACTGGGTAATTAATTAGTCAACTTACTTACATCACTAGAGTACAGATCAGATAACTCCCACCAGCTGGATAAGCAGTGAAACACACACACACACTTACAAAACTCATCTCTGCAGCTTGACGTTGTTGTGAAGTGATATGGACGTGTGTCCATACAGAGCTGGATTTCACACCAGAACATACTGTATAATTTTTAAAACATGGATCAGTGCCATGGACAATGTGTCATTTTTACTGGGTGTACAGTCAAAATGTGGTAAGGAAGAAATTCCTTCCCTGTGTTACTTTTCTATCAGATTAACCAATCAGTTGTGTACAGTTGCATGCCATATGTTGTTAGAAACAGCTGAGGCAATATCCAAGTAGAAGGCTCAAACCGAGAAAGACAATCCAATCTGCTGCTACCTACAACACCACTTACACACACACACACTGACGCAAAAACAATCATATTTAGCGTGCTTGTGTTTTTTCTACAAACTTCATATTTGCTTCTATTAATGGACACTTCCGTCCATCGGCCTCTGAATACAAAGAGCTTTTATTCAGCTTGTTTTTTGTGGTCCCTCATGGCCTTGAATCATTTCTGTTACACAGAGACTGTGCTGCAGCCTGTTTGTCCTCCTGTTTCTTTTTGTGTCTGGTGGGTGGTTAAAACCTGTCAAAAAGTGATTTTATGGCTCTTTCTGTTGTAAAAGCAGCCTAAGTGGGCAGTCTGCAGAAGAAGCTCTCGGGTTCTGGTGAGTCACCTGACAACCTTCATGGACCGCTCTCCTTGTCAAAGCCCACTCACAGCCTTCTAAAGTGGCCTTGTTTCCATCTCAAGTCTCATATGAAGGTGCAGATTATGCAATGCAGGAGCACTGCAGACTCTGATGCTTTTCACTGCACAGAACTGATTTATTTCCTTTTCGCTGGCAGAACAAGAGAAACTGAAAAAACATTTAATCTTGAAACAACTAAAAACTAAAATGCTAAGAGTTTAATACTAGCTACAATTGTATGTGAAGATTAAAACGCCTGATATTTGAATCCAGCAACATGAATAAGTTGTTCAGATTTTCTGCCTTGCCTACATTTTCCTCAAATTCCTATGGTTATAATCTTCAACATCATGAGTTCAATTGTCTGTTTTGCTCATGACCCCTTAAAAGTAACTGATTACATTCACTCAAGTATTGCATATAGCAAAATTGTTTAGATAATTTTACTTAAGTATTTCAAAGTTCTCTGATTTAGAGGCAACATTTTACTTTTTACTCCATATTTTATTTTTATACTATAGTACCCAATAGTAATATTTCAGAATAAAATGATTCAAAACAGTAATCACCTCAAAAAAGCAAAATACATTTCTCATCCTAGATGACCTGCAACAAACTACTGCTTTCATGTAAATTTAGAATCTAGATATACAAAAAGAGTATGATTGATTGTGCATATTTTATAGGTTATCTTTATTCTTTGATTATATTTTTTTTCAGATGGTAGAGCCAGTCGTCCACTGACCGATCCCCAATGCCGGCTATATGTCGTAGTGTCTCTGGGCAAGACACTGAACCCCCAACAGCCCTTTTCCATCCACAGCTGTGCAGTGCTGTTCCAAGCCCGGTAGAAATTGGGGAGGGTTGCCTCAGGAAGGGCATCCGGCGTAAAAACTGCCAAATCAACATGTGGACAATGATCCGCTGTGGCGACCCTGAACTCACGGAGGAGAAAAAAGTTTGTGGGGCCTCTTCATACTTAGGCACCTCTGACCAATCTAATTTTCTTATTTGGATAAAAGACATGAGTTTAAGTCCTAAACATTACTATTTGTTACTTTTTAAACCACCATTCACTGTCTCACAGTCTCAGGGTTGAAAACTAGTGTACAGAACCACATAGCTGTGAATAAACTTGTGGAACTTGCCCCACCTAAACCAGTTAAGATGCTTGTCACACTTCATTGAATCCATACCAACACTGTTATGTAACATCTGCTTGCCAGGGGCCATATTTCTGTAGAACCAGTACCAACACTGTGGTTTAAAATACAGTTTTGTGATGGTTTGCGATCACCATTTTAACTAGAGTTTTAGAGGCAAAACCTGTCCATGAGACTATTTGGTAATTGGTACTTTTACTAAAGGGAATACATCTTCAAAGACTGTGCATTTGTCTAAGACAGTTCAGCCAAACTTGCTTTCTCTCTCAGACCTTGTTTTGTTTTCACAATCCATTTATCTCAGGTTTAAGGAATCACGGAGCTATACGCCTCACTCCTCAAAAAAATCTGGTTGTTTGATGGCTGCAGAGTGTCTGGCATCACCTAGTGACAGAAAGATAGATGATTCAATCTGCACATAAATGGTTTTCCCAGATATACCCAAAGTTTACAAAAACTCTAAATATAACTTTTCCCCCCTTTTTTTCCCCCGAACCTTTTATTGAAGTGCTAGGCAAAATGAAATCATAAATTACAGCATGTACAACTGACAAAGTTACATAACACACACGGATCCTTAATACAATGCAAAAACAAAGTACTTAAAGACACCTGCTGAATAAATGATAACAGTGCACAATAAAATATGCAAATACACTTATGATAAATGCATCAGAAAGACTGACAAAATAACAAAAAGAAAATGGCATCTTCCATCCAGTAATGGTAGCTGTCTTTGTAGTTTCACTGGTGCAGAATAAACTCCTGTACTGGCAGCTTGCTGATAATAACACATAGGCCATCAGTAAGATCATTTACAACTGGTAATACATTTTATGCCCAAAAAGGGTTTACGAGTTGTGATTTTGCCACAATTTTGGGTCCACATTCCCGATCATGTCTGTACACCACTATTGTGTAGACACAGAGCTTTCAAACACGTGTGTGCGCGTGCACACACACACACACACACACACTTTATTCCAAGGGTACATGAGGCACTACGCATATCTCTAGCAGTCCAGTCTTTCCAGCAGTCTGAGGTCTCCCTGGTTCCGTGTACCTGCACAACACTATGTTAATTCTAGTTGTAGTAGATGATCTCTGGTATCTGCCCATCTTCTACTGAAGTACCATTGTTATTTCCAGGTGAACTAAAAAAGAAAAATGTTGTCTTGGTCCCTGTTGCCGACTCGCGGGTCACTTTCTTCAAACCTTTTGTGCCATAATGTGAGTCTGGGCCCTAGGTTGTAAAATTAAAATAGGCACTGTTAAAAGTTAGTTAAAGCAGATAATATTCATTATTTCAATTATACACTCCAAGTTCAGACTGACCCTTAATGTGGCACATGCAGTGTAGCTGACATTGGGTAGGATTTCCACAGGTTCTTTGAACATCACTCTGAACGTGTTTGCTGTGCCATCACAGCTAAAACCGGTGTCGTTCTGCCCCAGTGTAATGCGTTTGTCGCTTTCTATGATCTAAGGAGCAAATCCACTTTAGAAACATTAACTGTTTACAGCTGGCACAGTACTATAGGTATGGTAACTACATTTTGCTTGTGAAATAGAAACATTTTAAATACAGTTTGTTAAAAGTATAATAATACTGGTTGTTATTTTAATATAGGAAATTATGTAACAATGCATGATAACTGGCTCCAACAAAAAGTGCACACAATCACAATATTTTCAGTGTTAAAGTCTTTCATTATCATTGTGCCTTAATGCCAGAAGTTACCTGTATGTTGACCTGATAGTCAGTCGGTCCATGTATTGAACCATACAAGCCAAAACCCACTATGGATATTCTTCTGTTAACATTGAATCTACAAAAAGGAAAAAGACATAAACACAGAGAAAATGAGAAATTAAATTAACTAAATCAGTTTTCTCAAATTAACAACTGCCCACAGATGTTTGTTGCCTTACCTGATTCTGTCGCTGGTACCGCTGTACCCCCATCGACTCTCAACCTGCTGGAATCTATTAATGCTGCACTCCTCCCCCCTGAGGCAGCAACGGGGCCTGTCAATGTAGTCGACCCGTGGTTTGGGGTTTACTGTAAAGTGTAAAAACAGATTTACCACCTCCCGATCGAACAATATTCCAGACTGGGCAGGCCCTGTTGCACAAGAAAAAATATCAAGCTGGTTTCTGTGGTTTGAGTTGTATAGTCACATAAGGAACATGACACGAATATGCTTAGTAATGGCTGCATTGGTCAGTATTGTGTTGGAAAAAAACTATAACAAAACACCACTGCAGCATGAGAAAGTTAATATTTTTATGACATGCTTACCTGCCGCAAACTCCTCAACAGTCATGAGTGGAAAGCGTATAAGCCGGAGGGCCTTCCCTAGAACCTTATGTTTGTTCTCTGAGGTTGCAGGAAGCTGTTGTCTGTAGCACTCGGCCTCTGCCCAACGTACCACTGCTCCAAATAGGCGGTTCTCCCTGATGCTGAGCGTGTCTCTCTCTAGCACTGCACATAAGGTGTCTACACATACAAAAATATTTAATATTTATAATTTTGCATACAAACAAGCTATACAAAATAAACTACTATCAGGTCACAAAGGCTCACATACCAAGGTCGATATCAGTAAATCCTTCTGCATTTATTGCATCTGCAGTGCTTTTGTCTATGGTGTCTAAGCAGAGACTGGCAAGCTGAGGCTCATCAAATAACCTTGCCTGTAACAAAAAAATCAAAAGACATAAGTATCTTGAAGTAAATTCTGCTAATTTACTTTGTGTGCACAATGGAGAACTGCTCCATTTTAAAAAAGCTAGGAAAAAACTAAATGTCTTCAGAATTATTTCATTGTATTATTAATTCTTTACTTTTAAATTCTAATACATTTAAAATGAGTAGCTAAACAAGGAAACCATTAATAAGAGGACATTCCTGAGAATGGGTCTTTTGTTTTCTCTAGGTGCCTTGGACAACTATTCTTTAAGTTGATGTTGTAAAGCGAAAAGAAGGCATGTTTGATCAGAAAGAAACTAAGCCTGCAGACTGAAGGCATAGCAGTTGGCAGCAGAATAAACAAAATGCTGAACTCAAACAACAAACAGCAGCATAAACCAAAAATAGAACAGCTAATGTCATAAAAACTCAACCACTGATGGCTGGAAGATGGTCTGGTGTTGACATAGAAAAGAAAAAAGTTTTCATGATGCACTTTAAGGGCTGCTGTCTGATACTTTCCACTGATGGAAAGAACAATGCAGCATTGTTATTACATTATTTTCACATTGCCTTAGAAAACACCCTTAAAAGTCAGCCAAGGCTGCTAGAATACAGTACTTCGATTCCTGCCCCACATTAAAACGATCTTATTTGGTGCCTTATGTCTTAAAGGGGCCCCTCACCTAAAATACAATCAGTTTAATCTGACTTTTTCCCAGGGATGTCTTGCCAACCAGAAGGCTTTGGTGTTCTACGCTGAGATTTGGAAACAAACATAAATTGATAGCATTGCTAGCATTATCCCAACAAAGTGGCACTTGAGAGAAACAAAATAAGAATATACCCAGTAGATTCAATAAAACTGTCTCTGAATTATCTAGAAAAAATTTTCATCATATCCAAAAAGCAAAGCAGCTCTAAAATGTAATTTTATGGGAATACAATGTGTACTTTAAAACCATCTGTGGTACTCCTGCCTTTATGCAAGTACTCTTGCTTGTTTCTAAAGTAACTTTGTAGGGCTTTAAGGGAATCGTGTCAAAGAGATCATACCCAAATTTGTTTTTACATAGTTAAAAAGAAAAATATGATTGATATGAATATTTTGTCATTTAGAAAAAGTTACATTTTACCGTAGGTGACACTTCGAGGTACACTTCAAGCTGTATAATGAGAGGTAGTTAATGAGTTAAGTATGCACTATATAATAGATATGACAATAACCTGAGTGAGGAGCATGAATGCATTGTCAGCTCTGAGGTGTTTGGTGAGGAACTCCACACAGTGACCCTCCAGAGCAGGCACTGCATATTTCTTTGCCGTATACAGCGTTGTCATCACAGTCTCTGGACCAATGTGGACCTCATCAGAATACAGGAACCTGTGCAGAGGACACAGGTACCAGAACAATGTGTATGGTTAAGTGATCATGTTGTCATCTGATGTGTACATTTGAAATCTTTTCGCCATCTTAGGCAGGCTAATGTTAGAATCTGGAATGAATAAAAAAACAGTGCACTATGGTTGCAAAAAAATGTCATTACTGAAATACTGTAAATTAAGTTAGTAAGTCAACGGTAATAGAAAAATTAATCATGGTTGACTTGCTTGCCTTCTTTGTTCTTTAATATAAAAACAAAGAACAGCATGGCATCCTCAGGACAGATTAGGAGGCAAGTGATCTTCTGTCACTACCTGAGCAGCGAGAGAAAGGCCGCCGGCTCCACGTCAGGCAGCTCTATCTCAGCCGAGGTGGTGGCCATCCCTCCGTTAAACATGGCATCAAAGACGGCGCTGCCAGCGGCCAGGACGAATTTATGGGCCGGTATCCTCTGGGCCTGTCTGCCCTTCCCCACTATGAACCTGACGTCGCTGAGCAGCTCGTTGTTGAAGAGAAAGGCAAAGCGTTCCTTTAGGGAGCTTTTTGTCGCCTGCCAGTTGTACATGGGCTCACGGTGAAGGCCGAGCACAGGCGGGGAGGAAGGCGGAGCAGGATCGCAGGCTGGCACGTTAGAGAGCGCGGCTGAGGCTGCGGCTCCAGATGGAGCAGAGTTAGATGCTGGCTCCTGCCCGTCATATTTTGACGCCAAACCACCGCCACAGACGCTGCCGCCGCTCCCCGTCGCCATAACGAAAACTTTTTCTTATATATTTTAATCGCAAAATTCGACCGTACCACCTGTGTTTTTATTTACGTGGTATCCTTAGCAGCGGACGCCATCGCTCTTTGATGTTTAGCTTTAACTGCCTGCTAACGCTATCTCCTTCCGGAAATGACGCAAAAATCCCTTCCTCCACAACACCTTTTTCAGTCAACTTTATTTAAAATAACTAAATACTTACCGTTACCTACGCATTTTTGTATCTGGTATTGCTTTGTTGTTACTTAAGCAAATAATTTCCTGGTTATAAATTAATACATTTAATTTGATGACAGTACTTCCATATTTAGTTATAATAATAATCTTATTTTATTTACCCTTTTAAATTAGGGAATAAACATGTAGGCTAGGCTATATAGGCATACATTAATAAACATATAGAGTATATTACTTATTACTTATTACTTATACTTATTTGGATTATTATTAACATGCTTGATATGTGAAATGCACACTTGTTATTAAATTAAAACACTAGATGTCAGTGTCTGCACTTTCACAAAAACACCTTAATCAATGACCATAATAAAAGACAAATTAATTATTCTGCTGAAGAAAATAATGCGAGTCGACAGTATGAACAACTGAGTAGTATGTGTATGTGTGTGTTTGTCTGTGTGTGAGAAAAAGAGAGAGAGAGAGAGAGAGAGAGAGGGAGTGTGACAGAAGGCAGGAAAGTAAAAAGAGAGAGAGTGTGAGAGAGCAGGGACAACCAGAACTGCAAGACAGAGCATGTGCACAGGGCTGAGTTGCACATTTATGCGTTGTTGACATTAGATACAGTAACTTTAACCCCATTTCTTGAATATGACTTACAGAGCAGCATGAAAGGTTTCATGGCTGAATTAGGCCTCTTTTAAATTCTCAGGTCTTGGACAAGATAAATTGCTCAAATCTGATCCAAAATGAACGCGTCTGCTGGGACGGGGGTGTTTGTGCTCTCCTTGATGTCCATCCCCATCTGCTATTTGTTTAATTCCTTCATTTACAACAACAGGTGAGTGAAACTAGGGTTATATCTTGTTAATTGTTGAATGGTGCCTTTAATACTGCCAACTATTCGTAAAACAATTGTTACCACAACTGGACACGTAATTTGAAAGTCATTTATTAGACTTTAAAAATATACCTTGTTTACACTGGATTTAGTGTTGAAGCTTTCTTCTACACTGGGTGTACATTAGTCCTCATCCTGGTCATATCAGCACGCTTCCTGCTCAAGAACAAGGCTCCAGAAGATCCTCTGTTTTATGGTATACATCCTGAAAAGCATGTTGTAACCACATTGTTTTTAACAAATAATTATTTGTTACTGTAGGCATAACCAACCAGTAAAGTGTGCAGTTTGTTACCTAAGTAAATAAATTAAATGCATGCATCTATCTGTGGAGTGTATGCAGTGTATGCATTCCTTAGTGTGGTGAATCTGATCGTTGGTCTGGAGCAGGACAACATCATTGATGGATTTGTGACATTTTACCTCAAAGAGGCAAGTTCAAGTGTGTGTCCTTATTTGACATACTATATATACTACACATATTCATACATTCTGTCTCATAAATCTACCCTGTGTTTCAGGAAGATCCACATATTAGAACAGCACATGGTCACATGATCTCCTATTGGGATGGGTGTGTGCATTATCTCATGTATCTGCTCATGATTGCTGCAATAACCTGGGGGTATGTGCTGTACCCTTCTCAAGACTATCTATCTATCTATCTATCTATCTATCTATCTATCTATCTATCTATCTATCTATCTATCTATCTATCTATCTATCTATCTATCTATCTATCTATCTATCTATCTATCTATCTATCTATCTATCTATCTATCTATCTATCTATCTATCTATCTATCTATCTATCTATCTAGAGTTTTGTTTTGACACTAGCAGTGTTGTGGTTTGCAGGGACAATTACAGAGCAATTGGACTCTACTGGGTGGGTTCTTTTCTCATGCGTGCCATAGTCTACATTCTTGGGAATGCTGTTGGTAAGTTCACTAAAAATAATAGGGTGCTTTTGGAGGGTTAATGTAGGATAGTCTGTTTAACACTGGGCATATACTACAGTTATCTCAGCTTGGCCTTTGTTCATGAAAAATGTTCATTTAAATGCAATTTTAAGTTGTTTTATATGTGTGAGATATTGTCTCATTGTATCTTATCTCAGGGAAATATGGGATACAAGTTGGGCCTCTCTTCCTCCTGCACATGCTGTATATTTCAGGGTCTATCTGGGCATGCTTCCGCATCTTCAGCCAGTCTTCCACACGGGATACTCAACTGACAGTAAGTCAAGATATAAACTGGAAATTATTATAATAAATGTTCTTATATTGAGAATTCCCTTTAACAAAATGCAACAGTTTTAAACTCTGAGACGATACAATTTTAAAATCTTAATTTCAATATTCTAACATTACAGCTTTTATTGAGAAAAACAAAAACATTCATATAGAGGAGATACAGTATATGCTGGGCAGCAGAGTGGTGAAGTGGTTAGCGTGGCTAGAATGTTGTGGGTTAGCATTACGACTGCAAACCATGGAGTTTCCATGTTCTCCCCATGCTTGCATGTGTTTCCTATATGTACTCTGGTTTCCTCCCACAGTACAAAGACATGAATGTTAGGTTAATTCATGACTCTAATTTGCCCGTAGGAGTGAATGGCTGTCTGTCTTTATATGCCTCTCTGTGTTCGCCCTGAGAGAGACTGGTGACCTGTCCAGGGGGGGTCCCATGCCTCTTGCCCCGTGACAACTGCAATAGGCCCTAACCAGAGTTAGTGATAGCTGGCATATTTTGTAAAACCTTTTATTGTTTCCTCTCTATCAGAAAAACCAGGAGGCTGAAAGTAAGAGTATATTTCACAGACCTCTGGACCTGCTATTCATTCTCTACCTCATCCCTGCTTTTGCTTTCTGTGTCTTCCGAGGTCTGGTAAGAAACCCTAAGAAGATCATCTTGCCAATGCATACACAGTGGTAGAATTATTTCTGTGTACAGTATAGAGTGTCTTTCCATTTCAAAGTGTTTTTGATTTAGGTTGTTTTGGACTGTTCAAGCAAATGCTGCAATGACTACACACAACAGTATGAGCCCTACCTGAAAGATCCTTCAGCATACCCTAAAGTGCAGGTAACTCAGCGATGTTAACCGTGTCAAAACCACATTGTAATAACTGCACAAATCTCTGAAGCAGTTAAATAAATCCATGTGTTTTCAGATGCTGGTGAGCATGCTGTACTCTGGTCCATATTACATCATTACTCTCTACGGGCTGTTGGTCCCAGGCTGTGAGTGGATGCCAGATCTGACTCTTGTACACTCGGGAGCACTGGCACAGGTATGAAAAGATTAGAAGCACATTTTTAATGTTTTTAAAATATTTTCTAAAAACCTGATAAGATCAAGATAAGTTTGATAAGAATGCTTCTGTGACTATATAATATGTTTTTTAGTTTTACCATTTCACCCTTATATATTTTCAACTTTTGCTTTACTTTCTTTACTTTACAGCCTTGGTTTAATTTATGACACCACTGCCTGATAATATTATTTACATTATTCATTTTGCATGTTATTCTGTCCATAAAAACAAAAAGTTATATCATTATAATTATTATTACTTTTACTTTTTTAAAATACAAAATATTTAAGTAGTTTTACATACTGTATATGTATACTGTCTTACCTAAAAGTTTATGATGTTAATTTTAGAGTTTCTTCACATTTAGATTCAAGATTCAAGATTCGAGAAACAACATTCAACAACTTTATTGATCTCATAGGGAAATAGTTTTGCCTTGTTACAGCTGCTCTCTGCGTGAAAGTAGAAAGAAAAGAAAAAAACATTCACCAAACCAAGACCATAAACAAATACAAACTCCTGATCAATAAGTAAGAAAAAACACAGCTAGAGGAGTAAAAATAAATGAAATAAAAATATTAAATGAAATAAAAACAATACTAATTGTCCATTTGGGGATGAGTTAAACACAGGGGTGAGTTGAACAGTTCAATGACCGCTCGGAGAAAGGATCTCGTTCTGTGGAGTCTATTTATTGTCTATTTAAAATAAATCAACAAATCAACAAATATGGATGATGTCTTTAAATTTGTGTAGATATCACTGATAGACAGAGAAGATGAGCCTTGGCTAATTATTCCCATCTTAGAGGTTGGTTTTTATTGTTTATAGCATTTCTCAAATTCTATTTTCATTTTAGGTAGGTGATAAGATACAGAGGGTAAGCATTTGGCCAAGTCTAGGCTCTTTCCTTACTTCTTCCTCTACATAGTGGTTGCAAAAGACCTTCTGTTTAGGCTATCCTTCAGCTCAGTCAAACACCAGTGGCACTGCGTGGACAGATATGGTCTGAATCAGCAACATATGCACCATGTGTTTATACCTAAATATGGAAACTCTGAAGAGCAGCTAGTGCACCAATCCAATCTTCACAATACAAAGCAGCTATTGTATTTGAGTTGCAGGCTACTGCGTCACTCCCCGGTGGGATAAGGGCAGAAGCTGACTTCACACAAAGAGGAATGGTGGTATTGGTGGTGCCACTTAAATGTCAGCTGTTTGACCTGGCTATAAATAGGAAAGCTGATGCTTCGACAGCTGTCTTTACTATGAGAGAATTCATGTGTCTCTTTTCAGTGACTTTCTACAAAAAGATAACTAGCAGGAGTGTGTTAGATTGAAACAAATGGCTGAGGATAATTGGCAATACCAGAAATCATATAAGATTTATGGTCAGCACTGTATTAAAAAGTAATTCACCACTCTAAAACAAAGGATTTGGCAAGATACTTTTTCTTCTTTTCAGCAAGAAGCCACGTTTTTAATCTGAGGATTTCCTCCTATAGAGTTAGATATATAAGATATATCATACAAAGAGAAATCTGTGTGTAGAAGATACCAAACTCCAAAAGTGGTTTCATCTGACCAGAATACAATGTGGTTATGATATGATATGTTTAAATAAGTAAAGACACAAGACACGAGAAATAGCTGGGACACAAGAAATAACAAGAAATCTAAATAATTGGTGCCCCTGGCCCTTTGCTTGTTTGCTGCCTAAGAACATTCAACAAATTAAAACAATAATAATATTCCAGTGTGATGACATTAAAGGGTTTATCAGATATGATGTTTGTCCGTCATGAACAGGGGATGCTCGTAGAAAATTCCAGTAGGACTGTAAATGGTAATATAATATGTAGAAAACCAAAACATCAACAAACTGAGGAGTTTGTTTTTCCGATATCAAGAAGAAATCATTGTTTTATAGAATGTTACATCAGGTGAACAAGATATTGTTAGAATAATTAAAATCTTTAGGAGCAAGTGTTACAAAAAGACAATATTCCTGGTTGTGAAAATACTTTATAAATTAGTAATTTAAACCTTTTTGGTTCACTTCACAGGCCCAGTTCTCTCACATTGGTGCATCCCTTCACACACGAACACCATTCTCCTACAGAGTACCTGCCGAAAGCCAGCCTGTCTTCTTGTTGGTCAATGTTCTGTACACGCTGGTGCCTCAGGCTCTGTGCTATCGTTGCTTCACAAACCCTACCTTCTTCCTCAGGCCAACGCTAGAGAAAAAAAACGACTGACATAGTGTAAGTGGAGAAAGAGATAAAGCGTGCTGGGGATGTCAAAGATCTCAAAATGAAAGGCTAAAGTACTTGCAAATCACGACTCTATGTTTGTAGCTAATAGCAAATGATATTTCTACAGTGGGACCTGCCACCTTTAAACCTTAATACAGGCTAAGTGGAAGTACTGCAAACATGACAAAATACTCCACTCCACTGAGCTTGCGTCATGTTTTGCAGCTTACTTTGAAAATGTGAACATTAATTGAAAATAAATGTTTATTTAAACCACCAGCAAATATTAGAACTTACAGTTACATAGTACACGTAGTACAAGTAACTGTACTACTTGTATGTATATGTGATTCTCACTATTTGACATTGCTAACTATTCTTATATTTTTGTAAGCTTTTTGGTGACAAATACTGTCTTGGTGACACTGAGGTGTCTTTGCAGTGCATTTTTGGCAAAAGATGAGCAAATAAAGAAATGTGTCACGCATGTGTTTCTGTATGTTATTATATGCAGTGTTATTTACAGTGGATGAATGTTCATCTATTTAAGAGTATTAGAAAAAAAATGTCTATAAGTTAGTTATCTAAACATTTACTATATATATTTTTTATATATTTTGATGAGTATGTGTTTCATTTGAAAAGAAGTTTTAATTTAATTCACACTAAGAAGAGCTAGATACTCTAGATCTATAAGCAAATGTATTCAGGTCCTACTTATTGTAATAAGATATTTATATTGGGATTAAAAGCACAATATTAGAAAATGTTACAAACTTTACTGAAGCTATATATTGAGTAATATAAGTAGCAAAAAAAAAACATACTGATTTTAAAGACACTGTAAACATATACCTATACGATATCGAATTTTAAAAGAAAAAAGAACCAATTTTTTTACTGTGGGGTTAACCCGGTAGTAGTTTATATTAACTCCACCTTTTCCTTTGTTACTCATGAGCAAAACAACTCTACACACAGCTAACTGAGGCTAACTATAAACAGCAAATATTTAATCCTCCCACCATCCTCAGGAATCCGATCGTCTTCGGAAATACTTCATTCACTTACAGAGCATCTTGCATTGCTTTTGTTTTTTATGTTCATGCTAATGAGGAGAAATAACTGGCGTTAAAGCTAAACACGTTACCGTGTAACGTGAGCTTACAAGCTAGTTTGACTAGCTAGCCGCTGGTCAAAGCTAGTTAGCACTGATGGCAGCATCCACTCCTCTACCCACCCCTGCTCCCCTATTAAGGTATTTATCTCTTTTTGTATTTTGTTAGAATCACTTGAAATTCCATCTAATAATACTCAAGATCTGTGAACCACAGAAGCCTCAGAAGCTTTACAACCACTAAGTCGATTGTAGTAGTTTAGTCTTACAGTAATTTAGCTAATGGTATCTTAGCCTTACATCGGTGCAACAGATATGTTTTGCTTTTGTGAAAACCAAAACGATAGCGTTTTACTAGCTGTTCTGCATTAAGGTATTAGTCGTCCAGATTAGGTTTTAATAAAGAGTATACCCTTGTCTTTACGAGCACGGTAACGTTTTTAATGAGAGTCGGAAAGTTTTCGAAACGTTTTTCTGTTTGTAAAAGGTAACAACACAGCAATTTCACTTTTTTCTCTCATCTATCAAAATGGTCTAATGTTGATAGAGAAAAAGTAGGAACAGTAGAAACTGTAAATTTGTTTTTTAAGAAAAATAAAGGTCTCCTGAATCTCAAAGTGGGGTTTAGGTGTTAAACAACAATGTTGTGAAAATCTATGACAGTTGTGGAAATAATTGAGTCAGTTGCTCAGATTCATCATTGGGGCCTGGTGATAAGTGGGTAGAGCATCGGTTTGGGATGGAGAAGCCAGCAGAATCGAATCCCGCCCCACCAGGTGTGGCCCCGTCAACCCATCAAGGGCCACCCTGGTGCCAGTCCAGAACCCAGATAAAATGGGAGGGTTGCAGCAGGAAGGGCATCTAGCGTAAAAACATTTCATGCCAAATCAACGTGCGAGAACATGTTCGACTGTGGCGACCACTGAATTGCAAACATCAGATCAATTGTGTTTCCTTAAGGTTTATAACTTTTTATCCGAACATTCACAGAATTCTGTTAGTAATGTTTAATTTTTATCTGTGTTTAACAACTCAGAGCTCCTGTGAAAAATGGTGGTTTAACTTAAGTTTAAATGCACTTTTTTTTTTTTGACCGTAGTCGTATGTGCTCCTCATATGTGGAACAACTGTAATAGACTGTACAGGTGTTAATGGCAGCACAAGACATTTTTGCAACCTTCTTTTCTTTATGAGTGTCTGTGTATTTTTTGGCTCTTTTTTCTTTCTGTCTACATTTTTAAAAATAATTTTCACATTCACCTTTTTATTTTTTAACTGGGAAGCACATTGTAACTGTGTTTTGATAAGTGATATAGAAACAAAGATTATTATTAATACATTTATTTAATTTTTTTAGTCAAAAGCAACGTCGAACAGCTATGAGGAAGGAGAGAAGAAAGCGGAAACGGCAAGCTGTCGCCCAAGCCAGAGAATGTGGTACAAAAAGAGAGATGTCTTGTTGAATTGATAAGTTCTCTTTTCTGCAGTTAGAGCCACAACATTGGCCACAATAACCGCAATGCCGACTCTGTCCTAGGATTAAAAAGCAGTGCAGGCTCTCCACACGAAGAAGAAGATATAGAGGATGAAGATGATAAGGATAATGATGTTACTGAGGTGGCAAGGTGGGCAATATTAATGTTACTCTGCTGTTTATATTTGCACAATTATTAATTTCATTGTGTGTAATTTGTGTCTGACATGTTTTTCTAGTCTGCGGCTACACGAGGAGTGGTTGGAAAGAGAGAGGCTGGCTCAGGAGGAATTCAGGCTAAATTCTGAGAGGGAGGAAGCTGCAAAGAAAAGAAAAGAGGAGGAAGAGGTAATCTGTGTTTTTTATACATGCAAAAAACTTTACATTTTTAAAAACATTTAAAATTTTTTATTGTACAGTAGATATACAGATGTTTTATTGAAATTTAAAGGATCAGTATGGTGATTGATTTTTTTTATGATTTACAGCAAATGTTTGATTCCCCATGTTTCATAACAACTTACTTAAATAAAATATTAGTATTTACTGGCCTTCTGTCATTTTTTGTTTGATAGAGGATGATAAAAGAGGAATGGGCAGCCCAGCAGAGGAGAGAACAAGAGAAAAACGAGCAGAAGCAGCAGGAGAAGCGAGACAGAGAGGTGAAACGGGCCCTGGGAAGATAAAAAATGGAAAAAAAAAAATAAAAGAATATCCTCTTCTAATAAATCATGAGAATTAATACTGTCCATCTAAAAGTGAAGATTAGGATTCAACATATCTTAGTAGCTAAGTGGTTATATAATACAATGTGTTTTGGTTTTGTTCATGTTGTTTTTCCTTGACTGAGTGGCACAAACAACCATCCTGCTCCTTAACTAAGATCCACACAAAGATCATATCGCTTCCACAACTTCCGCTCTCACAACAAGGATGTATCTTTTAATTTAAATGACAGATGCCTTTAAAATTGCTTTACAAAAGTCCAGAAATCACTAAGTGAACCCTTCTAAATGACATTGTTTTGTGCTTATTAATCTTTGACAGTGTGGTCTTAACACACAAGAACAGACACATTCACATTTTCACCAGCCATGTCTTTAACCATTTGTAGGAAGCTGTTCAGAAAATTTTGGATGAAGCGGAAAATCAGGTATAAGCACACAACTGTCTGATGTCTTTACTTTTCATGATACATTGGACAAAAGCCATCAAGAAATTGTTTTTTTTTAAGGATTTCTATCTATCTATCTATCTATCTATCTGTCTATCGATAGATAGATAGATATATCTATATATATATATAGAGAGAGATCTATAGATATATCTAGAGATATAGATATAGATCGATCCAACAATATAGTGTTTATGCTTTTTTTGTTTGTGTTCTCACCTCCAGTTAGAAAATGGAGGACCATGGATGAATCCTGAGGCACCTGTGACAGAAAACTCTGAGAACTTTGGAACAGAGCGTGACGTAGCCAACTGTCCGTTCTTCCTTAAGACTGGAGCATGCCGATTTGGAGACAGGTACCATTTTGTGTGTTGTTTTTTATATTTAAGTGGTGTTTGGTTGTGTGCACTAATGCATCTTCCTCTTAACCTTGTGATGCCAGATGTTCTCGGAGACATGTTTATCCCACAGCCAGCCCAACTCTAATGATCCGCGGTATGTTTACAACCTTCGGGATGGAAGAGTCTTTGCGTGATGATTACGACATGGATGCTTGTTTGGAACATAGTGAGGAAGAGCTACAGGAGTCTTTCCTCGAGTTCTACCATGACGTCCTGCCTGAGTTCAAGAGTGTTGGCAAGGTGGTTCAGTTTAAGGTAAGATGAGATCAGGACATTCACTGTATTCACTATATTCACTATAGGCAGCTTCCTAGTAATTAGATTTCTTTGAAAACGTTGTACCTGGCTTCAAGAAATCAAGTTTGTGCCGGAAGTGTGGTGGGATAAAAAGACAAACTCAAGCATTTTTGCGTTAAAAAAAATGTTATTCAGAGTTTGACTAAATCAAAATTTACACAAAGCAGGCTGAGCATGACTATATGACCCTTTAACTATGTAAAAGTTGAAGCAAGTGAAGAGTGCTTTGATAAATTCGGTACAGGTTGGGCCCTGGGAAAATTACGTATTTTGTTAATTGTCTTGTGTAAGATAGTGCCATTTGAAAACCAGCTTCAAACTGATCAAAACATGAACACTGAAAACAAATTTGGTTTCCTTTTGCAGGTCAGCTGCAATTATGAACCACACCTGAGAGGAAATGTTTACATACAGTTTGACACGTAAGTCATCCCAAAACCACTCCACCACTTTGTCCAATAAGTTAACTGTATGGTGTTTGAATTTTTATATAGAACGTGTAATTGTTTGTACTCTGATCTCTTTGGTGTCTGTCCAGTGAGGACCAGTGTAAAGAGGCCTTTATCAAGTTCAATGGGAGGTGGTATGCAGGCAGGCAGCTTCATTGTGAGATATGTCCTGTTACACGGTGGAAAAATGCTATATGTGGTGAGTCACATACTTGCATATTAATATGAGGGAGGCATTTATTTTATACTGTACAAACTTTTACTTGATGACTTTTACTTGACAGCAGTACTTCTAATGTCGGGTTTTAGTGTATTTACTGTCTTGCTTTTGTTTGTTTTTCCACTCTCAGGATTGTATGACAGACACAAGTGCCCCAAAGGGAAGCACTGCAACTTCCTGCATGTTTTTCGAAACCCTGGCAATGAGTTCTGGGAAGCAGACAGGGACTTACACATGTCACCGGTCCGCAGTGTCAGGGGGAATCACAGAGATGGGTGGCATTCAGATCGACATTGGGAACGTTCTTGGAGGCAGCGTCACTGCAGCAGAAGCCCGCAAAGATCAGAGAGATTCCACAACAGACGAGAGGAAGATAGACCAAGGAGCAGAAGCAGAGAGAGGAGTCGCGAGAGGAGGGCCTCCCACCGGGATAAAGAGGACAAATCCTCATCCAGGTCCAGGCACAATGAGAGGAGGAAAGATAGGTTTCTGATCAGAAGTAGAGACAGGTCAAGGAGTAGAAGTAGAGATAGAGAGCAAGACAGGCTAAGAAACTGGAGTAGAGATGAAGGAAGGGAAAACAGGAATAGAGACAAAGATGAAGACACTCCAAGAAAAGACAGAGAGAGGGAAAGAAACACAAGTAGAGAAAGAAGCCCCCAAAAAACAGATAAAAGTACGAAAAATGCCAATAATGATATCAAAACACATCGCTACCACAAACACTCCAAGAAGAGCAAGAAAAAGAACAAGAAGAAGCATAAAAAGAAAAGCCATTTACATTCAGGGACAAATTCATCAGGGGAGTCAGAAAAGAAGAAAGAATCAGATGAAGAGAAGGATCAACATTCTGCAATAAGTCCCAATGGAGAGAGAAATGAAACTGAGCAGGTTGAAAAAAACTCTGACTTGGATGAGAATGTTGACACTGAAATAAAAAGTGAAGTCTCTAATACAGAAAAACTGACTAATCCCACTGAAAACAGTGACACAAATATCTTATAATGGCTTCTTTATTTTCTTTACATAATCTGTAAATTAGTTTTTATTCCTCATAACTGTGACTGTATCATAAGGAATTAATATACCTTTTGAGCAGCAGGTTAGTGGTGGTCAATAATATTTAAATACTGTGAATACTATGCTTTTTTTTTTCATCAGCGCAGTAAAAATACACAGTTCTTGTTGCTGAGTGCAAATAAAACAAAAGATCAGTTTGCAGGTTTTTGTTTTGAATACATTTATTGTTAATTTTCATATGTAAGAAAAAATGTTGGCAAATGTGTTTAATACAAAAAGTGATTTGCACAAATAAAATATCAATGTGTTTGGGTTTTAAGAAAACAAAACAAATTAATTGCTATCCATTTAATTGTGATCTGCTCGTTGCGTGTTTTCCTGCATCTAGAGAACAAGCTGACTGAAGAATATTAATACTGTGCCCTGATATGTGCAGTTCCTACTTGAGAACTTTTACATGGATTGGAATAATCAAACAATACTGGTATATTGAAGCCAAAAAACCCATACATTTGTCAGACATTTTGTCCAACACCCTGCCATCCCTAAATCCCTTTTCTGCCTATGTTAGCATTCCCCAGACGCCTCGGATGAGGTTAAACACAGTGCTCTTTGGTCAAAAGTTAGTCGTTAAGAGTAAGCCAAAGTATCATAATACATAAAATAGTAATTCTTTTATTTGGGTCCCTATCCTACCCTGGGCTAAGACTAAGGGGGATTAACCTAAGATTTATCTCAATGTTAGCAATTGCTTTTTCTTATGAAAATAAATCAGTTCTCAGAAAAATAAAGACAACACAATAACTTGTACAAACACCACTACAATACTGTAAAAGAGGTAAACAATAAGTCTGAAATGTGAAATGGACAATGTCTAAACAATCACCACAAATGTATACACTAAGCATGGGTAATTGATTGGTTTCACTTAATGGATGGGTTAATATTACCCACTAAAAAGTGACTGTAACAGCACAAACTCCAGTTGATACCTCATTTATCACCACTAAATGCAAGTCACAGAGCTCAGCATTAGATCTTTTGAAAAGTGGAAAAGAAAGGTTTCACCATCTGTATTTAAAAAAATAAAATTCACCCATCACATTTTTATAAGTAAACCAAAGTATGTCCTTTATAGTGTTATATATATTTAAAAACAAAACAATGCCTGAATGTTTTGCTGTTTATCAAAAAGAATGATTTTTGATAAGAGAATATAATTTCCATTCACCTGGATCAGGAAAGAGTCTTTCATGATTCCTTAAATACTTTCAGAAGAGCTGTAGGTTTTGTTGTACAGCATTCAAAGTATGTGTATGTAAAGTGTTATTTTGCCCTGAAATCAGATGCGACACTCTGTGACTGTACTGTGATAGCAATTCATTAGAGGCACCAACCAAGGCTACATCACCTTAAAAAGTCTGTTGAGCCAAAGAGCACATACAACTCTTTAATAAGTGGTAATAGATGATTTTAACATGAAGCTGGAGTTTCCAGATTGTTGCTACATTGTCTTCTGTGAAGTTTTAAGAAGTTGTGGGAGTGAAGTATGCTAATAATACTGCAAAAAATAGTGAGGGAACTTCTACATAGAAGACATTAAAATCACAGTTGGCACCACACTTAAAGGACACTACAGTACAGAATAATACAGTACATAGACGGTGGATAAACAACACTGACACAGTGAGCAGGTGGAGACAGGATAAAGACAGGGAGGTTGCCAGATCTGCATCTGGTAGAAAGAACTGCAAGGCATGAAGATCTATGTCAGCCCAATTTCTTCTAAAACACTCCGTGGTGCCTCAGCCTCCTGCAGGGAAAGAAAGCAAACAGTCCATGTTGGTTGTGCTGTCAGTTTGTTCATCTGTTACACATTTTTTATTGCAAAGTACCCCTCCAAACCATAATGAATACTACATGAGTCATGAGACCTTTCCAGTGTTACACATTTCACAAGCATGCACAGGCAGTCAAGCTGTTATAACAGTAGTACTGCATTGCTCTGCTAAAAATACAACTTAGCACTAGTTCTGTCAACTGCAAATGACCACAGCTAGACAGTTATGCAAACATGTACTTGCTTTAGACCACTAGCCCCTGGGAGACAAATGCATTGAGCATGGAAGGCTTAAAATAAACAGGTGATGGTGGGTGTAGATTGTCATAAAGGGAAATAAACAATAAGCAAAATTAGCATCTTAATCCATCACTACTGTGTTAATGAACTAATTCCAGCTTAACAAATATAAGTATTTCCTGTTTTAGTTGTTATAGTAAACTGAGTATTTTCAGCGTTTTAACTATTGTTGTTTAAAGCTCATCTCTGGCTCTGGAAACTTGGGATGGGTATAATTACCAACACCCTGTAAACACCCAAGTAAAGAAAATCTGCAGCATGTTTTGGAACAAATCTGAAATAGTTATGTACAGTAGCTTTAGTTACAAATTGTAGCTTTAAGTGACTTAATGTACTGTTCAAAGGATGTTATAGTTGGTCTGTCACATGTTTACTATCTGTTAATGAGGAATTCTTCATACCTCCTGCAGCAGATCAGCCTGTTCGATGGCCTTCAGCACATTTTTCTTGGATGTCTCCTGGGCCTCTCCACCCAGCAGGAACTCATCCAGAATAAAGTAGGCCTTCTCAAAGTTGAAGATAATATCCAGCTCACACACCTGTGAGGCCACAGCACCACATAGACCAGGTAATCAGAGTGAAAACAATACATTTTTTGTGTTGTTCATTTTTACCTTTTTACACACTTTCAATAAGCATGTTACATTTAGAAGACTCACACTGCCAAAATATTTGTCCAGCAGCTCCACATATCTATGGATAATTTCTAGAGTGATTAACTCGTTGTCTTGATCCTCTACAGCACAGCAGAAATACAGGCTCGCATATCTACAACACAGACACAGCAAAATTGCCAGAAATGAATTTAGTAACATTAGTTTGTATATAAAAAACATCAGTCAGCATAGACTTTTCAATAGCTTTGATTTTGCATGCAAGACATTTTTTCCATAAAATTATTTTTATGGTTTTATGACTACATCATATAAACAACCAATAAGCTCAATATAAGCTCAATAATAAGCTCAACCAAAAAGCTCATTAAACGTTTTTCCCCTCTTACTTAAACCCTCCCTAAAAAAAAAACAATTTCAGTTATGTAATTGCATTATATTGTTATGTGTGCAAAATAATCAGATAATGCAGTTATGATTCAAGAAATGTCATCATGATGCAGGAAAACGAAATGTGCACTACAGTGGAACTGTGTCCTGGCTGATTGGTTGTTTGTTGCAGTGAAGACATTTTGTACATGTACATGACTCATGTGCAAGGCAAGTTAGAAATTATTTCTGTGCATCATAAATCTCTATTGTTCAACTGCTGTTATTATGAAGAGAGAGCATTTCTAGCTTTCATTACACACCAGAAGGTGCAATCTGAAAGCCAGAAATCTTCATCTTTAATGAATGAATCACTCATAAACCAAAAAAAGCACCATGGATACAGAACTAATGCAACAAACCAAATATTACTATATTTTATTACTATGATCCATCTCTGACATGCCTGGCATACAAAGTTTTATTAAAGTGTAGCCTATTCATACCAAATTGAATGTTGTGGAAGTTTAACAGTGTAAAGTCCTGGCCCACTTGCTTTCTTTTTCCTGGACTTTCAACCACATTTTAGTTATCATTATTTGCAAAGCTCAAGCTGTGCAGTCCCTCCCCCACATTCAATCACCTGTTATCTGTCATGTGACCAAAGACTCCTAAATCACGTTACAACAACAACACCATCTTCATAACAACTGAGAAAACTCCATCTGCTGATGAAGACCACGAGGTGAAGATAAATGCTCTGGAAAAGCTATTACATGGACCTGGAGTTAAACTGGATTATAGGAACTTTAATGACTGACATGTTAAAGGTACTGTAACGTGTTAAAAAGAACTAGATATATTAGATGTTTACGCAGATATCTATTCATCATCCAGTACCACCAAGGAGACTGGTCCCATTTTCATTCTGCAGCATGAGAACAACCTTAAATATACAGCCAGAGTCATAACGTACTATTCGGACTGTAACACTATTAGCTGCAAGAAGAATAAGGAGTTCTGCAACAGATGGTATGGTCCCCACAGAGCCCTGATCTCATCAAGTTAGCCTGACAGAAGACATTGTGTGTTGAAACTGTGGTAAGTTCTCTGGGAAGCTTGGAATAACCTAGCTGTCAAGTACCTTAAAAAACAGTAAACAACTGTACCCTGGAAATGTCACAAAAAATTATAGCAAAACACTGAAAACAATAGAGAGCAAGTTCTGAAAGTAGTCACTGAAAGCCTTTCTCGGTAGAAAATCGTTTGAAAAAGTGAATTGTATCTCTGCTAAATGGTGATCCGTGGGATTCTGTGCATATGTATTCAAGTGGGATTCAAAAAGATGATAATACAGCTAAATCTGTATTAAAACTTATTATTTACACACTCACCTCTTGTACACAATCTTGAGGTCCCTCCACTCCAAGAAGCTGCACATCTTGGGCTTCCTGGCCAGTATGGTCTGGACCAGGTCCCTGGATATCTTTTTTCTCTCCTTGTCAGAAAGAGGCACATACCATTTCTGCAAGCGCAGCTTTCCCTGCCGGCTGAACAACAGCATGAACTGCATCTGAAAGAAGTGTAAATTAGCTCAACAAAAGTTATCAGTGGCTAAAATATGAGGTTAACGTTAAGTGAAAATGTTTTAATATACGTTTACATGAATGAAAAGATGAAGAAAAAAATGTGGAGGTAACGGGACGAATGGGTCATTGGTATGTAATCATAAATCATGTGTCATGTACGATGGTTTTCCATGACCAGAAAGTTAATTCTGTACATGAAGCAGAAAAATAAATTAGAAACGCCTTAAAAGCAGATGCATTCCTTATAATAACATGACCTAGCCGTATGATCATATTCAGTTTACACTTTTATTATACGGTTACGATGCTTTTTGTGCAAGTTAGCTTATTTTAGCTAACCTTGCTAAACTGCCACATATGATTAACACCTTATTTGTCATTTGCGCCCCCTCCTGCGACGTAGCAGATACAGAGAAGTAAACACGACTTTTTACCTTCGGCCAGACCTTCGATTTAGTCTCTCAGATGACTGGTAACTTAAGTAAATTCATGCGACATATATAATCGAAGAAGAGTTGATAGATATTGCGTTGTTATGATGATAAGCTTCTCATCCAGCTCGATGCTAAACAGGCTAGCGAGTAGTAGTTGCTGGTTAAGACAGCGCCACTGTCATTGGCTGACACAGCCAAAAAGCCACAGCTCTAGAATTTGATTGGCTAAAAGATACAGTTATTCGTTACGTCATGCCCAGGGCACAGCTCTGGCTTCCTCTTAATAAAAAAAAAGTATTTTTCGCCTTACGTTGATAAAATTTTGAAAAATCATATTGTAAGTGATATACTCACATATGCTCAAACATAATACATAAAAAACATAAAACTAAAACGAGCTAAATGGATGCTGATTTTATTATAATAAAGTAAATAAGACATATCTACATATGAACCACACCTTGAAATTATGCAGGTCAGTCTTAGGCTGTTAAATCAGTCAGTCAGTTAATTATTGTGTCATTCACAAACAAGCCTCCAGCATAATGGGGTTGTTCAACGGCAAATACACTGCTCCATAAATTACATTTTACATACCTCTATATTACATTTGTTAAAAACGAACAAAACCTAATGCAAGAAACTTCAGTAAAGCTCAAATGGAACAAAACATCAGTTGATCCAGAAATCACTAGATAGGCTATTAGGGGCATTTTGATAGTGTCATAAAAAAAAAGACATGGAGTATTTATTTCATTCGTTTCATATACTGAATTAACTTTCTTGTCATGGAAAACCATCGTACATGTCACATGATTTATGATTACTTACCACTGACCCATTCGTCCCATTACCTCCACATTTTTTTCTTTATCTTGTCATTCTTGTAAATGCATATTAAAACATTTCAGCTCATTTTACCTCATATCTCAGCCACTGATAACTTTGATTGAGCTAATTTTCACTTTATTCAGATGCAGTTCATGCTGTTGTTCAGCTGGCAGGGAAAGCTGCGCTTGCAGAAATGGTATGTGCCTCTTTCTGACAAGGAGAGAAAAAAGATATCCAGGGACCTGGTCCAGACCATGCAGTGGAGGGACCTCAAGATTGTGTACACAAGGTATGTGTGTAAATAATAAGTTTTAACACTGATTTAGCTGTATAATTGTGTTTTTGAGTCTCCCACTTGAATACATATGCACAGAATCACAGAATCACAGATCACCATTTAGCAGAGATACATTTCACTAATTGCTTTATTTAAATCATGTAGTAAAAAATGTATTTTTACTGCAGTCATTAAATCTGCCTGTTTGTATAGCACATGGTAATGTACCTGAAACACACATCCTTGGCCTTTGCTTAAATTCTGCATTACAAATCAAAATGTCCCAACTTCTTTTTCTAGAGAGCCTTTGTTCAGGGAAAAATGTTCTAATTTCAGATCAGCAAAAATATACTGCATTAAAAAGTGAGAGTGCTAGAATAATGATACCAGTAGGCTGTACTACTGGTTAATTAATCATTTACTAATCCTTTATGTTGCCAGGTTGTGAAAATTATCCTTTATGACACAATTTGTTTAAACTAGATATTTAATTAATTAGTACACCTGCTTTTTAAAGGGCTGCAGGACATCCAGACCAAAATCCATTCATGATCAGCGAATTAACATTTTTTGAAACTATGGACTAAGTTAATTTTTTAAAATTAGAAAATGATTAACATTTGCTTTAACTGCTGAGAGTAAAGCCAATAATTACAGTTTATAGTGCCTAACAGTTTTAAAAGGTATCACGGCAGACCATTGTGTGATAATTGACTGTAGTTACTTTCCCTCCCCAGCTGTGCAGTCCCGGTCCAAGCCCGGTAGAAATTGGGGAGGGTGGCGTCAGGAAGGGCATCCGGCGTAAAAACTGTGCCAAATCAACATGCGAACAATGATTCACTGTGGCGACCCTGAAATCACAGGATAAGCCGAAAGGACAAAAAAAAAAAACTGTACATACCTACAGTAGGTAGTTTATGTACATTATTTGCATGTATATGCACAGTATGCAGTGTGCATTGACTTAAATTTGATACATAAGATGATAAAAGAAAACCGACCGTGTAAAATCCACTACAAAGCCACAGCACCAAAACCACTTGGTGGCATCAATAGGTATAATCCAATATCTGGCAGAAATAATACTTTTAATTTAAGTGAATACTACTGTGCCTGAATGGAGAATTTGAAACTAAGTATTTCTACACTGTTGTACTGATACTTTGAGTTATGTAAATGATGTGAGTAGTTATTACACCATGTCTGTAAGACCATGCAGTGTAATTAATGTTTTAACCTTTTTCGTTTGTTGTGCCCTCTGAGAACCTGGGAAGGCCAATAGAAATAGAGGCCACTTGTCGCCCCCTCCCGTCACACAGTGAAACAACCAGGATATAATGCATTTTTCATAATGAATGTACAGTTTCTACTGTACCGCTGATTCTCTTGTGGTGTCACCTGTAAACATCATCCTGCGTCCTGACTTTACACACTAAACATTTTGACCTCGACAACTGTGTGTGTGTGTGTGTGTGTGTGTGTGTAACAACAGGCCGGGAGCTTAACCTTAAATACTACTGTTGTCAGAAACAGCGGGATGCTACTGGGCTAGCAAGACGAAAACTGCGTCTGCAAAGCGGTGACAGTGTCTGGTCAGATCCGTGCCGCAGGACTGCAGACACTGGGTACTGCATGGTGAGTTGGTGATTAACGCAAGTTCGTACTATAGTCATATTTGCAGATGGCAATATAGCGAAGCTGTCAGTGCCGTGTGCTCGTTCAGATGTCACTTGTGTGCACAGTGATCGGTCAGGATGAGGAGCCGCAGTAATTCAGGAGTGAGGCTGGATGGTTATGCCAGGCTGGTCCATGAAACCATCCTGTGTCATCAGGTGAGGCCACACATACAACACACACACCATGATACACGACATAAGTCAGTTCTGTTTGTTACATTAGCACAGTAGTGGGAGAAGTACTCAGAATGCCAAAGAAGGAACTGCACAGCTCCTTAGAGTTCCGGGTTTACTAGATATTGTTCGATGAATCACATTGGAAATGTGCTCCACTATAAAAGGTACTCTAGAAGATTGTAGAGAAACACCCATCATCAGTAGACATTAAATAAAATATTGTGGCACACTCCAAAATCTAAAGATGTTTTCTTGGAAACAAGCAATAATTCACAGAACTTGAAAATATTGATATTATATACAGTAGCTAAATTATAATTGATGCATTAGTGTTGCAGCTGTTAGGTAGTCAACAGGATGTACTTTATTCATGAATTGCACCTTAATCTATTAAAAAATACAATTATTGTGTTGATTATATTTGATTGATTTGACTTGATTATTTGACATCTATTGAATATATAGTACAAACATTGTAACTGGTAAAGCAGTTCTGCTTCCAACCAGGCTCTGTGTACTTACAATTAGACTGAGCCTTTTGACCTTTGCTGAGCAGGAGGAGGATAATGTATCTCTTGTGGAAAATACCTTCTTTAGTAATGTGGATAAAGCAAGAAGCACTTAGATGTTTTTGAGTCACTTTCCACCACTGCATTTGCATGCATGGTTGCTGTACACTGTGTTTAGGCTTTGTATAATCTTTGTTATGAAATCCTTCATTTTCCCCTGCAGAAATATATTGAATATGTATGAACCATGTATAGGTTCAGATTGAACTTGAACCCGTTCAAGCTTAACAGAAATAAACAAGGCATGAGCAAAATTTAGCCACTGGAGTAGGCTGAGGGCCAGGAAACTATGCACCTTTATCTGTAAGCACTTGAGGCCACATTGAGACAACTGCTGTCTAACTTTATAACTGTGATCCAGCAGGTGATAGGAAATGGTGCCAACTATTTCCTTAGTACATATATACCGTGTATATATAGGTATATATATTCAATGATGTAGATTAGGTTTCAAAGGAGGTGTGAGGGGCACAGTGAAGCAACAAATAACGTTTTCTTATTATGAACAATCCACTTTCATAACGGTTTTACTTTTGTTAGAAAAGTCAACTTTTATCTTCTTTAATATGGATCTACTTTAACTTGTTCCTTCTTGCCTTATTTTTCAGGAGTCTTTAGAAATTAAAGTAAAAGTGTATCAATTAGGACTGCATATCCACCATGTCTTACTGTAAATTCAACCCCTGTATGTGTTTGTGTGATTCAGAACCCAGTCACTGGACTTTTGCCAGCGAGTACCGAGAAGAAAGATGCCTGGGTGAGGGATAATGTGTACAGTGTCCTGGCTGTGTGGGGGCTGGGCATGGCCTACCGGAAGAATGCAGACCGTGACGAAGACAAGGCCAAGGCCTATGAATTGGAGCAGGTGTGTTTGTGACAGAGAGATAGGGTGCAGTGCCTGTTTGCTCTTCTTGTTATGTTGGGTTAAACATTTTAAGGGTTTTGTGTGGCCTCAAATTCTTATGAGTTTAATCAAAAATCTAATTCTCATGTTGCTATCTGATACTCTGAATGGTGGGTAACAATAAAGTATGTTAAAATTGTTGCTAAAATGAGATTCAAGTTGGTAAAATATTTAAGCCAGTATTAAACAAGCACATTAATTACCTTGTCTACTGATAGAATTAATAGATTGGTTGCATTTTTGGCTTTTAGCAAAACTAGACAAATTATCAGCAACATCAGTGATTTTAATTATTTCTATATTAGCACATACTGTAACATTGTTCTTAAAGAGGTAAAAGCTCAAAAGCTCCAACAGCACTTGAAAACGAAAGGTTATTTGTTAAATAATTTTATAAAATACATTACAAACAAAAAATGAATTAATAAATATCAGTATATATATAATAGTGGGGGTTGGGATGAGTATATGGCCAGACTTACCTTTCTCAGTGCATCTACCTTTTATAGATTTAATGATAAACATGGATGTTTGATTGTGAAGCAATAACAAATAGTAATAGGTGCACATTGTTGCTACAGTTTTCAGACACAAACACAAATGGTTAGTTAGAGTAGAATTAAACCTTGGAGAGGGTTGGACAGTTGATTCCTATCTCCTCTTCTGCTCTCTTCACAGAATCACAGTCTCCTGATCCAAAAAAAGTTAAAAAAAATGAAAAACAAATTTCTTTTTGTAGTTTGCTGATGAAAATGTTGTTTGTTGGCAGAGCGTGGTGAAACTGATGCAAGGGCTTCTGCAGTGCATGATGAGACAGGTAAGACACACCTTTGCTCACAAAAAGTCTGTCCATGTTCACTTGTGTTTGGACTTTCAAACACTTTATCCTAGAACTGATAAAACAGCTCTGGTTCTGGGAACTCACTGCATGTTATGTGGGGTATGTCAACAGTTTTATGTAAGTTAGTCTGAAAAAACAATAATAATTAACTATACTCTATGTTGGTGCCTACATGTTAAAGGGAAAGTTACATTTTTTGCTGTTTGTTGCTCAAATATACCACTACTAGAAATAGGATGAGGATGCCAAATTCACAGTGTAAAGATTCTGTGAAGCAAAAGAGCTTCATCCTCTGTAATTCATAAGGATGTTAACTGGATGATTCATACAGAGATATGAACAACTACATGAATCTGTCAATCCGTGCATATAAACATAAACAGGATATAAATAATTAGAGAGATTTTATCGTGCTTATCATTTATCGTGCACTTCTTCTGAATGATCTAATTGATCTAAAGCTGAAGTGTCAATTAATGTTGAATAATCCAAACAAATTTCAGCTACACTGAGCATTTGGTTTTGTGTCACCAGGTGGCCAAGGTAGAGAGGTTCAAACACACCCAAAGTACAAAGGATTGCTTGCATGCCAAATACAATACATCCACCTGTGCCATGGTGGTCAGGGATGACCAGTGGGGCCATCTTCAGGTGGATGCCACCTCCATTTACCTGCTGATGCTGGCACAGATGACAGCTTCAGGTACAATAGTGCTGCAGCACTGCGTTTATTTTTTTTGTCTTTCTGTGTTTCTGTTGTCATAGTAGGGATGACGTTGTTATTTACTTACCATTATCATTCAAAGATTATTTTTGTTTTGAAAACACTGGCACACAGTCAAAAAAACCTTCTTGTTCAGCTTTGCTTTTGAAAGCACTGCAGATCCACAAACAGGACAGAACAGTATTTAAGCATTGTTCTCGTCAGCAGAACAGAATTTCATTATGCACCACACAACAGTGAACGTGAGTTGGTCCCTGAATGTGTAACATGTGTCATGCAGGTCTTCGTATAATCTCAAACCTGGACGAAGTTGCCTTTATTCAGAACTTGGTCTTCTACATAGAGGCTGCCTACAAAGTGGCGGTGAGTGACATTTTAAGACATCTGGGAGAATGGTTTCTAGAAAGGCTGACACACGGGAATTAACTGAAAAAAAGGAAACAGGTAAAAACTAATGGAGAAATCCAAAATCTGTTTGGGTCTTGGACTGTACCATTTATGGTTATTTTATGAAAAAAGCCTTTTGTAGGTGATACATTTTAAGTGGTTGAGCTAATATTGGTAATGTACTATAGGTGGCAGGTTTTGGGATGAAAGAAGTATGTGTGGTATAAAAAAGGTTTTGCGGCATCAATTTAGGCAAATTGAAATAAGTAGAGGACTCTTTTAAATGTGATGCCCAACGCCACAGTGCAGAAAAATGTGGCACGTTTATAGGTGTAATGGAATTTTAAACTTTTTTCCCATGTAGGATTATGGGATGTGGGAGCGAGGTGACAAGACCAACCAGGGCATCCCTGAGCTCAATGGCAGCTCTGTAGGAATGGCTAAGGTACCAGAGCCATACAGTCTGATGTTAAGTTATTCTCAGGATTAGTAATATACACAGATCAGGCATAACATTATGACCACCTGTGCAATTTAATGCAATCCAATACAGTGGAATGCATTCTACTTTTACAAGGTTAGACTTTCTCAGTTTTTAGGTTGAAGAAAAGGTGATCAGAAAGGTGCTAATTCCTCTATGTTTTTATTATTGAGGTCAAAGTGGTTAGTATGGTTGTACTGTAGAACAACAAGAAGAGGAGGTGGTTAAAATGTTTTGGCCACCATAATTAAAATTAATGAGGTATGCCTGATCCATGTATTATACATTAAAGATCTAAAGAAGACAATGTTGTACAAATATACAGTGATTATTAAGTGGATGTATGTTTGTGTTAATTTGTGTTTGTGGTGATGGGACATTTCAGGCAGCTCTGGAGGCAATAGATGAACTTGATCTTTTTGGTGCACATGGAGGGCCAAAGTCAGTCATCCATGTTTTACCCGATGAGGTGGAACATTGTCAGGTACTGATGGCTTTGTTTCCTGCCTTCTCAGCATAATTTTTGCTCATGTCTCGTGTGCTCAGCACGTGTGTGTTTTCCCGCAGTCCATCCTGTGTTCCATGCTGCCCAGAGCTTCAACCTCAAAGGAGATAGATGCTGGTCTACTGTCTGTCATCTCCTTTCCTGCTTTTGCTGTTGAGGATGCTGACCTTGTGGCCATCACTAAGTCAGAAATCATAAACAAACTGCAGGTACAGTCTGTTTGTTTGGGATGATTGCAGAGCAACACTGCAAAAAAGCAACACTGTAAAATGTTTACACTTTGTGTTATTTTCAGGGTCGCTATGGCTGCTGTCGCTTCATCAGAGATGGATACCGCTGCCCTAAAGAAGTAAGATATCTTGAATATTGAAAATGTAAAGGCTGAAATTTTGAGTCTTGGTGTTACAAATAAACACACAACAATAAAGAATGAAATGTGAGAGGACATGCAATTTTTGAGTGCACTGAGTGTTTTCAGAGAATTGGGCATTGTATGATTGAAAATGAGCTCAAAGGTTCAAGTTTAACCCTCTTATGTTATGAGGACCCATCTCGGCTGCACTATGATCCCGCAGAGCTCAAACTGTTTGAAAATATTGAATGTGAATGGCCTGTATTCTGGACTTACCTCATCCTTGATGGTATCTTTGCTGGAGACCAAGTGCAGGTAATGAAACTAAGCACACTGGTCCATATATTGTTTCCACTGTAATCACGCAGTCACACAGTCAGGACTTACTGTATGTTTTGTGCAGGTTCAGGAGTACCGTGAGGCACTGGAGGGCATTTTGATCAGAGGAAAGAACGGCATCAAACTGGTGCCTGAACTTTATACTGTACCACCTGACAAGGTATCCAATTCCTATTGGATAGCAGATATTTTTTTCCGTCTTTTTAGCCAACTTTTTAGCGGTCTTTAAACAAATTTAAGAAGGTAAACCGTACTACCTTATCTTTCTAAATGTTTGTTTGTTCTTAAGTGTGTGCATCTATCCATGTTTTTTATTCAGCAGCTTGGATATATTATTCCTCTTATATTATTTTTTTGTAGTTTGTCAAAAAGCTTTGGCATTTTGCATCAAAATCAGCAGATCTTGTTAAATATCTACTCTGAAGTTGTGGAGCCTTTCAATTCTGCTCCTAGTTAAGATGAAATGACGAAAATGTGGGCAAAAACCTGACTGATTATTTTAAAGTACAATTGTTTTTTCAATAAAATCATATCAAATCTGCAAACAGTATGACCAGTACATTGTAAATGTATTATTTGTAGCTGTCAGCTTTTGACTTCATCAGATTGAAAATGTTTGCTGGGTCTGGACTGCTATATCTGTACAAAAGGCAATCATAGAATCAGAATGAGAACGAGTCAACATATTTTTCTTCTTACAGGTGGAGGAGGAGTACAGCAATCCTCACTCAGTGGACAGAGTGGCCATGGGACAGCTACCACACATGTGGGGACAGTCACTCTACATCTTGGGCTCTCTTCTGGCAGAGGTAGTTGGCATGTAATCATAGCTTGCAGCCCTAGAAATTCCCTGTAACTATGACTGCAAAATACAATGTAGATTTTATATTGTAATTTAGGAGAAAAGACACCGCTGCAGGATGCCAGTAATCAATGTAGCCATATAAAGCACATCTCGTTTGTAATATACAGTAAAAATCAATGCCATTGTTTTCCTCTGTAATAATTTTCCCTCTTTTTCTTTTGATTGTAAGGGGTTTTTAGCACCAGGAGAGATAGATCCTCTCAACAGGAGATTCTCTACAAACTTCAAGCCAGATGTTGTTGTACAAGGTTCGTGATCAGTCAGTAGTTTGAAGGAAATGTTCAGAATGTTCAGATGTTTTATCCAACAAAGATGTTGGATAAAAAATGGTTTAATGCCAGATAACAATCTGGTACAAGTAGTAAAGAAGAATAAAAGGAAATGCTTATGCATCCCTAACAACTATTGTTTTAAACCCTGTTAATATGTCACTCTGAGGCGATATTTTCGTATTGTATACTCATTACACCATTAAAAATTTTGTACAGATTCTAGATAGAGGGGAAATTTTTCTATTGATAGCTCATTACATCTAATAGCTCATTTGGCTCGTCACATAGGAGGCCCTGTTTAGTCTTCTATAGCTACATCAGCAGTGATTCACCACTATGTAAAGATGCTGTTTAAAAAAATTATACTCCAGCGCAAGTCTGTATAGTCAGACTTTTATCAACTTCTGGTGTACTTTGGCTTAGCAGCACCTTTTTTGAAGAGTTTTGTTAATTTGGCTCGATAAGTCAATTATAAATCACACACAAAAATAAATGTATATAAAAGGTAAATGTTCAGGACGTCGGATGTTGTTTTCTGTATCACCATAAATTTCTATACAACATTACTTATAGTTGAAAGGCAGACTATAATTTTTTCTTCTTGTTTCAGTTTGTGTTCTTGCAGAGTCAGAAGAGATCAAGGATTTGATACGAGATCAAGAAATCACAGTCCAGTCTATGTCAGAAGTTCTGCCTATCAAAGTTCTGCCTGCTCGCATCCTGAGCCATGTCTATGTCAGACTGGGTAAACATGAACTAAGCCCACTTTTACTTTGTGTACAGTAGTAGTGTATATCTAATTAAATATGTAACACTTTGCGCTATTGCCACAGGGAATTGCAAGAAGCTGAATTTGAGTGGGAGGCCCTACAGACACATTGGAGTTCTCGGAACATCCAAATTCTACGAGATCAGAAACCGATTCTACGTATTTACCCCACAGGTAAAAGTATCTTAATCTGTCATAATGTTTGTAATCACATCCCTGAATTGATGAATGATACTCAGTGATATAAACTTTAATACCTGCCCGATTTTCCTCTTTTTATTTTTCAATCCTTATTGTCCAGTTTGTGGATCAGCACCATTTCTACTTGGCACTGGACAACCAGATGATTGTAGAGATGTTACGAACAGAGCTGGCCTATCTTTCATCCTGCTGGAGAATGACAGGAAGACCCACTCTCACTTTCCCAATTACCCGAAGCATGCTGGGTAACTATAGACTTCACATTGAGATGATATTACACAAATAAATGCCACTTTTCTACGTTAAACCTACCGGCTGTAAATATTTATCATACAAAGAGCTGGTGGTTTATAAAGGTGATTCATCTGCAAAATGTATATCTGTTGCAACACCTTGAGTGACTACTATGACTCATTAGTTGCAGGGATGAGTGGCAGCACCTTTTTTAGTTCTTTGTTTACAGTACATCAGTGCCCACAATTAGTTCAAAGATTTCATCACACGTTTCAAGCACACTCAAAATCCAAAGCTTTTTAGTCTAAATTATATTTGCTGAGTGAAACCTAATATTTAAATGTAAAAACATATTTTTTATTTTACCAGCTTGTAGAAGTCTTGTCTAGTTATCCAATGTAACATAATATTTACATATTGGTGTTTTGCCAAACTATTTCACTGCATGTATTTACTTTTTTCCTTTACTTGTTAAAGATGGAGATGCAATTGATCCATGTATCCTAGCAACTCTCAGAAAACTGCAGGATGGTTATTTTGGAGGAGTAAGGTCTGTTTCCATCTGTACTAATAATATGACTAGAACATGTGCTTTTTACCACAGGTGTGTTGAGATGCCTGTGACACGATCTCTTGCATGTGTGGATGTTTTCTGTGAATGTTTCTCCAGGGTGCAGATGTCAGACCTCTCCAGTTTCCAGACCACTTCGTTCCACACTCGACTCAGCTTCCTGGACAAAGAGAATGATGGTGGCTTACTCAGTGATGAAGATGAGGAGGACTTTGAAGAAAATGGAGGGGAATATAACAGATATAGGTCCTCAGGTGGTTAACGTTAAAAAGCAAATGTGTGTAACTTTCAGTTGTGTTTGATTTATTCTGTTAAAGCATAAGTAACAGACTGTTTGTGTGTAACTACAGAGGACTTAGAGGACATGTTTGGCCAATACCTCAACAAGCTTCTCCACAGCACTACAACTCAGTGCCATCTTCCTCCCATCCAGAGAGGGCAGCACCATGTCTTCAGTGCAGAACACACAACAAGGGACATCCTGTCTTTTATGGCCCAGTTTCAAGGCCTGAATATTCCAAGTGAGTTTTTAGGAATGTAATAAATCAGCTCAGGTACAAGGTCGGGCTAGGAACTTCTACTGATGTAATGCCAGAGAAAAATATTTTAGAAGTGGGAAAGAGAGAGGCTGGGTGGACCTAGTAGCTCAGTATGTGGACCTGGTGGCTGGCAAAGCATTGGGGTGGGAGGTATAAGGCGGTGGGTTCAAATCCCACCCCACCAGATGTGTCTCTATCCAGCCACCAAGGGCCACCTTGGGGCCAGTCCCCAGCACAGATAAAAAGGGAGGTTTGTGACAGGAAGGGCACCCGGCGTTAAAACTCAAAGTGCCAAATCAACCTGCAAAACATGTTCTGCTGTGGTGACCCCTGAAGGGACAAGCCGTTGATATTGAATGAAAGGGGCTCACAAGCACCTTCACAGAATAGTATCCCGAATAAATGTGACAATGTTGCTTAAATAAGTAATCAAGTTATAGAAACTCAATGAAATGATTGCAGCCACAGGTGTTCAACACTTTCAACTTCTAGGTGCTACTGACACAACTAAGAAATACTGCCATGAAATACTCAGTAGTAGTAAGGGGTTGTCATGACCTTATAACTTTGATATGCTCTTTATTGGGCCATAGGTCATTATAGTTCAGTGGGTCACATATCGACACCAAAGCTGTGTACTTTTTCTACTTACAACAATAGCCCAAAAACACAGTGCAACAACAAGAGCTTATTATGAGGTAACATTTACCTTTTCCAAAAACTTCTTGCTCTACTTTCACTACATCCACTGGAGATTTACAGCTTAAAGAGCAAACCTTCTGAAAAAAACTATTTTTTTTAGGTATTGTCTAAACCTGAAAATAAGTACAGCAATGAAAATCTCAAACAAATTTTTAAAGTGCACTGTTTTAATTAGAGTGTATGTTTCAGAGTCTTCCATGTACCTACCTGTGGCTCCTGTAATGAGAAAACACCGCAAATCTCTGAACCTTCTTGAAGTTCCTCAACCTCACCATGGCCTGCCTGCAAAGCAGCAAAAGGTAGGCAAGCAGATCCCTCCAGAAGCAACCTTGTTTCTCTCCAGTCTTAATAGCAATACAGAAGTGCATTTGTCTTACATTGAAATCACTCACAAGGCCCACAGTGCTGCTGACCTGCACCTGCCCCGAGACGCTCAGGGTAACACAGACTTTGCGGTGTTGGTGAGGCAGCTGAAAGAGTGTCCCACTCTGCAGGACCAGGCTGACATCCTCTACGTTCTCTACATAATGAAGTGCGGACATAGAGGCAACCACCTGCACAAAACCAGTCAGTCAGAAAACAATGTTCTTTCTTGTCTTTATGTTTTTGTAATCTGTTCGATGTTTTGTTCCTTTGACCAGAGGAGCTGATTGGTTGGTAGAGTTGTCAGGTCCTGATCAGGGCGGGGTCAGCGTACGATCACTGTTGGAGGAGCTGTATGTACAAGCTGGAGCCTGCAAAGAGTGGGGACTTGTCAGATACATCTCGGGAATATTACGCAAGAGAGTGGAGGTCCTTGCTGAGGTCAATAATAAGTTTTGTTTTCATTAACTTTATGAACTGCAGGTTATTAAGTTCTCTGTCAGCAATATACAGTTTTCTCCAGAAAACCCTAGATGCTAGACATGATAAAATTTTACTGAATGCGGGGCTAACGTGTAGAAACCTATCTAAGCTGGGTGTGCATAAATGAGACCTGAACGGACAGAGACTTGGGGATAGTTATTTCTAATACAGAATGCAGTTCACCTGAACACTTAACATATATTACAAATATGCCTTCCACCAGACTTGTTTTTAGGCGTTATTATGTCCTTGGTAGTATCCCATTCATCACTAGTATAGTTTAGCCATGTTGCTAATGAAACCTTAATACTTTTGGAAGTTTTTTGAGATCCCATCTGTATTTGCAAATTCTACATTTTGATGCCACGCATGTTAATCACATGGGGAATTTGGGGAATTTTTCAAAGCAGTGTGGTTGTGGATCACTGTTAAATGTAAATATATTGAAGATTTGATAAAGTAAATAATTTCTCCCCGGCAGCTATTTTCCTTGTTTTTAACCTCACTGGTAAACATCCACCAACTGATTTAATATCAGTGTTTAAAAAAAGTCACTTCTGAGTCACTATGAGACTACTTATCATCTTTATGTTGGTTAATGTTCTCAGTCACAGTCAGATCATATTCATTCATATTCATATTCATTTTTTATTTACAAAAAGAGTAATTATGCAAAAACTAACATTTCCTTTCTCATCATGTGGAATCTGCCTTAAGTTTCAAATATAAATTAACAGAAAACAAAATTTAATGCATAAAAAATATATAAATAAATGTCTTGTCCTGTTGACTCAGGAGGAGGAAAAGGAGTCTCCTCTACAAAATTATAATAATTATTACTATTAGTATCAGTTTACTTTAAGACTTTCAGTCATGCTGTTCTTGTCTGATCTTCAGGCCTGCACAGATCTTATTTCCCATCACAAACAGCTGACTGTGGGTTTACCTCCTGAACCCAGGGAACGAGTCATAACAGTGTAAGTTGAATGGATTTCATGGTGACAATAGGGCTTTGTTGAATCACCACATAACCAGCTCTTCTTCCTCACTGTTTTTTTTCAGGCCACTTCCTCCTGAGGAGCTGAACAGTCTTATCTATGAAGCCAGTGGTCAGGACATCAGCATTGCTGTACTCACTCAGGTAAACCTTTAACTGCCACACGACAACTTCAGACCTTTGTATTACAGCTGTAAACCACGTGTCTCTGTCACATAGGAAATCATGGTCTATCTAGCCATGTATGTGCGCTCCCAGCCTGCTTTGTTTGGGGACATGCTACGACTCAGAATAGGACTCATCATGCAGGTTATGGCCACTGAGCTGGCTCGTAGCCTGCACTGCTCGGGTGGGAAAACCACTCAGCCACACAACTGTGAATATACACAACCTACCTTGCACAGTAAAATGACAAACTGTGAAACACCTTTGTAGGGGAGGAGGCATCTGAGAGTTTGATGAGCCTGAGTCCGTTCGAAATGAAGAGCTTGCTGCATCACATCCTCAGTGGCAAAGAGTTTGGGGTGGAGAGGAGCAGTGAGTTTTACCTTTCTCTGTCTCTCCTTGACATTACGGTGTGAGTGTTCATCAATCATTGTGTGTTGCACCCTTTGGTTTTACTGAGAAATGTAAGAGAAGAAGTATGAGCAAAAAGATAACATTTGAGAGAATTTAGCTTGGACCCAGGGTGTAGAATAAGTCTTTCTTATTTTCAGTGCGTCCAATCCAGTCAACAGCCACTAGTCCTGCCATCTCCATCCATGAACTTGGCCATACTGGAGCCACCAAGACGGAACGCACAGGGATACAAAAGCTTAAGAGTGAGATAAAACAGGTGGGGAGCACAAAAAAAACAAAAGTAGTCAGATCCTCTGCTTGTATATACTGTATGCTGTGGGATGTGCTTTGCCTTATCTATCTACCTATCTGTATGTGAATGACACCGTTCTTGCTTTTGGTTGCAGCTGGATGACTCTCGGCCTCTCAGTGTGGGTTGGGTTTGATAATATTAAGCATGTAACTGTTTCTAACCTCACTTTAAACAATCAAACAGACGTCTAAATTGTGCTCATAAACCACTGCCTTGCTCTTAACATTCTGAGCTTCAATGCCATGCATCGCTGGAGCAACTTTCACTCCACTTCCACGTATTAGAAGAGCATGCTTTGCTGCCGTCACTTTACTTAATGGGCTGTCTTGTCATTAGTCATGTAGAATTAGTTTTCAAGATTATTTCTCTTAGTGAATTTTTAAAATAGAACAACCATCTCGTAAGATTGTGCTCTGTGTCTGCAGTATGAGAACCATGTGAACCATCTCAAACTGTTCTGTCGTTTATTATTATTCATATCCATGTGTAGATCTACAGCTGTGGTCCATCCTTGAGTAGCAATGTCACTTCTCCTCACTCCACGGTAATACATTTCACGCCATCTGCTTAAAATTAGCTCCTACTGGATATCTTCTCTTTAGGGTTGGCATAAATATAATGTATGGATACAATGGGCAAACTCTTCCTAAAAGCATTCTTTTCATTTAGACGCTAACACATTTTCACATGCCTTCATGCATTTACAGATAAGGCTGGTGTTTTTGATCTTTTTGTTTATGTTGATGTCCAAAAGAGACCATATTTAATGACACATTTATTCAGCTGTCATGTTATTAACATAGTTTAGCTTTTGTCTGTACCGCAGACATAATACAAAAAAATATGTACATCCCCAGCCACACAGAATTGCTGCTCCCAGGTGAAAACACCTTCAGATGCCACCTGATTCCCAGACAGTTCACAACTGTCATCCAGCTACTGGCCTCCGTCCTGTTGTCCAATAAGACATGTCTAATTTACACATTTATTCCATTGCCGCACTATACTATACGCTATACGCAGTGCTTATGCTGTGAAAATTATTTGTGGACGTGTATAAACCTAGACTGTGCGTACACAGACACTTGTTAATAAGCTGAATTTTTAATGTATTTATTTTTGGCTAATTAAGTATTTGATACAATTAAAACAAACAGGAACACCAGCCTTATTCTTCAGTATGTCTCCTTAAGTGGGATAGAGCATGAACAAGCATGTATAATCACACGATTGTGTAACTACATATAAACTGTCACTGTTTGTGTGTATGTGAGAGAGAGTGAGAGAGAGAGATAGAGTTAAAAGGGTCTGTCCTTTACCACTAATCGTAATTATGATGATGCAGTCAGGGGCAGAGCAGTGGGAAAAACAATTATTGCAATGATAGAAGTAGGTCTGTGACTATTTTAACCACTGTGGGGTCCGAAAAAAGAGGCTTTGACAGAGATGAGCATCTAAAGATTTATTAAAATGATGGGCTGAGACAGAGGGGAGAAGTCAGTTAGATTGTGATTTGACCATGGCTGGCAGGTGGGAAGAGAGCTCTCCTCAATCTTATGGATGTGAGATCCAGTGAAGAAAGCAGAGACATAGTATTTTATAGATTGTGGTCAATCAAATATGTTTGAACAGTTTCCCTCCTCTCTTTTCATTTCAGCGTTGCAGCAGCCCGTCCACCCCCAGTGGGATGCTGTCCCCAGTGGGCTCTGGTCCAGGTGATGGACAGCTGAACTGGGAGGAGAGGCAAGGCCAGTGGCTGAGGAGACGCAGGCTGGATGGAGCGATCAACAGAGTACCAGTGGGGTTCTACCAGAAGGTTTGGAAAATCCTGCAGAAGTGCCACGGCCTGTCTATTGATGGCTATGTGTTACCTTCTTCTACCACAAGAGAGGTAGCATCTCAAACGGAATTTAGTGCATGAAATGACTGTGTTTGTGCATGGATATGTGCTTAATTTAGTACTTTCTGACTAGATGACATCTGGAGAGATCAAGTTTGCAGTGCAGGTAGAATCTGTACTCTACCACGTCCCCCTGCCAGAATATCGGCAGCTGCTAGTAGAGACTGTCATGGTTCTAGGCCTGGTAGCTGACGTGGATGTAAACAGCATTGGTGGCATTATCCATGTAGACCGTATCCTGCATTTGGCCAATGAACTCTTCCTCAATGACCAGGTACTGGCAAGAGATGCATTTTTATTTGTCAAGATGCCCATGTATTTCTGCATATTTATCAGAGTTTACAGTGTTCTATTTCATTCCCAGAAATCCCATGGTGCCAGTGATTATTTTCTTGAGAAGGACCCAGCAACAGGAATCTGCAACTTTTTCTATGATAGCGCCCCCAGTGGAAGCTATGGCACCATGACCTATCTGTCCAAGGCAGTCATCGCCTATGTTCAAGACTTCCTGCCAAGTTCAAGCTGCCTGATGCAGTGAGAAAGCAGCAGACAAGTGGGCCTCACTTCTCCTCACAGATTCTAATAAATGCAGAGATTATTTTTATAACTTAAGGTTCAAATGACCAAAGGCATCAAAGCTTCTCATTATCAGCTCCTTCAATTCATGTGGTGCTCATAAGTATTTATTCAAATAATACACTTAAAATTCCATAGCTCCCATATATTAATATAACATAATAGAATTGGAACCTGATTGCAAACCACTATATAAGGATGCACTGTTTGTTTGTGATTCTGAATTGTTAACTTATTACTTGGGCATTTTGCTTAAATATACAGTATGTATACTGGACTATTTACATGCATTTTTATAGAAGTTTTCATAGAGAAGTTAGTGCTGTAAAACATGTCATTTCATATAATTCTACTGAGCCAGCCCAGTATCAGACACTGACAATTTGCATACAAAAAAAAAGATCAATCTCTTTCAGCTTGTCCCTTCAGGGGTCCCCACAGCCGCACATGTTCCACACATTGATTAGGCTTGAGGTTTTATGCCCGATGACCTTCCTACCGCAACCCTCCCATTTTTAACTGGGCTCGGGACCACCTTGGTGGCTGGGTGGGGCCAAGCCTGGCGGGGTGGGATTTATGCTGTGGTCTTCTGTATCCCAAACCAATGCTCTACCACTGATCCACCAGGCCCCCCGACAATTTGCATACACCAGTAATAATTTTTTTCCTCAAATCAGCAATTTTTTTTTTTCTGCCACTGTTACTTACTTTTATCTGTATTTATTAATAGAATAACTTATTGTTTTACTGTAGTGGATGACCATAATATAAAAGTTAAATAGTCCAATTTCATATATCAAAAATTTACATTATATATCATTTGGGTTTGCCTGTGTTTATATATAGGTTTGTCTGTAAAAAGGAAGAATTATGAACACACTAAGTTAACAAATAATACACAAATTACTGTATTGTTCTTAAAACTGTCTTAGGTTCACAAACCTGGTGTCGAAAGAGTAAAGCCGTATTAGAGGTACCAGTTAGAGCCACTTTGACAGCTGAACGCCTAACCACACATATTTTTGACTTTCCAGTTCACAAGAAGTTGAAAGAAAAAAAGGTTTTATTGACTGATTAAAGTAAAAAATTACCCTTACTTAAGATGACTTAAATTTGAGAATTAATTTTTCCCATCGTGACAAAAGCTGGCAGTCATGATACTACTCCAACCAAACCTAGGTGGGATAATGTTTTGTTGGTTTGCTGTGCCTCTTTTACACCCTAAGGCACTATAGCACTATGTGTGGCTCCTAAACGATTCAACCTGGAGCACAGCTTTCTGCACCATGATTAATATAGCAAAGTCATGAGATGGGAATATTACTTGCTCTATTGATTCACAAATAATGACCCTGGAAACTCCTCCTATATGTTGTGTAGGCCTGATCCTTGGCTCTTTTTTCTACCAGGACTGTGAACATTCAATGGCTGTGTTTAGTGAAGAGACTATAAATGTTGTGTTTGTCTAGGTGTGTGACTTAGATGAATGACAGATTTCCTTGGCCCCTGTATTTGGGAAAACCAATATACTTCAGGCTTTTAAATACAGCTTTGGCAATACAGAAAGTTGTGTGTTGTAGTTGTGTATCAATATCAATATAAATCTGTATTTGAATACAATTATAGTTTTCCTTGAATGTGATGATGTTTTTTGTCTTTGTAAATATATTGTGTCTGCTAATGAAAGATACCTTAAATATGTGCCACCATTACAGCAAGTCAACATTTTGCTTGAACCTCTACAAATTGTATGTTTGTTTACAGTAATGTGTATTTCTGTTATGACTGGGAAGTATTTGGTCTACTGGTACATAGTTGCATTTTGTATGTATACTGTGTGTACATGCATGATGTACACTCAGTATATTAGGTACACTAAGCTTAAACCAGGGGAGTGTAACAAAACAACTCAACACCACCACAAACTACATTTTTCAAAATGATCAGACAATTGAATCCACACCTCTCTTACATGTCTATAACCTACTGAGTGTGTACTGCCAAAGTCGTGGACTGTGAAATGCAGTAACAGATAACCATGGCATCAGAGTACAGTATATTATGGTACTGCCACATGCTTTCTGCAAAGTGAAGACACCTTTTCTTCAAAAGAACAACAAAAAAAAAAATCTACTGTCTAATCAGTCTTAGCTTATCTTGATCCTGTGTGAAAGCTGTTCATCTTTATTTAGAAGCTAGAAGCTTAGTAATTCTCACAAGGCATTTATTGTTTAAGTGGACAAGAAATGGAATAAACAGACTGGATAAGTTATTAAAATAATCAAATAACACAAATATAAATTGTAATTATATTTTCAAACTTATATAACCTTTATAAAACAGTACAGACTTTAGCAGGTTGTCTCATAGAAGTCTGCCTTGGGCCTTACTGTGGTGCTGCCCAGCTCAGCCAGCAATGTTTGCTGTTGCCCTTGGTAGACATTTCTTCCAGCTGTACAAGGAGAGGGGGTAGGAGGCTGTGCAGGCACATTTATACCCTCCTTTTTGGTTAACACACAGTTGGGAACAACCTTCATTCTTCCGACTGCACTCCTTAATTTCTGAAGAGGAGAGAGGTAAAAGAGGAAGAGGAGAGAAAGAATCTTTAAATTACTTCAATGTGTTGTTGAGTTCTTGACTATCTTCACACTTATATGAAAACATCACTGGACATGAGTGTACTTACCCCTGCAGTGCTGACCTTCTTTTTGGAGTGTGTATCTTCTGGGGCAGATACAATGGTATGAGCCAGGCAGGTTGACACACTGCCACTCACACCTTTTTTCCTGGCACTCATTTATATCTGTTTATTTTATTTTTTTTCATTTTTTATTTTTTTCTTACCTAGACACTCCTTAACAAATTGTGAAGTTGAATTCTCAGGCAGTGCCGCTGGTTGTTTCTTGTACCCAGGTGGACACTCTGCGATGCAGCTGTGCCTGTCTCCTGCTAAGGTGTGGCCATATGAACAGGAGCATCGATAAGATCCTGGTGAGTTGTGGCAATGCTCCATACATGGCCCGAGCCCCTGATTAATGGCACACTCATCTATATCTAGATCAATAAGAAAAAGTTTAGAATGCAGCCCCTCCATACACTCATCTACACACATTTACAGACGTCGCAATAGGAACAAGTTGAAGTGAGCGCAAGCAATAAACATTACATACATAAACTACACAACATACTTTGAATACATATCTTTTGCTGATTTGAGGGGAAAGACGGACAGATTTAATAAAACACACGTGTACATTTAACCTGACAAAAATCAGTGCAAACATGCTCTGACATGAAAGAGAAGAGCAGCAGATGAAAGGAGGTCATCTCCCCTGCTGCTCTGACTCAAGCTGCGATCTGTAACCTCAGTGATGTGCCTTCGTATTAGCTTGCAGTTTCATCTGTAATGAGCAAACCATAACACAGATGTTTTCTTGCTTCCTCTTCATCAGACACAGGAAACAAGGCTGTGCAGAGAGCTTGTATATCAGCTCCTTCTTTCTTTTCGTGGGGTGTGGCCCTGCTGTCGAAAAAAGCCCAATTTCCCCAACCAGACATATTTGACATTCTTTTTCTTTGTTAATGATTCAACATGTGTCCAGCACATCTCCACTAGTTGACAAAAGCTGCTCCGGGAATAATGGCATTTCCTAAATGATGACCAAGAATAATAGTTTTTCTATTTACCTCTTATTTTTGTAGTGAACTGTCTAACATGAATGTTTACAGGCCCTGTTTCACCACACTGGAATTTCCAGGCTTAAATTGAACTACAATCAGGCAGACAATAATGTGTGGACAGCACTATCTGTCTAAGAAACTAAGAATAACAACAATATTACACCATCAATTTTCATAAATAAAAAAGCTGCCAGCCTTCTAAGAGCTACAAGTTTATACTGTTCCCCTAAATTTTACAGACCACTTGTGAACTTTTTTGTGAGCTGTGAAACAACAAACACATAAAACATTTGAAGTAGATTCCCTGCTGTGCTGCAACATGCCTCACTTCATGCTTTGATTTTATTAGTTTAGTTCAAGGCATCCACAGAGGTAAGGCTTAAAGCTATGAGTAATGAAAAAAGAAAGATTAATATGTTTACCCCAACATGTGCGCCCATCATCCAGCAGAATGAATCCAGCGGTGCAGTGACACAGAGTTCTGGTCTCAGACTGGTTGGAGATCTGGTTATATTAGTGAGAGTGAGCAAAAGCTGGGAACAGCCTCCATTGTTAACTGAGCGCTGAGTGCACAACTTATATCAAATGGTACAATGAAAGAATTGAATGAACCTGTAACAACAGCTGAGACTCTCTAAGAGATCTGTGTCCTTTTAATAAATTAGATAATGATAATTATTTTTGCTTGAATAGTACATATTGCAGCATTTTCATTTATTTGGATTTAATAAGGATTAGGTGGTGGCACACCATGGCAGTAGTGTAGTGTAAACTGATTCATGCTGGCACTACTTAAATAAAGTTGTGTACCTTAAAGTTAAATGCCAAACTCTACCAAGGTCCAGTAGCACAGTTGTCAGGATTTTTTGTCTTTGGATTGTTAGAAATTTGTAATTTCTTACATTAATCAAAGATTGTAAAATACGGTGTTGCACCTACTGAGGCAAACAGGTGTGATTTCACTCCAGGTGCCCCCTGCTGGCAGTAACTGTGTATGTCTCCATGAGCCAGCGTATAACCAGGGTAGCAGGCGTACTGTATGTAATGTCTGTATTCTCTGGGACCTGGATTCTCCACATTTCGAAAGTAGAAGGTTCCATGAGCTGGAAGAGGTGGGTACGGGCACACAGGTCGTCTGCCGAGGCTGATGGACAGCGTATGAACTTTGGAGGTGGTGTTCATTGTAATATTGTGGAATTGAGCCAAATGAGATATTTGCTTAGTGGTTTTAGAGGTTTCTGAAAGAGGTGTCACATGAGACAGCCGCTTTTCCATACTGGACTGAGAAGTTGGAGCAGAAAAAGTGGGAGCTGGGGCTGAAAAGGAGATTGTAGATTTAACAGGAAGCAAAGTGGCAGATGTAGATAAATTGTATACTAAAGTCTTTGTGGGCTTATGCATACCTACAGACCATGTCTGAAACAAAGGAGGTTGCTGGAGACCTGTTTCAGCCTGCTTTTCTTCATCTTTGTCAGTTTCAGGCAAAGGCAGATCAGTTTTGGTGTGGTGGAGAGGTGAAGTTGGTGCAAGCATCACAGTTGTCACAAAAGTAACATCTGGTGTGTGAGCTGCTGAAACCGATGTTGGTGAAGATGTGGATGGCTCTGTTCCAGACACTAAAGATAAAGCAGATGAGGTGGTAGTCGATAGATGTGCTTTAGTTGCAAACATTTGTGTAAACATATCCACCTTTCCAGCTTTACCACTGGAATTGTTTGGCTCTGAGCCATGCCTTTCAGTTCCTGGTTTTTCATTTGCCTCCTGAAGTCGAGCTTCTTGAGTTGTCTGGAGCCCATTGTTTACCTTAAAACTGGGAAACCGAATATTTTGCTGCAGGTGGACTTTTGGGTCAGTCTTTGTAATCTTCTCACCGTTGGACATTTGCGATGGTGTATGAGACCACAAGCCAAATCTGAAGTTTGCTTCTCTGGAGACTATATTAGTGAAGGTGCCGTAGTGAGGTTGTTGCTGTTCTGCAGTTCTGTTGTGCTCCTGTATGGAGTTAGTTAATAATAATAATAATAATAATGATAATAATAATACTACAAGATAAACCAGTTGCTGTTACAAAATAAAATTTTAAGGAAAACTAGTACATCCTTCCTGCACATTAGCCACTAACATCTGAACAGAAAATAAGTAGCTGGAACCAAAAGCTGGTTAGCATAAAGACTGGAAATTCTGGCTCTGTTCAAAGGTAACACCATATGCCTATGAGCAACAGCTCACTAATATACAGGTTATACTGCATATTGTTGGTATATAAATAAATAACAGTTTTACTCAAAGTTTTCTTTTCAGGCAACCAGTCACTGTTTCTGGCCAAAAAATAGTAGTAGAGGAAAGTTTTACCACAAAAAAATATAGATTTTTTTGATCTTTGTGGCTCAGTTTTGATACCTTTGGACGGAAGCTATCATTTCGAGTCATTGTTATTATTTTGTAAAATGCTTAACTGTTGATATTTGTTCATACTCACCTTTGCATACAGGCTTTGTGCCGTTCCAGGTGTTGCCCTTGCAGTATAACATTGAAGGCCCACGTAACTGAAAGCCATGGTTACAGCTAAACATTACCCAGGAACCATCATCATTCATGCTGCTTGTCCTGTGATTGAGCGGACCTGGGTTGGAGCAGCCAGAACCTGATAAAGGGAAGAGAATTTCATGTAAGGTTAGAGTCTGACAGGGACTTTTGCTCCCTTTTTTGTTGTTTCCCTTTAACTTGCTATTAAGGAAATCTAAGAAAAAAAGTTTACAGTACACACTAATGAATGGAGCTCCTCACCAACACAGACTGGGGGGGCTCGGGACCAGTGTCCAGACACACAGCTGTTGGTTTTGTAACCATGGAGCTTGTAGCCGGGATGACAGCGAAAGATCACTAACAGTCCACCATAACGGATAAACGTCCTCCCATTCTCCAAGTGTCTCAAACCACTGCACTCATTTACTCCACACACTGCAGACAGTTTTAAAATGTTTACTTGTTTGAAAAAATTTCATCTCTTCAAAGCCCATAACAAAGGAAATTAACATGAATAAATACCTGGATTGTAGATAGAGACCAGAGCAACCACTGCTGCCAGGAGCTCCATCTGAGTATGAGCGCCGGATAAAATGAAAATCCACAGAGCTTTGTTTCCTCTAGGAGAGGAATAGGATGGGAGAAGAGCAAAATTTGGAGAGTAGAAGCAAGGATTATAAGATGTAAAGACTGAGAGGAGGGGTGATGTCGCCTGGGATTTCTGTAGAAGGGGAAGATGTTGCATGCAGCAAGCATTCAGACAGATGGAAGGAATCAGGACACAAAGTAGTTTTACATGCATTGTAAAAAGTAAATCAAACAATTATTTTTCCCCAACGCAGATTGTTGTCTCAACTTTTACATCTGTAGCCTCTGTGTGCGTGTGTGTGTGTGTGTGTGCACGTGCGTGTGCACGCGCGTGTGCATCTACTGCACAAGTTCAGTAAAATCCAAACCCATTATTTACTTAAAATAATGGGTAATTACAGAGTGCAGGATGCCTCAGTGGAGTAATATAAATACAGACCGACACACACACCAAAAACAAGTTCAACGTAAATTTAATTTTAAACGCTAATTTATTGTTTTTTGGTAAACAGCTGTACACATTCCTGCTGAAACTATTTTAGCACATCTTACCATTTTTCTGATGCTTGTAATAAGACAGTAGTGACATACAAACTATTAAATAAGGTACACCCGTACAAACGCTTTTGCAATCCAAAGTAACTTCTTACTTACAAATAATTGAAGAAGATTATTAGAAACACCATTATATAATGATTGTATGACCATGACGCTGACACGTAATTTAACTATCCTATATAATTGTCAAAACACTTAAAGATTATATGCATCATTAAACATTAAACTTAAGGCAGAACAGTTTAAGTGAATTGCATTAGACTGTACATGTGTACCTAATGATGTGGGGAGTTTATTTATAATAGTAGGTGTTATTAATTTTTTTCTCCAGTTCTCCAACTCCTGGAAGACGTGACATATGAACCAAATCAAACTATATAAAGTAGCCTCAAGACAAGTATCAGACAGAATGCCAAACTCTACCACAGTTTGTTCATGTTTTATGACAATCCCGTGAACTCTTTCTTGTGCTGCCGTAAACCTCCGCAAAGCCACCACATTTCATGGAAATTCACTCAGTGGGTGTCAAGACCAAAAATCCATTGGTGGAACATAAATACAAATAGACCAATGTCTGCAGAATATATCCTCTGGAGAATATAAATATCTGTACAAAATGGCAATCTATCCAATAGTTGTTGAGATACTTCACATTGAAAAAAAAGTGGTGAGCTGACCAGTCTACTCATGAATTCCACTATTTAACATCGAAATTATTGCCTTCACAAATACTTTTCTCTTTGCATCTTTCCGGGGAGTTGTTGATCCTTGTTGTCCAGTTTGTGAACTACTCTGAAGGCCTCTAGGAACTCAGTGAAGTCGATACTGCCATCTTTGTTGAAGTCGATACTTCGGGCCAAGTCATCGATGGCTCTATCATCAATCTCAACCCCCAGGTGGGCACTGAAAAGACGCCAGGTCTGACGAAACTCCTCGATAGAGATCAGACCTAAGAACATATGCCACTCTCACAGTTATCTCGAGGAACACATTTTTAATTATAAACACATTGTCACTTGTAAGATACTGCATTTTTTTTTTTTTTTACCTGAATGGTCTTTGTCTATAATGTTGAATATTATCTCAATGTCTGTCCTGTATCTAAACAGAGTTTCAGCCAAGTTTGGAGTGACCTAAAATGAATAGAAAAGCTGATTTTTGTGCTTAACACAGAGAAGTGTTGTTACTAAGTTAATACATTTGCACTGTACTCATACAGTACCTCCCCTCCATTTTTCTTTCGGTTCATACTGGTCCATTAGTTTAGCATCATATTGTTGCTGTTAAATAAGTCAGTAAGTCAAATCTTTCCATTTAGAGATGTTTTTTGCGTGCTTGACTACATGACATCACTTACTAAAAACCAGCAAAAACATGTAAAGTAGAAGGTACAATATTTTCTAATGAAATGTACAAGTATTAAGTCTCCTTAACCTAAAATAGTCAAGTACAATACCTATTTTCCTTAAACTAAAGACTGAGTTAAATGTGCTTGGTTTCTTTCCTCCTTTTCCCATCTAACCTGAGGCAGAGAAATCCCTGGTCCCATATCCTCAAAGCAGGACTGATACTCCACACTGCCATCTGGTGCCAGACGAGTTAAGTGTGGACGAAGTGTTCTCCAGGGCAGGTCCAGTCTCAGTACAGTCTCTAATACCAGAGCCCATTCACTGACAGACACACAACCTGGAAAACATATGCTTAAATATAGGAGAAATAAAAACCAACCTGGCTATTTAGATGTTTATAATACAGACAAACAGGGCGGGTAAAGCTCACTAGTATTATTCTGGTCATACTGCTGAAAGCCTGCCATCAACTCAGATCGATGGGTGAATAACTTCTCCTTTAGAGCCCGAAGAGCAGAGCCTTCAGCAGCTCGTACTCTGCAATCAAAAGCGTAAACACAGGTCACTGGCTTAAATTTACCGATGTTTTTAATTACTGGTTAATCAGTTATTGACAGCGTGAAGTTTTCAACATGAAAGCCACACACAGAAAAAGTGGACAAGTTGAAGCCACCTGATGAATGACCAACTATTCAATTATAAAAATTGAGGTTTCTTTATCTGAAATCCTCATTAATTGATCACTCTCCTTAGTCTACTATACCCAAATGTGCTAATGACAACATGTACCTTTGTGTCAAGGTCAGTTTGCGTGTCGTGCGGCTGACTTGGTACTGGTAGAAGCGGGGAACGAGTTCCCTGCCCAGTTTGATGTAGGCACCACGGTTGCTTCCCTCCTCATAATAGTTAGATGCAGAGAAAATGGTGATCACCTACATAACACACAAGTACACAGGTATTTCTCCAGACTATGACCTTTTACAATTTGAGAGTCTGAATCAAATTTTCTACCTTTCCATCATGACACAAATCATATCCCTCCTGCTTGCACTCATGAGATCTGATAAGCAGCTGGAATCCGTGCTGGAGCAACAGTCTCTGGGTGACATCCGGACCAAAGTAGCAGCCGCCACCTCTGAATGTGTTGGGACTGCAGCCTTCTTGAGTTTTAGGGTCACTCCACAATATATCCACTATCTGCGGAAGAGAAAGAAGTGCAGAATAAGTAACAGAACACACCTAATGTGTTCAACAATATAAATTTATTTTCCCCTGGATCCACTCCTCTCACCTGTTTCCATTCCCGTTCATGCTGTGGAGGTGAAGGAGGCGGAATAGAGGATGAGTCCAGGAAAGGCACTCGGAGGACACCGATAGTGTAAGGCATGCTGGGTGAAGACGGACATGGATGGGGAGAGAGGGAAGACGGAGTTCGAGGAGAGCAGAGTGAAGAGGAGGATGAGGACGATGAGGAGGAAGTGGAAGATATTGAAGTGACACTGTCTTCTCGGCTTATCCTGCATCGCCTCTTTCTACACAACAACGTGGCAGAAGAAAAAGTGCCACTTTAAACAAGAAGCCAAGACAAGAAAAATGCACAACATCTGAATCTGTGGGCTGCTGCTGTCAGACCTTTGGTTGGGAGTTCTTCGGTTTTTGCTGTGGCTGCGATTGCTGCTGGAAAGACAACAGTCTGTTGATCTCATTCTTTTCACTTGTCGGCATGAATGACTAATGTCCAGCTGCTCCAAACTGTGCCTTGGAAACCTCAGAGCAGATTTCACCTACAAGAGCAGAAAAAATGAGAAAGTGTACATCAAGTGTCAATGATAATATAAATAATAAAACCCTATGAGGTAAATTTGTGATTTTGGCCGATAGGAACAAAACTCCCTCAAATGAATAAAAACACACATTAGTATAGACATATTTCTTATAAAGATACATATTATAACTACAAATAATTCTCTGTGCTTCTGGAGCCATATTTTTGCAATTTTACCCCCCTGTACCTCAGTGTTCCATGACTACATGCTTGGTTATAACCAGAAGAGACTGCTGTTAATGGTTAAAAATAATCTTTGATTTTCTCTTTCGTGTCACTGATGTTTTCTGATGTTTAGAAAAAAAAAGAAAAGAAAAACAACAATAATTTTGCAGGGTTGTTCTGGGTGTGAATATGTCAGCATTTATAAAATTGTTTTTCTGTTGTCTAGTGGCCAAACTCTTTTCCTGCAGATAAAAGTGGATGGCTGATTGAGGAATAATGTTTGGCTGCGTGTTCCCACTGACCTTGTGCCTTTTTATGGAGCTGAGGAACTCCAGGTCTGTCTGGTCTGAGATCCCTCCATGAACAATCAGGATCTTTCCATCAATGACCGTTGCGATTGGCAGGAGGCTGAAAACGTCCTGAAACAGTTGGAGGATCTCACAACCATGAGTCTGCCCAAAGTTAAAAAGTAAATTGTAAATGGTCTGCACTTATATAGCGCTTTTCTACCTATTGGAACTCAAAGTGCTTTACACTGCTTCTAATTCACCCATTTGCACTCACAATCACACACACACACACACACTGATGCTGCTATGCACCACAGTTGCCAAAGGAATTAATTTCACAAATGTTGGCCACTCAAATAGATAAACCCACCAAGCTCCAGCAGCCATTACAATGCCCAGTTTCATGCTACTACCGACAGAATATGTTCCTGGGCTTGGTCCATAATAAAAGCTGAATAAGGAGATGCAGGTGGAGTTTACCTTGTACTTCAGCATGACTTCTTTGGTGAACCCATATCTGAAACAAAAATGTAAAAACAGACATACTGCTATTCTTTTTTTTATGGCCCTAAATGCTCTTTTGCATTTTGACTCTTCTTTATACCCACCTGAGGTTCATAATGTGGTCTTCATGGTTTCCTCGGTTCAGGTGCATGTAGTCAGGATAAAGCAGAAGGTAAGCAAACAGCAGGATGACCACTTCAATCGACTTTTTCCCCCGGTCCACAAAATCGCCATTAAACACGTACGGTGTCTCCGCAGAGGGGAGGCCATTCTAAATAACAGACATATTAAGATCCCTGGAGTTGTAAGTTCTGGCATATTAGATGTGACTTCATAACAAACATTTGTCTGCTAACAACTCCTGTGTGTGTGTGTGTGTGTGTGTGTGTTTACAGTTTTATAGATTAAAAAAAGTGTACCTTATAAAATATGAGAAGCAAGTCATCAAGCCGCCCATGCAGATCACCTGCACAGAAAGGAAAATTACAACAATGAAAAAAATTATGCCTTGTTTATTTAATCAATCCCTTTTTAAAAGAAGATGGTTAAAATTTCTTAATTAAAACAGGACTGTGAATGGCCGCACCCCATCCACCAAACAGTGTGTGTTATTTGTTTTGTCACAAGCATTATTGAGTTTAATGAGATGCGACTGCAGGAGGAGTCAGTCATGGAAGAGGAGTCAAGTGCCCTATGAGTGTGCAAACAAACAAAACCTTGTGCTGTCATTATGATACTGTCAACTGTATTTACGATGCATTTATCCAGTAAAAGGTCATAGTTCAGTGCCCAACTGTACTACGTGATGTGAAGGTACACATGCAGCAGCGGCAAATTCTGAAATCGTTTATGCTCTTCTGCATGTATACTGAGAAAATTATAAACAATTTTATACCTTGAATTAACAAGTGAAACAGAGAGGCCATGGTCACCCACCACATATAGTGATCTCTTTGGTGTAAGATGTTGACAAGTGGATGATGTTTGGCATCTGTTTGAGGAGTTTTTTGGTCTCGTACAGTAGCTGCAGAACATATCTGGCATGTAGAGTCTGGGTGGGGAAAGAAAAGTGAATCCACATCAAATCAACTCCAGAAAATCATAAGTGAGCATGGGAAGGAACAAAACACCATAGTTAGTACCTGCTCTTCTTTAAATGCACTGAGTAGAGCGTTTGTATCAGAAACGGAGAGAGGAAACGATAGTCGAGGCCCGTTGTAGGTCTCTGGAACAGCGATCAAGTTGTAGAAGGTCTCCCTGTCTAACCAGGGGTCAACCACCGGGTCTAGCAGCTGGGAAATCAAGTCTAGAGGACATGTTATGTGAAGCAGGGAACATACAAAGCTCGAACCTCATTCTCTTCTCCTGAGTTTGATTGAAATTAAAGCTAGAGGTCCACAAACATACAGTCTTATTTTTATTCAACGTCTTATTTTTTAAGCACAATGAGAATAAAAAAAGCTTTAGAGCATTCTTTCTGCTTGGTAGAATCCACAACTAAAACACTAAAAGTAGATGGCATAAATGAAGTCTTCCACCACACTAATAAAGTATTGTTTCACAATAAACATACAATGTGTGAATGTTATGCTGTGATACATTACGACCATCTGTACAATTTATTACGATTCATTTCAGTGGCTCTGCCATGAATTCCACTTTTACAAGGTTCAAATTTCTCAGATTTTAGGTTGAAACTGTCAGAAAGGTGATAATAATGCATGCAACAGAAAATACAATTGAGGTCAAATTAGTGGAGTCGTATCGGAGTGCATTAGAAGAGAAAGTGGCTCTAGTTGTAGTTGTAATACACAGCCTGACACACCACCTCAAGCTCTGTATGACCTCAATGGGTTATATTAAAGAACCACTCCAATATGTTAATGAAAACTGATTGCTTCTTATTTATGTACAAACAAAAAGACATGAGCACACATGAGCCTTGTTTCTAATTTTCTATAAATCTGTTGGCCTCTTTGCATCATAATGTTAACTGTAGAAGCCAGGAAGAAGATGTGCTGTCAACGTTAAGCATCAAAGGTTAACCTAATGACTAGCTCATCACTGGAGCTTTGTGCTTTATAACTGAGTGGGTCAGTACACACTTCAGCCACAGCTGTGTAGATGCAATACACCAACACTGTGGGCTCCGCATTCACAGTAGTTGCTAAGCAACAGGGTCCAATGCAACGGTTTTTCCAATCTAGACCAAAATACAGTGGCCAATGAAAACTGTGTTAATTTGAAGTAAAATATTTATCTACAAATAATCTTAATGTGGTAGAACATATTCAAAAACAGTATCTATGAATACTAAAACTACTGTGTAAATATTTGGATTATTAAAATGTTCTCACAAAATTAATATACATCCACTAACATAGGTAGAACTTGTACTAAATTATATAAAAAAATGCACCACAGTAAAAAGTAGCTATTTAAAATGTAGTTTGAGTAAATGTAGTTTGAGGACCTTATACCCTGGGAATACAGGCAGTGCAGAAGCCTTTAAGTTCCATGTTAAGCTTTATTCTATATCACAAATTAAAACATGAACATGGATTTTAACTTGAAAAAACAAAAACAAAAACATAATTCCACCTCAGCAGAAAGACTTCTGTATATTCAAAGTACAAACAGGAGGATGCACTGAGTTCTGAGACTTCTGTTCCTTTAAGTTAACTTAGCCATTAATGTTGTAACAAGGTAACAGTATAACATGAAAGATCAGTTTGGATTAAAATAATAACTGCCATCATTTATAGTCCTACAAAGCAGCATATATCTTCAAATCAAATAAATGCAGCATTAGGGAGTCAGACTGCCCATGTCTCTGAATAAAGCTGAAGCTTATAAAACTAGTGAGCTAGCATTTGTCAACCCCAATAAAAAATTTGGCCGCCCAACACCCTGCAAATCAATATCAGCAAAGCTACTGACTATTACCCCAGAGAAATATGAAAGTTGAAAGCACAAGTTACCTGACACCCAAATGGCAACACTGATAGAGTGAAATAATATTTTCCACCATAAAAATGACATAATTTATACCATTTTACATTTTGTGTAGTATATTTTGCCTCCTTACCAGGTCCATTTCCATTCAGCTGAGTGAAGTTGTCAAGCATGAAACTGAAGAAACTGGAGAGCTGAAGAAAAATTATTAATATCAATGATGCTTCTTCAATTTAGCAAACATGTACATTTAAGCAGGAGGAAACAAGGGCCTGTGCCAAGAGTTACCTGTAACTGGTCCTGTTCCCCGGCGTACTCAATGGACTGAAAGATGTTCCAGGTGTATCTCCGTCTCATCTCAAGACGGGCCATGTAGCGCCGGTACCATCGCTGGATCAACACAGCTGCCTTCATAGCTACAACAAAACAGATGATGTCATGTTTCATCAGATGAGGAACATATTTAGACGTCTGGAGTCACAAATACATATGTGAAGAGGATATGAGTCTCTTCCGCTGCTGTTCAGTATACTAGCACTTTGTGGCTCTTTTCATTTGTATTATAAAGTGATTGGAACATTTATGTCAGCTATGATTCAAGAACTGATCCTACAGCTTAAGTTACTGCTTTCGTGAAATATCACTGAATATTACAAACTGATCTTTAAAAACTATCAGGTTCTTACTCAGAGCCGGGTTGTGAGTCTTAACCGGTTCATCTGCAATAAAAAAGAAAAACAATTCAACAAAATTAACTGGTGATTGAATTAAGACACATGCAAGGTAACAGACAAACACACATACACAGCAAGAAACCTAATCTAACTAGAGCCAGGTGAAGCCTCAGTAGCCTGCAAAGAAACATTTGTCTGTCTGAGATGTGTGTTTGCAAAACATCTGGAGAAAATGTAATTTATAAAATAAGTTTCAGATTCATAGTACTCAGTGTGATAGATTTGTTTAAAGCACTAACAGTAATATAACTACTAATAACACATGAATACAAACACATTGTAAATAATTATTTTACAATCTAAAGCATAAGTGTTAGTTAAACAGTACGTCAGTCACTATGGATTTTAAGAACAAGCATGTCAAAGTCTTAAAATGAAAGCAAAATAAAATGAAGTTACTGTGTTGCCTTAATTAGGTTTAAGTAAAACTTTCTATTAATAATGAAATGATCTGCACTTATTAAGCACTTTTCTATGTTATTTGAACCCACAGTGCTTTACATGGATTTTCACTCACACATCCACAGTCATTGCCCTGCTCAAGGAAACTTTGGCATGTGAAAGAAAAAGGAATAAACGAACAACCCTGGGATTGGTGGACAATGACTCTGCCTTCTAAGTCACAGTGGCCCATATGTGCTGAGCATGTCCTCCCACAGTCCGGGTACAGCTTAAATGTGATGCTGCTGAGTGTGTTTTCACACCTTTCCTCACGGGCAACAGGTCCAAACCTTCCAGCTGACAGCGCTCTGTGGTTTACCGGCCATAATAACAGCTCCTGCACCTGTAATTGTGTGCTATCCAGTGTAAACAGCATCTTTACCTGATTCCATTGCTTTTCCTTGTGTTTCCGTGGCGACTGAGGTCCCGCATCCCATGATGATCTACAGAGAGAGCTCAGGGTGACACAAGTCGTCTTTTCCCAGCCTGGTGACAGTGAATCACATCTGGCGGCATGTGACCACGGACCCGAGGACTAAAATGAGGATCTCTGTAAATGCAGTTCCTCAGTCCCGTTTTCCCTTAACCACGCGTCGGGCCGCTCTACGGATCAAACAACAGTTCACAATATTTATAACCAAACTTAAATATGGATACTTGGTAACGGATCATTTCTAATAAAAAAATGGTTGTCGAAATGTACGTGAGAGATCAATTCACAAACTGTACTTCAGTTACGATAAACAGCCATAGGAAAATTGGGGTTAAACGACTACACACGTCATCAACAGCCTCGTCTGAGGGAACAGACATGTACCCAGCAAATCAAACTTAAAAAAGAATGCTGCTCATTGCGTGTGACTTTCACTCATCACCTCCAAACAAGGCTGTGTCCGCGCTGCAGGTGAAATTAGCGTTTTTGATGGTTCCTACCTGAAGCCGCCCAATCCGGAAATCACGAAAGGAACACCGTCCATGTGATACGGGTAAAAAAAAAAAAAAAAAAAAAAAGTCCAAGACTCCGCTCTGTGTTGTCAGAAGACTCGAGCAAACCATATGCAGCGGTGAAATGTCTGCATCAAGGCTGCTGCAGGAGCAGAGCTTTAGAAAACAGGCGTCGTCAGGTGGATTTAAAGCATCACTGTGAGTGGCGCCGCTGTTCCACCTTCTCAGCAGCGCCCCATGAAACAGAAATACCTCTGCAACACTGACTCGCTGGTGCCAGTTTAGCCATTAACAGTGGATTGACTCCAACTTCAGGCCCGTACAGTTCTGTTTTCTTATCCAAATTATTTTCCTCTGGTGTGTTGACAGTTTAGTAGCTGCTAAAGTCAACATAGCCTGTGAGTGAGCAGACTTTAAACACCATTATTTCAACTGAGGTGGTTTAAATCGACGTCTGAAGTGTGATTATTGCTGTGTATTCTCTGCTCATGCAGTTGTACGTTTTGAATGCAACTTTGAATGCAGTTTGTCTAGTAGTGACCACACTTTCTGCCTGGGTTTTAAACATTTAATCAAAATTGGGAGTGCTTAAATATGAGAACTGTAACTAAGAAAAATAAACCATGCACCATATCAGGGATTAGCATCCAACACCCCAAGTTAACTTCAATTTGTGTTCACTCACCTTTAATTACTTGCAACTTATTGCTAGGGGTGACTGAAGTTGCTTTGCTAGTTTTGAGTCACTAGAAAACTTGCATAAGAGAAAAACTAGGAGAAAGTTTTTATAAAAATCAACTCTTTAATAATCATTGAAAATAAAATTGGTTCAGCTGTTCATGCAGCAGCTCCACTATTGATCTTCTGTTGTAGCAGTGTGACAGCAGCCCTGATCTCCTTTAGCGTAATTACTTTTAATCTGTTGTTCCGTGAAAGCCGAGACGCCTCTGAGCTCACCAGTCTGAGCAGGACTGGTCTGGGAAAACTCAACCGGCTGGCCAGGAGGTTTGAACTACTCATCCTCACTGGACTGACCTGCATAGGAGGTGAAAATTTATAGGAGAAAAAGTTTTTGAACTACTGTTACTTTAAGTCACTCTTAAATTTGTTCATGTTTCAAGCACAAGACCACACAAGTGACTGCTTTTGCTGTTCTCACCTCTTTATGAGTTTTGTAGATGAGAGTGGCGTAAGCCCGAACCTTCTTCTTTGTTTGTGGAGGAACCCTGTGTGCTGCTCTGGCAGGAGCCTTCATCTTGCTGCTTCAGACAAGAAATCTCACAGAAAGGAGTCAGCCGCTGTTTTATATGGCCACTGGTAACGCTTGCAGGGAGTGAGGAGGATGTTTAATGGACACAAATTGAAAACAGCTTTGTGTAATTAGGCTTAATTACTTTCACCCACCTGGCTTTAAACCTTCAGTGTGAGTTCAGACATCTTTAGCCTGAGTGAAGAGGTCATGATCAAATAAAAACAGGAACAAAATTGTTCATTATTCTGTTTTCATCACTGCAGGCAATGAAGCACCATTTCCATGGCCTGCAATGCTTCAAAACTAATTAGTTTATCACACTAAAACACAGTGTCTGCTTTATAAATCCTCTTTATTCCTCTATCAGATAATTTTAGCAGAATAAACACATCAGCTTGTTTAAATAGTAACTTCACTGCTTAAATGCCCAGAGATCTGCCGAGAGACACAATTCAAAATCTAAAACTCTCATAGTTAATTCAATAATTGTATTATCAGTTTTTTATATTATCAGTAAGGATATATATAACTTGTTCCCTCATCATTAAGATCTTTGAACGGCTTTTCTTTCATTTTAGAAACATTCAGTTGTGAGAATTATTAGATTTTATTCTATAGTACACTTTTTATTTAGTTTTATTTCAATCCAGTGACAGTTTGGCATATTTACAATGCTGGATCACCAATTCTGATAGTGATAAAAATATTAATATTAAGACTTTAAAATGTAATAATGACAAATTGGCCGATGCACTTGCTATTGGCGTCATCAGCCTGTGACCTCTCTTCTCCCTCACGCTCTCGGTGGGACACACACACGCAGAATCTGTCAGATAACTGACCGGTGACAACAGTGACCTCATGGTTTAAATATTTTGGCTTTAGATTTTTTTTTTTACTTGACCCCTGTGACTACGCAGTGATTTTCAGAATACATGGTGGTGTTGATGATGACGGGCGAACAGCTGGAGGAGGGGCTTTGTCAGATAAGGATGGCATTAGGTAAGGCCATTAGTGTCCTGTGGATTATTGTAATCCAGTCTTTCTATCACTCCTGGCTTGGCTGCTCAGTCCACTGTTGATCCTGTCTAGTTCGGAGCAGGTTGGAATATGGCTCTCAATGTGAAGCGTTTCCTGCTGGCCCTGCTTCTTGTAGGAGTGAACGGTAGGATATCAATAGTTGAAATCTAGTCCTCGTACTGTTGTTTGTTTGTCTGTGTTTGTAGATATTCACCAAAATTTTATTCAGAATATTAAAGAAAGAAAACATTTAAAACTCTAATGTCTAATTTGTTTTGTTTTCAGTTATTTTTATTTTCATTTTGCCATTTTAAAAAAATATGGCTACACTCACAGATTGATTTCACAGACAACTAACAAAGTATGTTCTCTTCTTCTGTGCTTAATGGACTGCCTGCACCTTTTTTTTAAAATTCATCTGCTTGGACAGTGTGCATCAGCATTCATGCTCAAGAGGTAAGAAGCCCCCTCTGCAAAACAGTGACATATCAGACAAGAACTTAACTTATCTGTTAGATCAGCCACACAAGAAACAACTGAGGTTTGAGTTTATCAATCTTTGTCTAGCTGGCATTGGTCAATGTGAAATGATTTTTTATTAAAAATACAGGATATCTGGACTGATCAGATAGTATAAGGTTCACTTTCTTCTCAAACATGCATTAATTAATTGTTTTGCAAACCATCTATATTTAAATAGACCTCTTTTTATTTTTGGTACAGTTTTAAATAGCGTAAATTTAATACTGTTTGCATTTGTCTATACTAGATGGGTGTGTCTGAGACATGGACTAAGGCTTGCAAATGTGATTGTGAAGGAATTGAATCCCCAACTAGAGAACCAGACTTCCTCAGGTCTGGATCCTCCATGGTGCGAGGAATAGACTGCATGCCAGGTAAGAAATGCAGCGCTCAATTTATTTTCTTAAAATCTGCCAGCTGAATGGTTTTCATTTAGTGAACATACTATAAATATCTAGTTGATGTTTTGTTCAAACATAACAGATTTTTGGCTTCCTTGTGTAACAAATGACAACAACAATTTGCCATGATATTCACTTCACTAAAAAAATTTCTAATGAGGACATTTTTGTTAAATAACCTTTGGTAATTTATTTTTAATTCTTTTGCGATTAAGCAAATGTTATCAAAAATAATACACAAGGAGGGGTTCATTCTGATGGGAGAGTTTTCAATAATGAAATCACAAAGCAGTGATCTGACATAGAGAGGACAACATCAAAAACTCTATGCTGTGTGCCCAACAGCCTGAAAACAGCAGTATTTTATTTACTATCACAAACAATCTTTATAATTATTGATTCATTATGGAATCCAGACAAAGTCAGTTTACTAGATAGCTTTGATATGTGTATGTGATGGCAACTGAGACAGAAAGAAGGCATATCTCTATCTGCACATGCATGAGTGCCTAACACACCAGATTTGACACCACAGGGTGCACATGCTCCTGTGGACATCCTCAGAGCCATGAAAAGAAACAGAAATACCTCTGCCAAGGCTGCACAATCCTCTAAATGTGCTAATTTTCAACAATAGAAAGTGTCATCTGCATCATTTTGCTCATCCCCTTTTACCATGTCCCTGTAACAAGCAAGGAGTCAAACACACAAAGCCTCACTTGGCCCCAGATGTAAAGATCAGACTTGAATAATGTCAGTCTACAAGAAGAGAAGAATGGATATACAGTGAAAGGATTTCCCTTACTGAATCAGTGTGTGTCAACTGAGCCACAAATCACATGGCAACCGGTGACGGAGAAGAGAAAGAAGTACAGCAGATGATCATTATCTCAGAACATGATGCTCAGATTACTGGGCTCATAATAGACTGTGCCAGTTGCACAATCACAGAAACCAGTAATTATCACGACATGGACCTGGTGATGAGAAGTGATAAGTGAGAAGGAGTTTCCTGTGCTGCATCAGACTTTCTATCTCCTATTTTAATCGTGTGTCCCTCTTCTTGGTTTTCACATTTATGCAATCTTCTGAATATTAGCCCGAGAATACACTAAGGAGGACTACAGAGTCTCTCACATTACTCTTATATAAACACTTACCTCTTCACCGACACTAACACAGACACTGCTGCTCTATGCGTTGTAATACTGGGATTAGACAGGATTTGACCCCTTTGCCAAATAGGCTTAAGTCAGTAGTAAACAAAAGCACAGCAGGCTACTTCTACTACAGTTCTGCTCCATGCATCCATTTCTTTCTGTGAAATTAGGGGGGAAATAACGTAATTTCCTCAATTGTGGTAAAATAATAAATGATTTAGGACATCAACAAATTGCTTGATCTCATGTGTTTTTTAATGAGTGGGAGAGGGAAGATTAAAGGATCAAAACATGAGAGCAATGCAGAGCTAAAGCTGTGGAGAGGGGAACATGGCCATCTGTCTGCCTGCCGCCCTAATGGACATCACTGATCTCTCACTGTGGAGAATTAAACTGCAGGCTTTTAAAATGGGTTATGAGTCACACTGGGGCTGTAATGTCAGGGGCTTTTGGGTGCAGGAGAGTGTGAGGAATGGAGTCAGCAGGGGTGGGAATAGAGCATGAGGAAAGGATAGAGAGATGGAGAATTAGGACCCCACAGAGGCTTAGTGATGATCATTTGCTGGTCACATTTCAGTGCTTTTTTAAGCCTATCTGCACACAAGCATGTTTGTGTTCTCCTCCGTGGAGGTGGTGGCTTCGAATACACAAAAGAGATTTAAATTAAAACCTCTCTGACAACTGTGTCTTATCTGCTGCAGAGTGCCCATACCACAAACCTCTGGGCTTTGAAGCCGGATCTGTGAATCCAGACCAGATCACCTGCTCCAACCAGGACCAGTACACTGGCTGGTTCTCCTCATGGCTCCCGAACAAGGCCCGGCTCAACAGTCAGGGCTTCGGGTAAGTCCTCACAAACTTTATCTATCTATCTATCTATCTATCTATCTATCTATCTATCTATCTATCTATCTATCTATCTATCTATCTATCTATCTATCTATCTATCTATCTATCTATCTATCTACAGTTTATGTAATATATACTGTAGTAGAATATGGTTATGCTGGTTCTCTGTGACACTGTCATTATTTACTGTGGCATTTGAACACAACAGAGACATTGTTAAGGTTGGTAGCATAAAAGCTGTGCTTTTCCTATTACGACAAGTTCAAATGTCTGTTGTAAAGAAAGGTCTGTACTCACCTTTCTCTAATTAGCTCTAATTTTCATATTCCTTCTAAGATAATGTCAGTAATTTAAAATGAACTACTACTGCCTTATAGCCAGTGCTTGTATTTATCTTCCAGATGTGCCTGGCTGTCTAAGTTTCAGGATAACACCCAGTGGCTGCAGATTGACCTAAGTGAGGTGATGGTGGTTTCAGGAATCCTCACCCAGGGCCGCTGTGATGCTGACGAGTGGGTTACAAAGTACAGCGTTCAATACCGCACAGATGAAAAACTTAATTGGATCTATTACAAAGACCAGACTGGAAACAACAGGGTCAGTTGAACTCAGAACTCACAGAATGCATATTGCAATTTGCAGACATAGTGAATATTACAGGCGCTAGAAATGTAGTATGTACTGTATGTATAGCATATATTTTTGTGCCAACCCAAACAACACTGTGGAACATACTATCACATGTCCTACTGTACCGAGCCTACTGACCAATGGATATGGTGCTGATATCAACAGATAATGGCCACTGAATACTGCAATAACACCTAGATATAGCTACTATTACACCCAGAGCTAAGTGCTCAGACTCCACTGGTTTCATTTTGATATGGATATTGATGAAGCGTTCTTCTGTTTAAATGTGTGCTATAAATGTGTGCTATATTTGATGTTTCAGTGTTTCATTGTGTTATCAAATCATACTTCTGAAATCATTTTCAAATCATTTAGTTGATCACCTTCTGATTCCAGCTTCTTAAAACTGATACTACTTTTCATTGTGAGTTGAATAAAAGTAAGCGATGTGACCTTTTGTAAAATAACGATGGATGTATTGTATTCTTTTTTCTCATAGTCAATATCTAAAGTAATTATTACAATATCATCATTATTTTTATTTAAACTGTAGTAGGAGTAAAAACAATAATAGGGTGGTTAGCACTGCCACACACAAGGTTGCAGGTTCGAAAAACTATTTTCAGTCAATGTTGAAATTTGCTTAAATGGAACTGCATACTGTATTTACATTGCTCTTCACTCTTCCTTCAGGTGTTTTATGGAAACTCTGACCGCTCCTCTTCAGTGCAGAACCTCTTGAGGCCGCCCATTGTGGCAAGATTCATCCGCATCCTCCCCCTTGGATGGCACACACGCATTGCTCTGCGCCTGGAGCTGCTGCTATGCATGAACAGATGCGTTTGAATTTGTGTTTCCATATTCCCCGAGGCCTTTTCTCCAAACACTTATCTTTACCCTAAAGCCCTCTCATCATCATTAAGTATGTGGTCAGCTATACAGAACTCACAGATTTGCCCCCCTCCTGTTATGAGACAAAATCTTCTTTTTAAAACCTTTATAAAAATACAAACAAAAACTTGATTTAATTGAAATATTTGTTTGATATGCTCAATGAGCTTTCATTCATTCTACTCTCCATTGTCTGTGTTAAACCAGCCTCACACAGGGGGCTTTTATTTTGAGTTCTCAATAGATCGTACCTTTTCCAACAAAATGGCATATATTCAAAGCAATAATTAGGCCTGGAGAGGCAGCACTGCTATGGAGGTTGTAGCCACTGGTTTGGAAGACAAGCTCTTCCGAAACACATTCTCTCGTTTTTACTTCCTTTAACATAGATGAGGCTGATGATATTCAACATTTTTCTTCCTGGTAACCGTGTGTATTGTTTGTGTTTCTGAAGCCTGACAGTTTGTTCCTTTATATTAATTATACTTTATTACTAACCAAATCTCATCAATTACCCACACTGCACTAACTAATTTAGCACTGTAACATGCATACTATACCATCCTGCTGCTCTAAGCATGTATATTACTCCACAGGTGAAAGCAGGCCAAAAAATGCTTTTATTTTCACCTGTTTGAGTGTTGTTTGCCTAAAACTTCCGTGGACAGGTGTTTTAGGAAAGTAGAAATATAAAACTATTACTGTAAATCTCACCTACCATTTTTTGTCTTCAATATAAATAAATGGTCTTGGTCACAGTGCCACAGCCATAAAGTTGTGACCAAAGATTTAAAAAATGGTTAATGATAGCAGACCTTTAAACAGACCCGTGCTTTCACTTCCAATTTGCTGTTTGCTTGTAAAGACTCTTATTACCTCAGGTAAAATCTCTGTTCAGGATTAGAAAATTCACTAAAGTTCAGATGTAATTTTCTTTTGTGGTTAAGTCCTGTTTGTTTTCTATAACAATTGAATTTCCCATGGTGCTTAGGGAACACATTTATTTTACTCTGAACATGTATTCTGTAGTGTATGTACTGTTCAACCACGATTACATTAAAACCTGTGTCACATATGTTCTTGTGTTGTGTCTCTGTGCTTACAGAAAAAACATATGAGGCATTTAAAAATGTACAGTTGGTTTTTATTATGAGACCCTACCATTTTTAAAGTAGAATGGTCAGTATAGATACACTCTATTATTTTTATTTACACCCTGTAAGAAGTGGGAAAGCTTGATGAAAACAAAAAATTATGTTTGAGGAACTCGTCTCAGTTCCCAGCGTACGCGACTTGCTGGGGGTTGAAGCCTCTATTTCCCTCTGAAGTGTGGAGCCAGTAAGCTAATGTAAGGCTTCAGGTCACTGGCAAGGCAAGTTTGTCATCACTCTGTTCCATTAATGATACAAACAAACCCACATCAGCAGTCATTTACAATCATTAACACACAACATGGGGCAGTTGAACCTGTCTTTTAGGACAAGTTCAAGGACAAATTGAAAATAAAAGAAAATATTTTAGAGTGATGTCTTTAGGAAACTTCTCATGTTAATCAGTCTCATGCTAAAAATTCTTCTCTATGCTGTATTTTGCTCCATTTTAACTAGTCACTGCAGAATCTGCATCAGTCTCTTTCTGAATGTTATTGCTTTCAACGAGCCATGTAATTAATTTGTTTACTGTTTTTTGTCAACTATTCAAAAAGGAACAAAATATGAAAAAGTCCATACCACAGTCTTGTGTTGTTGTTTTTCAATTTAGCACGAATACAACTATACTTCTTTCCTTTGTTTTCCCCTTCTTATTTTATGCTTTTTAATCACAAAGGAGAAAGAAGAGATGAAGGACAGAAATGAGACTGAAATTAAAACAGTGATGTGAACTTCGCCTAGGCCACAAATTGTATCTTGTTCTACAGAACTGAGTTATAAAAAATCATCCACAGGTCAGTAGACAACAAGTAAATGCTTACTGAATGACCAAGTCCAGTAAATCATCCCTGATCATGAGTATTGATGTAAAAAAAAAGAAAACAGAATTCTGATTTGCAAAAGACCTTTCCAAAAACTGTGATGACATGAGTTTTTTAAATACACAAAGAAAATGTAAAAAAAACTATTAAAGGATAAGCCTGGTGTTTTTCCATATCGTGTTGACCAAATCCAAGCCGTGGTGGAACTATATTCATAAGATAATACTTGTACACTTATTTGGCTACAGAAGTTACTGAAGTATTTTAGATTAAGACATACTACTGATGATTAAAGACTATTTGTATTAGCTGAATAGGCACTGGTATAATGTTAGACTTAGTGTTAGGTTTGCGTCCCCTTACACTAAAACTGCATATACTGTAGGGGAATCCAAACTTTACCCTAATACTTAACCTAATTAAAGGACTACTTCACCACTTCCACTTTGCCTTGTCTGTTTCTGGCTCCCTGCCTCAAGCCCATAGTCTGTTTTTACTAAACCAGTGCTGGCCAATGATTTTTAGCAAATGTTTAAATATCACATTTTAAATGAACTATTTCCAGCTGCAGATTATGTGCACTTTTGGCATAAGGAGTATATGAAAGTCACACATGTATTTTATTCATAATTGTAGAGTGTGACAAAGAGCAATAAACTACACCAGGCTGGCACCACAGACAGTAGAAGACTTATTCAGTGTTGATTTTAGATTCATTATGGAATTGATGAACATAACAAAACAAATATGGAATTTAACCAGATGTATCGTTTAAACATCTTAAAGGTTGGAGGTGAGGTATGCTTTTTTTTCAATAAAGAACTCTCCTACTATGTTCAAACACTTCTAATGTATCAGAGGCTAATTTTAAACAGGGCTATGTGGTGATTACTTGCGGTTAAGGCCGTCGACAAAACCAACATGGCAGCGTGGAGCTGGAAAGCTGTTTCACTGATAAAAGAGCTAAAAGGCTGGAAATGTGGCTTATTATAAAATGGTGATATTAAATGAACTGACAATTAATGCACGTAAAGCACAGAGCCTAACAGTCTCACTCTGGCTATTCTGCTACCAAACCCTTCTGACAAACAGCGCGACTTGTTACAAAACTTCAAAACTGATGTTGTGAGGGTTGATTGGATTTTCACTAGATGTAATGTGCGAGATTTTAACACTCTGGGCAACAAGTAGTCATCAGTATTTCTTTACATTTTGTAGAAACAAACAAAAAAAAAAGGAAAAAGTAACATGGTATAACATATCAAATTTAACAAAAGAGGACATTCACCATTATTAAATATTCCTTGTGACATATTGTATTATCAACACATAAATATCTATGCATTTCTTTGTGTCGAAACTAAAGCTCTTGCAATTACACATTTAATTCTATTTACCTTATAATATTCCCATAAAGCCTACATACTGTGTCATTTATAGCTTATATCCTTGAATTTAAAACAAATAAATATTTAATAAATAATGTTGATATAAATCTTTTTGAAGTTATTATCAAATATCAGAGCTTGAAAAACATTTTAGTTTATTGGCCACTGGCATGACAGCGGCTGTCTTGATGTGTTGCAGTAATGTCTTGTGAGCAGAAGATGGCAGCAAAGAGGCCACATAGGCAGTGTCTCCTTGACAGGAAATGTCAGCTTGTTATGATGTTCAAACCTTGTTAGGTAGAGAGAGAAGGTACACCTCAGACAGCACTGGCATTCTGACAGGGAGTGAGCCCTTTCCTGTCTTTAATTCCCTAAACACTGTTAGTGAGGTTTGACCTGTCATCATCTAGTTTTTGTAGATTTCAGAGACATGAGCATCAGCAGACAACGACACTTCTGAGTGAAGACTTGATCCAGTGAAACGGGATTTTATGTACCTTTACTACAGTACCATGATGTCTCCAGCTGGCAGATGCTTCCACGGTGGAGCCATATTGAAGGTGGTGTGGTTTGGATGGGTTTTAAAGCGCAGTTTCCTTCAGGTCATTGAGGTTTGGCATCCTGGTGCGGGAGGCTCGGGTAAACGTTGGTCCATTCTTCCCAGGTTTTATGCCCAGCTGTTCGGGGGTAAACTGAGCACCCTCCGCCCGTTGTAAAGCAGATACATGCCAGCTGGACTCGATCTGTCCGGGGATGGGATAGGTGACCTTGCGGCTCTTAGCCTGAGCAGAGCTGCTCACCCCGGTGTGCCCTCTGCTCTCGGTGTGCCCCCGACCATCAGAGTAGCCTACTTTGGAGGTGGGTTGCGGGGGATTGGGGAGGGGGGCTTGGAAGCGCAGGTCTGGAGGAGGAGCAGGAGGAGGTGGTACTTGATTTGAGGAGGAAGGGGAGAGGTGAAGGAGTCTGCGGAGTGACTTGAGCGGTTGGCTCTAGTGGGAGAAGAATGGATAATTTAAGCATAAAACTTCTTTTTTATCTTGCTGTCCACAAATCTCATGAAAAGACAAAATTCAACAGTGTGTTAGTCCATCTCTCTTCACTCTGCTGTTCCTTTCCTGTCTGTGTCAAGGATGTATTAACATTTTGGGCCCCTGTTGACCCTGACTCCGCACCTTAAATAATTAATTTAATTGATGATGGAGAGAAAACTAATCAACAATTTTGATATGTTTTTGTTTTCTATTTTGATATAATATAAGCAAATTGTGAAATTTGAACAAATTTTAAACCAAACACTAAATATGTCACTATCTTGAATTTATTTTAAACACTGAACAATCAACTGATTAATAGAGAAAATACCTGGCCAATGTGTTGATGATGAATCTAATTGTTGGTTTCAGTATTAGAAGTATTGTGCACCTATGATGAAATAACATTATACATCTACTGTTTTTTCTGTCTTAATTATTGTCCTTTGAAATTGTTGTTTTCCGAAACAGTAAATATGAGTTGAAACAATTATTACTGTTTTTATTGACTTTTTTCAATAAAAATCATAGCTTTCATGCTGCTTATAAATAGCATAAATTACATATATGTCATTAAAATATTAATTACTGATAATATGAGATATTTTTGGTAGAAAATTACATCCCAGAAAATGACCCTTCACCCACATACAAACTAAATTCTCCGGTTTGTAAATATGTACCTGAGAGTGGGAGTCTATTGGTTTGTCTGGTGGCCACTCATTCAATCTCTCTCTCTCCCTTCCTCTTTCCCTCTCTCTCTCCCTTTCTCTCTCTTGCTCTCTCTCCCGTTCTCTCTCTCTCTCTCTGTCTCGATCTCGGTCCCGGCTCTGTTCTCTCTCCCGGTCTCGGGAGCGCTCACGGTTTTTCCGACGGCTGCCGTAATGAGAGGACGACTTGGAGCTCCTCTGCAGGGACATGTGTTCTTGTCCATTACCAGGAACCTAACATTTCAGACACAAAACACAGGGATATTATTAGTTGTCCAAAACATTTACCTCAAGTCTCTCTCCAGTGAGACTATCACAGTTATCACACAACACATCTGACTCAAATCACATCTCAAATCCTGGTGAGGCTCCTCATGCACCACCCTGGCAGCACCAGACAAAACACTAACAGATGGAGATTAGTGATGACTTTATACAGATGTTCTGCATCTGAGGGTTGTGTTTATGCAAACAACAGTTTTCAATGCCATGTAATTTCTGATCTGTGGATTAACCATTAATTTAGTGATGATGTATTCAAAATGCTTGCTTTGTCTGATCAACTTTCTAAAAACAAAAAGATATTATATTTACACTGATTGAAGAGAAGAACAACTTGGCAGGTGGATTTTGTTATTTTTGAACACTGTGCTGAATTTGTTGATGACCCTCAAATTTTAAAATGAATTTTTATTTAGAAAGGATGAGTCTTAATTTGCAGTAGTGTCTGCCTCACAAACTGCACACACCGCAGCATAAAATCCATGTCTTAGAAGCAATGTTCAATGTGAAAAGACTGATTGACATACATTATTATAGCAAGACAAAATGGATGCACAAACACCATGCAGCAGACTCAAAAGATATTTGAAATCCTTTCATTTTGGAACATTTCTCAATCAGTCAATCGTCAGGTGTTTGAAAGGATTTCAAACTGTATCATTATGGTGCGTGCAGTGTAAGTTAACATGCAGCCAAAGTGTTGAGATTGGATTACTGGTGAGGCAGGGTAGGGCGCAGTAGGCTGGTGTTGTACCATAGGCGAGGCGACTACGGGTAGAACTTTGACAGCTGAGTTGTGCTTTAAGCTATTCTTAGAGCTAAAAAGGGGAAAAAGACTTTTCTTGATGCTGGGGTTCCTCCTGTCCTCCATGTCCGTCTGTGGAGCATAAGACGCACAGCCACAACTCTCAACACAAACCTCTGACATTAAACAAAAGAACTGCAGCACCTGATCCCTAATCATCTAAAAAAATATCACTTAACAGATACAAGAGAAGAACATCAATAATAGCAGAGGTACTTGTTTGCTTGTTTGTTTAGATGAACAGGATCATTTTGTTTTATTACAACTCTTTTTCATATATTTTGGCCATTATTCCTCTTTATTATAATAATCCAAACTAACGGACACAATTTCATCATTATGATGATGTCCAACGGGGTATTAATGATAGGTGGGGCAATCAAACAGCATATAAACACGTTAAAGCCTACTTTATAACCAATGGAAAAATTTTATGTGTGCTGAATGAAATTATGTGACGACTTAAATGAGCTTACTATTTGTGCCTTCTTCTTTTTCTTTTTAATGGCTCTGAAGAAGCCTTGTTTTTCCTTCTCTTTGGTGGGTTCTGGAGGATTCATGACCATTGCTTCTGCGGCAGTCCTACATAGTCAAAGCATATTCAAAGCAATGCGTATTGCAGAAACAAAGTGGCTAACAGTAAAAACTGTAGTGAAGTTTGTTGTTTAACAACTGAAAATGTGGACATGTCAGGTAAAGTCAGGCACACACAGTTTAACTTTGGTCCAATTGTTGCACTGCCTGAAGTGACAGTGACAATAACCATGCCATGCCAGTTCAAATAAAAGATAAAGTCTCACCAGTCAAATGCAGTCTGGCGTTTTGAGTGGTTGGCCATGGCAACAGGGTCTCCAGATACCACAGGTACAACCGGCCCTCGACCCTGCCCAACACCATCATGGAAAGAGGTTGGGTTATCTGGTCTGGGAGAAGGAACTGAAGGGAAACAAGGAGAGAAAATAACTAAAAGTCTAATGATCTTATAGGATTTGACTGTTTGCTGGTCTCTTCTCAGAATAAATTCACGTTTTTTTTGATGCACTCTCACTTTCAAAATCCATAATTTTTGCATTGTGTATTTAAACATAAGTCAAATATTTAAAGTCTTCTTATTTGTCTGTTATCTATACTATCTGTAGTCATGCTTGTCATTAAGTTCTTATAAACGTTGCAATGCTGTATGTGGTCCCACACTATACACAGTTTGTAGCAGTTTCTTACCTCGGTAGAAGCTGCCTACTCTCCGTGGCATGGACTCTGTGAAGATCATTCGGTTCTCCTTGGAGGTACCATCCTCGCCATGAGGGTCATGATACATACCGACCTAAGACACACACACGTGCACACACACATCATGCAGACACACAAATACACACATGGATAGAGGACCACACAACATTTATCAGTATCTTCATCTTTGTGACTGATGATCTCATTTAATCTCACTTCATCACTTATCATTAGCTGTCACATTCTTTAGTGGCTGACGTCACAAGACATTTGGGACAATCTTAGAGCTTTTCAGTGAGGTTACATTTATACCAGCGACAACGTGCACTGAAGCTGTTGACCTGAGCAGAAACAGAAAAAGCTATGGAAACCAGCGGTCAGAAGAGCTACTGTCTGTGTTCGGTGAACTGGTTGGAGGTAGGGAGGAGTCAGGGGGTCGGACCTCGTTTTTAGAGCGCTGTGTATGAAAAGCAGCAGGGTTGTCCCTCGTAGAGTCTTTGATGGAGGCACAAGGGTGGCTCATGTCTTTAGGGGACTGCTCACTCTGTTGAGAAGACGGACAGGTGCAGATCAAAGCAGACTGGAAAAGCAGCATGAAGCAGTGGCAAAGACAATGTGAGACAAAGACAGTCACTGCACACACGCATTACTCGGGAAAAACCCAAACTTGCACACACACACATTTTCAATGCATACAGAAAAGAAAAAAAATCCACCCATTAGCACTTTTGGTTACAGTTGGAAGATCTTTTTTTTTTAACTCTGTAGCTACGTTGGGTCCTAATGCACAATATGAACTACTCATACTATATGTATATATAGTATATATGTCTTAATGGTCTTTAAAGCCCTTTCTGGAATTCTACTGTATGGAATTCTTGGGAAATAAGAAAACACGTCACTAGATGATATAATGGATCCTTTTTAACATTCTTAATAATTTAGGGTGAATTTTTCCTTTAACTACCATCACAATCACAGGACTGTCTGCCACTAACCCTCGTCATGTCATCAGTGCAATCCTCTCTCGAAGAGCTCACTGAGTGTCCAGCGAGGGTGGTCCGGTGCTGCAGCTGGGGGGAGAGGAGCTGCAAGCTACTGGCTCGTGTTGGTATCGTCTGCCCTGGAGGAGGCAAGCCTGCCATCCCCCCCTCAACCCCATGTGGTCGATGGCGCTCCCTCCTCACGTACATAGAGTGGCGTTGTGGCCGTTGCTGAGATGAGAAGGGGGAGGTATAGCCCAGTCCGTAATGATAAGACTCATGTGGGGAAGGCAGAGTGTGAGTGGACGGCATCCCTGCTTCTCCAGGGTCTAAGAGCTCTGGAGCTGTGACATTCTCTGGGAACAAGAGGAGAGATTAATTAACCAATGGCAGTAATCAACCAAACATGTGTATAGATGATTATTGCCACCCAAGTTTGTTCATCATCTGTCACCAAATTTACTGTACTACTAATACAAGCTGATGGTATATTGGGACTTTCTGTGTTCACGTCACCATTTGAGAAATCAATAAGCACAGTTGATATCTACATCCAAACAACTAGGGACCTTCACTAAAATTCTTGTATTGATTTTATTTATGAAAGAAATGTTGAGTTGGATCACGAGATAGATGATACTTTATATTGATTCTTTTTCATGTTGTTCCTTTGTTATAATGATGACAGATTTCATGACCATTTAAGAGATCTAGAGGCTCTAAAACCTAGTATGCAATTACAGTGTTTTTGTGTTTGTTTCTTTGTTTGTTTTAAGTGTAATTTGTGTTGTAATTTTTTTGTATTTCTCATTTTGTTTGGTGAGGGTGTTTCAAGATTGTAGATTAAATTTAAACACTGGTTAACTGGATGATTTTACCTGGGACTAAAGATTTATGTCTGGATTTGTGTCTGGATGAGGAGTCTAATGTGCTGCTCTCCATGCGGACATTGCCGCTGCTACGAGAGGCGGGGCTGTGCCCGGATCGATCACTGTGTCGAGTAGAAGGACTGCCAGGTGGCCCCGGAGGACCTAAAGGGGTGTTGAGGTCTAAACAGCTTGCAGGGAAGAAGCGGGTAGCGGGTCCCACCCCTGCTGTTGTGTTGGAGTTTGGGTCTTCTGGGTGGAGTCGAGTATCGCTGAGGTTTCCCACAGATTTGGCATCACTCAGCGCACTGTGGCTTTTTGACAGGCTGAGATAAGAAGCTGAACTCTTAGAAGAGGAGGACATGGACCCATGGGCAGAATCGGCCATACTGTGGGCATGTCGGCTGTGTTGTTTCTCCGCTCCAGACTGCAACGTGTTGGTCTTACTTTCCAGGAAGGTGTGGCGGCTGGCCTGCTGCTGCTGTTGCTGCTGCTGCTGCTGCTGCTGCTGCTGCTGCTGCTGCTGCTGCTGCTGATGCTGCTGCTGCTGCTGCTGCTGAGAGCGAGAAGAGCTGGATTTGCTGTGGCCATATTTGACCCCATGTCCCTGGTCTAAAAGCTTTGGGGAGGGTCCCAAGCTAAAATCAAACTCTGTCTTTCCTTTGGGCTCTTTTGGACTGAGGAGGTGTGGCAGGTTGTTGTTAACCAGGTCTTTGCTGGATGAAGCAGAACGATTAAGGGTCTGGGACATGTACTGTCCCTTGGGGTGGAGCGTAGGACTTAAACTAGATGGGGCCGGTTTGTTGCCATTGAGGAAACTCTCATTGCCAAGATGATGGAGGTCCCCGTGACGAGGGAGGCTGGAACACTCTTTGGTGTTAGAGCGACGGCTCGAGCTCTTAGTGTGACTCCTGGAGGAACAGGTTACATTAGGATATTAGGCTAACAAATGTTCACACAATGTCTCAAAGAAATTTCCTCCCTTAAATTGGAATAAATCTTTGGATTGGACATTTTCTCTTGCTTGTGTCATGCTTGTGTCAAGGAGCAACAATTGCAGCTTTTGTAGTAAATTGCACACATACTGGCTTACAACATACAACTTTAAGAACATGGTTGAAAGAGGTCAGGATGGGTACTCTATCAATCTGTGGCTACTCAGCCCCATACATGTGACCTAAAAATGTAGGACAAATAAAATTTTGCACAACAACAGAAGGGTGCAGAAAATATAAGCGCAATTGTTTAAGTACATCATTTCAAAATGTCCATGTTTCAGATTTAAGCTTTGACAGAAAGTAAATATGAAGGAATATAATCTTACCTTGTAGGCACTGTGTTCTCTCCGTGATGGTGTGTTTTTCTCTTGGAGGAGCGGGGAGGGTTGGGGGATGCAGGAGGAGGCCTGTCTCTCTCTGCCTGCCTCAGAGGCTGGAAGGCTGGATGGTTCAGACTCTGCTCTGTCAGAAAACGCTCAGTAGGGTTTAGCAGCAACAGGTTCTAATGAGAAAATACACGCCCACAAAGGGAATATATTAGTGACTTGTTTGGCAGATTTATCTTCATGTATAAACACAGAGAAGTTGCTTTAGAAGTGAATAATGCTGCAATTTGTGCTCCTTAATATACACGTGGTAAAACACACTGTCAGGTGGATACTGTTTCCTTTGATTAGCTTTAAAATGTACAATTGGCTGAGTTCATCTTTGGAAAATTGAAATAATGGAACATACTATGTCACAAATAGGCACATATTTGTGTGAATGGAGGTCCCACTGTTGAAACTTCATGTCGGTGCAAAACCGCAATAAAAAATCCAACCAAGTCTCTGCAGACCTCCACCACAAATATTCAGTGAAGTCAGGGCAAGGGTGAACACTAAGTCCACAGTTGCCAAAATAAGTCTCAGAGTTTCCTAACTGCTGGAAGGGTCACCACCTCAGTAGCACTCCTTGAATCAGTTTTATGGTACCTAGTGGCAAGATGGAAGCCAGTTTAAGGATAAGTTATATAACAACACACTTGAAGTTTGCCAAAGGGCATTTAAAAGGCTCTGAGAGCATGAAGAAAAAAGATTCTTTGGTCTGATGAGAAACTTTTAACTCTTTGGGCAAATCTCCAAGCACCATGTCTCGCAAACACCAGGCATTACTCATCACCTGGCTCGTGCCAACACTATGGGGGAGCTTCTCAGCAGCAGGGACAGGGAGAGTGGTCAGATTGAAGGAAGTGCAGAAAACTTGCATGTGACTGCCTTTAAACTGAGCATGGGGCAATGGTTATAGGGATAATGACCCAAAGCTAGTGGCTTCAGGACAAGTCTCTGACTGTCCTTGTGTGAACTAGTTGAATCCCAGACTTAGCCCTAGAGAACATCTGTGACAGTTCACAGTCACTTCCCATTCCATTTTTGAGCTGTAATAAATTTGCAAAAGATTCTTAAGACGTCGTTTCCTGTTGACATTAGGGGTTATTGTATGTACACTGATGAAGGGGTGAAAATCATTTTGGTACTGCATGACGCTAATGTATTTTAGAAATGTTAAAGGATAACAATGAAAAGATGAACATAAGTTAGACTTTTTAATTACCTTTATAAGATCCAACATCAAACCAGTCAAAATGCCTTGATACCTTCTCTCCAAAGTCTGAGGATGAGTAACAGTGGGAAACTGAGGGAGACATGCATGCACACACACACACACACACACACACACACACACACGTGCACACACACACATGCGCAGGATTAAATATGTATCCAAAGTGAACTTTTTTGTGCATTAAAATTTACTATTAGAATTTCCCACATCCAGAAAATGTTCCTGGCAGCAAAAAGTAGGTCCTCTGTTCAAATCACACAGAAATCTATCACTGGGTTACATTAAACAAACTGCCTAACAACAATCACACACAAAGCCTCGTTTAGCCTTCTGGGACATTTTCTCTTGCTGCTAAACTGAACACCAACCACCTATCTCATGAGTCATAGCAATCCACTCAGTCATGGTGCTGGGAACGCTGCCACGAGAAAGAGAGTGAGAGAGAAAAAGAGAGAGGGAGACAGAGCTATAGCGAGACGGAAAGGAGGTAAAAACAGAGAAGAGGAGGATGTGAAAGAAGAGGAAGGAGAGAAAAGAAACACAAGCAAATGTGGAGAGGAAAAAAAGACAAATATTTCCTACCCTGATTCCATGGAATCGAGGGTTGTTGTAGAAGAGTTTCATCTGTTCTGAAGGGAGTGGACCCAAAACCTTCTGAATGGTGAAGAGCTGAAGATAAAATTAGTGTAATAGTGTGAGAGGAAACTTAACTGTTCATATATATATATATATATATATATATGAACAGTTAAGTTTCCTATATATATATATATATATATATATAAAATGGGCTTAAAAAATTGTAAGCGTCAAAGTTTATTCTTAACCTTGGAAAAAAGATTTAACAAAACAAAGCCAAGAATAAAGCCACTGAATTAAGTGACTCTGTCTGCTAACAAAGATCATGTCATAAGATATATTCCTTCCTGAGAAACATGTATTTCCTTCACTTCAGGAGACACTAATGTGGTTTCTAGTTTTACTTCCGCTTTTGTTTTTTTTATTTTGACGGCACTTTCGTCTCATTCCTTCCCAATATCCGTTGCTCCCACCTGTGGTGTCCCATCTCTACTGATGCAGCCTGTCTCGCTGTTACAATTGTTTCATTGTCTGTCCACATTAGTTTTCTCTCCAGCAATTCGGATATCGTGTTTTGACCTGATCTTGTATAGTGAACCTGCCTCACAGCCTCTGCCCCTCCTCAAATTGACTTCACTGGTAGCGGACCTGTACTCAACTAATTGGACCCTTACTCTGTGCTCTCTGGCTGATTGGACTTTGCTTTGCATAGGATTTGTGAGTACTAGGGAATCGGTGCATGTGAGACTGTCACACTGAGAATCTCTGATGGCTTCCTCTTCTCCTGCTCTTACCATAACTTTGGCCCAGTCACACGGACATGCCGCACCCCCACTAGCAGACCTCTCATCTCTACGCCAGCTTGCATCACCTCCCCAGTAAGCTCCATTTTTCTCTCTGTACACACTATTGAATATTATTAGATCTGAAATCTATAAAGACTCATAGTGGGCCAAGGCTGGTGGTGAAACAAAAAACCTGCACTGAACTATTTATACATAATTTGCATATTCTGTATATTACTATTTATACTATCTTTTTTTTGATGAACACCTTTTTTATTTTACTTTTTCGACAGACACGGCCCTTCCTATGATGTATACTGATTAACTCTTGTGGTTTGGGGCTGTAAATAAACAAATTTCACTAAAATTGGTCTGGCTACTAAATTGCGGGGGTGGGGTGGGGTGGGGATGAACAGATCACCACTGCAAGAACCCATCAATTGCTTTTATCTAATCTAAAGAATCAGAGTGTGAATGACCGGAACATCTTTCTTTTTCATGCGTTAATTCCAATAAACTGAGTTTGGCATCACAATGACTCACAAATCCCTTTAAATATTAATTAGAAAATACTATATCAAGCCAAAACAGGTTACTTAGACATAGAGGAATCAACCCATTTATTAGGTTTGAACAACTGTTAAGATGTTACATGTGAGATTGAAAAAATGTATTATAACCTAATAAGACTTAATACCTGAAGTTCTGGATAGAGAGTGGTGGAGTAGAGAATGAGAGATCTGGGTGGAGTAGAGTGGACTGGTTTTGAGTCTCTAGCACTAGTTTGAGAGAATGATTGCATACTGTAGCTTTAAACTGTGAAATGTGCTGTTAAATGAGCTACTTTTATTGATCAGTACTTGGGATGGACCAACCTGATCAATCTCACTTTCCCCAGGAAACAAGGGCTGTCCATCACTTAGCTCCCCAAGGATACATCCCACTGACCACATGTCCACTGCCTTTCCATATGGAGCCCTGAGGTGGAAAGAAGGGGGTGAAGACCAAATTTTAAATTATTTACCTAATTCAACCCTGCATTAGTTTATATTACATAAAAACATTATTACATTATAATAAAGGGACAAAATACAACCATAATCACTCCATTATCTATACTGCTTATCCTGTTAAGGAATAAATAAAAAGTTCCTAGCCAAATCCCTGACACTGACAAACAGATGATAATGGTCAAAGTTCCTGAAGCGAAGCTATAAATTGCCCAGAGAACCAGTGACTGTTGTTTTAGCAAATTTTTCAAGTGGTTCCAAGTATTAGGAGCCACATATGCAAAAGCTCTTTTACCAATCTCAATTCAAACCATTGGTATTTATGTGAAGAGTGTCAACAAGCACATGATGACCCTGTTAATTATATGGTTGGCGTGATAATAGTGACAATGAAAACGAGAAAAAAGATGATGGGGTGAAAATTAATCCACCAAATGAAGGTATTTATGCTGATGATGGGACTACTGGTGGTAGTGGCACAGTAAAATAAAGTAAGACCAAGAATACTGTTTTTTCGTATGGAGATGCTCCTGAAGAAGGTGGTCATTTCTAAAGGGAATGGAGCTGAGGAGTCTGGTGAGAAATGGTGAGAGATCTGGCAGCAGGGAAGCAGAAGAGCGGTGGTGTTGGAGGGAGAGAGTATTTGAGTGGGTGGCATTCAAACGCTGTCTCAATAAATGTTCCAGGGCATTTGCTAAATCAGGCTACAGCAGCGAGGCTAGATGACGTTCAGCTGTCTCTAAGCTCGATTGGACATTCAATGCAGCAAAAGCATCAAAAACAACACCAGGAACAAGAACAACTGTGAACAACAGAAACTTAATCTGGAGATAAGGTTTTTGGTGTTTTTCTGTAGCAGGTGACTCATCAATTCTTTTTGGGGAAAAGAGTAACACCTTTTTCTTAAAGGTCTAAATTAAACAAAGAAGATGAAACAGATTAACACATAAATTGCACAAAATAATTTTTAAGCGTTCAATTGAATGGTGGGCTACACCGTGGACAGGTCACTAGTCTATATCAGCGCTGAGACAGACAGACAGACAACTATGCAGACTAAAATCATTAACCTAACATGTGTGTCCTTGGACTGTGAGAGGAAATACAGTTTTGATGACAGAAACTGAAGAGAAACATTGTTTACATTTGGTTCTGTTAAAAGACACTAGAAAACAAAGATATACATACAGTGTCAATATAAAGTAGATATGCCTCATACTTTAAAATGTTTGTCCCTTGACTTAAATCAAGTCGAAGGACAAATTCCTGGATTCACTGTATGTTTGACACAAGCACTACACCACTTCTTTTGATTTGTGACTGCATAATAAACAAGCAATATTAGCTCCATAAGCATTTGAGAAGAGCAATATTCAACAAAAAGTTGCTTTAATATAACAATGTTTTATGGCTTATGTCTATAAAACCTAAAACAATATAATTTCATCTTTACAACTTTGAGTGGCAGACTTTTAAATGGTTTCATCATGTGTATAAGCAATTCTTAGAAAATTACAGACAGAAGATCAAGCAAAACAGCAAACACTGTCAAAAATGCTATTAGTTTCTCTAGTGAAAAGAAGTGTTGTTTTTGACAAACAAAAACACTTCACGGGGTCACCATGGCCTGTAGAAAATTGTGATAGATGTTTTATCATTGTTCTCTGGTTTTATATTTCCAGTGATTATTGAAATGATTAAAATAATCATTGCTTGTAGCCCTAAATTCTAGGGTCTTTTTGTTCATCCAGTAAAAAACATGTTATGTATTTCTAAATTTGGTCACACTGAATTGTTCAGATAGATAATTATTTTTATGCTCAACAATAATCATACTGTATGATCTACACATGCCCTGTCATAAAGCTGAAAAAGAGGCTGTTTTTTAGCTGATTGATTTTGCTGTTGAAATGACACATGATCAGTATTAGTGTTATGAGTATTACCAGAACTGAATTTCTGAATTGTTATACTGGGAAATATTGCAAAAGAATTAAAATATGTCTGCTGCACCATTTCATTGTAGCCATATTTCTCTGACTATAAAAACTATAAAAAGCATTTTTATCATCCCTAACTACAGTATACTTTCATTCATTTATGCCAGACTGATGTGAAAGGTCTTTAATGCCACAATAATCCCTGGTCCCATGTAATTCTAATAATAAGTTTGACAGATTTTAAATTAGAAAATATTAAGAGCACTGGTATTGAACGGGTATTATATATCAGCTGATATACAGAACTGAGGAATTAGAAGCAATGACAGGACAGAAATGTACATATGTGTTCATATGTGATACTAACATAATGCTTCTGGTGCCCTGAAAGTTAAATCAAGATAATGCGGAGAAGTTTTAAATGATTTGTTACAGTCAACAGAAACAGTTCCCTTTCTTTTTGTCTTTTATACTACATAGTCTCTCTCACATACACACACACATACACACGCACACACATACATGCATAGACTGACCCCAGCAGCAGCTCAGGTGAACGATACCACCGTGTGGCCACGTACTCTGTGTAGTTGGCATCTGTTCCTTCAGACAGGTTGCGAGCAAAACCTGATGTAGAAAAAAATTATATTACTAATTAACATAGTCCTGACGAACATACAGTACTCTGAATTATTTTGTACACAGTTTTACAGTCCCTCACACCAAGAATAACATATAGTCAACATGGAAACCATTTGGACAAGTACAGTTTAACACAGTCATCGTTCCATGTGACTCTAGTTAGTTATGTCACTGCAGGCGGGCTGATACTGTGCCTCAGATAACTGGTGTACAGCGAGTCCATTTTAAGCATGAAAAATCACAATAAACAGAATGCCAGCTCCAACAGTGAATAACAAACAAATCTCACCCCAGCTGATTCAGTAGGGTTGCCTTAGCCAATTATGCAAACTAATTGACCATGTGATTTTGCAAAGACTTCTGCAAATGTAAAACACACACCTGGGGAGCTGTAAAACTACAGGTATCTTGTTATTGTGCAGGAAAAACGGGTGCCTAATATCATCCTGGTTTTTTATAATGCACGTTTGCTAGATTAATTCTGCTGACAACCACTGAAGTACATTTTATACTGTTATTTGGCTGCTTCCCAGTGACAGAATTAGTCTTACTGATATACAACTTACAAGGTGACAAATGAATGGTGGGATCTTTCACAGTGAACTGAGCCCAAGAAATTAGACTAGCCAAAATGAAACCACAAACATAACTTCAAAATAAGAGCTAGTTTGATAGCTGCTGTAGATGTAGTATCATGTAATCTCTCTAATAAATCAACAGTAAGAGCTTATCCAGTGTGTTAAACAAACACCTTTGTTCGACAAGAAGTCAAAAAATATGTGCAGAGATTGTATCTTCCTGCACCGCACACCACACGTTGCAACAACTCTGTGTTACAATATGGCAAACAACATAAGACCAAAAACTCACCAAAGTCACAGAGTTTAAGAACATCATCAGAGCTGATGAGGAGGTTCTCTGGCTTGATATCTGGTAGAGACATGTGGAGAGAAAGCTGTTAACATGTTACAATTGTGCCACTGTTGTAAAGCAAAACAGAAAAACAAATGCAACTTCTTGCATTTGTATTTGAAAAGAGCAATATTCAACAAGTAGTTGATTTTATATAACAATGTTTTATAGTTTATGTCTCTAAAACCTAAAATCAATTCATCTTTACATCTTTCAGTGGCAGACTTTTAAAAGGTTTCATCATGTGTATAAGCAAAACAGCAAACGCAGTCAAAAATGCTTTTAGTTTCTCTAGTGAAAGGAAGTGTTGTTTTTGACAAACAAAAACACTTCACGAGGTCACCATGGCCTGTAGAAAATTGTGATAGATGTTTTGTCATTGTTCTCTGGTTTTATATTTCCAGTGATTATTGAAATGATTAAATTAATCATTGCCCTAAATTCTAGGGTGTTTTTGTTCATCCAGTAAAAAACATGTTATGTATTTCTAGATTTGGTCACACGGAATTGTTCAGATAAATAACTACTTTTATGCTCAACAATAATCGTACTGTATCATCTACAAATGCCCTGTCATAAAGCTGAAAAATTGGCTGTTTTTTAGCTGATGATTTTGCTGTTGAAATGACACATGATCAGTATTACAGGTATTACCAGAACTGACTTTCTGAAATGAATCAAATATTGTTCAGTTTGTTTTTTTGACAGATGCAAGCTATATGAATGTTAGAGACTGACATTTTTGAAGCAGATCTTCTTTGAGGAATGGATTGTTCATAGCACGGATAGTCTGTCCGGATGTTGATTTGGCACAGTTTTTATGCCGGATGCCCTTCCTGAGGCAACCCTCCCCCATTTCTACTGGTCTTGGACCAGCACTGCACAGCTGGGGATGGGAATGGGCTGTTGGTGGTTCAGTGTCTTCCCCGGGGACACTTCCACATGTGGTCGTGAAGAGCGGCACGAACCCCACGGTTGATAGGAGGCCACTCTACCAACTGATCCACTGCCCCCCCCCAATTATTTATATATATATATTATTGTGAATTAGATTTTTATGTTATTCCCACTAACTTTAATATTGCAAGAAAAATATTGGACGACATCAGTGCCTGCTTTGATTCATATACTTGAATTTAGAGTAATTCCAATGTAATTTCTCTTTGGAATTTCTTGTAATCAGAGAACAACATCTGACATGAGCAGGATCACTTCCACCATCACAACTGAAACACAATTTTTGACTCACTGGAGAATTTTCCCCCTGTTCTTTTACATAAAAAAATACGATATTTTAGACACGCCCCTACATGACATTGGCATTTTTGCAGTGGCTAAATACTAACGAGTCAACATGTTCAGTTTTCTTTTTTGCTGTCAGGAGAAAAAAATAAAGAGAAACTCCTCACCTCTGTGTACTATCTCATTCTTGTGACACCAGTTGATGGCTTTGATGAGCTGGTAGATGTAGCTGCGAACTTTATCAGGTGGTGCACCATTGGGCATTTCCTCCAACAGCTCCAGCATGTTCTGCAAACCAACAAAACATTTAGCCCTGGAAACAGCTTGGCTGTGCGGCAGTAGGTTTTAGTGCTCAGCATGGCGAAAGGGCAGCGCTTTGAAAACATGACCACGAAAGTCTTTCCCAGATAATTGTTACACTGGGAATTCTTTCTTGTCGTTCCTCTCTTTTTTTTAACCCTGACATAGTTGGGGGTGAGAGGGGACATGAGCTGAAACGATTAGAGTGCAGTATGAAAATTAAGCCTGTCATGAAATAACACTTGGCTGCATAGTCTGGCAACACAGTGGGGAATGCCATTATTCATTAACAGCATAGTTCATATGTTGCCATAGCAACGCTTTTTATGCTTAACTGAGCAGTCTGAGCTTTCTGAAAGTTAGAGTCTAGATACAGCAGACCAAAGATATGTAAGAAGGACTTTGTGCATAGCATAAGCTGACCCTCTCAACATATTCAAAGACAAGGTAGAGTTTCCCCCTCCTGCGAAAAGCCTCCTTCAGCTCGACAATGTTGTCCTGCCTCAGTGTCCGAAGCATCTTCAGCTCCCGAAGAGTCGTCTCCTTGACCTCCTCATTTTCTGTGTTAAAATGAGAGTCACATAATTGACGCAACTGTTTGGCTCTTCATCATTTCAGCCCCCTCTTACTCCTTCACTCACCTTCACTGTCTTTGAACTTTTTAATGGCCACCAGCTCATTGGTTTCCTGTGAAAATATGAGGGTGTGAGTTGTGTTAAGAATGAAGGAAACCCCTTACTGAGTTATGCCTCTGCATTTCCTAAGTTAGTAAAAAGAAGAAACAAATAGGTGCATACATACTGTAAAACATTATGGTTAGAGAAAACACAATAAATACAGAACATTTTAGAACAAAATGTAAAAAGGGAGATATAAGAGAAATAGTAAGGACCTTTCTTGCCCACTCTGATCATGAAAAGTAAAACAAAAATGCATTTTCAAGTTGTCTGTGGTGAAGAGTCATGGCAGTGCTCTTATTTCGTTTGTTTTACCACAGGGCACTCACAATGAAAAAACACATCCATAGCATAGCTAATATGCATCTTAGGTCTTCTTTCAGGTTGCTTAGCTGATCTTTCTGACTTTTAAAAGTTTCCTGATGTGGTTGAAAATCAACGCAGCCTTGTTTCAAAGGCTGTGCAGCAGCTGGAATGCAATTGAGACTTCAAAATCAACAAAGGAAGGATTTTGATTCTAATCAAAAAGAGTAATCCTGTATTAAATGTATATTAAATGTTTTTGCTGCAGCTCTACACAGGATTTAATTACAGGTTAAGAATATCATTCTTCTTTCAGTCTTAAGAAAAAAAGATCAGAAATCCATCTGTAAACACAATAATGACACATGGCATCCTAGACTATATATTTACAGTTTTTTCATGGATTTACAGTCAGTATTCATGTTGGAGTCAGGAAACTGCAAAACAATGTGAATGCATCCAGATAGATCAGCACTCACCACCCCTACTACTGTGAAATATAAAAAAAATATATCAGGCCATACTGTAAGCCTGCTGTGACTGAAAATGTGATTTGTTTTAGTTTGTGAATTCTTAAATTATTTACTCCACTGTGCTGTAATTAAGCCCAATGAAAAGTTAAAGCCAAAACAGAGCTATTGGCAAAGCTAAAGCAACCGAAAGGATTGAGTTACACCTTCATAAACGATGAGAGTAAATACTGTAATGCCATGTCTCATGGGGTATAAACTGAACAGTAACTGGTAATTTCCATATAGCAGCCTGGTCAATGATCCAAGCTTTGATGTTTTAGATGGGGTTAATCAAGAAATCAGTAAAAAAGAAAGATCTGGTATGAGCTAAGAGTCATAACTATTTATTGAACAGTGCAAATGTTTGTGAGACTATGGTCTCAGTGACTTTCACTGGAGCATGATTGCTGGGGCCAAACCGACGGGTTTGAGTGTTATCCAGCAAGCAGCCAGAGAAGGTCAACAGCTAGACTGGTCTGAGCTGACAGGAAGATTACAGTGACTCACATAACCATTCCTAACAAACCAGATGCAGAAAAACCTCATAGAATGCAAGAAGACACTGATCCTTGAGGTGGGTGAGCTACAACGGCAGCATTCCACATTGGGCTTAACTCGAGCCAGCACAGAACAGAAATCTGAAGCTGTAATGGGCACAAGCTCACCAAAACATACATACAGCCTATGGTCTTGTGTCTGATAAGACAGGCAGAGTGTATTTTAATCATTTCAATAATCACTGGAAATATAAAACCAGAGAACAATGATAAATCAATTATATTTTTTTTAAAAAGCTGACATTTTTCACAATTCCTTCCATTTGTCTATTCCATTGTCCTCCTTTAAATGACCAAAATCTGGTTTTGTTCCCATCTCACTGCTGTACCTAAAAAAATGCAATTATTCTCCCTCCACATATACCTCAGCAGCAATGCAAGGGAAGTCCTCAGCCTCGCTGCAAGGCTTAGGTCTAGGAAGTCATTACAAACAGGCTTATGCACAGTGAGTATGATGCTTCTAACTGGGGGTGGCGAACTATGCTAACATCATTCACAATTAGTTACTTGTCCTTTCTTCCTCACCAAATCTGTCTACCTCTATTTCCTTTATACCAATCTTGGTTTCATTATTGTATCCTACTAGCCTTCATATTCGTAAATGCATTCTTTATTTACTGGGCTTCATCTGGTAGTAAACATTTTATTTTTCACTGGCCACTGTAGGCTCTACACAGACATAGTATTGTGTTCCCAATAAAGTGCTCAAATACTTCAGGACTTTATGATTAAAGAGGGAAGCTATGGGTGAAAGATGCATCATGTTATGACTTTCACTGGAAAATCAAATCAAATCACATACTGAAACAAATCACACAGTGACTTTTCTTTGTGAGAAGTGAAGAAGCTTTGTCAATATACACTGCTGACATGTCAGCTTCTTTTTTTCACTGAGAATCTAATGTCTAGCATATTTTGTTGAAAACAATTTTATACAGTGCTTCTATAGTTGGGTGCAAAAAGAAGAAAACTCTTTCATTAGAAATTAATTAGAATTACTTTTTAATTAATTAGCAAGGGGAATGCAAACATTTGCACTAATTCAATTTTCATTATTTTACTATAACTTCTTGACCATTTTTGTTACTTCTGATGATGAAGGAACATTTGTACAAGTTGAATGTGTATTGTTATTATTTAAGGTTTAGGGTTAAGTTTGCATCCCCAAATACTGAAATTTTACGTAGGGGGATGCACCCAACTGTAGTTCCCATTTCTCACTGTAGGTATTTGTGTCTAGTCTGAACTGAAGAACTAAACAGCTGTCAGCTGTCCTGAAACCATGGACAAGGATTATTGTGAGTGTCATTAGAGAAACATACCTTCAAAAGAGTTCTCTTGTTTTACAGCAAGTTGTGTTAATTTCCAAATTCTGCAAATGTGCCTATATTTTCTCTCAGGACATCATGTGCCTGCATACTTAAATGGTAAACCGGTCAGTCAGGTCTACAATCCCTATGAAATCCTTATGATCCTTAGGCTGCAGCCGATTAAAACAGTGGCTAGAGACGATTACAACATACAAGCCAGCCTGCCTCTGCACCGTGCTACTCTCATGTCCTTCTATTGTCCTTTTGTTAACAAAGGGCCAGACAACAGAGTCACCATCAGTGTCAAGAAGAGGCTGCGCAGCAAAGAGCGCTACGTCAGTGGCACTGCTGTCTCCTCAACACAATGTAAAGTTTGTCTTTTTATAGATGTAAAACACAAGAAGATTTATAGCTTGAACAGCAGTTTAGCCCAAGAGTGAAGTTCAAGTTTTCCAAATAAAAACTTAGTGGCAGCTCTGATGTTACTTATATTCCTGTGTGGTGTCTCAGACCTCTGCTGATTTACTTTTAGAGCCACTGTTAAGTCAGCACAACTTAAAATAGCCTCTGGTTTGCTAATTCCTACTGATGATACAACAATGATTGTCACGTTACACAAAAGAGTAAAACATAGTAAATGCAAAAAAAAAAAACAATAAAAAACAATACCTACAATATAGTCCGTCACAATATAGTGCTTTTCTACCAATTGGCACAGAAAGCACTTTACACTTCTTATTCACCCACCAATGGGGGACCAACACTCACCAGGAGCAACTAAGTTGGGTTTCAGTGTCTTGCTCAAGGACACTTTAACATGTGATTGGAGGAGCCAGAGATGGAACCAACAACTGCAAGATTGGTAGACAACCACTCTACCTTCCTGCTCCACAGTCACACAAGAGGTGGTGATGCTGCTGTAGTTGTAGCTTTTATTATCAAAACAAGTAAGTTAAATAGTGGTCAGCATTATTATAATTTTTTTCTGGTCCCGTTAACAGGAACCAATGGCACAGAATTTATTGTAACTGTGTTGATGAAGATCTTCTAATATTACAGAAGTAATTATTTTAAACCAAACAAAGGTCTGTTTTTAAGGGGGTGGCTCAACATAGCTTTACCACAATGTTACAATGTCTTAACTTGGTGTTTATGACTGTTTCCATGGTGACAAAGGTCAGACACAGCATCCTCATTCTGTACTAGACCACAAATAAAATGACACATCCACACTCCTCCTCTCCAGCCATCCTCTGAAGCACATCATCCTCCACTTTCCTACCAGAAATCCCACCCTCTCTAACCTACTAAAAAACAAATCAGAACAGGCACCTTCCCCACTCATTTAAACATCTAAACAGTTTAAAAAGCCTTCTCTTGTGAAGAATTACAGACCTGTCCCTCTTCTTCCTTTTCTTGCCAAGACCCTTGAATGAAGGTTTAAGAGGGTTTAATCAAACTTCTAATTTTCTGTCTCTGAACAACCCCTTCACATCAACCAATCTAGTTTGATCCCAGCATCTGTACCCTTCTCAGGTTTAAATTCTCATACACAGAGTGGTCAACTCAACAGCACCCTTCTACATAAACTGGCTCAGTCAGGTCTACAATCCCTCCTGCTTACTGCACTCTGCCAAAATGGTCCCCACAGCAAAAGATCCCAAGCAAAACCCTTTAGCTCAACAGTCCTCAGATGGTGGATGGATTACATAATTATGCCCGCTCAGCACAGCCAATCCCAATTTTAAAAAAAATGCTCTACATCAAACAAACAAAAAAACTTCCCTGTCTGGCATTGCACTTACATCTCAAGAAACTTAAACATTTCTCACCATGGCACTTTGCTTTCAATGTCTCCCTAACTTAGATTTTATTGCTTTGTGCTTCCCTTGAATGTCGTTTCTGAGAAAATCTTGGATTAAAAAGTTGCTAAATCACAACATTTGGAGTCATTAGTCAAAGTTTGCTTCTAAAACAGAAGTAACTAACTAATATATTTATCATGGACTAGTACAATCCAGCCATCCATTATCTGTAACTACTTATACAGTTTAGGGTCGCAGGGGGACTGGAGCCTATCCCAGGTTTGACATAGTGTGAGAGGCTGGGTGAACCCTGGGCAGGACTCCAGTCTATCTCAGGGCCACCACAGAGAGACATACACACATAGACCAGCATTCACACCTTGGACTGTGGGAGAACACCCACATGAGCAAATAGAGAACATGCAAACACCACACGGAAATGCTGCAGTTGGCTAGGATTCAAACCTGGGGTCTTTCAGTTGTGAGGGATCAGTGCTTACCACTTTACCACTGTGCTGCTCGAATACAATCTTACATATAGCAGTCAAAAGTATATTCCAGGGTTATAACTTACAGGTAAATACCACCTTTTGGTATGATTGCAAAGAACTGAAACAACTAAGTGGAATTTCTAACCAGTAAATGGTAGGTGTTTCCCTGGACAAAGTTGTTAAACAATTTATCAATTATCAACGAGTCACAGGTTTTCTGCTGATCACCTACAGTAATAAATGAACTTTTCATCACTACAATAGTGCACAGAGATACTGTATAGGCAGCAGGAAACACTGGCTAGCGAGTAGGTTGTGCTATTGTCGCTCCCAAAACACAAATTCAAGATAACACATAAGCCTCCATACACACACCCACATACGCTAATACAACACTTGCATAAAGTGGCAGAACATTGCACAAACGCTGGCACTTTCACCCAGCTAATTAAATGTTACATCAAATACATATATTTACTAACAGGACATACTTTTAGTATGCATTTTATTTGTTTGCATATCAATCAGTTTTTACTGAGTCACCTGGTTGAGTTTTAGCCAAGTGGTCAGAGTCTCCTGTCTTTCTTCCTATGACTCCCTCAACAATGTACAGGTCTGCTGTAGCCTCCTAACAGGGTGACCCATTTACCAACACCACAGTCTCTGTATTCAATGCCTCTCTCTGCATCTCCTCCTTTCCATCACACACACACTTACACATTGCTTCTCTCTCTCCCTCTTCCACCCTTTTCTCTTTTGCCCTGCTTCCAGCTGAGAAAAGTAAAAATAACTGCTCTCTTGCAGCAAAGCAAAAATCTTTTATTGCCATGGTCTGGGTCTGGCGCTACATGTGAAAATGAATTCCCTACACTGTTATATTGTGAGAAAGTGAGAAACATGTCGCATGTCACGTCTTAGTATATAGCTTCAAGCAATGGAAAGGATACTTGGTTTAACATAACACCTTTGACACCTGGTATTTTTTTTTTTTTTTTTAGGAAATTAAGAATTGTTGAAAGCCCAATTCATGGTCTAAAATAACCCTAATTTAAAAATACTGTGGCAGACAAATTATGAATTTAAGAAAAAGGAAAACTTATAGAGAAGTGCTAATTCAATTATCATAAATGTTATTGACTATGTTATTTGTGCTATGAAAGTATGACAATGGGATGACCTTTTTTTTCTAGGCCAATATGAAAGTTTTTCTTAGCTTTTATCTGCCTCTACTGAGCTGCAACTTCCTCTCCTGCAAATGTTCTACTTACCATTTAATTTTGTTCATGGCTTCAAAATTCGAATTCTTCCACATTTAGCATTTCATCCATTGTATGTAATTGTTGGCTCCTGATGTATACTATTAAGTGAAATTAATGGTTGAGCAACAAATGTAGTGTTCATCAAAAAATGTAGGCAGTAAGCTCGTGATCTTTGAACTGAACTGAACTGAATATTATATTACATTTTCATTAAAAACTCAGCACAGAAAAAGAAAGTGATGCTCAAAACCTAAATAAGATTTACTATCTCTTTGAGGAACACGTTAGGATAACAGCAGCATTAAACATTTAAAATCTCACATTCCATCTGTTATGGTACATTCTTCTCCCTTGTTGCCTCTGCTGAGACTGTCACTCCTCCTACACTTCTTGTACGAATTAAGGTGTTTTTCACAAATATGTTATGTGCTCTCAAAAGTAATGATATAAATATAGACTAAATTATCTATTTTTTATGCTGTCAGAGCAAAACATTTGTAAATAACAACTGCAACAAAAAAGATTTACAAGAAAGATGTTTCTTACTTCATGTTTCAGGTTAATTTCAGTGAACATTGAAGTTTTTCAGAATACTGTGACGTAGATGACGATGGATCGGGTTGAAGTTTTCTGTTTTAACCCGACCTTAGCCTGAGTGTGTGGTTACCATGTCTGAACCTGAATCGAGCCCGACGCAGATGATTTGTGTGGTGTTTTTAACAGAACAAACACTTAACAGAAGCAACTCGGCCACTATAGGCTCATCATTTTAGTGTTTAATAGCCATTTAAATTAGAATAGAACTTTAAATTAGAAAAGACAGAGATTTATGTAATCTGTTTTATAGCTCTTAATATTTACAATTACACCTATTTAGTCTAACCTAAGTGATCAATCCCTACTCATGCTCCAACATGACTTAAAATTTTCGGACTAGTCCCAAACCAAATCCTCGGGTACCAATGGGTTCCACAGCACTCAGTTGAGGTATCCATCCTCTTCAGACACCATTAAGACAACATAAGCAAAGTTCTGGTGAAAATACTGATGCATAGTATGTGAGTTATTTTCTTGTTCATGGTTTTGGAGTTTTAAGCTACAGTCCATAATTCTGATTTGTTACACACAAATTTCCTTCCTCTAGTTTTGTGCTCAGCAAAACTCATGTGGTTGTATACAGTACTGGCTCTGTAAATAGGGGAAAAATTGTGGGTTAGGCGGGTTAATTACGGCTAGTGGGCACAAAGTGCACTCGTGCTCATGCTCAGGGGGAGAGAGTGGGACAGACAGCAAAACCTAATTTCTGATGCTGGAGTTGTTGCACACATTAAACTAAAGTGCTCTGTGTATGCTGGACAGGTCATAATACAATCTTGGGGGTGGCCAATGACACCCCTGCCTCTGCTGTCTTTCTTATTTGGTGACTACCAACTTTTTTTTAATTGGATATAAAAACAGTTTTAGTCTCAATGCAATAACAGTGTTTTATGTTATAATGTAAGTGAGTGGAAATTAGTCAGCATTTTTCCACTTGATATTTTTACATTGCAAGATTGTCATATTGGAGACCCTAAAATTATACACTTTGTACCAGACCACTTCCCTTTAGGGAATTGTAGACAGCAAATTTGTCTCCTCTCAAAAGATACCTGATAAAACAAATTGTTACATAAGCTTTATTTTTGAGACAGATTGCCCACACACCTTTAAAATTTAACACATCAATTGCTACATCCAATCTTTCTGTTTTGTTGACTTGCATGAGTGTCATAATGTGGACATCTTACTTGAGTTTATAAATACAACAAGCATGGCAAAAGGCCGAGCCAAGAGACAAATCAAAACTGTGGACAAGGGAGAATTTAGGCTGATAATAAAAAAACTTAACACTGATACTGCTGTGAAGAAAATATTTTATTAATTTATTTTGTTAATTATTTGATAATGTTCAGGCTTCTTATATTTGATCAATTTGTGTGTTTGATGGCTCTAAAAATCACATAAGGGTTAAAATGCTCCTGATTGGTCACCCCCTTCAGTCTGTAACTATATTGGTCACAGTTGTTGGTAGTGAAGCAAACAAACAGGGGAAGAAAACATGGATTGTACTAAAAATACATAGACATTTTCAAACTTACTTTTCATTTCTAATGTCTGTTGTAATTCACTTATTGTGGATCTTTATGTGTGTTTAATGCCATTTCCAATCTTTCAATTAATTATGAAAAAGGCAGCGTGATTGTTTATGAGTCACCTTTGCAGCAGCTGCTGCTTTGATTGAAATTAATATCTCAGTTAACATCCCTTTATTAATGAAGGCCTGAACACAGGTGCTAATAATAGTTGCAGTAATCTGCTCTTAACCTTATTCTTGTCTCATCAAACCAATACAACAGTTTGGTGCTTTGTTCACAACATAGTGGATTAATTTTAATATGTTGTAGATTCATGTATTAATCATGTACTCACTCATGTACTTCACTCATATAGCTTTCTTAATGTACTGCAGTATTTGTAGCGTATACACTACTTTTACTTCTTTCAACATTTAATTATAATGATGCAGTCCATCCATCCATTGGCCTGTAGTGACAGCAATACTATACTTGTTAATTTTAACAATGACAAACTGATGAAAAATGCATTTTACAAATTAGTTCAGTTGGATAATATGATCTCATTAAATAACTTTTAGAAGTGTTTGTGCAAAATTTACTAAGATCAATGATTATTTGAATGTATTTTTAAAGAAATTTAATATTAGCCTTATCTTAGACATGTGAGGCAAAGGAGGAAAGTGCTGATTTTTATACAAAAAATGACTGAATAATTTATATTAACCAAATAAAAGAGGGGCTGGAGTGTGGCCCGTAACTGTGTGTGGACAGTGACTTAAATTGAGTTGAGTGAACTAAACTAAATGTAGAAATGTAAACTGAAAGACTGTGTGTAATGTATGTAAAACATGCAACAAATCTAAAATGAATTTATAGATAGATTTGACAAGTTTATGGATAGACTTAAAAGACAAAAAACATTTGTAGGAATATATAAAGTATTGAACTTTAAATGAAGTATGTAACAATGTTCTGTGTTGGGGCCTAAACTATTTTGTACGGACCATTCAAAGAAAGGCAATGATTTCTGCTTAATAATAAGTTTTGTGGCATTCTTATTTATAGTAATATGATTACTACGGTTACCTGAAAGGCTTCGTAAAGAGTGAAGCAAAGCTGTATCAGAGCCAGGAGAAAGAGAGCTGGAGAAAGGACTGTGTCCTAATTTATTGTTGTACACAGTTGCTTTAAGTAACCGTTGGTGTTGCACTAGAATTGACAGATTATTTGTTTTTATTATTTCTCTGTGTTTTGAGTGAAAGGCAGGTAATATAAGATTTTTCTACTTCCTGCTCCTTTTTGGTCATGCTACGTGTTCATGGTTAGAAATCACACAGTTTTGCAATACATGAGCTGAGAACCATGCAGTCACGTATGGAAGACACGGCTGGATGAGTCACACCAGCAGGCCTTGCTTCAGGCATACCAAGTACATTAATGGCATAAATTTAAATACATAAAGAGCCACCATTGCCACTCACAATCCCCACCAGTCTATATCAGTAAACATTCAGATGCAAAAGTACACTGTGACATACAGTAAATAAAGTATGTGACAGAGGTCAAAACCATGTGACTGAATGAGTTTTTGCACCGCAAGTAACAATTTAAAGTTTTAAATCTGCCATCATGCTCATTTAATGTTGATAGTATTCCCCAGCATCTTCTGGGGTCTGTTGAATATTATAGAAGCATTTCAGGATTTGACTTAAATTTTTTGCCATGCCAGCAGTGTGCCTCTAGAGGCGGCATCGTATTTGTCATTTGGTTTACCGTGTTTAACTGAATTATCAAAGTGCAATTAGCGATGTGTCTTTTTAGCTAGTGCCTTCTCTGCTTCCTTCTGGGAAATTCTCATCCCCTCTGTTTTTGTAGGTGACTCCTTTGTCCTTTCGGAGAGCTTTCTATGAATGTGTAAATTGGATTTTAAAAGGACTCTGATGTTCCTCAACATATTTTTTGTTCATTATGTGTACTGGCCACTAAATTATAGTCAAAACTTGGCGGCTTAGATTATGGATTAGTGAATGGGTAAATATAACCAGAAAACACAAACAAGGCTTAACACTTTTATGAAAAACCGTCATCTGTGCATGCCATGTGAAATATCACTGGCTCTGTGTGGACATCTATATGTGGCATGGCCAAGTTTAAATTTATTGAACTTATTAGTGCTGGACTGACCTTTGTGGGTGCAGCCAATGAGCGGTGACTACAGGTTGCATAAACAAAAACTTACTGCTAATTTATTGCTACTTGCAATTTGAGACAGAGTTGTGTGCATCGAAGTATCAGTGTGTCTGTTTCTGTACTGAAGGGTGAAGTAGTGGTAAGTACTAAAGTATAGTATTTTGTGTTAACATTGTATTTATGCTTCAAATGGTAGAGACACAACCGTTGAGGATATGTGCAATTAATTAAAATATGCAATAACCGTAAGCGAGATAGTGGAAAACAATAATTTATCTAGAGGTTAATTATTTTGGGTTTTTAGTAAATTTAAAAGAGGTTATTAAACAGAGAATATGAGAAATATATTTTCAGTTTTGTTTAATTATCTACAAATGTATGTTTGATTCCTCCTCAATCTCAATGTAAAATGTATGTAATACATACAGATTTCCCATCATAGTAACATCATCATAGCAGAATTTGTCCTGCAGAAATGAGAAATCTTACCTTATGCCTGCACTTAAGAACCACTCCATATGCTCCTGGAAAGACAAACAAAGTGAAAGAAACAAAAGATCAATAAAAAGTGAGACTGGGACATGCTGTTTAGTTTCAAGATCTCAATTATGTTTTGACCTCTCAAATCTCAGACAAACAAGTTCATAAAAATAAGTGCACCAGGTGACAGACACTTCAGAAACTGTAGGTAATAAGTGAGCTGGGGGCCTCGCCCATGCACTCAACAAGCACATGTACCTCTACATTTGACAACTAAATACACACACACACACACACAGTATCCCTGTGGCTTTCATTTTTCACATCATGTTCTTGTTTGATCATTCATAATATATTATCCATTTTTAATGATTTGCATTTGTCGAAGTTAAATATTTTAGATGTCTTTACAAAATAAGTTTGTTGCTCAAATCATACTTGTTGCTAAGTTAACAGTGACTAGTTGTGTCTAGTTTATTGTAACTTTGCCAATAATATAACATAAATTATTCTCCACATTCAAATTTGAAGATATTGTACATTATAAATAAACAGTAGAAGTTTTGAGTCAGTAGTTTTTCATTTCATTTTTTATTTATATTACTAATTTGCAAATAGACGAAATTGGTAGAGTGAACATCTACTGAGTTTAGGGTTGGCAGCTTTTGTCTGTGGCAAGACACCGAACCCCAACACAGCCTAACCCCAACTGCGCAATGTATATCTGAGTGCCAGTCCCAATCCCAGTAAAAAGGCATCAGAATGGACATATGGCATAAAATGTGCCAAATCAATGTGCGGACCAATGATCCGCTGTGGTGACCCCAAGCTTAAAGCTACAGTACATTAGTAATGGAAGTGGATAGTGGCCATATAAGTTGCATGACTGTCATGGTGCATCTGGTCAGGTTTAGGCAACACAGGCACTTCGCTTAAGATAAATGACAGATCATAAACATGTTGTGTCCAAAGTCAAAAACTTTTCTGTATAAAACCAGATTATGACTTTTCCCACTTTAATTTGCATAAATACATAAACCAGCAGTTAATTGTTGCACTTGCTGACAAGCTAAATCTCAGAACCGCAGTATTTTATATTGTGAGCTAATATCAAATTTTGATTGGAAAATATGGAATCTCTTTATTTTTTTAAACTACATTTATGGTACTAGTAATATTGACATGTAGTCTAAACAAATAAACATAATAAAAAAACGTTCACATCAAAAAAAAAAAAAAAAAAAAAAAATATATATATATATATATATATATAGCATATAGCATCTTTCCTCATTCAATTATGGAGCATATTTCTATTAAATAAATATTGGAAAATGTTGCACACCGCAGCTTTAATCAGGCTTGAAAAAAATGGAAGCAACTGAAAATAATTACTGAATAATGAAGGACTACAAACTCTCTGACTGACAATCCTTCTGCATTGTTTCAAAAATTCTAAGCACCATAGAAAAGTACAGAATCTGTTAATAGTGATATGCAGATTTCAAGGGTATAATCTAAACTGCTAAATCTCTATAAAAAAAAACATTTGATTTGTCCCCACCAGCACCAGAGACGTAAGTTAACAACAGTACGTAGAGTCCTTGTGTTCTACAAACATACAGTAAAATCTGCTGTGTAAAAACCACCCACCTTCTCCCACAATGCCAAGTACTTCAAACTTATTCATCACATCACCGAGGGTGGGGGCTCCTTCAGCAGGTGAAATGAGCTGCTCAGCTTTTAGCGGGGAGACTCCTGTTTTGACCTGCGGCTGACGGAGTGAACTGTACAGTCCAGGAGAAACGGGCACAGTGACTGACCACACACCATGTTCGCTCCTCTTTCTTCTTCAGCTTCTCTTTTCTGCAGCTCTCTTCCAGCCTCCGTTTTTTTTTTAATGTCACTTGTTTTTTTTAAAGACTTGACTCAGCTTTTAATTGTCTTCGAGCTCCTTTTACTCCATTTGTTAAGCACATCTGTCTCATACTGTCATACCTAGAAGTCCATAAAACAGAGAAGCAAATGTTAAAATATTTCTTGAAAGGGTCACTTCTCCCACCATTCTTTGCACAGGCAGTGGCATACTGGTGGTGTTCCTGTTACAGATGGCGCATGTAGATGTACAGAAAGAGAGCATTTCAAATTTAACTCATGACTTAAGCATGACCTCCACACACTTCATCCCACACACATCCTTTCTATTCTGCTTAAACACACAATCATCCTGGAGGATGTTGCACAGGTCAGAGTCAAAAGTGAACGTTTAATTACTAGAATCGCTCTCAGGTTAAATTATTTGTAGTTTGCTGTCAGTCAGCCAGACAAGTACTTGTTGTTGTTGTGGTGGTGGTGGTGGTGGTGGAGTGAAATGTCTCACCAACAATGTCATGATGTCATGAAAGGTTGTACAGATGTTATGTGCCCAGAGAATGAATACTACTTGGGATCCTCAGACCTCTTCTCTAGTCCCACCAGCCATTTAGTTTTAGCTTACCCAGTAAAAAATCTCAGCTTGTACTAGAGAGGTTGGCACAATGTTTGGTACACACAATTGGTTCTTATTGTTTCATGCTAATGTTGGTCTCCACTGACTTTCTCTAGTGCCACCAGGCTTTTGTGGATTTTAGCGAAATGCTTTAATGACTACCAAATGGATTGGTACCCACACTTTCGGATATGACCACATACCTGCAACATTCCCAACGGACTAAGCTGCACTTTGTGTTTTCCCATAGTTTAATTGGGCACAGCTCCCTGTTCATGCAACATTTAGAAATGTTGAACTGAATGGGTTGAAATGTGAGATGATTGTCACAGGTGATATTCTTACTGTGTGCTGATATTTAGCACTTTCTTTTGGCACACTCCTCTACTCCAAAACCCACAGTTTCCAACAGAACAGGCTACATTTATAAATGCTTAGTTTTGTGTCTTAGAGGGAAAAAATGTCTCAGATCAATATTATCCAAAGGATTCAATGTCCTCCTGTCACACATCCAGAAACTGACCATAAATATTAAATGCCTCTTTTGTAATTTGGATGCTGTTGGACTGGGACCATTAAAGCTTCTCACAGCATCAGTCCAAAATCATTTGTATAACACTTGATTTCTTCAGCAGTGAAAAAACACTTTAATGTCGATTTGGCTCATGTGCATGTGTGGGCGTTTTCCTATGCAGTGTACACTCCACACAGCTAAGTCTTTCCAGGATAAGAGATAAGGTGGATGTTGAGGCTATCCACAGCTAGTCATTTAGGATATGGTGCTTCCCCTGGGGAGTGATTAAATCCATACTGCATCTTTTCCGAATAGACAGTTGTATACTAACAACCAAAAACTGGGGAAAGGAATCATTGTTTCCTTTTCAGAGGGAAAACCCCTAATTGATGAACTGCTGCTTCTCCTTGCAGCCATCAGGCAGACACTTGGTAAATGGAAATAAGGTGAAAACCTCACTGTGGAAGCCCTGGGCATTTTTATAGAATGGACTGAAACATTCATCTTGCAACAAACGCCTGTTGGTGCCTGGCTGCAAAGAAAAACCACTAGAATGAGTGAGTTGGGGGTAGTGTGAATATAATAGACAGGTGCATGCGTCCGCGTGTATGAAAGTGTATGTGTGTGAATGTGTGTGTGTGTTTGTGCTTGCGTGCGTGCGTGTGTATATGAGGTGAGAGAGAGAGGATAGTATAATGCTGCTCTCGCTGCACCGAAACTGCGTCTCATCGCTGCGTTGCGGAGCGCACCATCATTCCATCGCTGTCCACGCGTTTCTCAGCCTACACAGCACCCAGTGCATACATTAGAACGTAGTTCACGGGCCATGTTCACGACAGTGTTGCACAACAAGATCCACAAATAGCGAGCACCCATAAAACCCACGTTTAGAAATGATTTTCACGCACCCAAAATACACAAAATATGACAAGAATTCCACTGCAGCCCGTCCACCATGAACCCAATGAACCAGTTTTACCTGCAGATGTGATGTGTGAGGTGAAAAAGCTCAATCCATGAAGGACGGCACATCATGCCCATGAAAATGATGATGTAGGAAGAGGAAGAAACATCATGTGGACCGACAGGGACAGGGCCTGTGCGTCGTGACACGATCAAATATCCTACTCACTCAGTCTCTGGTTGGAGGTGATACCGAATCCGCGGGTATAACGCAGATGATGGGGTATCCATGTAGCGTGAACAGTTCTTCGGAGCCTCCGTGCTCATAGCCTCAGCATCAGCAGGTTATACCAGCAAAATCGTCATTACTCTGAGCGACGCTGCAGACAGCCAATGGGAACGGGGACGTCGCGCTCCAGTAAGGTTTTTTTTAATCTAATGCCAGCAGTGATAAAATCAAACTTTTTAATGGAAATTGAATCCAGGCTGTAATTAGATAAAGCTGAAATACGCTCGATATGGATCCCACTTCGATAATACCAAGATATTACTCTGGCCGATCTTCATACTGCTGCTGCATCCTCCCTTTGGGTCAATGCATGTTGTATCACTGATTAAAAACATCTTCCTGCAGCTTGTCTTCGCTCTCTCCCACCTACACCTCCCCTTCACGACTGCACTAATTGGCAAAATCAGTGTGAATTCATTGGGTTCACAGGGACTGGGTCGGTCTGTTCATGATGAGGAGGTGTGATCTTGCACATTAATACTGCAGCCACAAGCTTCTTGCAGAGGCCATGTGTACTGTGTTTGACCTCCACACCAGCCTTTTGGCTTTTTGTTCTCACTGCAACAACTTACAGTTGTGAGTGCCATTATAATGACTGTGGGTTCGAGAAATATTATTCACTGACAAAAATATAAAAGAAATATAGTAAGAACTTCACAAAAAGTCTATATATCATAACTCTATATCTAAAGCACATAATCATTGTCATTTAGCATTACTGATGCATATAATGTGTTGTACCGATGCATATAAAATGCTTTTAATGCTGTGGTTGGTTGAGATGGAGTCAATTTACACACAGTTGCATAGACTGAGCTTTTAAATTGCATCTTTATTTATAAGATTAACATTTATTGTGTTATAAATAGGCTTGAAGTCTGTTGTCAGTATAGACATTAGAGACAAAGATACCAATGTACCAAAGAAAATTCAAGTGTCTTTGAGCAGTAGTACATAGGCTATTCCTCAGTGTCAGATTTTACATCTAACGCGTACACTCACTGTGCAGAGTCATAAAATGTGGAACATTTGGTCAGAGTCCTCGCCAAAGAAAAAGCTTCTCACTTAGGTTTGTTATTTGAGATTGAAAATTGAAAGATGTTATTTCACATTTTGTCAGTGGCAATTTCACTACTGTTGAGAAGAGGTTCTTCAGTAGCAACATATACAGTGGAAGATATGTTTATGGAGTTTTTTGGGCATGGGGTGTCTCGTCACCAGTTACGTTTGAAGTAATGATCAGCAATTGTGATAATTGATCAAAGTTACAATACGAAAAACATAAGTGATAGCAACTCTCCACTTTGCTCTGTCCAGCCCTCTGTCTCCCTGCTCTGCTATGCTCTTCTACCATCTGCTATGCTCCAGAAATCTTTGCACAGCCCTTCAAGTATTAGTCATATATCTATATTAGTCATAAGTCTTATACGTACATTTAGCCAAGTACACTATACTACAAGGCACATTTGAGATAATTTAATAGAGTTAATCTATTATGCTACTTTGCCATTCATAGGGAATTCACCTTGCTCTTTTATATGAAATAGCTGGTTCCTAGAGAGTTTAATATATGTTAAAAGTATAAATTAATCTCAGCAAAATTAAGATTATTTCTGTTTATTAGTTTTTGGTTTAATTTCTGGAAAAATGCAAAAACAAAAATACAATAAACATGTTACAAAGGTTACAAAAAATATTAAATATCCACAAAATAATATACCACATATCCGCCAATAAACAATATATGAATATAGTTATGCATAACAAACATTATGAAATACGATGCTCTATTTGATCAAGACCCCACTGTGTATTAAGAAGTTAAAAGATCCACCTGCAAAAGCTGGTGACATTTATGGATCAGTATTAGTAATATAATATAATTAACAAAAAAATACACATAAAACTAACTTCTGCATTATGTGTACTTTTACATTTATTTAAGTAAAATGTACTGATAATACTTAATACTTAACATTTTGTATGTACTACCAGCAGAGTATTTTTACACTGTGGTGTTGGTACTTCTCTTCCTCTTCAAGTACAGTCGCTTATCAATCAAGCAGTAATCTCCCAATATCTCAATAACAACAAGCTTATATTTCATCATAAAATACCACTGACTTTACCCGCTCACAGATGCAGAAAATGGTCTGTTTATTTTATTTCACTTGTCATTGCATCTCGCAGTGTGTGTTTCTCACACAGCTGACCGTCCACACAGCCTGCAGCTCTATGTCATCACTCCTCCATGAAAAACAGGAAGCTGCGACCAAAACTTGCGTTTTCGTTTCCACATGACCTGTAGTTTATTATCAAACCACGACATTAAACAATATCCGTCTAAATAAGAAGACTGATTAATTATTGCTCCCCCTCTGCCTCTGTTAATTCTTTAACGTCTAGTGGAAAAATATGAATTAGAGCACTGCGTAGTGGACATGCGCGTAGCTGCAGCGAATATGGCGGCTTGCATCTGATAGAAAGTGAGGAATCTCCCATCAAAACACTCAGGTCAGACGGTTGCTTCGGCTCATGTCTTATTATTACTCTCGTGTGCTGCAAGTGACCGGTTTCTCTCTCGTTTGTTTCCCGAGCTGCGATCAAACGCGGCCCGCTTTCCCCGCTATTCGTCCATGCAGCGGTAGATACTGTAGCAGAGCGTGTTAATACTGGATTCTGTGCAGACGCGGAGCTTGGCGCGTACAGTAGCTAGATTGAAGTGCTGCAGGTTTCCCTCGGCTTTCTGTTTATTGGTTTCCTGCTGAGAATCACACCGCAACTGAGAAAACGTTTGTCACGATCCCGCAGCCTCGCAGGATCACGCTTGTTGTTATATTGTAAGGTTTCCAGTGTTTAGTCTGTAATGAGCACTGTCCCGCCCACAAAATGTGACCATAAATCAAATGAAAATGCGTCACAGACTTTTTCTTCTCATGCATTTATTTATCTTCTTCTCATTCGCCCTCCCAACTTAAACCCCGTAGATTAAAATAAAACAAACAAAAATAATGCTTCTCCGATGTATTAACATTTTGATGGTGCACATATAGTGACGCCGAGGTTTGATGAGACTCATCTTAAATGTAGGTGTCAACAAAACAGCTTTGGTGAAAAATGTGGATGAAACGAAATCCTAAGTTCTTCCATCTGGAGGTGACGCCCTGCAGCGGCTCACACCCCTCATCCGCTCAGCAGTAGTAATGTGATCCTCTCACTCCCCCGTCTCCACACTGGCCTGGCTGACTGGGGAAACAAGCGCACACCATACTTTTAATCTGTATTTGTAGGTTGATCTCATTATTGACCAAACGACTGTTTACCCTTAATCTCGTGGGAGGCTGTGATGCAGCGAGGACCCACAGAAATCCACTCTGTCAACAGTGATCATGAAAAGTTTAGCTAAAATATAACAAATCATTGGATTCCTTTGGTGGATCAAGCTTCTCAAACTGTGGATTTGCGACTTTACTAAATATGAGATAATTAGGGCTTGTCATTTTATAATGGTGATGAGCTTTTAATGAGAACTCTGCCCTTTTGTTTTCTCCAGCAATGGAGTCATATTTTTCTTTTTTAATTGTGGAGATTCAGAAAGTTTTTTTTAACTTACTGAACAAGCAGCTTCACAACATCACCTTGACTTTTAGAAAATATTTCAACCAGTTTTCATTGTTGAAAATACAATTAGCCTCAACTCTTATCTCGAAGAACCAAAAACTAACAAATACGTCTTTGGGGAGATAAAAGAAGTAAACTTTTATTTGTGTTGTCATGATATTCTAATAATAATCTTGGCTCCTTATTAATGTAGGTCAAAATAATCTTGTGATCTCATTTCTTTTCTCTTTTCTCTACGTTTTCCAAAACATCCCCTTAACCAGTGTAAGCACATGTCCTGTAGGCATAAATTTTGATTTTTTTTTATCACAAATTAAGATGCTTGTTTTGTGTTGGAAGAAACCAAGTGCAAAAACAAGTAACTGTTTACTTATCAACAAAAGTTTTAATAATTGTCACTGAAGTTATGTATCAAGCAGAAAATTGCTATTTCATTAATCTTAAATGTGAAGATTTGCTGTTTTTTTCTGTTTTTGTTATTGTTTTACTTGAAATTGAATTCCACTTCATGAAGGCTTTGGGAAGGTGTTAATGTATATTTATTCATATAGTTAAGGATTAGTGAATTAATTGTAAAGTTGTAAAAGTTTCCTCATTTTTTAACAACAACCTCATTTTTTAACTACAAAAACAAAACAATTTTTCTCTCAAGATTCCCTGCAATATTAAGTTTTGTATAAAACTTCAGGTGAAATTTGAAAAAAGTGACTTACTGTTAGCAGTATTTATATAGCAGTTTAAAACATATATATTGTTTTACTGTAATAAGTTCCACCCATTTTCGACACACCAGAAAACTTAGTATCACTATAACTTTGACAGCTCGTCATGTGAAGCAATAGTTGCAGCCCCTCCTAAGACCAGGCCTCAGGTCATTTTTCAGCTCTTCTCACTGTTCAGGTTGGTGAACATGAGACTAATCCCAGATCAGTGGCTGTGATAGTGGAAATGGAGGTTGTAAAAATTAAGTGCTTCCTGGTCTGCCAAGTGGCTTTGTCTGACCCTTTTAGGTGAGGCAGACTGAGCCGTGCAAACACCAAAGCTGAGGGAGTAGCGGAGCTGGAATCCTTTTCATGTCAGCCAACAGACGTCCCACATCCACACATCTTAATGGCTTTTTATGGCAGCTTGGAATCTTTATGGCTTCTTCTGACTCAATGGGATTCGCTGCAGAGACAGCGGGGTCTTCAGAGGGAGGGACAGCCACAGAGCACTGCAGAAGCAAAATTTTAATCACAAGGAAAGAAGACATTGTCTTACCTTTACCTCTACAGAAAAGTTTAACCTTTGGATTTGGGGATTTGAGTTGTAATATATCACATTTTTAATGCCTTGGATTAAATTTCTGCTTCATTATGAGCTATTGTGTGGACTTTGTTGGGAGTGGGACTACAGTATGCTGAAAGCTTTTGTAAACCTGATCTGGATTGTTGTGCCCACATTTCAGCATACACAGTGTGGTAATGATTGTATTTAATTAATTATTATTATAGTGCATCAAGAGTATAAAGTGTAGTTAAGCTGCTAAAAGTTTAAGCCAGAGGAATTCACATGCACACTTAACATTTGTTGAACATTTATTTCTTGTTGTAAACTTTCTTACATCAGCATAAGTACACATATAGTTTATGATAATAAACAATTATGCACATTTAATGGATTTATATGTTTTTATAGTGACCCAGTGCTTTCTTAAAGTGCATATCTGCTGTTCATATCACAGGATTAATCTAATGCAATCAGAAAAAAATATTAACTATTATCTGTGACCTTTTTTTTTAGTTAAACAACCAACTGCATTTGTTGTCAAACAATTACATTTGTCATTTATAACACACATTTCAAGTGCTAAGACAAAAAAGGCATTAAGAACACTAGAGTGAAACACATCATAATTATAATTGTATTAAAAATAAACAAGATAATACATTCTAAATTCTGAAATTTAAGTGACTAAGCAGGAGAATAAAAAGACAGACACAAATAAAAGTGATACCTATTCGTATGTAATTTGGTGCTTTTAATGTATAATTTAACACAAACCAGATGCTTACCCATATTACAGGAATTCTGTGCATTTTGGTACATTTTTATATATGTTGAATGGTTTTTGACTGTACCCATCTCTTCTCCAGAGTCTGTGTAGTTACGAGCCTGTCTGACTTCATTTCCTCTGCAGCTGCACGTTTAACTTTGGTCACCATGGGCCGAACGCCACACAGAGGTAGACCTTCACAATGCTTTGTTTCTGCCTGTCCTGTCCCTCTTGTATCTGATCCTTAAAGGTACTAAAACCAACAACTTCACTTTTGATTTTAGAAGGAAAGATCCAAATGCTCACTGATATTTGCTGCCAGATTATTAGAATTTTTGGTGTTTGAAATTCCTGAGATGTATTCTGACTCCCTTTCATTCTCAAAGTGACTACTGTTGCTGGTTTTATGCCTTTATTCTCAAAGTAATTACAATCTGTATATCAGACAAATTCTGATGAACGGTTCAATCCTCGTTTTGATTTCAGATCAAAAAGAGGAGAAGAAGGAGAGACGGAGTAGCATCACAGGAGGCTCTGCCCTCGACAAATCTAATGGTTGGAAATTTTGATCTCGGTCTTGTTCCTCTTCACTGTTGATCTTTTCTTTAATGCTGTAATCTAAAATCTTGTGATAGCTTTTTTGATTCAGGCAGTGCTGTGTCTGTGCGTATATTAACAATCATCAGCAACTTGACTTTCAGGTAATTTTGCATCCCAAAATCACCTGTAAGTTATACATTGTGTTATATCACATATCACATTCTCAAGAGGGTTTTAAAAAGCTTCCATGAGCACTTCGCTTAAGATTTTCCCGAGGTCACTGTCAACTCTTACGAAGATTTATTTGTATATTTTTTGCAAATTTTTCTGCCCTTCAATTAATTTTTTATTTTTTTTCTGGCCCAAGTCAGGGACAGGGCCAGAAGTAGATCCTGGGTTGGCACTGGCCACCCCATAATCTGATTGACCACTTGTTTAGACCTTATGTGATTTACATACTGCAAGTGTAGTCAAATGCTCAGCTAAATGCTTATACGTCACAGGTTTCTTAAGTATCATCAATTAAGTTTTTTCCTCCTAACATGTTTGTTAACTCAGCTCTCGTTTGTTTGGATAATTTCATATTAATGATTTTAGTATTACAACTGTGTGTTCGTCACCACTGCTTTAACACTTTCCTGTACAGTCTTTCAGTTCAGGAGTTTGTTTGTGTTGTTTTTGTTGCCAGAACCATTCAGTTGGGAAGATTATCTGAGGGAAACGTCCTCCATTGCAGCATCACCTACTTGCTTCAGACAGGTAGCTGGTATATATTAAGGTGGATTTAAGATCCCATGTCCTTAATGTCCTTTATATTATTTCCTTAAACATTGTCTTGTATTTTTAATTTTATTTATTAATCCTATGATCAATCTGTCAGCATTCGATTTTGGCAACAAAGACCAATACCAACAATAAATGGACACTTAGACTTGACCTTGGGTACCATTGGACTTATATGTTGTCCAAAAAAATTAAAAACAAATCAATAACCCACCCCACTGTTCCGAGGGACAAGATTCTTCATTACACTATTTTGAAAGACATGGCTTAAAATGGTTCCAAACAAATCCCCTGTCTATCACAGGTAGAAAAAAGATTTAGTCTTTTATAAATAAATAATTCTAAAAAAAAAAGATTCCATTTGTGATTGATTTTAAATTTGTGATTCAATTTAAAAATTTTATGTCATCAGCAGGAACATTGGCTAAAAACCACAGAGAGGCTGGGAAGGTCCTCAAATACTGTGAAATGCTAAAACATTTTTATTGTAGGATTTATTGACTAACAACAAGAATTTCACCATCATTTGAGTGCACAGTGCTCTCACCTTTCAGACAATGTCACCCTTCTACATACAGTACAAAAGATTAGTGTGTTTACTATGTTGTCTTTGACCTTTAATTGGGAAATAAAATCATTGTCTACTTAATTATGGGCATGTAAGTAAAGTAAAAGGTCAAAATCCCCTTACAACACAACTGCATGACAGTGAATGTCTCTTTGTGTCTCTCTCTGTAGTCCAGAGTCCCCCCTGCTAATGACTTCAAAGCAGGTATGAAACTTGAGGCACGAGACCCACGCAACTCTAACTCGGTGTGCATAGCAACGGTGATGGGCATGATGGGAACTCGTTTACGCCTGCGCCTGGATGGCAGCGATAACACCAATGACTTCTGGCGGCTGGTCGACTCGTCAGACATCCAACCAATAGGAACCTGCGAGAGGAACGGAGATATGCTACAACCACCACTGGGTGAGAGTGTTAAACTTCAACAGCAAACGTGTAAACATGTACAGATTTTAATGTGACTTTTTCAGGTCAGGTTTGTGTGGGAAGGTGAAATATTTGAGTTATTGCTCACACCTGAGACACATTATTAGACTAGACTTGTTCATATTCTTTTTTCACAGTAGATATTATGACTTAGTAAGAAAAGTGCAGGTGTTATTGATAACAATGATGATCTGTGTCTTGTATTTGGTACTGTCCACAGTGGTATACTGAAGATATACTCACATACATACATACGTTCTAGTTTTATGATAGTGTATTTAATATAATTACAAGAAACCCAAAAAGATTTCAGAGGACACAAAGTTTGTCCACAGATGATCCACAGCTGAGGGCCCAATTAACAGTGCAGGCCTAGTAACGCTAGCTAACAATTAAACATTTTGGAACCCTTAGCATTGCTCTGCTGTAATTATAATTATAGTATGTCTGAGTCCTTTTACAACAGCTTTCAGCAACATAATAAATGACAGATGGATAACAATATTTGTCTGGACATTCAACTGATTATCCACTTATCAATTAAAGCCAATATTAACTTTATACAGTAATTCTTTTTTTATCACAGTGCTAACATACAGTAAGCATAATAGGTACAGTGATATACCTTTTATAGTGTTGGCTTTGTTTGCCACCTCAATAGATTAGAACATAAAAAGTCAATATTTACTTTTTGTGTAGATTTTCAGCTTTGAATTATGGGTTTATTAAAAAATATATTATAACCACTGTAGGAATTACAACCATTTTTGAACGGAAGTGAAGTACTTCCGTTCAAAAATTCAAGTACTTTTGGACCTCGTAGTATCAAGCATTAGAAGGTGACAGAGTAGCCCCCTGAAGGACAGCACATATAAGAGAAGGAGGACACACCGCTAAGCATTACAACCAAGGACGGAAAAAAGCCAGTCCAGAGCCACATGACTGATACAAATACATAAAGTTTATTGTGTCTAAGCTGAGAATTAAAATATATTACAGGCCTGCCTCAGCGACATGCAGCAGGTTATTACAAACCTTGACCTGAGCTGTCTCAGGGCTATGCTAAGCAACTATTATTCAAGATTTAGGAAATATTTATTTGTAATATGTATATGTAGGGATACCTTTGCAGTGACAACTCTGATTATACAGATATACAGACATTACTTGCATCAGGGAATCCTGCTCATTGATTTGCATCATTCCTCACAATAATAGTCTCATGTATTCAAAAATATAAATGGTGCCGCTACCTCAGTAAAACGGTACTGGTTATGACGTTGTATACAGGTTTCAGGATGAATGCCTCCTCGTGGCCCATGTTCCTCTTGCGGACTTTGAGCGGAGCAGAAATGGCCCCTGCCTCTGCTTTTAAGAAGGTAATTACAACTACTCAACACTGATATATATTTTTGTATTAATGCTGTAAAAACTGTGCTGGTGTCTAAAACTGAACAATTTCATGTCACAAAAGTAAAGAAAAAAGCATTAAGAGTCTAAATGGGACAAAAAACATTCCAGGCAAATGTGTGCTCTGTTTTAAAATAAATAAAAAAAATAAAAAAAAACATGATTTGGACATCATGCAATAAAATTTTTCTTTTGCATCATAATTCGCTCAGTACACATGGTTTACCTTTACTGTTTGTACAGTTTGACTTTGAAACATACTGTGTATATTTGCTCATGTTTGTGTGTTTAGGAACCACCCAGTCCTGCAAAAAATTACTTCCAGCCTGGTATGAAGCTGGAGGCAGTGGACAGGAAGAACCCCTACCTGATTTGTCCAGCCACAGTGGGAGAGGTCAGAGGTCAGGAGATTTTCGTCATGTTTGACGGCTGGAGAGGTGCCTTTGATTACTGGTGTCCCTTTGACTCCAGAGACATCTTCCCTGTTGGTTGGTGTACCCTGACGAAGCATAGCTTACAGCCACCTGGAAACTTCTGTAAGTATTGATGCGATTGCTTTTTTTCTTTTCTTCTCGTGCATTGTGTAGAATGTACATGCTTTTTGATGGATACCAACTTATTGTGAATTCCAAATGCTTTTATTCCATAATCCTTACATAATAGATGATAATACATTAGGATGTAGTTTTATACTTATAATAATGGACTGACCAAATGGGATTCAGAACAGAAGGCAGCTTTTGCTGTTATTGAAAGGATGCCATCCCATTCTCACCACTAGATGGCAGCACACGCCTAAATTCAGGTGTATGTCATAGTATGTGGAATTTTTACTGGCCTTTCATTTTATGATTGTGGGACTGAAACAGAGTCTAAGATAATAATAATCATCACCTATCTTTAATACTGGATATCTCACACCCACCTACACACACACACACACACACACACACACACACACACAAACACACACAGACACACATACACAGACGCACCTTAACATGTATATTAGAATATACTTAAATGTACAGTTAAAGAAAACACTACAAACACTCAATGTGAGATAAAAAGAATTTCATTACAAAAAACAACTCTTCATCTGTAGCAAACTGTTGTGGCTGCAGAGAAGGCAAAAAGTTAATTTATACTGAGCAGCTTGTGTTTATTTAACTGTGTTTTTTGTTGTTGCATAAACATACATTACAGAGTTTATTAAGTGAACATTCAGCTTGAACTTATCACTCAGGGACACATTTGCATGGTTGCCTGTGTTTTTAAGTTATACGATGAATGCAAATGTATGTATAGTTATTGTCACTGCTGATTCAAGGATATATTAAGGTTTTTTAATTAATAGACACATTTTTTGCTTTTAAAATGTTTGGAAATGATAATGGTCACATTCTTAAACCCAAACTGCTAGATAAATACTTAAAGTCTTTCAGGTAATTACTCACTAATATTTCAGCGAGTACCAAGCAATGGAAGTATACTGATCATTTATGTTTTTTGCCTGGGGTGTGACCCACAGCTCTGACCTCCACACTGAGACTGCAGAGTTGATGAAACAGATTCTTGTTTCTGTTCTTTTTCTGTTCAGCTTCACACAACCACAGGCTTTGTTAATGTGTGATCATTTCAGCTCTTACTGGCTCCATTTTGCTCTTTGAAAGGGCCATGGAGAAGCAGTTTTAGTTATGTACATTTTATATGTTGAATGTTTTATCGAAATTATTAAAGAATTTAACTCAGATTTCTCATATTCATCAAATTTTGCATTTTTTTTGCAAATTTTGAAGTATATATTTTTAATGTGAGGTATGACTTAATCAAACACTGGAAGACTAAAAAAAATTTAGTTTAAGGTTTTATTGTTGTGTCAGTAACAAAAGCATTTGTAGATTTTTTTTCTTCTGGGGGGGGGGGGGGGGGGTGCACAACAGCATTGTATAAAATATTTCCCCCAAAACAACAGAAAATTCAGATACATTGTTACTAAAAACATAAGCACATAATAAAGTGTAAAAATAATATTTATGCTGCATCTCCATATAGCATTTTACATAAAGATTAGTTATAGATTATTTAAAGTATTTATTGAATATCTGAGTCAAATACTTTTTGAATGATAAATATTATAACTCATTTGCAGGAGATTTTTCTGTGTTTACAATTTTATTTCCCTATGACATTTGAGTTGAAATTCAGGTATCTTGACAAATATCATAGTTCACATAAATGATTCTAAATAACTAGTTTGAAAACAATAATAAAAAAAATCCTCTAAGCCACATTAAGATTTCTCAAATCTTTCTCTAAAGGCTGTTTTGATTACAGAACCTCTTTGTTTTTACATATATTTCCATTAAGTCCATAATTGCTCCCTGAACCTCACTTAGACAAAATATTCTCTGTATGTGTGGAAAAATAAAGCTTTGGTTAATATTAATAAAATTTAATGTAAAAGCAGTACGGAATAATTAATTATGAGTCACAATGTATTTATATGATAATTAAGCTCAGGCGTAACAAGAATATGTCGCTGTGTGACTTGCACCAATGTTAAAGCTTAATGTTCAAACTTTAGCTGTTCAGTTCATTTGTCAGATCAAGACATTTACTATCCATCAAAATTCTTTTAACAAATGGCTCTAGAGTGAGTCTGTTAATTTGTAAATGTGAGGTTTTTATAAAGTGCAATAGATTCGTAAGAACTTTCAATCACTCTCTAGTATGCAGATACGTTACATCAGCTTCCATCCAGCAATTTCCTCCCCTTCACCTCATTATTGCTGTCCACTGGTCGGGGAACATGTGGCTTTAAATAACCAAAGACCAACAACCTTGATTAATGGGAGGAGTGTGTATGTTTGTGTTTGTGTTTGTGTGTGTGTGTGTGTTGTGTTTTATTGGTTTTAGTTGATGAATGACAGCTACATGCCTTACAAGTTACATGTCTGTCCCCGCTTCAGGCAGTGAGGAAGTCAAGTTTACTGCCTTCCACAGTGTTTATGTATCAACACACCAGGAAACGTTAATGTCTGCTTTGCATGTGGTGTGATAAACATCATAACTTAACATCATAAAGATGCAGTAAAAGGCAGACAGGAGGAACTGCTGCTGGTGTTGATATTATCAAATAAAGTTGTTTGGGAACTTGGGTTCTAGCAGTTTGTGATGGCAGTTTTTGGGTATCTGTATACTCTGTGAGATGGTCGTGCTCAAATGGTGGAAATGGTCTGGAATAGTTTCCTGTATATCTTGCACAGGATACCATCCTGCTTTAAACGATGTTTAGAAAGTCTGAATGTTTAGAAAGTTTTGAAAGTCCAAACCATTTCCAAATCCTCCATGTTGTTTGGCCTCTCTTCTGCACAACTTCCTTAACTTGTGTCTGTGAAGATTGGTAGTAATCCAGGTGAGGTTTTCTGCAACTTGAGTCATGGAAACTGGACTAAACATTTTGCAATTTTTACAACTTCTTCAGACTAAATAATGGATGGATGAGGAGTGAAGAAAGAAGTTGACTTGCTATGACACAACTTCTGGACTCCTCATATTAGATGCTCCTAACGGTCAGTCATTTTTAGATTTCAACAATAATTTTTTTCCCTCTTTTTCTTATTTGGCCACACATCCATGTAGATGTTTTGTTAAAGTACACAAAAACATTGTCAAAAAAACAATTGGAGCTGTAAGCTGAAAACTTAAAAAAATATAAACATAATCAAACCAGAAATAAGTGGGTATAAGTTACAAGTTTGTTTTTTGGATTTTATGTGATTTTTTTATTTTATTTAAAAAAACAATTATTAAAAAACTTCTAAACTTGCTCCTCTTATTCCACTATTCTTATTTATATTTTTAATCTTGTTCTTATTACATTTCTGCCCTTTTTTTACAGTTACAGATTTTTTTTAACTTTTAGTATTTTAGCCCTCTTCTTGCAGAAATAGTCCTCTCTCTGTCCAGCCGTACTTCGTCCTGCTCTGAAACAACTTTGCTTCATATGTCACACACTGTGCAGCCCTTCAGTTATTCGTAATTACCCAATGAAAATAAATAAAAATGCTACAAAACTTATGAACCAAGTAGAAATTGTTGATTTTCTATGATTGGTCAGAAAGGTGAGCCTTGCTCTAAACCTTTTACAATTGAATATCTCTACCCCTCTGCCAATTATGTTTATTGAGTTTGTGTTACAGGAGTCTCCCACTGCACCTCTTCACATTATTGGAGCATCACAAGTATTTGAGCATAAATATAAATTTAAAACATTTATGAAAAATGTTACACACTTTAACTTTCAAATTTTGTTTTGATATATTTACATTTTCTTTATTTTAATTTATTTTTTCTATAATGGAAATACATATAAAATCTATAATTATAAATAGTTTTCACATCAACATCTGAGTTGCAAGTGCAAGTTATTTACAAAGCATTAATGACAAATGAGTCCTGCTGTAAAATAATTCAGAAGTAGAGAGGTTTCAGGACACATTTGAAAACTGTCACTTAGATTTACTGTGTGTTCATTTGCAGGTAAAAAAAACAGCACAAAAGAATAATGTAAATTGCCAGAATGCAATATTTGTAAGCATGTAAGACAATAAGTCAGAGTTGTTTGAGGTGTTAATGAGCAGAGATTTAGCTGTGAGAAGGAGTGAGAAACTATAATTACTGCCACATTTAAAACTTCTAATAAGCTTTTATCAAACTCATCCTGTTTTGACCCTGCTACAGAGGATACCAAGATTGAGCATCTAATTATTTTCCTTTTTGTAAAGGAAGTGCTTGTTTTACCTCTGCTATCATGTATTTTTTGTATTTACGTCTTTGTACTAAATTGGGTTAAAATGTAGGACAAGGTTCTCTGAATAATGAGTGGAGAATACAACATCTTTGTTAGAAAATGCTCACTTGTTTTTGAGAAAAATATATGTTTTTTGCTTTTGTTTGCCCATCTAGAAGCGGGTTAAGTCTCTGAATAAAGAGACTTTTCCCACGCAGACTTCCTCTGCAGCTCTGCTCCACATTGTTCCAGAGTCGGGGTGATATCTGACTGTTGCCTCTGTTTCCTGGCCATCTTTCATCAGGGAATGTCTGAATAGTCTAAGGTTACACTTAAGGGGACCTCCTTGTGGGCCGAGCATCTATGTTAAGCGAAAGCTTACTTATGTGCGCGCAACTCCAGACGTTTGCCCCTTTTCATCAATTGCAATCGGGACTCTTCTGATACAGTTTAACCTTTTACTCCCACCTCTTTTTCCCCCTTTTAGAACCTCACCATCTCCCCCATCAGAGGCTTGCTGAGAAGCAGGTGACTGATGTAGACTGTTGATATGACCCACTGATAACATGAATAAAGAGCCCATCTCCCCCCCTCTCTCCCCACCCTCCACCACAACCACTCGCCCACCCACTCTTCTCCCCCTAATTCTCCCCAGCCCCTATGCAAATCTGAACACCCCCCTCCTCCTCCTGCTCACTCATTGGGGGGTGGGGGTGGGGGGGTGCTGGCTGTTTCTGCTTCAACCAGAAGCAGAAGCAGCCGCATGGGCTTTGTTGTGGACTACTGCTGGGAGGAAAGAGAAGGCAGAGAAAGGGAGGGAAAAGCAGCTGATAGAGACACAAAAATAGACAATAAATTGCCAGTGAGGGAAGTAATTTAGAGAGAATAAGGAAAAGGGAAAATAGAAAAAGGGGGAGACAAATCAAACGGTTAAAAGAGGAAGAGTTGTTTTAAAGAGAGAACCAGGAAGCAACTGTGTTTAAAATTGTTACGGACATTGCTACCACTACCGCTGCCTCCACAGCTACTATTACTACTACTGCTACTACTACGAAAGCCACAACAGTAGCAGTGAAGTTCTGCTTTTCTGGTGGGGATTTCCTGGTGAGTTTGATATGTTTATCAATGTATTCTTTTGCATAAATGAAAGAAAAAAATCTTCTTGGAAAGCTCACGGTTTGCATTGCGTGTAGTTTACTGGTATTCTGTTTGATAATATTTTAGTTGTTAAATCAAGTTTGCCAGATGTAGAGAACTGAATCAAGATGAGGACACATTTAGATGAGGACGTGTGTTATGTGCATTTTCTGTGGAAGCATCTATGTTCCTTTTTAACAGATAAGTCTTCCTTTGAAACTTCCCTAAAATGTAACGAATCAACATCAGTGAATGCTGCAGACATTCAGATTACCTAGTCAATGATTTGCTCCATTCGGAAAGCAGTAGTAGTGTCTTAAAGTTATTGCTTCTTTAGATAAATTCTGTCAGTGAAGCACTATGGTAAAATGTTACCTTTGTTTTACTGTCTTGGCATAAAAATGGAAAGGGGAACCTAAATCTGTTCAAATAAAAATGTCATGTCAGCCTCTTGGTAGGTGTAAATGAGCTGCTGTTTCATTTTTTTTTTTGTTTAGCACAAAGTCCTGTATTGACCTGTATTCATTTAGATGCATTGTAAGAGACTAGTGGCCACTATTCAGAAATACTCCAAGTCTGAAGATTTCAAAGTATTGTTGGCTTTAATTACGTTTGGAGGGCCATGTGTTTTTGATCATGAGATTTTATGTGTAAAGCTTCAGGAATTAGTCTACAAGAGGGTTAGAAAGGGATCAGTTCATATGAGATATTTTCAGTGCAGTCATTTTATCCCTGCATGACTTTAAAAGTTTCAGAAGTTTAAAGCTGAACATCCATAGAAGTCACAGTACAAAAACTGTACTTTTTCATTTTTGATATTTGGGAATTTCCACAAGAGAACATTGTTAGGTTCATGCTTTGTGGCCTGAGGCTACGTTAGTTACTTCCCCCCTCTTTTTTACACACACAAAACACACAAAGACCCGAATCAGCAGTTCATGAATTTGCTACAAATTCACTCAGACATAGAGCCTGTGTGTGTGGCTACAAGGAGTGTTTGCAGTGAGGGTGCTCAGCATGTAGGTGTGTGTGTGTGTGTGTAGGTGGTGTAATTAGATGAGAGGCAACTCTGTAAAGCCCCTCCCCCACCCCCCAGACAGCAGACACACTTCTCCCCAAACCCTTTCTCATTCGTGCACGTACACAAAACACCAGTGCATGTACGTAGACATGTTTCCTCGGGCTCTGGCTTACACAGGTCAGTGGGTCGAGGTGAAGTTATATAGTCATGATCAGTACCATATGTCTGTGTTTTGTCGCACTGCATGCATATTTTTGTGTAGTTGTCTTTTGGTTGTAAGAAGTTGTTTTGGTTTATTATTATATTATACAATGCACTATTTAATGGTTATGCATGTTTCTAAACTATTTTAACATTAGGTCATTTTACATGACACCTAAACATTGTGCAAAACATTTTTTTTTACAATTCGAGGCAGCCACTGGCTTTTACAAATTTTATTGCATTGCTGAAATTAATAGCTGACTGCAAGAGTAAGAAAAACTGTTGAATTTGCTTTTTTGCATTCTTAAATCAAATCAAACTCTGTCAGGATAAACATAAAGATTTTTTGGTTTCTGCTGTTTTGTATAATTTAATGTTTAATTTAATGTAGTATTTGATATGGCATTCGGTGTAAAAACGGTGCCAAATCAACAGGCGGGCAATGATCTGCTGTGGGACCCTGAAATCAAGGGATAAGCCAAAAGAATAAAAAGATAAAATAAAATTTGATATGGACTGTTAAAGGGGGCGGGGAAACTTTTAAATTATTTTGTTCATATTTTGAATGAACAGTTAATTCAAAATGTATATGCTCAGTGGTAGAGCAAAAGGACACGGTTTTGAATCCTACCCCACCAGGTGTGGCCCTGGTGTAGAGAGAGAGAGAGAGAGATAAAGAGAGCGATCCATTAATACACATTAATAGGAAATAATTTAATATTCATCAAAGTTGATGATTTATGTGACGATATACCTATATTTGATAGACTTTGAGATCATTCACTAGTGTAGAAATAGTACATTTTGTTTTGATGTGAATAAATTAGACTTAAGTCTTTTTAAAGCAGGACCCTGACTCACATTTCTGCACTGAGTTAAAGCCTGCAGATAGTGATTGGTGCCCTGCAAACGTTTTTTGATCTGTCTTTGTAGGATTATGTGTTCTGACTCAGTGTGAGAAGTGTGCCGCTGTGCGTGCAGGTTGGTATTTCTGTTCCTCTGTGAGCATGCTTTGTGTGACCGCTGCTGGTGAGTGAGCCCTCACCTCAGAAACAAAACACTGCTCTCTTCTACGCCCACTTTCTCCTATTGCCCAATTAAGCAGCTCTCAGGGTGCCCCGGCTGGCCCCTCAGACAATATTCTAAATCTTCCATAGTGGCTCCATATTGCCTCAGTCAAGGAGGCTCTGATGAAAGCCTTGGCCCCTTGAGAGCTTCCACATGCACTCTCAGACCCCTGCTCTCACCAAGTGTTTGTATTGAAATAGGAGATGGTCATCTGTCTCTCCTCCTCCTTCCTTTTGCATTTTTTGCTTTCTATGATGATTATATGATCATATCACAGAGTCACACTCAGCCTAATAAAGAGAGGAGGGGGCAGTGGTGCCACTGCTTTTGATTTCTATTTCTTTCCAAACAATGGCCATTATTTTTTACTCACTTTCTTTTAATGTCATTAAAAGAAAGTGAGTATGTATATATATATATATATATATAATATATATATATATATATATATATATATATATATATATATATATATATATATATATATATATATATATATATATATATATATTTGAGGTTGAAGTTGAAGATTATTAAATTTAAAATCACCAATTGAAAGGTATTAGTTCATAGTATGTGATTGTATAAATTATAAATATTTGCTATATATCTGATATCAGATTTTTCAACACCCTGAAGAATCAAACTTCTGTCTCTATAAACTGGATACGTTTTATCCCGGCTATATTTTGTGTTTTTGTGGAGCTGCTTAAAGCAGAAGGTTCGATGAATTCTCTAGCAGGCAAGTCTCTGGAGGCTTGTGACTTTTGACACCGATTTCAGTGTTGGCAGGGGCTCAATACAAAAGACCTGCCAATTACAGCGGATTTAGAACAAATCTTCTCTGCACGGCCACTCGGTTTTTCATTGTCCCTCAGTCTTTTTGACTTTTTCACCAGATTTTTTTCTTTATATTTGGAAAAACTGCTTCACTACGCTAAAAAATCTTTAGGGTGTTTTAAGTGTGACTTTTTAACAATGCAAAGCAAGCCTGTTGATTGTCTGCCTTGTAGGGCAAATGTGATATTTTGTGTTTGTGTCTTTGATTATTTTATTCTGCAGGTTTAGAATTTATTTGTTTGGAGAGCTGCTGAGTGGGCAGCACATAGACATACTCCTGTTCTTTCAGGAAATGTGGCTCTTAAGGAAAAAACTTTTTGTTTGACGAGTGTGGCCAACAGTTTCATTGGAGGGCATTATAACAGAGAGGTTGAAAATCTCCTTAAAATCTCTGATGAGGGCTGTATTTAAAATGCCACATGACCTTTTAATTTATTGAGTATCTTATCATGAAAGGTATCACCATGTTTCTTGAAGCCTCCAGATGCTCATAGTCTAGAAATTTGTTTGATATGATGTGTAGTTCTCGTGTGCCCATTGTGCAAGACAGATTTTCAGGTGCTTCGACCAGTTCAGCACGACAGCCTGGGCTTCTCTACCCACAGACTGATGAGTTGGTGGCCTGTTTCCTGTGTCCCTCCTTACTAATACACACGATGTTTCTGCTACAGAGCCCCTGCCGTAAAACAGCATTTCTATATATACCCTCTCCTCTATTTCCCTCAAGCATTTTCTCTCTCCATCTCTCTATCTATCCATCTGTTCTCTTATCTATCCAGTTTATAAATGAAGCTGTTACCTCAGCTCTGTTTAAAAATCACCCTGATCGAATCATCCTATAGGAATGAGTCCTAAATCCCTTTACATCAATCAACAGATTTGCACTCATCTGAATGGCTACGTGTTTTTTTTTTTTTTTTTGAGTTTTAAGTTAAATGCCTTAAAGGTCTGTAGTTAACACAAGATCAAGAAATGTTTGCATTTTATGCTCTGGCAAAAATCTATCAGTAACTAGCCCACTCATGCTTTTTATGAGCTTTCATGTGATTTAAAAAAGATGGGTTGTAACAAATGAGAGTACAGAAGTTGTCGGAAACACCAAACATCATCATGTGAGATATGGAGACTCATCTAGTCAGTAAAAAGCTTTTTACTTTTGGAAATTGTAATTGAGCTTCATAAATCCTAAAAGTGGTGTTCATCTGTAAAGATTATCTTGCTGAACAAAATGTATAACAAACTTTTGTTTATCACAGAACTTATTTCAGCATTGCCATTAGCTTTTTGTCGAGGGAACTAAAGATACTGCATGCTAACGTCTGTGTTGCCACTCTATAGTGCAGCTTCATTTCTTTTTCTCTACATTCCTCCCATCATTCTTTTTCTGCATCCTGTATTCTGCCTTTACTTTCATCTAAACACACACCTATCCTATATTTTCAAAATAAAAACCACAGTGAAGTCAAAAGTCCTTCTAAAAGCTCCTTTGTCTATTTTCTTCTTTGCTTTGATCTTCTTTTCAGTTGGCTACTTTCTTCTTTGTCCAGTTTTGATGATTCTTTCCTCTTTTATGTCCACTTCTTTCTAATTGTATTTTTTGTTAATTTATTTTAATGTCTTGTCTTTTATCCTTAATGCCAGCTTTTTACATGTCTTCTATCTTCTTTTACTGCTACTACCTTTTTTATTTCACTTCTTTTATGTTTTACTACTCTTTCTTCCAGGCAATCACACCTTTCTATAGTTCAGTTGGTAAGACAGTCGTCCAAAAACCAAAGGGTCAGGGGTTCGATCCCCGGTAGAAATTGGGGTGTTCCAATGAATATCATTTATTTTGCTCTCCATTATTAAATGTAAATGACAACGACACTAACATTTTATCAACCTCTCTTTTTCTTTCCAGTTACCCTCCCTGGTGCGCTCCTCGCCCCTGTTTCTTCCACCTCAGCCTCCCTCACTACACGTCGATCTTCTTCTAACTCTTCTTCCATGCAGACTTCATACCGACTGCCCAACCCTTTGCCACCCCTGCCTGTTCGGAAGGGTGTCCGTGGCCGGCGTCCCAAATCTCAGACTATTGCTTTGTTGAAGGCAGCAGCTGAAGCAGCAGCGGCAGCGGCAGTAAATGGAGAATCACAAAGCCCTGCCAGACCTGGGTCTGAGACTCAATTGGCCCCCAGACCACACCGGAAGAGAGGGCCCAAACCTAAGAACAAGGTAAGATGTAACAAGAATTATAATCTGTGGTGCTGTTGACAAATGAAACTGGTGTCCTGGGCAAGAGGCGAAGAATTGGAGAAAAGAATGTATGTAAAGTTTAAAGTGTAAAGTCGATAGATATTATGCATGGTGGAAATGTAAAATGGTGAACAGCTTTGCTTTACAACTTGCTGAGTGTGTCGCAGTGTAGTTCATAGGTAATTATGGTTCTGCAATGTAGTTTAAACACACCTTTAATGAATCATCAACATAAACCTTTACAGGTTTTGTAGTTTTGCAGGTTAGTCACGATTAAAGAATCTGTTGGTTTTTTGCTTTATAAAAAGACTCCGGTGGTGCAGTCCCTGGGAGCATTGGTTACACTTTCACCTCCAGAGACAAGACTTGGCTCCAGCCATGTCTCAGCAGAAAACAACCATAACAGCAGCTCAAATGTAGTTTGCACAGGTAAGCAGGACGCCTAAATGTGTACACATGCATATACACTGGGTTTAGAATTAATGGTTAACATGTTTTTCATTGTATAAAAAGAATGTGAAAGTCCAGTTGCCCTTGTACTTTGGTAACATTTCTTACTATTTCTGTCATCCCAGTGTGCGTCTATGTGAACAAGCATGGCAACTATGGCCCGCATATTGACCGTAAACTAGTGCAGCAGCTCCCAGATCACTTTGGTCCAGCACCAGTCAACGCGGTGCTTCAGCAGGCTGTCCAGGCCTGTGTGGACTGTACGTACCAGCCTGCTGTACTGCTGTCATTTCTACAGAGCCAGTCCCACATGGGAGGAGAGGTCATTAGAGGTAAATGGAATAAACACCACAAGATATGTTCTCTGATATAAACTGTAGAAAACAAAAACATTTTTTATTACTATAAAGTGGAAAACAAAAATGAAAACAATATGAAATTATATAACATCAAGCAGCGTAGCAAATTTTCACATTTTGGAAAAGAAATAAGATCAACACTAAAAATCAGTTTAGAGCATGTGTCAGTAGTTCGATCCCCGGTCCCGGCTTTATGTCAGAGTGTCTCTGGGCAAGACAGTGAACTCCTAACAGCCCATTCCTATCGTTAGCTGTGCAGTGGCGGTCCAAGCCCGGTAGAAATTGGGGAGGGTTGCATCAGGAATGACATACGGCGTAAAAACTCTGCCAAATCAACATGCGGACGATAATCCGCTGTGACGACCCTGAACTCACAGGATAAGTCTAAAAGAAAAAGAAAAAAAAAACACTCTAGAAATTGTCAGTTGGACCCCAGTGTTTGTACAGAATAAATAAACATACTCTTTAGCTGTTAGGCAGACCCCCCCCCACCGACAAAGTGGCGTCTGATAAATTCGAATGTATTCATGACGTCATATAGGCTCGGCAGGCAATCAGCCAGGTAAATTAGTTTAACAATGCACTCATGGGTAGTGAATGTTGTCTGTGTGTGTGTGTTTGTGTGGGTGTGCGTGTGTGTGTGTGTATGTGTGTGTGAAGAACGAGAGAAATAAAAGACAGTGCCTATGGCAGCAGCAGCTGATGTGAGCACTGCTTCTGTAATCAGAAGTGACATGTGCATCTAACCTGTTTTGGGATTCTGGGTTTGTGTCTCCCTTGGGGGGTCAGATTGGGAACGCTATGGGTGAGACTGGTTTGGGCAGGAGGGGGGTTTAATCTGTGGATTTGTGCAGGCTTGGCTTGGGTGGGAGGGTGTAGTGCAGCTTGGGATGGGGTGAAAAATGTGCGTTTGTGCTTATAAAGGGAGGGTGCAAACCCTAAGCCATCTGCTGTTTTTCTTTATCTGTGAATGCACAGCGTGTATGTGTGTGTGCGCAGGTGTGCGTACATACATGGAACAGAATAATAGCTGTTTATATTCTGCCCACCAGTGCGGTCAGAGCATGGTATCCGCTATGTGAAGCTGCCCTCTGCCTCCAGCGCATCTTCTGTCTTGCGGTTCCTGGAGAACATGTGTCAACATCTAGAGAGTGACAGTCTCTTCAGCTCGCAGCCGTTTAGCCCCTACAGCAACAACACACGCTTCTACAACAGGACGAAGTCAGGTGGGCAACTGTGTGGCTGCAGTAAGGGAGGTAGTAAAGAGTGAAAGTATTAGAAAAAGGGATAGTTTCAATCTTATTTAGAATAGCATGGGCAGACATGAAATCTAACTATTGCAACATTTACAATAAAGTAGCCACAAAAACTCCCCCTTGTTTGTGTGCTGAACATGATTTGTGTGATGTGGAAACGTGGTTAAACATAGAGCTTTCTGGTACAAAGCTCAAGCAGTGACCGTCCTGGTTGACTGTAGAACTTTGAATGCGCACTCAGTTATTCATGTGCTTATTGAACTGTTTATATCTTTTTATTGATTTTTTTTTTTTTATTGCCAACTTTAGACTCTCTTTTTGTTTTGACTTGTAATAGTTGTAATACAGTTGTTGGTTTTCTCAATCCGGGCAACAGAGAGCTGAAGTCTCTGCCCCACCAACCTCTTTCATGTTTCATAAGTTACATTTGTGAAGTGTATATTCTGAACAAATGTCTGTCAATGCCATTTTCTGGGGTAGAGTCTTATTGGATGTTTGTGGTCTAAGTGCTTTGTTTAATGCTTTTAGCTCCATCATTCATAAACTAAGAAATTTTCTATGGAGTAAACCTCCTCCTGAGTCTTCCCACATACTTTATGACTGCAATTTATCCCAGATAGTGCAGCAGTTTTTGAGTGTTAATCTCTCTATCTTGAAACAGAACCAGTGTCCCACACTGAAAACGGCCTGTCTAATGACGATTCTACAAAAGATCCTGCTCCCAGCACCCGCTCACTTAACACCGCATCAGATTACAGAACAACAAAGAAGGAGCGGCAGTATTACCCTGGACATACACACACCCCACCACCTCTACGACGCGTCAGCTCCAACCCCACTGAACTTGGCGCAGTGTGTACACACAGACGAGTGGAGGGTAGGGTTAAATACATACACATGGGCAGCAGGGTCTAATTATCCAAATGTTCAGGACAGTTCATAAGGGGACATTTTTAATGAGTAGGAAATAATAACACTCACATTGGCAAATTTTCTTTTCACACACTCATCACTCAAGTTGTACTTTCAGCGTGTTGCTAGTCAAGGTTAATTTCCGTCTGTACAAGCACTGGACTTAAAGTAAATATCTCGGCTGCCTGTTATTTTTAATTACAAAAATGAGTTATTGGATTATAACTAAGAGTAGCTTAAGAGTAACTTAAGAGCAAGTTTTTGTGGCTTTTGCTGTCTTGTAATTTTTGGTAAGCTAACAATGGCGCTCAACTAAAAGCTCTTTGCTAGCAACTTTTAAGATCTGACAACTGTCTCTGGCAGATTCTATTAGCTGTAGCTTTGTGTTAAGCAGGTTTGCGGTTGGAATTTGCATTTTTGCTCATTTTAATATATTTAACTTTCTAAGCATTTTACATCTTAAACGGTCAATTGCTGCTATACAGAGAACATTGAACTAGGGGCCCTAAGGGTGTGGCAGCTTCCATTCCAGCTGGTGGTCACTGTAGAATATGTAAAAAGAAACCGTAACAGTGGTTGTACAAATAAGTTGAAGTATGTTTGGACATTTACTATTTGACTGTGGAGTTTAGTAAATGTTAGTTGCTTATATTTTAACCAGAAAATGCCATTAAAAAGCTTGTTTTATGTGGTATAAATTCAAAATTCAAGACACATGTGAGCCTGTTAACATCAAACTGTAATGTATATATACAAAAATGAGTTAGATTTTCCTTTCTCTTGTCCTCCCATTCTGCAGCAGCCAGCTCAACGACAGGCCCAGACCATTTGAAACAAGACAAGGAGGGTTCAGGGAATGATGCTTCTTCCTGGTCAGTTGATGATGTAATACGGTTTGTCCAAGAGGCTGATCCCCAAACGCTTGGCCCGCATGTCGAACTGTTCAGGAAACATGTAAGTATTTAATTCACATTAACTTTCTTCTTTGTCCTGTTTAATAGTCAGCAGTCTGTTTTTTGTTCACTGTGCTGTATAATGCAGCTGATTGGTTGAATAAACTTTCACTGAGCTCTGGGCTAATCAAACTGGAATTTCTGCCATTTGATGCCTTAATTAAGATGCCAATTTGAGAGGAAATGGTTGTAACGAATCCCCCTGTTGACAGTCTCCTCCTTTGTCTACAGGAGATCGATGGCAAGGCTCTGATGCTGTTGCGCAGTGATGTCATTATGAAGTACATGGGATTGAAGCTGGGCCCTGCGCTCAAACTCTGTCACCACATTGAGAAACTGAAACAAATCAAACAGTAGAAGATAAAGACTCTCTTTTCTCACTGGCAACCAAACACTCACAACACATATTACTAGTAGTGCAGTGTAAATCAACCAGGATTGTAGCTACAACTGTTGGGGCCAAGGTCAATGAGGTCTGTATTTTTTGTGAATTTGGGGGTTTTAGAGAGTTAGAAACAAAAGGGACTAAGGCCAACAAAGAAAATGTTCAGCATTTTCTTCAGTTTTAATTCTGTATAATTAATACAGTAAATTTAAACAGTGAAATTTAAAAGTAAAATATAAAAGATCTAATCTAAAATGTTGGTATATAAAAACCTGGCTAGGGCCTCAATTCAACATCTTTATTTTTTAATATACCGACCACAGTTTCACATTAAAAAATATAAACACCACATTCATTCAGAATCTGCATAACTTAGTTGCAGAAACCTAAGCACATGCATGATTTTAGGTCACATTAGTGTATTTTTGCCTTACTATGAAGTACTTGAGGCCATAATTCAACAACTTTTGAATTTACTTGTACATTGCCATTTTTCAACGCACACTCATAAAGTATGCTGTTGATTTTTTTCAGCTTCATCTCTTCAGCTCTCTGGCTGTTCAAGTATTTATTCTCTGGGCAGAATTTCAGGATGGATACTCTTATCTCAACATTGGCAAAGTTTGTTAATTTCTTACAATGCAAGTGTCTGAATGACTGCCTCTGTTACAGACTGTCACATTTAATGTATGCAAGCCAGTGAATGTATGAAGTCATGAAAAATATTACTAACAGGTACTGAACAGTGGGAGTGCCCATGCCAATCAGTAGTTCTGATGTGTTTCATTCAACAACGTGAAAGGAAAACTTGATTCCTAAAGTCAATAATTGCATAAATGTCCTCAGACACTTCAACTTTTATTGACAAAGACCCTAAATAACCTAGATAACTTTTACATAGTAGTCGATATTTTAACTTTGGAAAAAACTTTTCATCAGCGGTTGATTCCACAGCATACATCATAGAGTATATCTAGAAAATCAGTTACTCAAGAGTAGGTTAATGTCTTTATGTGCTGGAAGACATTCAAATTAAATGTGGCTAAATGATTGTATTATACTTTGACCATCACACACACACACACACACAGACAAAAGAGACATACACATACAGTGACTGGAATACCTTAGGTGTTTTCACATTAAAATAGTTTGAGTGCTGTGTTGAAAAGTGAATTTGCTCCAGAGAGAATACATGATGGAGAAACTGTTTTGTATAAAGTTAAGCCAAAAGGTTGTTTTTGATATTATTTTCTACTGTAACAAAATGCATCAACCTGTTTCAAGCCTAAGTGTAATCCTTTTTTTTTTCAGCCTAAAATTGTTCTTTGTGTACACCATCAAATAACTACCTGCAGGACATTGGTGTGTCCAAGTAATTATTCACATCTCCAAGTATTTATCTGTTGTTGATGACAGAAATACTAATTTTCTGAACATTTCAGAACCATTTTCATACCAAATCATGTCTATTGTAACTGCATTTCACACTGCTCTCCTGTATTGGTAACAAGGTAATACTTGAGACCATCTTGCTTTAACGTGAAACTCAGGTTTGGTTGGACTTGTTGTTTAGAATATGTTTTACATCATTACCATTTTGTGTTCATGACTACAACATAGAGGGACTGCACAATAACCAACTGTATCTATCGCTCTGTAACATTTTATGTGTGTATATATGAATTTTTACTGTAAGTTCAACAAAATATGTTTGTTAAATATGTTTGATATGCATTCATACAATTAAACATTTGTTTAAATCATCTTGTTAATTGAAATGTGACACAAAGCCAACATGGTACGTACAAACGGATGTCCATTCCAGTGGTTTACAACCTTTCCTTGGGAGAAAAAAATCTTTAGCATAACATAACCCAGTTTGCGAACCGTTGGCCTACTCAGTCAAATTGATTCCTAGTGTGTCAACATAATTGATACATAAGACAAACAGAATAATAAGACAGGAATGTTAAATATAAAAATGTAACAGAATCACATAACAGATAACAGAAAAAATAGAGAATAAGACTTGAGGTCTTTGTAGTCTTAGTTGCTTGTGTGTGAGTGTGTGAGAGTATGTGTGTGAGAAAGAGAGAGAGAAAGAGAGACCCCAAGGGTGATTGGGGGGTAGGGGGTTGTCAAAGCATCATGCACATCTTATTTAAGTAAAGTGACAACCCTATAGGAAGTATTGTTTAAAAGATCAGCAAGTTCAAACAGCTCATCATCAGCATTCACAATAACCAGGCTCATTATGTCTCCTTTTACACATTCTAAAATTGGTTTAGGTTGTTTTCAAGTTCTCAAACACGCTATAATCATGGCATTCTCCATGTCAAAAGCTCTATTAATAAACAATGCTCCCTATTATGAAATCATGGGCTAGTTTGTATTGCTAATGTATTTAATATGAATATATCAAAAGTACGCATTCAAAATCAAATGAAGGGCTTTACTTTAAAATAAAAACTGTAATGATGAATTTCTGGACCTAAAGCTTCACGTTGGATGTTACATTTATATTTTTATAAATATTTCAAATAGGGTTTGTCATATCTATGTAGCTTAAATAAATGCTAAACTTAGAAAACAAACATTCCCTTTTATAAAGTAGCCTTCACTAGAGATAATTGTAAGTTGCCAGTGCACTACTGAAAACAGTATAAATCTTTTACCTCTAGGTAAATTAGGAATACCATATAAAATACTTTTTAAAGTAACAAAACTCCAAATATATTGTCATATATATATGTCCGCACTGCGCAGCCCTCTTTCTCAACAGTTTTCCATGGCTCCAGGTGACTTGAGCCTTTGATTTCTTGAACAAAATATCCAGTTACATACTGTAAGTTGTGACGCACTGGAAAAAATTTGGTAACGTTACTTTTTATTCCACTACTTTTACCTGTCAGCATTAGTTAATAGTTACTTTGCAAATATAACAAAATATAATGAATTGAAATACCATATATTATTATGAATTGAACTACGTGTCAGCAGTGGTTAAAATCAGCTCTGTGTTTACCAACTGCTAGTTTTTAAGTTTTAATCCAACTTCAGAAGGATTTGATGTGATATCTAGCATAACGTCATTTTGTGTTGGCAATGGTTTTGTCGCATCATCCGCAGCAAGTGTTAATTCAGTTTCACTCACCAACAGAAGTGGGAAACAAAAATTCAACATATAAGAGGGGAAGAGGGGGTGTAATTATCATGGGCTCATTTGCAATTAAAGCAACAGGCAAAGAAACTGCTCATTCTGAGGATTGCTGCAACAGACGGGGAAAGGGGGCCATGGCATATAATACTTCTTCCTTAGACCTAGGGAACTGATTTAATTCAGTGAACTGGTAGAGGGCAAGGGGTATAATACAAGACCGTTAAGCTGCTAATTTACATAATCACTACTTGTCATTTTTAGAATTATGATAATTATAGGCCCTTGTCATCACACAACCACCCTACATTAACCAAATCAAGACCACAAGGTGCAGTTCAAAGTCCTAAAAAACTTCTGTGTCTTTCAAGGTCAAGTCTAAAGTCTTGTCAAAGCAAGATTTTTTTCAGATATGAGTCATGTTATACAATTCTCACAAATACTAAGTTTTGCAATTACCATTTAAGGAATTGACATTCGAATGTTCTCCTCTGAAAGTTAGTAAATAAACCATTTAATGCTGCATAGTCACAGCAGTTAAATATTCCACGGGTTTGTGCAAAGTATGCTAAATTATTTTATAGTTTCCAAGAAATGACTAATTAAATAGTTGTTTTTACATAATCAATCTTGGGCTAAGTTTAGGTTTGGGTAAACCTCAATTAACCTAAAACATTTTAAGTCTTTTGCCTTAAATAGAAGTTATAGTTACAACTTCATTATTAGAGAATTCATTGTTTTTGTGTTTGGCTATTCTTCAAATCAACCAGATTGAATCAGACATTTTGTCAAATGCCAGACTCCTCAGAGACATTCAATTCAGATGGGGTAGTGCCATCTAGTGGTGGGTTTCTCACATGCATTTGGTTCTTATGGGGAGGAAATGAAATGTCACACAAAAGGCCTTCAATTTCAATGCAGTCACATTTATTGGCTTTTTTCTATGCACAGTCACTAAGCAGCCGGATGAGCTGTTAAAATGAATTAGATATTGAATAATGGAATTTTCACAATGTTGTTACCCCCCAAAATAAATACAAGTGTTGCACAGCTCCAAAATGTACAAAGGCTTGGAAATAATTATGTAAACTTTGAAAAAAAAGTTTTTATTTTTATCTTTTATTGATTTATTTTACAAAAGAAAACATTTTCAAGATTTGTTTCTTTGTAAAATGTATTTACAGGTTTATACAAAAATACAAAAGCGATTGAAATCTGTTAAGTCCTAGCTAGTTTAAAACATGGAGCTTGTTTTAAATAGTTACAATTTGTCTTCAGTGTCTAAATTTCTTTCTGTTATCTGTCACATATTTTAAAGTACATTTAGAGTTTTTCAATACTGTACACCTTTGAAAAAAAATATCAGTGGTTGCTGTCAAACTTCCTATTAAGGAAAACCAGACACTGGAAATTGGCAAAAGGAATCTATAAATATAGATTGTTGTTTTCTTGTGTTCCCAAGCTGTCGAGACTGAGGTTGGAAAGGGCTAAATGACAGCTAAACTTAGGTCTGCATGGCCATATCACAGTTTTTCTTTATAATCAAACTGTGTCAGTCATCCATCCAATGCTTTAACCAGTGAATAAAACAGTCTTAGAAAACTTCTATAGTATATTTTCCAGGTACAGTACAGGAAATTATACTGAACTTTTTGTATTTCATCCTTTAAATTACATATCACAGAGTTGCAGTTTTCAAATATTTCTTATGTAACAATTTGGCTTTTTTAAAACATTCCATAGTAAGGTTTGGCGAGAACAAATCTAATGAGTCAAAAGTAAAGTCAGTGTGTTTTTAAATAGATCACACTAGTTTGGGGTCTGTTTTCAACAGTTTTTTAAAATTTGTATCCTATATTTTATCTCAACCATCTTTGCCAGATATGCACATTAAACAAATTCAACCGTTACTCCTGGAAAATATTTACTTACTCACAAATCTTTACAGCTCCAGCAACAGGACCAAGGACAAGAAGTGATTCTCACTCTTGACAGATTCTCTATCATTTTCTTTACAGTTTTTTATATGTATGATTGTCCAGTGAGTAGATATACAGTACAAGATAAACCCCTGTTTGTGGTCACAACTATACAGAACAGAATTAGCCAGAGAGTTTGTACATGTATAGAACACATTATTGAACTTGACATTTCAATAGAAAATACAAAAATCTTTCCTATGGTATGGAGACATCCCTCAGATAAAAATAATGATATAATGGTGTCCTTCTTCTTCTTCTTCTCTTTTTTTACTTATTGCATGCGATAGAAAACACAACAAATAAAACAACAAATAGGAAATTGCGCTTCAGCAATATGGGCATGATAGATGTAAAATTCTAAAAATCAGTTCACAGCTTTGTACTTTCTCCATCGTACACAGTGTCAGTTCTGCAATTCATATTCGCTGAGTTTCCAAGAGTTTTGTCTATCTATCTATCTATCTATCTATCTATCTATCTATCTATCTATCTATCTATCTATCTATCTATCTATCTATCTATCTATCTATCTATCTATCTATCTATCTATCTATCTATCTATCTATCTATCTATCTATCTGTCTCTCTTTCTGTCAGTCTATCTATAGCATTTACAATAAAACAGTAATATGCTTATTGAGGTATTCACAGAATACAGTGAATGGTTTATTGAAGTACGGTCTCTGAATATACGAAGTATATGTTGTGTTTGCTGTGGTAGGCAGGTGAGAGTTCAAACTTTCAACTGATAGTTTGGTTCTGTAACACACTACTTACTTTACATGTGTAACATTTATTGGAAGGATGAGAAAGATTTAACAGCAAACTTTATGCCCCATTCTTAGACAAGGTTGCAGCAATGCATTGGTTCTATTGCTGACTTTGAAATACTATTAGTATGTAGTCCTTTTCTCTTCTTGTCTCCTCTCTTTCATATTTAGTGATATGAAGTTTGGAGGGTAAGACAAAATGGTGTACACCAGCCACTGGGTTGAGCTTTCACCTGTCTAATGCTACTGGGTCAGTGCAAATGAAGGAGAGGCAACAAGAAGAGGGGAACAGTATACATTGTTAAAATTTGTGTGTAATGTTGTCAGTGAGACCTGTTCTTCTTTGCTACACTCAGGTTGATTCCGTATAAATTGTCTGCTTGATGTTTTATATAGATATGACTTTTTATACTCAGTACAAATATACATATGCAATTTGATTAAAAGATATATTTTCTTTTTAAGGAATATTCTTGAAGAATCATGAAGTGCGAAACTGAGGTTTGTTCCTAGAAAGCTTTCCAAATTAACCTCCCCAAAGCATTTTCACCGTCTGCACTCAATGGTATGTTTAAAACTGCTTTGAAATACACTTTTCCCACTTGAAGTCAGCACAGCAGGATTGATCAGCAGCTGGAAAAGCTTTGATCAGTCCAAACACTAAATTTCAAGGTTAGGTTTACATACCTATGTGATTAAGTTCTGGTGGAACATGGCACAGGTCAATGTACTATAAGTGCAGAGACTCTGCTTACAACCACCTCTAGTAGAGAAAGGCCACTGTGCGATTGTCCAAAATTAGCCAGTATCTTTGATAAAAGGGCCCCATCTAGACGCAAGCCCTTCCTCTTTCTTGTTAGACAAAGCTTGTCAAATCTGAAACAAATCAATTTAGATAACTGGCAATGTGGTACAAATGTCGATTAAAACCATTCACAGTGAAAGATTAATAATTCTTATAATACAAAGGAACCACAAAAATGTTGACAGAAACCAGGATCTAGGAGATGTTTCCATATAGGGTCATGCAACATGGTGAAACTTTATCACCATGTTCTGAGGCGCAAGTTTACAAAAATACATGCATCATGGTATCTTTTTGGATATAATTTATCTGAGGAAATATATGATTGGCTCTGTGTGATATACTCTCTATGCTAGGCCTGCTGTTCGAAATATATTAGATAAGTTGGTGCTATGTTGAGATGATACTAGTAAATTCTACAATGAAACAAACCTTGCATGTTGCAAGGAATATCAAGTGTGGACTCTTAGAATTCTGGATGATGCTTTGGGCACCACAAGTATATTACATTTTATGAGAATTTTATGTTTTAATACGAAAGTCCATGTCCATGACACACACGCAACCATTCAAAATACATGAAATAGAATTATCAATGGATGTTAAATGTACTTTTTCATGCACACACATCTTGTCTGTATTTCACTTTCTTATCATAATTTACCAAACAATTGGGACCATTTTTATTTTTTTATTTTTTTAAAAAGACAGTTCAATCAAAATAGGTCTCAAGTCTTGCTTTTTATACTACAAGGGGAGTATTCTTTTGATAATACAATATTTAGCTATTATTCTCAAAGTTTTCATAAATTTCTTTTTATGATTCAGTATCCCACAACACTAAATCCTTAGTATAGTATAGATGCAAAAATGAGTGCATTTTAGCAACAGTCAGATTTTAGGTGTCACCAGCATTATACTGTTGGCCTTGTTGACACACCTGTCCAACTTTAGAAAAGTAGAAGGGACCATTTCAAATGTAAAACAAACATAGAAATAGAGGACATTCCTCATAAGGTCGATTTTAGGAGGATCTGTCATCATGGGGGCTCCCGTCTGAATTTTCTGTCTCCCCTTCAGAAATGGCTTGCATGGGGGCTGTGTAGAGGCGGCTACGTGTACTGTAGCGACTACTGTTGGCTACGGGGGGGATCCGTGAACGTCCCTGTCGAGATGCAGCTGACATAGGCAAGGTTTTGGGGGTGAAACTCTCTGAGTTAGCCCTAGGAAAAAGACCTGGTATATGGATCGGGTCCAGGCCAGAAATGGGGGGCTCCTGTAGTGTGGAGGGTTGCTCCTCAACCTGTTTTACAGGCCCTTCTGGAGTGGACTCCCCTGGAATTTTAGGGGTGATAGGGCTCTTCAGAATCTCTGTAGCTGACATGCGATAGCTAGAATCAGACCTACTACCTTTCTTCAGCAACAGGAGTTTAAACTCCTCATTGGATGTGGTAGATTTCTTGGCGCTGCGGTAGATTGGCACTGGAGCTCGTTGTGATACAGCAGCAGTTGCTAAAGTGGCTGGGATGTTGAGTGGAGGAGCTGGTGGAATAATTACAGTGGAGGCATTACCAGAGGTCACTGGTACTGTAGGGCAGATACGGGACTTCATGTTTAAGTCTCCTGAATCTTTACGGCCCAGCACCTTTCTTTTGGATCTGAATGAGAAATCACATTATAGTCCTAATAAAGATATGTACAGTTGCAGGAATAAACACTTTATAAAAAACTTAAGGAACATAAGTTGAATTGCCACTAAAATCTGACAAATAAATCTACAGTAGACTGCTGGTAAAATTTACAGCACCTGTGTATCATCGCAAACAGGTCCTCAGTTGTACGCGTCTTGTTTGGTGATGTGATAATAATGTCATCATCCACTTTGGTATCATCCATCAGAGGGGAAAGCGAATTATCACTTGGTGTTGAATCTGCAGCACACAAAATCCCTATCACATGTCATCTGGTTGTCTGATCATTTAATATATAGTTGGTAAAATTGGTGAAACCTTACTTAAAATCTTGCTGTTTATAATGGATTATTTAAGAGTCAACAATCAATTTTTGAAGCAGCTGTTTATTTTCTATACTTTAGTAAATAGCAGCATGTTACTGTGATAAATATTAATCGTTATGAAAGAGTTTTAGTTTAAAGGCTTACCTTTACTGAAGTAATCTTCTGTGTCAGGAGTGGTGGAGTCATCTTTGCTCTCCTGTGGCTGCTGCTGATGGGCACTTCTGGTAGCACCTGATATCATTTCCTCCTCTTCTTCCTGCTGTTCCTGTCCTCTTTTCCTTGCATCGCTGATTATATAAGAATGAGATGTCTCTATTGTGGTGCCAGGCACTTTGACTGGACTAGGCCATGGCCCTGAGTCTGAATGGGATACCCCAGCAAACTCATATGCTGGGGGTGGAGGATGGTCCAATCGTATGGTTCCTCTAGCACATGCAGTCCTCGGCAGCTCTTTCTCCTGCTCTTCCTCCTCCTCTTCTTCGTCTTCATCATCATCATCATCCTGGGAGAATGATCGCTCTCCCAAAACCCTAAACTCAGGGTGTGCATGAGATGACTGTGTGAGCCCTCTGAACTCTGTGTGTGAATGAATATGTGTGTGCAGATCCACAGGTGAGGGGTGGGGAGCACGTGGCACAGGGCGATGCAAGGGTGAGCTTTCCTCTGAAAGGTCTGATGATGGGTCCATCCGTGTTCTGAAGGCTGTCATAGCCCAGAAGGTTCCAGGCCCATAGCGGTCTTGCCTCAGCAGCAGGCTTTCATAGGATGGAGGCCCATCAGGGTGGCGGCCAGGAGGAGGTGGCTGTGTGTGTTCAGGGGAGGAGATGTGGTCGTGAGCTGGGGGCCTAGGAGGTGGTCTGCGAGGAGGGAGAGGTCTGGTGTTAATTGGTGGTGGAGCCAGAGTAGATGCACTAGGTGGACATTTGGGTCTTGTAGCAGTCTCTGGTCCACTAGCCTTTTCTTGGTCTGTAGAAGTACCACTGTTTGTAGATTGGGTAACAGAATTAACCTGCACAGGACGAAGAGTAGATGGAGTTGTTGGCAATAGATTGGAGCTGGAAATTGTTGAAGAAGAGTTTGAACTTGGTGGCAGGGTGGCATTTGATGCCTCAGGAGCCAACAACTTTGTTCCAATTGCACACACATTTGCAACTCTGTGTTTGCTGTGGTGGAGTGTGTGTATGTGGTGTGTCCGGTGCGATAGTGTATGTCTGACAAAGCCACCATGAAGGACATTAAGATCTAGTTGAGAAGGTGGAGGTGGGAAGTCTGGGTCTCTCTTATAGCTAGAGGAAACTGAAGATCCATCTCTTGGGAAGTGCTGCAGGGAAGAGAGAGAAGACTTCCTCTCTGGCACTTTTGGCTTTCTCTTGCAAGTTGAGGGTGACAGAGGACCTGGGAAGAATGCTGCAGATGATGAGGGCAAGGTGGATGTTGGAGTCTCTGATTGGCTGGAATAGCCACTTGATGGTGAGGCAAGGCCAGCCAGCTTCTCAGGTGACCCAAGTTTGAACTCTCCAGGTGGCAGAGGTGGACTGTTTGCGCTGGTCTCTGAAGCCTGGGCATGGACCTGGATTTGGGTCTCTGTGGAGGAGGAAGAGCTGTCGGGTGACTTGGTACACTCCATTACAGTAGTACCTGTGGCTGTGCTTGAATTGGACATAGATGTGTACTCACCATTGTTGGACTTCAGCTCAGTGTTGTGAAGCCACAGGTCTGCATAGTCAGATTGCACAGCACCCTCATCTTTAAATGAGTGTGTATCTGCAGAGCTGAATGACACAGGTTCTACCATGTCCATGGTTTCCCCCAGTCCCATTCCCCAACTTCCCAATGGCTCTGCCACTAAACAGGATGTTTGTAATGGTTCTGGAGCACCTTCAAGTTCTAACTCCAGTTCCAGCTTCATATCAGTGGAAGACAAAGTAAGCTCTTGTTCATTAACTGTCTTTGGTTGATCCTGATCTGCTTGTGTGTCAGTTCCAACATCAACACTACTACTCGCCTCCTTCAGTGAAGAGGTCCGTTTGGGTGGTGGAGGTTTCACTTTCGGTTTCCTTAGCGGACGACAGGTTCTCCCGAGGGTCATAGTGCCTACTCTAAAGTCAGCTGAAGGCTGAGGGTAAACTCTTTGTGATGGTGGTGGTGCCACAGTGTTGGAGTGACTACAGTCAGGTCCTGGGTCTGCATAGTTATACATGTGTCCTCTGTAAATCTGATTACAATCCCCAAAATGCACAGAAGAAGAGTAGAAACCATCTGTATCACATGGGTAATGGGAGCCAGGCTCTCTTTCATTGTTACTGGTCTTGCTGTCACTGAAACTGGTTTGATTCTCTAGATCTTGTTTGGAGCTGTACTCCTGCACTAATCCATGGCTCTGGATCAGGTTTTGATTCTGGTCAGGGTCTTGGTCCTGATCAGTCTGATCTTGGTCTGGTGGGTATGTCCACTCACCCTCACTGGCTGTACTGACCCCAGCATCATCCAGCTGGTCTGTGGCTGAGGATGTGAATGAACTTGACCTGTGGCCTTGGCCTTGGGGTCTGAGGTCAGAGTGGTATGAGGGATCCAGGGAGAATCCCTCATCAATTGCATTGGGCACAGTGTTCAGTGATAGCTCTGAGTCGCAGTGGGATGAACCTGTCAGTGGTGGAGAAGAGGGAGGGGGTATGGTTTCAGATGTCTGAGAGGGGCAGGTGGAGCTTGAACCACTCCAGTTTCCACTCGATGACTGGTGGTCCTCCTTGTGGTCCACATGGCTGCCCAAGACTCCTGTTGTAGACACAGAGTGAATAGGGCTACTGAAAGTGTCTGAACTAGATGAGATCTCACAGCTGCCCATGTCTGCCTTGCGTGGCAAGCGAGAACGGCCCCTTTCCATCCAGCTATGCTCTGGGCTCCCTCCTCCTCCGCCCCCTCTGTCTCTTTCCCCAGATCGCTGCAGTCTTTTTAGACTTCCAAGTTGTAGGGGTTCTGGGGCTGCCTGATCATCTGTGCTCTCCTCTTCATCTTTCATCATCATCATCATCTTCAATCTTGGACTTGGGCCAGGTGGAATAAAATCTTCTGCTTCATACGGCGACAACTCATCCTCCTCATCATCATCATCATAATTGTCATCATCATCATCATCCTCATCACTGTCCATCAGACGTCCACCCTCACGGGGAAGGCTACGGGAGCGCAACCGTCCACCGTGGGCTGCAGCACTGGTATATGTGGAGTCTGACTGGTCACCTAGGGAAGAAATGTTCCCTGTTGAATGGGATAGAGAGGCAGGGATTCCCTGGTGGCCACGTTGAGCACGGATACGCCTTCTGGAAGGAGCAGCTGTACCTGATGAAGGGAAAACAAAGGGAAACATTTTTATTTCATATGGGAGTCAACCGTGTAGACTATACCAAATTAAATAAATAATTTTACATACATTTAATTTCATTTAAACTTTGATGGATCTTTTTTGAGGATGAAAGTAGTTCTTCACAAATTTAGCAATCACAGCCATTTGTTATTTTATTTCTATTAACAATGACTTCAGGAATCTGCTCAACCAATTTATAGCACAAGTATGGGAGCCTGAAGGCAAAACATAAAAAAAAAAAGGACCAAATAAAATTGTCTATACTTGTGGACATGCTCAAAACCTACATGCTATAAGGAAATCATCTGTCTGGCAGCCAGAGTCACGAGTATGATGAAGGCGACCACAGACTGAGAGATCTTCCTGACAGAGAGAGAGTTGGTGCGGGTTGGCATGGACGATCGCTGTGCGCTCTCTTGCTACGGGTGATTCATCTGAGTCTGAATACAAAGAGACAAAACATGTTGAGTGTCTAAAATATCACGTACAGGCAATTGTTAAATTGTATCTTATTTTTGTAGTTTTGGCCATTAGACCGTATTGTAACGGAGAAACACTTTTTGCAGACCAGCTTTATAGCAGAGAATTGGGCTCTCCCTGTCTCATGAGGATTGATTATTAACACCTTGTCGCTTAGCTAATTGATTAAAATATAAGCTATATAATTACAAATTTGAAAAGTATCTGAAATGCAATTTTCCATTGCATTATAGAACTGCAGTCATCTATGAGTGGGTCAATATCACAATACATGAGGTAGCTCACCAATAGCGAATACAGTTCAGGTAACAGTGTTAGTTGATTGCCTAGCATTTTTGTGTTGTATGTGATCCTTGCTTTTCACTAATCTCATGTACTCATGGCTGTATCAGACAGGTCATCCCATGCCTTCATCATAACAAATAAATAAGTAGTAAAACCAATACTGTAGCAACAATTGCCAAATATACAAAGTTCAGTCCGAAACAGTGAATAACAACAAGTTGGTCCTTCAAAGAACAGGTGTCCTATAGCATACCCATGTCCTGATGTACTCTTTTGGGTATTCCAGTGATGGTCTTCCTCCTCCTCAGCTTCCGCCTCCTCTGTAGAACTGACTGGGAATGAACTAGAGAGCAACGTGCACTTGCTTCCCTGTCAAACCCAACTCCTGCAATAACAAGACAGATGCTATAAGCCATATACAAATCTTAAATATATTGTATTAAAGTACAGTATAATTCACAATATTTGGTAGATAGGCTTGCTATGTTTAATTTTTTTGTTATTTTATTTGTTTTTTGGTTTATTTCTATAAATTTTGCTGCTCATTCCCATATTGTCTAGTGCAGATATTTTCAAAGCTTATGAGGGTGGACTGGTGGAAGATTGACTGAACATACATGATCTAGTTAATCAGCTGTGGATGACGGTTGTTAGAAAACCAGTAGAACAGTGGCACTCACGGTACAGATTTACAGTATGTACCCCTGGTCTAATGGCTATTGTTTTTGATTTCATGCAGATAAGCTGAATTTGATTCCAATTTGGGAAAAGTTAGTAAGTAATAAGAAAGCTGATGTTGCTGTTTCCCTTTTTTCCCTATATTGTCTTCTTGATCCTACCTGTGACATTAATGGGGATGATGCATGAGGAAATGGCATGAGAATCAGCATTTGTCTTCTGATCTGATGGCGGGAGGTTTTCCTTGGACCACGTTGTTTGTTTATCCTGGGTTGAGGAGGTGGTGGGAGCTGATGCTTTGAGTCTGTGGCCTCCCAAAACCTCACCACCTTCGCTTTCCCCCTTGGAAGTAGCCTAAATGAAACAAACAGCAAGCAGCAACACTATTGTGATAAACACTGATACAGTCCTACAGTTTTGAAACATTAATCAATTGGACGTACCAAAGGTAAAGTGTAAAAAGTAATAGACATTTTACCATTTCTCTATTATCAGGAGCTGTGGAAAGGTACAGTATTTACAGCATCAAATATGGTGTGGAGAGAAACTATCAGTACTGTAAGTAAATGTCAAATTAATTTTTGAACAACTAATGTGATAAGGGGGACAAACAGAAAGCTAAAATAAAACAAACTCTTGATACCTTTCTATTCCATGGAATGAGGATGCAACCTTCAATAGGGTGTAGTGAGTAAAAGCACTCAAACTATTAACAAAAATATAACAAAAACAAAACAACAGATGACATCAATCAAAAAGATTCAAGAATTATAAAGAAAAAGTCAAAAATTGAAGGGTGAATGACATGGACAATTTGTTTTTGTTTTTTTCCAGTGTCAACAATCTTACAACATCCTTCACTACAGTAAACTACACTAAACCCACATTGTCCTATTTTTTACATAGAGAGATCAATAGAGATATTTTAAAAAACTGTATTCAAAACTGTACACTAAAAAAAACATGAGTTACAATATTTGGCAGTACATATCGGCATCTTTCTCACCTTTCTTTGGATGGTCTGGATATCTCTCCCTGGCCTCTCCTGTGGCAGCAGAAACAGACACACAGTCAATCAATTTATGCCAGATGTGCAAACACAGATAAAGTTCTTATAATTAAGTGTTACTAAATTTTCTTACTTTTCTCTGTATGGTCTGGATCTCTGTTTCTCTCACTGTCCTCTCCTTTAGGTGATCCAGAAAGACAGAAATCATGGTAAAGTTATTATCAAATAAAAAACTGAATATTCTATACCTATAATGTACACAAATTAAGGCTGAGGAAATTAAATGATTAATATTGCAAGTAATATATGCAATTTTTGTGAAAACAAACAAAAATCTCTTTTGTTTTCTGATAATGTGAACAGGCAGGTTTGTCTTTGTAGTTGGCTCAATATAAAGATGGCATAGATGCTGGAGTATCCAAGGGGTCTGAAATACGGACTTATAGCTCAATATTAGATGTCTTTATGAATCCAAAAATTTGGATCCCACCCAAACCAGACATGAACCCAACAAAACCAAAATGACACCATAGTGTAATTACATGATAACCAGTTACCCTTTCATTTGGCAACAATACCAACAGCGCCTTAGGGTTGCAGTTACAGTGTAAAAGGACTGCTGAGTCAGTCATTTGTTCATGTTCCATCAACTACATAAAATCAGGTTTGCATTTCATGGGTATATGAGGAGCACTTTTGTATGTGTTAAATAAAAACGTGACACAATTCAGATGACCTGAGTCAGTTAGGGCACAAATTTAAAACTCATTTACACCCCTAATATCGATAAAAACAACAAATAATAACAATGAAATTTAATATTGTACTGAAGTGAAATATTTTGTGAAGACACACAACAGTAGTTGTACACAAGTGAATATAGGGGAAGTCTTACATGAGGTGTCTATATGTTAGACATGAACAGACACACAGACATATTTAGACTTTACCTTCCTGGGTTGATAGTCTAACTCTCGCTCCCTTTCTGCTCTCTCTTGCTGCATGGCAACATCAGAATGAGGTATTGTATCAGTTTATTGTAACACATTGATAACAATTGTAATATATAATTTAAAATGTAAAAAAAGTGTTGTTCTTTTGAATGTGACTAATGGGGTTTCATCACTATTTCATACTCACACAGTGTCCATACTTGGTATTTTATAAAGTTAACTTTGGTTACATCTATAATTTCTGCAACTGTACCTTATTTGATGCGTTATGTAAGTCATATGAACCTATTATTTATTAGCTGACAGGTGTGAACTGCTTGATACAAACATATATTATAGTTAAGTGTAATTTAGTTGATAGCATGTAAAGTAAAACAATTCTGAACAACTGCCCACTTATTGGTTGCTTGCATATCATATTTTCATTTGTGGACACTGTGTTGCTCTTACTGCTCGTGCCAGGCGACTCCTCTGTTGCCGGCGAATGGTGTGAGGTGAAGGAAATGTGGGCATAGGTGGTGCCACTGAGATAGAGATTGTCACCCTGTTTCGCTCCCGACTTGTGGAACGCTGGCACTGTTGTTCATCTGTGAAACCAAAACACACACATCAAAATTCACAAAACTCTCATACGGTTCATACACGACATAATGCAACTGTGCACACTGGATCACCCTCTCACCTTGGTGCAGGTCTCTGAGACTGAACTGAGCATTTCTGTGCAGCTCCTCTAGACATGGTGGTCGGGTGCAAGGGTGAAACACATTGTGTTGCTGGTGCCATGGAGCCTGGTAGTGAACTGAAAGCTTGCTCTCTATATCCAAGTTTGACACCGCTAAGAGGAGAGAGACAAATGATATTAAAGGTGATGACTGATGAGTTTCCCTGATGACAGTTAATTTGCAAATATAATTTATTTCTGTTTTACACATATTACATCAGTGTATTTATCTTAGGGTACAGTATATTGCATATACAGTAGCAGTGTGTAGACCTTTTACCAAACTTTCAAACCTTTGTGCAATTCAATGACCAAATGACTAGATCACACAAATGATTCAATGAAAGTAACATAAAACATCAGTATCTTTAGACCCACACCACAACTCCATGACCATGACCATATGATTAACTAATAGATCTAGGAGAAAAAATCTATGAATGGCCCGATCCCTGGAGTGGCCAAGGCCAGATCTCAATCCAATGAAAATTTGTGGCTGGACCAAAAGACTGTTTACTCACAAACCCTTTGCAGTTTTGCAAAGCAGTTTTTCAAAGAAGAATAGGGGAAAATTGCAGTCAAGAACTTGATTGAGACTTATCAATGCTGCAATTGTTGCCAAGGTATATCTAATAAATACTGACTTGAAAAGAGTGAACACCTCTTTCTTAGTTTATGTTACATTTTTTTGAATAGATGACGTTAATTTGTAGAAATGTTTTCACTTACAAATCAAATCAATCCAATTAGTTATATTAAAAAATGGGAAAAAAATTTAAAAAATCACCAAGACACACTGTTGAGGGCCATTTACATGTCAGAGGAATGTTGTAGAAGCTATATGTCCTCACCTAGCAGTTCATTTAGTTTGTTTTTGTATAGTCTTTTGTTCGTTTTATGTTTTACTGTCCAAAGGGCAAAAAATATCAAATGTGTAGCTCAATTGTGTTTGTGCATGTATCACAGCAGTGCTACACACTTAATAGGAACTTTCAGTTTTAGTTTTGTTTTTTCCTCACATTATTATTATTATTATTATTCCTGACATTATTTATTTATTTATTTTTTTACTTTTTCCATTTTTCCCTACAAATACAATAAAAAACAAATACTTGTTATATAGCACTTCACATACAAAACATAAATTAATAAAGTAATAGTACAATAAATTAAAAATTTGTTCCTAAGACATAAAAAGAAAATAAATCACAGAAGACATAAAACCAGGATAAACAGAATAAATGACTTTTAAATAAGTCTGCTTTTACATGAGAGCCCCTTTTTGTAATTTATGTGTCAAAAAAGGTAAGTAGTACTAGTAAGAAAATAAAGTACAATACAATACAAGATGTACCTGTAATTTAAGAAGCTGGTTCTTCAGATAGGAATATATATGTCTCTCTCTATGTCATATATGTACTATATGAGCTAGATAACAGCACTGAAAAAAAGAACTGCAATAAGTGGCTTCAGGCCAAGTTTTACAATTTACCAACAGGCAGTTTCCTCACTACAATAAACATCTAACAATGACCAAAATAAAAGAAAATAATCTATAAACTATCAATATTGTATAATTAATATACAAAGGTCTATTAAGACGCTATTTTTGGTGACACTATGAACAATGTGACAATTGTTGGTTTTTCTATATTGTACAGTTGGGTGCAAACATTGTGCATCCCCTTATGTTATTTTACGGAAAAATTAGTATTCATTTTTGTTCCATCAACATTATATTTAATTCACAATTTTACTTCATTAAAAAAGTTCATTTTAAATTAATTTATAAAAGGGCATACATTGCGCTAATTGTTCTTATTTTACTGTATCTTTTTATATACTCCTTGATCATTTTTGTCTCTTCTGATGATGAAGAAACATTTGTACTAGCTGATGTAAATTGAATATTATGTTGAGGGAAAAAAAATGTTCTTGTCCTTCTGCCATTTCAGAAAAAGGGGAAGAAAACTTTTGCATCCAACAGTACACAAGAAACAACACAAGACAATGCCATGACATGTCAGCAGGTGGCAGCTAAACCTACCTCTCCCTTGAAGCTCAGCATACACAAGCAGACTACTGTAGATGTTGGCCCTCCTTGTTTATTTCCATTATTGCCACAGTGGACTAATATCAGAAAGCACAAAAATCCATGTGCATTATGTATCACTGAGAATGTCAAAATTTCCTAAAATTAAAACAATTGATTTTCATACAAGAGAGAGAGGAGGTTTGTGATGATTCATCTCTCTTATCTACTCTCAGAACCATTTAGCTTTTATTATGAATTCTATTTCTTCTCTTTTACCGCCCAATCCAAAATGCAATTGTGTCCTTGAAAGCCACACTTTAAAACAGTAGCCAGGCAACCATTCATCGCTCATCAAGGCTTGCATTTGCCTGCATTTAAATCAGCAAGCTCACATTAGCAGCATTTGACAGATTTTAACTTCAAGTATAAAGGAGCACAGGGGGCCAACTTATTCACTTTAAACAAACAATTACACAGCTTTCTGCTCTATTCTCTCACTGTCACACAACAATTAAGTCATTGTCTTGTTTTGTGTATCACACCTTATGACTGTCATTCAGAAAAAATAAAAATATAATACAACCAGAAGATTCTGTACATTAGATTTTAAGGAAGCCCAGTGAAAAGTGAAATAATTTTAACACGAAGATCACCATAAAGCATTTCTGTCTAAAGATTGTGCTTTTATCTCTAAAAGCTAAATGATGGGATGTTTAAGGAAAGGAGGCCCTTGTGTCTGTTGTCTGCTCATTAAACCAAAATATCTTGGTACTTTGATGGACAGAAGTAGAATATTGCTAAACTTTGAAACAAAGGAGATTCTTTGAAATCAGTCTGCAGAAGGTGCTGACCTAATTGTTGTGACACAGTTAAATTAGTGGATTTCTTCCTGTGGCTTTTCCCTGCCAGCCCACTTGTTTTACTGATCTTTCTTCTCGTTTTGTCTTCCATCTCTTCCTAACTGCTGCTGTGAAGCCATATTCTTATGTCATAATCATCAAATTGTACTTTTGTTAAGATTGCATTACTGAGCAGCATGGTCCTCGCTTTTTTCTGCATTTCATTCGCTCTCAGAGCTTCATTATATATATTTTTTAATTACATACAGTTCCCCTCCAAACATGTTTAGGATGAGTAAAAATAAAAATAAAATATTCAGCTTTAAATATTGATTTAAATCGGATTTTATTTTCTACATAACAGTTCAATAATTGGTTAAAAACTATTCTCTCCTTGTGAACATGCAAACATAGTCCACCCATCCACTATCTAAGCTATTTATTCCGCTATGTTTAACAGGGTTGCTGGAGTACAACCTGGACAGGTCACCAGTTTACCCCACGGCGGACATGTAGAGATAGACAATCATTCAAACCTATGGGAATTTCAGAGTCACCCTTTAACCTAACTGCATACCTTTGGATTGTGGGAACAAACAGATACAAGCACGGGGTGAATATGCAGAAAAGCGACTGGCTGGTCTTCAGCCAGCTCTAAGCACTACGCCGAGAAATGAATTCTCTATGTATTTAGAAATTTGTGGAAGTTTCTGCATCACACTTGTGTACTGGAACAACACTGACTGATTCTTCTTAATCTTCTTATTTCTTACTTGTCCTGTAAGACTAATTGTATAAACTATAATAGGCTCTAAATGACCAGTGAAGACTGTATTTTTTGTTTAAAAAGATAAGTCAACATGACGACCAAGGAGCTTTCTAGAGGAGAAAAGAAAGCCAATCTGAAAACATGGCATTGAAAAAACACTGGGCATAGCCAACACAGTAATTTGGAACAGTTGATGACAACACAAACAACCTCCACATAGTAGGGGTAAAGGTATCACAATCAAGTTTGGAGGAAAAAAAGGATCTGCTCAAGATCCAAAACAATACAAGCTCATATGTGAAGCAGGGTGGAAGTAGTTTCATGGCTTCGGTTGCATGGGTGCTTCTGGATTAGGCTCATAAATTTTTAATGATAGCATAATTCAGGGTGGCAGTAGAAAACAAATCGAGGGTTGTACAGAAATATTTTACTAACAAAATTCATAAAAACTAATTAGGAAGGATTTCATTATGTAGCGATGATCCAAAACACTGTTAACTCATCAAGGACTTCATCAGAGAGAAAGCGGGAGGGAAAATGCTGAAGGTTTTATACTCGCCACATCAAACACCACCCTTTAACCAGACTAAACATGCATTTCTACTGCTGAAGAGGAGACTAGAGGGAGAAACCTCTCCAAGACAAACAACAACTGGAGGCTTCAGTATAAAAAGCATATAAACATAAGAATTCATTAGTTTGATGATGTCGTGAGATGCAGGCTTGATGCAATTAATCCAACCATGGGATATTCAACCACAGGTTAAGTTTTATATACTTCAGTTTTCCTTAAACAATCTGTTCCACTAATTTTGATTACTTAAATTCTGGGTCACCTGATACAAAATGTACTCATTTTGATGTTGTTTAATGTACTGAGTTATAAATACCATCAAATTAAAGCTGAAATACCAATCCTTGGTTACCCTACACTGTAAGTGTACAACAAAAACAAATCCGCACCTTGGTAATGACAATGACCAGACAAGACATGGTTGTCTAACTCTCTTCCTGCCTTTTACCCATCATCCCTCTCATTCTTACTGTATGCCTCCGACTCTGTTTCACTTTGAAATATGGAGGTGCATTTTCAGCAATTGACGGTGTTATCATCAGTACTTGCATGCCAACACCACCAAGAAAGAAGTGGAAGGGGGTGTTACAGTAAAAAAACTACTAACTATAGTAAGGTAACAATTTACAGGGTACACTAAAAATGTGTTTGGAAGGCTTGGCTGATGTGGGCTTCGTGGTTTCTGACACCTATAAATTTATAGGCAAAAAGAAGTGAAATAAGAAAGACAATAAATCCTAAAATAATAGACATTTTACTCAATTTCATTACACTTAAGCAATCAAATGCTGTGGTGTGAGTGTCAGTAGTGGACCAAAGCAAGCCAGCTAAAAACTCCAGCTCTTAAAAAAAATTAAAATAATTGTATAAACAAATTATAAAAATATCTTCACATGCTTTAGTATTGTTCCCAGGTTATGGTACAGCTATATTTTTTGTATTCCCCTCTCTGGCTCTTTCTCTCAACTCCAGATGTGAGGGAATGTAAGTCATTAGTAGAGAATGTATTAGGCTGTATCTGGGTCAGGCAGCGGACTCCCTGTGGCAGTAGCTGCAGAATCTTGTCATAGCAGACAGCTGTTATATAAGAAACTCTCGCTGTCCAGTTCTGCAGAGGAACAACTATACACTGTTAGTGAAGCCACAATGGCTAAGCTAAGCTGAGCATTATGCACCACCTTTTGTACTGTAACAGTCGCAATGTCCATTTTTTATTGATATCACCAGTTTGGTTTAGCCACATTGCTTAAACTGCTGCACGTTTTGTAGGAATAACAATTTAATTTTCAGGAATATTAGTTTTAGAGTAACTCACTACTATCTGGAATTAACTTGCACATTTCAATTATCCGCCTATATGCAGCTCATTCAAATCAATCACACACTTTTTGATAGTGTTATTTATAGTCTGTATAATCGTGTTACATTGCATAAAAGCTCCATGATGATGAGCCAACTAGAAAGAATTTTTTGAGTAACATTTGTACAGTCAATTAAACAGCACAAATAGCAAATAAATAAATAAGTCATAAATCACAAGTTTCAAAAATGCAAATGTTTTCTGACCCACCCACAGTCTACAACTCATATAGATTCAGTTTATAGTTGGATGATATAATAATCTTCTGAGAGGTTGTAGCAATTAAATATTGTATTGATTGATTAATTGATTGCTATTTGACCCTAAAAATACTCAATGTTTAATCAGCTATCAAAACTGTTGCAATTAGTCCTCTCTTCACAAACACCATTTAACTATCAAAACATATATGTTCTCACCATCAAATTACTTAAATATTAAAAGTGTGATTGACATATTCAGTCTTAAAGGTTTTGTTTTATTCATTTCTATTACAAATTATATTCTATAAAACTGATTATATACATTTTCTACAATTAAGCAACAAACTTAATGTATTTGTTTGGAACTGGCTAAAGTGTAATCTTATTAAAATATGCTGCTGTGATGATATATATTTATATTATAACTTTGTCATAGTGTAAAAGCATCACAGTAACCCTATGGTCGGAATTCAGTTTTAATTAAAAGTAATTTAACAATAAATGTTAACAGGAACTGAACAAGTGATAAGAAACACAGTGAAAATACCTTTGGATTGGACAGGGACACACCCGAGACCGAGGCAAGCCAAAGCCATGGTCAGCAGCTGTCTACTCTCTCTTCCTTTTTTTGTCTTTTTTGTCTTTCTCTGTCGCTCCCTTCTTTGTCCTGCAGACTCCTTGTCATCCGTGCCACAATAACGGCACTTTATTTATTCCTGCAGACATCCCTAAAACATTCCTGTGCAAGTCCAACATCCAGACTGACAACATCTGCAGATGTAGACCCGCCCCCTTCACCTCCTCACCCAACCACCTGCTGTCACTGCTCTCTCCTCCTTTAAGCCGACCCAACACTGTCACCGAAAAGAAATACTCTGGTTTAGAGGATATGTGGACTCTGTACTTTGGCCTCTGAGCACTACATCACAGAGCGGGGGAAAGGTGAACCTATGCTTCATCACTTTCGTCTTTGTCCTGTGTCTGTTGTTCACCCTTGTCTGTCAGTGTCAGATGGTAGGATCCCGCTTGGGCATGGCCCGTTCCTGACCGTAATCTCTTTATGATTCAGTAATATGTGGAGGGAGGGGGCTTCAGCTACAAAGTATTAACGTATTAATCCGCCACATGCTGGGAATATATATCACGTGCTCAGTCCTTTACTGCTGCCACTAGTGTGATGGTCTACTGTAAGAGTGTGAGACTGTGTTTGAGGAAACATCTAAGTTTTTGCTGGTGTCAAAATTCATTTTTACACATAGTTGATTAACAATTCAACAATCTGATCATTTAAATCTTAAAGCAAATGGATGCTAATATTGTCAGCAAGAAAGCTTTTTCTTTGCATACACTGATTATTAAAAATTAACATTACTATGTAGTTTTTTATATAATGAGCATGACACACACAGACAGAGACATGTAGAGTATGTAAGCGTGTAATCTTCTGTAATCTGGAGCCCTGGCAGTTCAATTACTTTGCTGCCGTAGCAGGGAGTGACACAGACACGCTGAAAATATCTGAACACATATGAACCCACCATGTGTTTGCACACACTTTGACACAGTGGAGAACATCAGCAATTAAACAGACGGGAAGACGGCTGTGAATATTAAATGTAGGGATGCTTCTCACGGCTTGCCTCAGTTATTTACAGCAGATTTCCTAAACAGGCCTGACGGGAGGGCTTTAATAGCTTGTCGTCCCTGGGGTTTCTTCTTAGTTGCGATATTGAGTGATCTATGAAACATCAAAGACCTTTCAACCGCATATGAACTGCATCGTAACCTGAGCTTCTTGGATAGGACCCTAATGGCCTGTCTTGCAAGAGGAGCTTAGATCGAATTACTTAATCAGTTTCATCTTCTAAGACACTGAAAACCCACTTTTACAGACTTATTTCTATGAAGGGACTGTGCTCAGTTGTCCTTTTATATTGTAGTTATTGGCTCATGATAAGTAAATATGTGTAAAATACTTGTACTTGTGTAAACATTGGTATCTACATTACAGTCTGTTTGTCCCTAACCACCTTCTCTCAAATTGAATAAATCATGCGGCGTTTACATTCCTTCTCTCCATCCATCTTTCCCCAGCTGCACACCTGCACTATTGTTTAGCTTCCCTCTTCCTCAGTCCCTCTATTCTGCCCGTCTAACATGAGCAACATTCATGTTATAACAAGTGTGCAAGTGTGTTTGGGATTGTACGCACATTTGGATTTAGGCCTCTCTGTAATTCCTAGCAGAGGTGAATCACAGTGTCTGAAAATAAAGCCATAAGTCTTATTTATAGCATCAACTACGTCACAGTGAAAAGCCAGAGAAAATATCAACAACGTAACAGCAGGTTAAATTTTCAGCGGATTATTTCCTGGTTTTGCACACACTGTCTACCCAGCATTAAAACTGCATGTGTATTGCCCCTTAGTGGCACACCAAGAACACTACACATATTGTAGTTAGTGACAGTCACATCAGTATTATTGGGAGTGTTTTTACAAGCGCTGCCATGTGTTTCTTGGGTGCCTTCTATATGTTAAGAGCGAAAGATATGCCTAGTAAAAATCCAAAGTGTGTGTGCCGCACAGTATTTAATAAAGCAATTATTCTGTGAAATAAACAAACTAACAAAAAGAAACATTCTTAAACGTCTCCGCTATATAGCCAATTGCTGGATTGTTCTTCTCAATTTTCTTCTAAAGGGATAATTCAACATTTTGGTAAATATTCTCTCATCTTCTTCTGGCGGTCTGGCATTTTGAAAACACGCCTTAATATGTTGAAAAGATTGAACCCATCTTCAAATCCGTATGTGACATTTAAAGGTTAAAGTAAAATTATTTTAATTTGTTGTACTGTTGTAACAAACAAGATATATCAAGGTAATTCATGAGCTTAAGTGGTTGTGATAGGTAAATTCTGTTGGACTGAGGCAGACTATTTTTTTTCCCCTCTGTTTCCTGTCTTGATGCTAAGCTAACTGGCTTCTGCCTGTAGTTAATTATTCTTGTGCAAACACAAGCTAGTATCAATCTTCTCATTTAGCTATTTGACATAATTTTCAAAATGTACAATTTCTTGATGTCAAGCTACTTTTATTTCAGAATCTTAGATTGAATTGAAAATAAGTTTAACATTTTAACAAAAGTAAAAATATTTGTAATTTGGATTTGCCTATTGTCACTTCCATACATTTTGGGTTTTGGTGCACTGCTAAATATAAACATGTTCAAAAACAAAAAGTGCTGAATTTCAAAATAAAGTTTCACTAAATATTTTGCAGCTATTTAGAAACAGGGAGATTTGCAGTAGTAACATCAATGCAAGGCACAAAAATATTAACAGAGCAATACAAAATCCCACAATAAACTTCTTTGACAGTAGATACATGGTTAGTGAGAGAAGCAGCAGCAGGAGATCAATTTCTCATGTTTCTCATGCTTCCACTACACGCTCACGCTTTTCAAGGCGTCCATATTTTCCCAGTCCTCATCAATATTGCAGCACTGTTCCTAAAGAAGCAGTTATCAGGGTATGGTGAGAATAACAAAGTAAACTACAGGAAAATATTCCTATCGTGTTCTATTTGGTCAATGATAATTCTAGCTAATCAACTTCTTCTGAAAAGAAATAAGATATAAAATAATAAATGTCATTCTCTGGCTGCCCTTTGCCATTTGGGTAGGCTGCACAATAGTTGTTGTTTTTGTTTGGCAGCATCTACTGTGGGACCATGTTTGACTCTACATTTATTGAGAGAGGTCTTCACCTCTTAAAATATGTTACGTTGAAGCCACAATATTTAGGATAACTTCCTTCATTTTATTTAAGGGGGCCAAGAAACAGAAAAGTATTTCTTGAGGAAATAAAATGGGCATTAGATATGGTGACACAGTTGTAAGTGGTAGAATTTATTTGATTTTTCTGCTCTAAACATGATCTCTTTACTTATAACCTACTCTATAAATTTAGTATAATCACCTGACCATCAAGCTAAAAAATCTCTCATTAATTTAATGTAAATTATTTTTCCAACACAAAATGAGAGGCAGACTTAGCAACTAGCCGCTGAACACAGTGGAGCATTTAACAGAAACCAGACATTTGCTTCAGGAGTGAATGGAGACAAAAAGTGAGAGTGAAAAGTGGACTTGGGTTGCCAGAAACACAACTTCAAGTGAATGCTAATGTTGCTTGGTTTCAGCTGGATGAGTATCTAGGCAACTGTTTGCAACAAGTTTGCAATAGTAAATTAATATAATAATGTAGCACAAAAATCTATTAATGCCGCTTTATGTAACTTTACATATAGTAGTCTAGTTTAATGCAAGTAAAGATGGTGGCAGAGTGTGTCCTTGTGTGTTTTCATATTGTCTGTGTGTGTGTGTGTGTGTGTGTGTGTGTGTGTGTGTGTGTGTGTGTGTGTGTGTGTGAGTTTGTGAATGCTTCAGCCATGTTGGTGGAATGGCACAAGCCATCGCCCATGTTATTTTTAACTGTGTGTCTCCATAGTAACGGGCACATAGGCAGGGAGGGGGTGGGGGGGTGATCCCCTGCTGTGCGTGTGTTGAGGAAGACTCATGTCCCTGGTCATGATGTGAATGGGAGTGTTTGTGTGTATATAGGTGCATGCACATCTGAGTGTATGTAAGTGTGTGTGTGAGTCTGTTAAATAGACTTAAAAACCTTTAAAGTATATTATTTTACATCAATATGTTTTATTGACTGAGCTTTTTGTGTGAGCATGAAAGATGGACAGACAGTTAAGAGCATGAGAGATGGACAGAGATTGAAATATGGAGAGAGAGAGGAAAAAAATCAGATGAGGTTTCTGAGAATTCTGGAGGAAACACCAACACCTGATGGCAGTAGGAGTCTACTGCTACTTCAATAACTTAAGCTAGGCTGGGAGTTCACTGAAAACATTACCTACCAAATGTCACCTCTCATGTTTCCTATATGACCAGCAGGGGACCAGCTAAGAATGAATTATTCATTTGTTTTTGTCTAATTTACTTAAAATTCTGCTATGCAACCAAATCACAGTTTGGGAACCTGCAATTGTAGCAACAGAAGTGTAATATGTAGTAAAGACTAGATGATGCTCACCTCAGAAAAAAATCACTAGATGTGGTTAATAACTGGTCATCTTTCCATCATCAATACTGACTCTATCATTTCTAATCAATGAATCATTCACCCCACAGTGACTAAGACTTTCCTCTGGTGTAGGGTTGAGGGAGTGGGTTTATGTTGGGTAAGGACATTCTTATATAGCCTTAGAAGCCATCCAGTAGTTATCAACTGAGTGAACATAGTCGTTTCTATGGAAACAACTTAAAGATTAAAGCTGTGAAGAGAAAGAGCTGTGCAAGAGTGATTCCCATAATGCCTTGTGCCTGGGGATCTCAGGGAAAGAGAGAGAGAAAGAGATACAGAGTGTGCCAGTGCAAAGTGTGTGTGTGCACGCACATACTAAAAATCCCATCTCTATTGTAGGAGGTCACACCAATCTCAGAGTCTGCAAATAAGTAGGATGTGCACATGCATGCTTGCCTTTAGCATTTATGAAGATATTTCATGACTTCCTTAAATTCCCTGAAAAAAATTAACCTAAGGTTATAACCTTAACTCACCTACTTCCAACCCTTAGCCTAACATGAACTGAAACCTTATTTTTTCTTTAACCAAACAACACTAAAAGTTTACAGCAATGTGAGCTGCTCTGTGAGGCTTCACTTGTGTTGTAGCACAGTGATGGTTTGAGCTAAATGCTGATGTCAGCATGCCAATATCTGCCCACAGTATATACATGTATAGCAGGTAAAGTTAACACTTAACATCGTACTTTAGAACTTTAGCAGGGCCGCATTTGCTATTTAGCAATAAACCCCCTTAAAATTTACTTTAATGACGAAGTTGGTGTGGCAGTTATTTTCTCACATATGAAGTAGTGGACAAACTGACATTTTGATCGGATGATGGCATTAGAGAACAAGTGAAGGGTGTAGTTTTTAATAGGGACATCTCATTTGGGCTTACTTTGGTATGTCACCCTCAGAAAACCATCACAAAACCACAAATGATTGATAATGTGATTGAACAGCACTGGTGGAAGAGTCAGGATCATTAATTGCATGATTCATCCTCAGTTAACCACACCAATCATTTCCTGAAAAACTGTTTAGACAATATTAAGTCTGCTAGCTGGTCACAGCTGCCCATATAACCAATCAACAAACATGGCTCCAGACATGGCTAAAACAAAGTCTTAACTTAAGTTGTGGAAACCAACTTCTTGGTCCACACACCCACTCTCACACACACCTTTATGAGTATTACACTCTAATTGGAGGATTTTACTCACTCACTGTTTCTTTTCTGTTTTTCTGTTTTCTGTTTGTATTTCTGTTTCATTACCTCTTGGATTTAATGTATGTTCCTTCTCACCATGTCCTCCTCCCTCTTTCTCTCTCTCCCTTCCCCCTCCCCCTGGGTGATGCCAGTGCTGTTGTCAGGCTGGAGCTGAAAGCAGCCAATCGTGTGGCTCTGTGCTGAGGAGCTTTGGGGTGATGTTAGGCAGTTCCATGCTCATACGAAGAGCTTTGCCAAATGTAGGTCATGCTTCTTTCTCCCTTTCTCTCTCTCTCTCTCCCTCTCTGTATCTTTTTCTCTCTTTCTCTTTCTTTCTCTCTCTTTAGTAAACACACATCCACAGACACATTTTCATCATGTAGATACACACATATAGACACAAACACACAATGGTGTAGTCATACAAACACCCAATTCATCACTCCACAAACACATGCGCGCGCACACACACACACACACTTGATCTCAGACAGGGTGGGGTGACACTGCTCGGTGGTAACACTGTTGGTTGTTTGGTAACAACTGGCAGATCTGTTTCCCACGGGATGGTCAGCTCATAACAGGTCTGGTTTCTTCCTCTAAAATATTTCCAGTGATGATAAAAAATTGATTACAGAGTAAATCACTGTATGAAACAAAGAAAGTACCCTTGTCTTCTCCTGAACTCTTGCTGAACTCCTGTCTGTGCTGCAGTATAGCACAAGCAGGATTGTGACGTGAACAGCAGACATAGGAGGCAGCGGATTAGATATAGATAGCAAATCTGAGGCCTGAATTGATCAATCTGGGTGGATTTAGATAATAATTTAATGAATATAAGAGAAATATATTCCTTTTATAGAATACTGGTACTTAGAGCAAAATTCCCCAACCCCACCTCACCCACCAGTCTACAATTTTTAGAAATACTAAATATCTAAATTTAATAATATATCAGGCAACTGTTTAGTTACCATACGTTTTATGTACGTCGTCTTATGGTCTGCTGTTAAGCTTGTTCTTGAAAATATTAGAATTGGCCTTAGAAAATCCTACTTATGTAAAATGTACACTCCTCATCGTGTTGGTATCAACCTCCAAATTTACACAAATATTACTTGCTTCCGTGTGCAGCATCGCTGCCAGGTGAGCTTTTAAATCTTTGCAACTCACAAGATGCTCCAAGAAACTGTGACCACTTACTTTTTGTCCTCTCTTGGGTGTGTCTACTGCTAGATCCCTATAATTATAATAACATATATTCATAATGCATCTTAGGGGTGGCTGTGGCTCAGTTGGTAAAGGCAGTCATCCACAGACCACAGGGTCAGTTGTTCAGTCCCCGGTCCCGGCTATATGTCGAAGTGTCTCTGGGCAAGACACTGAACCCTTAACAGCCCTTTCCCATCCCCAGCTGTGCAGTGCTGGTCCGTAGTCCGGTAGAAGTTGGGGAGGGTTGTGTCAGGAAGGGCATCTGGCATTAAAAACTGTGCCAAATCAACATGCAGACGATGATCCACTGTGGCGACCCTGAACTCACGGAAAGGACAAAAAAAATAAAAATAAAAAATTCATAATGCACCTCAAATCCACCCAGTAGCTTTAGAATGAATTAGATTTGAATGTCACTGACTTCACTAGACTTTTTGTCATATCACATAATACCATTTTATTTCCCATACTAAGACTAAGGCATGTACAGTGTAAAGTGTATAAATGATAAGAAAGTGTGACAAAGTAAAACAGATTATAAAATATATAGAATAGACTGGAAGACCTATCACCTTAAATATAGACCTAGCACACCAACGATGTAGCCACAAAATAGGCAAATGCATCTACTTGCAATTAACCAATTAAACAACCGACATGTGGAGAGAACTATCCACTAAAACAAGATTATCTCCTATTTACTCATTCCAGTGTCTGTTAAAAACTGATATTAATTTTAAAATGGAATTAACATAATTCAGCAGAAAATACTTCAGCAACAGCCAACACTGTAACAAAGAAATCATTTTGGAAAAGGCCAAAATATGGTCCTGAATCACTACTTTAAGGTCTCTCTGCATGACATGTACACATCACATATCCTGAGTCAAGAGAAACTGCAGTTATTTCTGGATACAGTAATCTTCTTTCCTGTTGCCATAATGTAAGAAGTATTCACATATTTTACTTAAGTAAGAGTACCAATACGGTAATCTAAACAGGCTAATATGAGTAAAAGGCATCCGTTTGATCAGGTAATTATTAGTAAAAGTCAAGTGTACTTTCTATATGCCATGGGAAAAGTCCAGTGTGACTGAAGCAAGAAGCATTTTCTTTGAGGTGGAGCTAATTTTACTTTAAACACAAAGTTTAGTTCTAGTTTAGTAAGTTTAGTTCTCTGATTCCACTTATTCTAAAGACAGGTTTTTCATGAGTAGCCTATTGCAGAGAGGAAGAACAACTTACTGCGTGCGTTTCTCAGATGTTTTGATTTTTTCTCACCTAAAAAAATCTACTACTACTACTACATTATTACTAACTGTATCACACCTTCTTTTATTTATTCAAGTTTTCAGAATACATGTGTTATTTTTTTTTTTACGAAATCTACTTGTACACTGACATTTCACTCTCTTTTCTTTCATGTGGAGAGAAGATTTCCAAATAAATTTCTTGTTGTATTGATGAACTTGCATTATACCATGAGCTGCTGACACATATTCAGCTTCCCCAGACACGCACATACACACAAATCTCCTCTTCAGAATGAGAACCATTTATACTTCCATGGGTTACGACTGCTAGGTTGACCTATTTTTGTCCAGGCCTCTCTCTTTCTCTCCCCCCATTCTCTCTCTTTCTGTCTCACTCGCTCACTCCAGCCCCATAATTCACCCTGCTTAATAATTCACTATGGCTTTATAAGCCTCTACTAAACAACAAGCTCAGGAAAACACTTTTTAGAGATGCATTTTGCGACACCACATGCATAAATAAGTGCACTAAAAAAATGGATTGCATGTAGGTTGGATATATATTTATACATATGGCATACAAAAAGTGGGGTTCAGTGAAACCACCAGTACCAATACCAGTAGTGATGTGTAAGTTGACTGGTATTGTACATTCATCTCATCTCATCAGTTTTTGAAGAATAAGTGAGATAAGAATAAGGAACAAAGCAGAGGTAATGGTGGTAGCGGTTGTAGGGTCTTATTGTAAAACTGCAGATTATTTGCAAGTCTGTGCACAGACTCACTGTACATGATGTGATTGGATGGTCGAATTGGGCAGGAACCAATAAGGGCACCAAGAGTAAGACAGCAGGCACACGAGTGCTTTCGCTGATGCTGGGCACACCCTGTAGCCCTGTGTGCATGTGTTTGTGTTTCACTACCCCCTAAATGAATGTGTATGGTGTATGGTAAATTTGTGATTTAGAGTTTACCCTATATTTTCTTTGTATTTGATTGAAAATCAAAGCCTCCTCTCAGGAGCCAGTGTAGCACAAAGACAACAACGATAATAGATTCTGTACCCTTACTGTCATTGCATGAAAAATAACACCTCTGCAGCTTTTGTTAAAATCCTTGTGAATTCTTAAATTTGATACCGTTATGTAGTTAGTTAGTTGCAGCAAACAATTCAGACTTTAAGGGATTACGTGGGAAGAAGAACAAGGTTGACCAAATGATATTGTCCTAAAACAATAGTTGGACATATTAGGATGTACTCGGTCTCTTGCTTACAGTTAATTGAGAATGTCTGTACCCACATAATGTGTCTCTTTCAAAATAAAGATACAGCTACCAGCTGGTTAGCCCAGCATAAATACTGGAAACAGCTGGCCTGAAACCAAAGTGACAAAATCTCTCATGGCAGAAAGTCCATGGCCTATTGTGTTTACAATACACAATAGGCCATAGTGTTTACAAGGAAGTTCCTTGATGTCTTCCCTGATCGTGTTTGAAATATATGTTTTGGATCTAAAAATATGCCATTCTGATTTTAGTGTAAATCTGCTCTGCTGCTGTGTTCTACGGATGTATTGCATGTCTGTCCATCTTAGATAAAGTTGCTCTTCCTGAGGTTTCCAGTGTTTTTTTTATTTTTTTTAATTAGAATTATCTGGAGAGATTTTCCTCATTTCCCAATTGAAGGTTCTAAGGACAGAGGGTGCCATATGCTGTACAGATGCTACACAGATTGCCTTGAGGCAAAATTTGAACTCTGTGATTCATGGTTTGAATGTGAGTTGTGATATTGAGCTATATAAATAAAACTTCACTTTGACAAGATGTGTTTAAATTGGGAAAGTTCCTTTAACTATAGCAGGAATGTTTGTGCAGTCTGTGCAGATTTATAAATGTGGGTGTATAAAAACTTTCTACTGTATATCAAATCTCTGCATGTTTGTTGTTAAGTCTGATTCATGAGGCAGGCAGAGCCAGGCCATCTAAGTTATTTTCTCCCTACTAACCAGCTGCTGTTTTTAGTTTCGTATTAACCGTAGCTTGATTCCAATTTTGAATTCTTGAAAAGAAAGTGATAACGTTCCCAAATTGTCAATCTGTTCCTATAAGTCAAGTCAGAAAGTCATCTATAAAGTCATCTATTAAATTAAAAACCGATTCACTGCTTTACGTCAATGCTGTATTTTCTACATCTGCACTAATGAGAGCACAGCAAGAGCAGGGGTGTTGGGTGAGTGTGAGTGTGTGTGATGCTGTAGTCTGATTGATATGACAGTTAGAGTGAGTCTTCTTCAAGAACCACAGTCTTTTTGCTCTTCTCTTCTCACACACTGCCCCTGCCACACACAAAACATACTCTGTCGTTCACACACACACACACACACACACACACTCCACTGCACAGTGGTTACAGTTTCCTTCCCTTCTATCTCCGTCTGTCATCATCTTTCCTATTGTCCGTTTATCTGTTGTTCCCTTCACCATTCCTTTATTCCTTTGGCCCTTTTTCTTTTTTCTACATATCCATGAGTGCTCCATCTCAGAAACCAACACACAGTAATGATTGCATTGTCTATGCTTCCCCTCCTCAGCTTACCGAATACTAAATGCTACTAAAGTCTATTGATCAGCATCTTAAACATCATACTCAAGCTCAAACAGGACGGGAACAGAAACACAACACCATTGTGACAAAACACTCAAATGTACAGTTTCACATAGCAGTTTTAGCATTCAACAGCTTGTAGTAGTAAATTCAGCTGGCATTAACTGGTAGTAAAAGTTTTTGTTTTTGTAGAAATGCTCATATTCATCAAAAACTCTACAAAAGCTGCTAAATATATTATTATATCACACAATCCTGTCTCTTAAAAATGCCGTTCCTATACAACAAAAGTGCAAACTGAATTTCAACCACATTATGTAGAAATGCACCTCGGTATTCCCTAGCCAATCATTAATTCAATTGATAGATATTAGCGTGTAGGGTTTTTTTAGATGTTGTAGGCTTACTTTAGCTGTTCATCAAGAAACAAGCTGTGATTATACCATATAGTCTTGTTAATCCTTCAGTCAAGATCAAGGTTCAGTTAAGTGGGTTACAGAAACATAGTGATAGGATTAGCAGATGTCTTTTTCGATATTAGCTCCCCCAGAGCTAACAAGCTTTTTAAATTTAGCTGGGTGGCTATAAGCAGCATCAGCAGCTGATAGACTGCATAGAATGACAATACAGTATTTAGTTCAAAGAACATCATTATTGAAAACACTCTTTAAGTGTATCATAAACATCTGACTTTGCCTCATCCATGTTAGTCATACTAAAAAAGTGAGCTATTTGAGTCATGGCACGGGCAGAAGGTGGCTACATGTTGTATCACCTTCTAATCTATTCAAATGTTCTGATTTTTTTTCAATATAGAACAATAACAGAAATATCGAAAATGATTTGCCTTAGATGTGATCGAACTGTAGCAGCCAGTCTAAACTCTGACAGGCAGCAGGCTGACAGGCTAACAAGCACGGAGTCTGCGGTGACTCTGTTACGTGACAGAATTTGGTGAGCCCTGAAGCTTTCATGTGATGTCCTTGGTGTTCTCTGACATTGTGGCTTGAGTTTGGGTTGTACAAGAAGTCCAGAGGGCAGCAAGTACAAAAGTTAACTTTGCTAAAAAGTGTAAACTGCCACTGAAGATCATTTGTTGAACAAACAAAAAAGGAAACAATAATAATCTCAAGTAAAAATCATTACATATGATAGTGAATTCTATGACTCAAAAGTACAGAAAAATGAAATATTATCGACTTCCCACAATTTGTTTTCATGCAGCTTTTTAACAAGCTTTTCATAAGCTCAATCCTGTTTCTTCTACAAAAGTACACAACTTAACAAGATCAGTGTCAGTCCTACCCAGGTTACAGTGTCTGTTTGCTCCGGAGTTAAGCAAGCTATTTACTGGCTAAATCTATTTAAAGGCTTTGGAACTATGGACCTCATTACATATAACAATGGCTTCAAGACCATAAATTGAGCTTACTTTACCAAATGTATGAAGACTTTGAAAAGGCTGCGGGTTTACGCCCTGGCCAGCCATGGCCTTTCTCTGTGGAGTTTGCATGTTGTCCCTGTGCTTGCGTGGGTTTCCTCTGGGTACTCCAGTTTACTCCCACAATCCAAAAACATGCATGTTAGGTAAATTGGTGAATCTAAAATTGCCCAAAGGTGGAAATGTGAGTGCGAATCGTTGTCTGTCTGTGTAGGTCTCATGTGTCTCTGTTGTCCTGCGATAGACTGGCAAACTGCCCAGGGTGTATCCCACCTCTCACCCGATGACAGTTGGGATAGGCTCCAGCCCCCCTGCGACCCACATAGGATAAGCAGTGACAAATAATTGATGGATTGATGGATGAAGACTATATTGGTGTAAACATTCATAGATATAAAGCGAAGCTCTTTTATACACAGAGCAGTCTTCACCTGAACAGAAACATTACAATGTGTGTTTGCCTTTTTTAAGCTACATGCAGACAGCTATATAATGCAGTTTGTAGTTTTACAATTACAATTAAATGCACTCTAGGAAGTCAAATTGGAATAGATTTGTGAGTTTAAAAGAGCTTTTTAGAAATTATTTAACTTTGGACTGCACTTTATAATAGAAATGCATCAATACATTTATCCATTAACTTCTGCCTATCTGGAGTTAGGTTGCAGTAGCAGCAGCCCAGATGAACCTGCTCAACCTCTGTCCCAAATTGTTGGGAGGATAAAAAGTGAATGTATGGGCGTGTTGATGTTTCTATCACTCAACTGCATTGTAGTCTACTGATAAAAAACCTTTTTTTTAGATGCAAAGCTCTGATGTGCTTTAAACAAGACACTGTTTCCCTCAGCCCAAATTCTCTATCATGCTGTGCCTCCTGTGCATGCGGATCAAGCACTGAAATCGAAATCGAGTGTCACACGCGAGGACACTTCTGACTCAGATGATCTCCTGCTGTGTGTTACCTGTGTGAAATGCCACTCTGGACAATGTCTGGGGCTGATTTCGTCTGAAATTCTCCAGAGTTCATATGGGAAACAGGCTTAAATAAAGCAAAGTTGGGAGAATACTAGCAAAGTGACATTTTAGACATCTGCCAGCTTCCAAGTAGAGGCGTGAGAATAAACATTATGTCCAGCACATTATGTGGGTGTTGCTTTGAAAACAATGGTGGATGAATCTTTCTCTCTTCACAGTTAGCAAACATACTGCCAACATGCAACAGTAGTTGTAGTAAAATGTCTTGCCTCTTCATGATTACATGCTAACAGATTTTTGAATTATATATATTGAATATATTATTATTATATATATAATATTCCCCTGATGACTAGTTGCTGAAATAATCGATTATCAAAACATGTTTTAGCCTGAAATGCCTCTCTCCTTTTATAAAGATGTCTAACTGGCATAGGCACAGCAATTTTACTGCCTCGGCTGCTTGCATACAGGGTCACAATGCCCCCAACCTCAGGTGCCCACCTTTTATATGGAACCATAATCCCATAATGCCATAGTGTAAAGACAGTGTAAAATAAAGTCTACTGTGTTGATTGACACACTCTACACCTTGAGTCCAGGTTTGGATAAAAGCACTATATAAGCAGACCACATACATGAATAAGATGACATCCATAAGGGTTTCTTGACCCTTTTGGCAAGACTTCATCAGTGTCTTTAAGGGAAAAGTTGTTTAAGTACTATGAAAACTCATGTACAGCATACATGAGGCTTTTTTTTTAGAAAAATGTGAACCATTAGCTTCTTTGGTTTATCAAATTGGTCCTCTTTTTTATGAATAATTCAATTTACAGGTGAGGTGAGAAATTCTTTATCTCCTATCTGAACATCTGAACTATATTTACTGCTGTGGGTACATATGACAAAACTGTGCACACTAAATACTAAATACCAGTGAAAAGCTTTAAACTCAAACTGAACTCATTATTGAGTTTTGAAAAATTATGAAGGGGAAGGTTTTGTGTTGGCACAAAACTATACAAATCAGTTACTGAGCACCAGACATTTTTTCTAATAATATTTTAAAAAATAATCTACATTTTTTTAATTCTTCATCAACTTATTTTTACCTGTGAGTGTAGAGTAAATATAATAATTCAGTAGGGAATAATGGCCTCTACCTGATTTAGCTCATCAGTTCATGGAAATACTGTAAAATGCAAGTCTGTATATTCAGCTGTACTGTAGTGTAAATGATGAACGCACTGTTTACTGCGGTCATAAAGTTTTATCTTATATTATTGAAGCCAAACAGGAAAAATTGACTTAAACAACTGCAGAAAAACTGTGTGGTCATTGTGACTGAGCATCACTGGTATCTGAGCGAAAAGGAACGTGCACTCACAAAATTACTACAGAGATACATTTAAATGAAAGCGATGGAGTCACGTAGCAGGTTTCATCTCATTAGAAGAGACCTGTTTTTAGGAAGCGTCTCTGGCTGTACTTTAATGAGTAGTTGAAGAGAGGAAAAATGTATAATGCATTATTCCCCCTTTTATCCCAATGATAAGAGGAGGGCCAGTTTCTGTGGGACCTTCAATTGTTGGTCATGATTTGTGCATTGTCTGACTCTTCTTTTCCTTTCGGCTGCTCCCTTTCAGGGGTCGCCACAGCGAATCATGTGCCTCCATCTAACTCTGTCCTCTGCATCCTCTTCACTCACACCAACTAACTTCATGTCCTCCCTCACTACATCCATAAATCTCCTCTTTGGTCTTCCTCTAGACCTCCTGCCTGGCAGCTCCAACCTCAGCATCCTTCTACCGATATATTCACAGTTTCTCCTCTGAACATGTCCAAACCACCTCAATCTGGCCTCTCTGACTTTATCTCCAAAACATCTAACATGAGCTGTCCCTCTGATGTACTCATTCCTGATCCTGTCCATCCTCGTCACTCCCAAAGAGAACCTCAACATCTTAAGCTCTGCAACCTCCAGCTCTGCCTCCTGTCTTTTCTTCAGTGCAACAGTCTCTAAGCCGAACAACATTGCTGGTCTCACCACCGTCTTGAACACCTTTCCTTTCATTCTCGCTGATACTCTTTTATCACACAACAACTGACTGTCTGACTGTGTTGCACAAATGTCTGTGTGTATCTGTATAGGTGTGTAGATGTGGGTATGGGTGAATACTTCACCATGAGAGACAAGACAATCCAGAAAGCAGCAATGAAACACGCAAATACACAAGCATGACATAACTCAGTATAGGTGTGTAGATGTGGGTATGGGTGAATACTTCACCATGAGAGAAAAGACAATCCAGAAAGCAGCAATGAAACACGCAAATACACAAGCATGACATAACTCATTCATAAAGTAATTCTAAGTTCCTAATTACTAACATGTTCGTAGGTTTTTCTTCAGTCTTAGTTAGGTACATAGTACAGGATGCAAATTTCCAAAGATACATTAACATTCATAATCCATTTACTATATGTAGTAATGAGTGATGTGATTGTGTGAGATCAGTGAGATCAGTGCTATCAGGGCTGTGACCGTGCTGCAACGATAAACATCAGATGGTGTAAATGTGAGGCACAAAGGTTCAGCTGGGGCTGTATCATCCTTAGGATCACTGATTCTGATCTACTGCAAACCATATGGCTGTGTGTCACTTTACCACACATGGATTAAAGATTTGGTTAGGACGGACATGGACACTCGGTTTGAATTTGTCAGTATTACTGTTTGTACTCTACTTATTTATACTTTTATATACTTAAAAATTAAGCAAAGCCTCCAAACCACCCAAATAACATGAAAGTAGTTATATTAACTCTTCTGTTATTTTATTTAAGATGTAAGATGAGTAATATAAGATGTAAGATGAGTAATATAAGATAAAACATGTTCATATCCGAGACAATCTTATATTACTGGAAAAAAAAACCTTTAGGTCATATTATTTATTAAATTTATCAATGTATCATTCTTAGTAACTGAAACCATTATTGTTATTGAAAAACAAATCGCAGACTTTGGAGCATGATGATTTAAAGAATAACTGTTCAGCTTATTTTTCTAATTAACTGGAATAACATTTGGATTTGTGCATTGTCAGTTAGCATATAGTTTGTGACAGGTGGAAGGGGAAATTGTACAAAAAGTATCTGCAAACAAAACAAAAAAAAAACAAACAAAAACAATAACTTTAAGAAAGTGGAAACCGAAATGCAGTCTAAATGGCTTGATGCCAATGTTGTACTATTTCCAACTTTGTTCCAAACTGTCCACAGGCTTAATATGCTTTATAATAAGTTTACCTTTATTAATGTTATATTATGTAACTTGAATGTAAACTGACATTACATATATTGTTAAATGTGATGTTTTTCTTAAGAGGACTGTCTCCTCTAAGGACAACCTGAACTGGTACAGAGCATTTTCCATAAACATTTAACTTTGTCCTAATGTTGATTTGTTGCACAGTTTAGAACATTTACAGTTTAGTTCCTTGAAATACATAAATTTTATATTAATGATAAACTTTTGCAACAAATGTATTTAAATTGTATTTTTAAAAGGCCAACAATAACAGTTTAGTGTGATTAATTTTAGATTATGCTGAAGGTGACACAGAGGAGCTTTTAAAGGTGAAGAGTTGTTACATATCAAATGGCAACAACCAAGACAAAAGGAAATTATAGGAATGTTTATCATCTCTAGGGACTTGGTCTAAGTGGAGTAGTCTGCTGTGTAAGGCTCAATCAGCCAATACACACGCGCGCACACACACAGACAGTTATGGGGAGCCCCCAGAACATCACACAATTGGTTAATTGTAATTTCTTGCTACTGTAATTATTTAACTGTGTGATGATAATTACTATCGTAGAAGGGGAGCAGGATCCTGTAATTATTTTACACATGTTGAATATATAGTGTTCGTACTGTATAACACCGGATAAACAAATCTTTTCCCCTTCTCTCCTCAACTCACCAACACCATTTTCCATTTTTAGCCGGGACAGTTTACACTGACAGTTTATTCTAGTCTATCCCCCTCTAAAACATGTCCTCTGTATCCGCTGTGGTTTCTTGCAACATTTGGCTAATGTATCTTAATGCATCTCTGGTCTGAACTATACAGAAGTGTGCATGGCACACTCATTATGCAAGACTGAGCACAAACAGCACAGGCATAACACCTACTTGGAGCAAAAACTATGATGCTTATACTGTCACTTCTTACTGCACCTTTTGTGTGGCATGGGAATACAATAAATGAGGCACTATGTTTTGCAAGAGAAACAGCATGCTGGTATGTGACATGAAAGGTTGTACTTTTGAGGATTGTGTGTACATACCGTAGTATATGCATATGTTTGATGAAAAAAGTGTTTGGTAGGCTCTCTCATACAACTGATAGTAACAGATATATGGCCAATTAGTGCAGCTTGACTCACCTGTCCTCACCTCTCAGCAGCCTGCTGTGAAATTGGATTAATTTACCTCGCCTTAATGCACTGTATCAGCTGTGGAAATCAACCAATGGCAAGTTTCTTTAATGAGCACAGATAAACACAATTCCACATTGAAAATAAGCATGTTTAAAAGTTTGTTTAATCTATAATGTGTTTACATACTTTCATTTTGTAAAAATATGTACCATGCACACATAGACACGCACATGTCTTTACAATATGTTGGGCATGTTGACTTCTTTAAGGTACAGTAGGGGTTGTTAGTAGTCCAATTAGGCTGGCTGTTCTTTACGATATCCTAAGGTTCTTATGAAGACAATCTGTTTCAAGGGAACTCCTTAAGAGCAGCTCAGTCCTTAAAACAAGCAGTGCCCTTTTCTGTCTCCATCTGTTTCCATCTTATGCTGATAGTTTCTTAAGTCCACCCAGGACTTCAACTCTACTGTCCATGCTTTGCCTATAAATGCGTAGCTGATGCTCATAATCTCTGCTGTTCATATTCTGAACCCTTGTCAAGTACATGGTCACAACATTATTGATATAATTGGTTTCCCATCCTATTTTTGTCATCTGCTAATACCAAGTTTCAGGAACTGACAGCTGTGGTCTGCCCTTCTACGGGGTAGTATTAACAGGCCCACTGACCCAAGACAGCAAGGCTCTTAATACCTGTCTCCAAAACCTGTAAGTGCAAGTTCCAGTATATGTGACTTTAACTAATCTGGTATAAACATACGGATAATCTGGCTTAAATGTAAGGAATCACTTAGTTAAAAATTAGCACCATGATGTTTTAAATTGGTGTGTTTTGTGTTTAGATGATCAAAGGGACTTCTTTGCGCATCATTAATTCCATTTCCCACCACATATTCTTATTTTATCTACTCTCTTCTGTATCTCTCTTTCATCTCTGCCTGTTGTAACAGGACTGCTCTTTGCCAACAGCACCCCTGCGAAGTCTAAACACCCGCCTGTGTGAGCCTCTGCGTGGGACTTTCTTGTGATGCTGAGAGGAAATCACTGAGTGAGTAGCATTTACAGAAAAAGAAAAGAAAAGTGACACATATATATATCCGAAATGTAGTGAAAATGTTTTTAGATACAGAACATGACTTCGAAGAACCAACAGTGATCGTGTGAGCAGGCAGTTGGGTCGACTAGTCAGGTCAAAGCCATTTTTTTGTTTTTTGAGGTTTGTAAGAACAACAAACTCTGATGTTATTTTTGAAGAGTTAAAGAACAACTAAATACCTGTACTTAACATATCTTCTGCATTTTTAATGCTTTGGCAGCTGGTAGGTACAGATTGAACCTCTGTCCATCTTTACATTCCAGACGCTCTGCCTCTCTGAAATTCTCCTTTTATACCTAGTCATGTTACTGGCCTGTTGCCAATTAATCTAATTAGTTGTCAAATGCTCCTCCATTAGTTTTTTATTTGCACGAATTACTTTTCCTGCCTTCTGTTGCCCCTTTTGCTGCAATCAAATTCCAAATGAGGTAATATTTTCCATGAAATGGTAAAATGTCTCAGTTTTAACATCTGATATGTTGTTTATGTTCTATTGTGAATAAAATATGGGATGATGAGATTTGCAAATCACTGCATTCTATTTTTATTTAGGTTTTACACAATTTCCCAACCTTTTTGAATTGGGGTTGTAGTTGAGCAATATAGGTACACACACACCTATACATGACTCCATTTTCATTACAATTGTGGACATTGTACTACATTTATTACATTACTCCTTTAATATTATTTTAATTAATCAATTATGTTTGGTTTAATTTTTTCTCAAATGAATGTAGGATTAGAGGCACAAATCTGTGTATTTACCATTTCACGGTTCACACTGCAGCTCAGGACAAACTCCGAGCCATGAAATCAAGGAACTCTCTGAAGGCCCCTACAATAACATTTTGTGGTCAGGCAGAGATCAGGACAAGGGCATAAAAACATTTCTAATGCTGTGAGCACAGTGGCCTCAATAATGAAATGAAAAAAGTCTGGAACCCCTAGGATTCTTCCTACAGTTGGCTGTCAGGTCAAACTAAATAACCTGAATAACCAAAGTAAGAACCTTGATGAGAGAACCTGGCAGAAGGGCAAACATTTGAGTAACACGTCATCGATCAGAGGTAGAGCAGACACTCCAGGAGTCCGTGTTCACAGCAATTAATGTGTAAACTTGCAGGGGAGGCTGGATGTCCTCAAATGTTACTGCTAAAGAGCACGCAGGGCAATTCCCTGATGATCTGCACCATATTGTGGGCAAAAAACACATGGCTGAATAGAGAATTGCTGAATTGAAGTGACATATTGGGTTATTAAAGATTTTTAAAATGATTAATTTTTTAGGTTTTATTTTTCCAGACATAGATATACAATGTTTACATTTCACATATAGTGCAGTACTTCAAAATACTAACTTAAAAGCGGTCATACTCTCGAGAGATTGATTTCAGTTGCAAGCATTGAACAGTTTGCAGCCAATAAAAGCTAGATTGTATAGTCTAAGGTCTAGATAGTGATGTTTCCTTCAAAATGTCTTTTGCAGCAAATGATTAGCGATGCTCTTATTGCATTTTTTGAAGGACCCACATGTTTGTCCTGCTCACAGATTCTCTGTTTTTGGGTGCAGTGAGTCCAGGTCTGCCAAGCCTGCTGCTACATAATATACAAGTGACCTCTATGGATTTACAACACTGTACATCATGCTATAAACTGTAGTTCAAAAACATGACATGTACACAATAACCTAGAAAGATCGCTGAGTAAGTGTGTTTTTTTTTTTTTTTTTTGGTACCCAGTTGTCTATCAAAGATTTTGGGGGTAATTGTGCTGATCATCGGGGCTCTGGACAGAGATGACAGTACTTCAGGATGAATTAGTTTAGCATGTCACAGGAAATTGGTACACAAAATATGCACACACAGACACATCAGGAAGATATTTATTCATGGAAATTTTTGATAGACACATAGGCACATTGACATCTAAATTGTACTAGAAAATGAAACAATACAAAGGTTAAAGGAGAAGTTTGTTCTTTTTTTAAGAGACATATTCTGTAAAAGGTTTAAATGTTGAGTTGTGTGTTTCTTCAGATCAAACAACTTCATGCACATATTAATGCACACACCCGACAGCTTTGAGCAACTATTTGCCTTTGTCTGTCGGTCATAGAGCCAATATTCTCCCTTTGACATTATGAGCCAAATCACCAGTGTAGAATAGTGTTGTATATTTTTGCCATAACTGCTGAGCTATACCAGGACTTCAGCAACACGGCAAAGCCAGAGCCCATTGCACAGCCAGGATAGCAGCCATAAAGCTATCCGAGCACTGTGATGTATAGATATGGAAGGTCTACATGCATGTTTTAGTGCAGGCTACAACAGAGACAGGGGCACTTAAAGCAGAATTTCAAATGATAACATGAGAGACAGAAAGATGAGGTGCAGGTTCAATGGGTTGTGTGTGCGTATGTGCATACATTTTCATGTTCATGAGTAGTGCGCCTGTGGTGTGTGTAAGTGTTTACCTGCTGGTATGGAAAGGCTGATCTGAAAGTGTGTCAAATTTGTGTGTGTCTATATGTATGTTTCCGTGTTACTATATATGAGGCAGTAGAATAACTTTAGCCAAAATTAGCATGAAGGAAATTGGGCCATGAGAATGAAGTGTGTGTAATTTTCATGTTTTTGTAATAAAAACACACTCCCTGCCTCACTGACACATATTCTCTAACATTTTCATTCACACTAGTGAATTAAAAAAGTTCTCTTCCTTTGTATATATTAAACATTAAAGAGGAGTAGAATTGCTGTTCACAAAATAGATTTTTCACATTAAATAGAACAAAACTAATAAAACAACAACTTCGATGTAATAACATAACAGAATTTAGCAGTGACTCTAAGACTGTATATCATTTGTACATCCACAGGATTTATCCAAAATTTACACTGGTCTTAACGCTTCCTCAAGGATGTTCTCCTCTAAATCTAATGTCCTCTGCCCTCATTTAATCTCTGTGTCATCTTGTGAGCACAGGGCAGCAACCAACACACTATCATTAGATATTAAAGCTCCATTTATTCAAGAAACCTCATTGAAATCAAAATCACAAAAACACAACAAGTGCAGTGCAGAGATAATAGTGACAGCTGTTGATTCTGGGGACAGTGAGGGTGGACATCTACACTCCCCACAAGACATCATTAACAACGTGTTAACTAAACAAAGTATCAACCTACTTCCAGTAGATTTATCCACATAAAATGTCAATTTCAGTTGTTTATTGTAAACCTTAATATGTTCCTGCATTCATACCAATGAGCATCGGAAGCTCTGCCCTGTACTACCATGGCCTTGCCTTAATCTTTCTCTGTCTCTCTCCTTTTCACCCTGTTATCAAACATTCTTCTCTCCTCTCAGGCTTGTAAGTGTCTGGGTGGAAATCAAAGTGCATTAAACATTAAATATGCTGTCAAGAGGCAGAAGTCTCTCCATGCTGATGATGATAGGAAAAGTAGGGCAGTGAGGGAAGAGGTATAGATGGAAAGAAGGAGGATGAGGATGGACACAGAGATGCAAAGATGGAGAGAATGACAGATGGAGGCAGAGATATTGAAGAAGCTGTGCGAGAGAAACATCACATACACTGGATTCTGAAAACGTCTGAATTGATGCTCTTGGTGTGATGTGTTTGTGTGTGTGTGTGTGTGTGTGTGTGTGTGTGTGTGTGTGTGTGTGTGTGTGTGTGTGTGTGTGTGTGTGTGTGTGTGTGTGTGTGTGTGTGTGTGTGTGTGTGTGTGGTTAGGTGTGAGACAGACAAGATGTGCCTGGACAGAGTGTATCCCAACCTGCCTCGTGCAGTTGAAATCAGATCCCTGAACCACACACAGAAACTCCTACTGAACTGATTAGGCCTGTTGGCCATTACCACTGAATGAGGTTGGAATATGTATTATACTGTAGGAGTTTTTGTGTGTTTGCAAGTGAGAAACAGAAAAAGACCACTTCCAGACCACTGAGAGTCACAGTCTACTGTCAGCTCTTAGTCTTTCCTTTTGATTTTTTCCATAACACACTGTTTCAACAATGATGTGTGCTCCGGAATTGATGCTATTTGCACTGCAAAAATAGCAAGTTAAAGTGAAGGGAGATCGACTCAGCTGAAAGGTTAAAGCAGGCCTCGCTCTCTCTCCTGTTACTATGCAGACTAGCAAGATATAACAGTCCCCCCACTGCCACAGGTCATACTCTCTCAGTTTTAAATTCAAAGGCAAATTTGCTTTAACAGCATACCAAGAAGAAACCACCATTTCCAGAGCTGGACAATATATTCATTACAGACCAATATTTTCACATTAATATCTCTTTCAGCTTGCTTCTGAGTGTGGGATAGGAGATGGCGTATGTTTGTTCACTAACTATATGCTGCAAATGTATCTTAATGTGAAGAGGTGCTGTTAAAACATACTGAGAACAGGACTGAACAACAGTGAAGAGAAAACTGCAATGTTTTTGAGCAAGGCTAGTTTTTCTAACCCTTTATTAGCACTTTATATGTTGGTGCATTCTCATTTATTGTCATTTTGTACTGACAGTACCCTGAAATGCTGGGCAGAGTGGGACAAAGACGACAGAGCACTGAGGGCTGATTGGAGCAGAGTGGACAGATTTCTAGTCTCATACTAAGGGTAGCTTAAGTTGCACATTGCAACTTTAATCTAAAATAAAATGTATTCTGTGGATAAGTAAATCACTGTAGGTTCATTTTTGCACTGTAAATTATATAAAGCCAAAATGGGCATCATGGTGGTGTAGTGAACAGCAGAAGGACCAGGGTTTGAATTCACTGACCAGCTTTAGGTCTGTAAGTGTAGCGCAAATGTGGATCCAGCATGTACCCTGCCTCTCACCTAGTGACAGCCGAAGCAAAGGATGTTCAGTACAACTTCTGACTCGTTTCATTCACTCTTTATGCCACGTTGAGCACCTGTTTGCTAGTCTTGTACTAACAGAGAACTCTTGTCTAATTATCTTAATTGATTGTGTTAGTGTCATTTGGATATTACATGAACTTTTTTCTTGCCACTTTTAGAAACAGTTTACATGTTTAGTTGCTGACCAACAACCGACGTTCTGATTAAGTTTGTCTCTGAAGTTTGTCAGAGATTTCTGCTGTTGCAGGAAATTAGTCTGATTAGACTAGTAAAACTAAACTATGAAATATTTAATGGACAGTAGAATCACATCAGTGAGCTAAAAGTGGTTCCATGTAATCTACAAGTGCCCGCTCTCAAATTACACAATAGTAATTTGATCCATTATTGATCTAAAACATTTTAATTGGTGGCATTTGAAGGATGCCCACATTTTTGCTACAACAGAAAAGTGCAGGTCCAGTTGTCCAACCATATTTCCAAGCCTAAATTTTATGTATAAGCTTTTTGTATTCTTCTAAATCAGTGCTTGTATGACTTCACCTTAAATTTAACCAACTACTTATTTACATTTACATTTAGTCATTTAGCATATGCTTTTATCCAAAGCGACTTACAAGTGAGGTACAAGGCAAGCAAAAGAAGAAGAATACCTTCTAGAAGTTCTTCTATATTGATGTGTCCATGTGTTTTGTGTATGTTTCTATTCCTCTTATCTCAGTTTTCACTTCAACTGACATTTTTATTAGCATTAAAAAAACATGGTATGATTTCTAACAATATCAGTATGATTAACAAGATAATGTACTGTAATATTTTTTTAAAATTAGTCACCAAAAACAGTCACCAAAAGTTTACATACACTAATATCACTATGACTTTAAACAATTTGGAAAAGCCCAGATGATGATGTCATGGCTTTGGAAGCTTCTGACACGTTAATTGACAATATTTGGAGGCACAATTCTGAATGTATTTTACGGCACACCTCAAACACACTGCTTCCTTCTGTAAATCATGGGTCAAGATATCAGGAAGAGAACTTCGGACCTTCACAATTCTATTTCAACCTTGGGTATAAATTCCAGATGCCTGAAGGTGCCCCGTTCAATAAATTTAAGACCTTGAAGAAAGCAATAAAACATTCTCTAAAAAAAATTACCTCTCTTATTGTTCTCGCGTTTGGCAAATAGAGATAATTGCAATTCTAACTGACCTAAAATGGAGAAGGTTTAGTCTGATTTAATTTCAGACAGTGAGGAAAAAAGATTATGTGTCTTTTTAAACAGTGCATATAAACATCTGGTTTCAACTGTATAGATGGCATCCTGAGTTCCAGGGCATTCCTTACTAGTCTCCAACAAATAGACCGAAGGATTATTGACAACCAATTAGCAAAATAAATAAACAAAAAAATCCCGGGCCAATGTCCTAAGGAGAATTATACGGACCATACATTTCATTTGATTTAGTTTTGTGATACCAGTTTCCAATTCATGATTGTCTTAATTCTTATACCTCACACTGTGTCTACTCAGGAGATGTAGCACGAGCTGCATATGTCACTGCACTGCACACAGGATGCATTCATTCACGGTATTGAGCGTAGGTCATTCACATTTAGATACCACATATTAAGTGATGGTTACCATTGCCAGTGCTGACCACTATTACTGATTGTTTCTAAACCAACATATTGTTTTCCATGAATGTAACAGACTGTATGAACACGTCCTACTGCCATCTTCAGGATCAGTCCAAGCAGCATATTGACTGTGTTAAATCTTGACACACTCCACAATGATGTGAGGAGACTCTGTTGTCACTGGAATTGAATATCTGTCTGTGTGTACACACAGCTGTTCAGATCCTCAGGGTTACTGCTGCCTTTTGAAAAAATGAGGAAAGATAATGGTCTTTTTGAAAGCTGAGTAAAAATAGCTAAACTTTGGTAAGCATCCAAGTACTACCATTGGCCTACAGAGGATGCAGATTCCCCCATCAACTGAGCTAGTCTCACACAGACAATTGCAGTCTATTTTTTTAGTTTTCACATTCATTTTGTATTAGTTTCTTCCCCAACTTGTATTGAGGGAAATATTTAATGGTCAAAATTACTGGTTACTAATGAACTGGTACCTGTAACTTGTCTGACAAGAACAAATGCCACAATAACAATACACAAATAAGCATCTGCAAAGGCACCTAGACTGTGTTCAGAGGATATTACAGAGTGTGAGATCAGTCTAATAAAGTCATGTTCACAACCTGTATCTGTGATTGATTTTGTGGCATAAGCCCATGTTTAGATGGTGCCTTTGGTTCAACAAAGCTTTAAATAGGTCAACTAAGATTGAATCAGACACTATATAATCTAAGACCACCTTTCTAATTGAAAAGTTGGTTTTTGAGTTTGATTTCATCACAATTTCTTTCCGAAGTGTCAACTTATGCCTGATGTAATGGAAAATCTTATTGCCAAATGTGAGCATATAGTGTGATGTTTGTAAAAAGCAGAAATGTAACTGGTTATGGAGTCGAGAAGATTCCGTGTTAACTCTGGTAATTGATGGACAACATGAATATTTAGAAAATGACCAAAGTGATACTTTAATTTGTCAGTTTGTTTGATTTAAATTAGAGGGTTCAATGATTGAAAACACTGCTTTGCTCAAGAAAATAAATTCTATAAAATACAAATACATAATTTTACATACATAATTTTGTTTTTTCTAATATTTTATCTGAGCAATCCAGGTATTACACGAGCCCCTGTAGGGGTTCTGACTTCAAGTTGGGAAGTACTGGTTTAGAGTGAAATGGTTACTCAAAAGAGTTTTAATTTACTGCATGGACTCACACTGGCATTCTTGGATTTGAGAGACAAGAAACAGTTTGGCGACACGTGTGTTAAGTAATACTTATCTTGTATGCCTTATGGTAGATACAGAAGCACAATCCACTCAGCAAATCAATATTTCAAGGTTTTCTGAGCACAACAGGTGTAAGGGGCATTTTTCTTTGGGGGGGTAGTGTAGAGGGCAAGTGCTGAGGTGTGAGGGTACAGATGTGTGCTTGTGTTTAGTGTGGAGAGATGTAACTGCAAAAGGATTTCAACATTGAAATTCAAATGCCTGCTCTCTTTGCACTGGACAGAATGCAAACCATCTCTCACACAGCCATATATATACTGCAGCCTTGGACATGACAGTGTCATTCATTTAGATCCACAACAGAGCAGGACAGTAGGTTTCATGTAATAAAGATACATCCTGCCTCACTGACACATATGCTCTGGTATGTGTGTGTGTGGTGGGGTTAATCTAAAGAGGGAGTTTGTGAGCCTACAGTAGCTTTAGGCCCCCAAATGCTCTTTGATTGTCCCAGATTATCATAACCTACAGCAGTGATGTTAACGGAAAATGACTAAAATGGCTATATGATCGCTTAAGATCAAAAGCTTCATACTGACGGTACTGCAGAGGACATAAATAATATGTAGCCGCTGAAAACAAGGCGCTGTTACATTGAATTGCAGAGTCTGTTACTGATGCCAATCAGGCTTATTTTGTATGTGATCAGTCTACAGCACTGTACTGCAATTACAATGTCTAGTCATGACCAGTTCATATTTATCCTGCAACATGGACATCTGGATTCATTATTGATGCTGTGTTGGTACCACCGCATGTGGAAAAGGGTGGGTTTGGCGCACGGGGAGTCGTCTGTGAAAACCGAACACACTCACACACACACATCTCAAAACCACCAGATAGGCCTACTGAAACTTCGCATAATCACACCCTGAATGAACGCAGAGTCCTTTCGCGGCCCCGCAAAACACACCGCCTCAACATGCTTCAGGTGTGCGCTACCCGCAGTAAGGAGACTGCGATCCTGAGCCAATGCAGCGGCATCACACGCCCCTCCGCTCCGCGCTGCCTGTGAGCACACACACACACCGACTCCCCCACACTCGTCGACAAACACACACACCCGCGTCTGGACCGCCAAATAAATGAATGAGCGGTGGACATGTCTTGCTCTGTGAACGTGCATCTCGATGTTACCGGACAATCGAATGTGCAAACGCTGCCGTGTGACACATTTCACTGGGGATGAGAGCGCGGCCGCGTCTACAGCGTGCGTGCGTGCAGCTGGGTAAAAATAATTTTGAGGAGGGCGCCCTACGAAGCATGAAGGAACATATGTAGGGTATGAATGAATAAAATCACAGGGCTAGATTATAAGATGCTTTCCGTTATTTTAGAGGGGGTACATACACTTGTGCTGGTCTACTTACGCACTGCTTCCTTTTTAGGGTCTAGGGCACTGGCGGTCTGCTGTATCTGGCCTATTTTGTTCTGGAGGACCCAGACCCGCTGGTTGGTGTTAATAATGTCGTTTTCCAGCTCCTGAAATAAGGAGCAGGCGTGCCGGGCCAGGTCGGACAGCTGTCGCAAGGTCCGGGACAGAACCACGTTGCTGATGGCACACAGGTCCTCGAAAAGCAGACCTTCATCACTGGGGATCTGGTGCCTGCACAGAAGCTGCGGCTCCACAATCCTTTTGGCGAATGGCATTTTGCACGCCAGAAATACTAGGAGTTGTAAGCCAAGTGTAAATTCCCACTGTCAAAAGAAAACTAGAAAAGGGGGAAAAGACCACATCCAAATATATAAATCCACGAGAAACCCGATGAGGTTCAGGCCGACCGTGCGTTATCCCCGGGCGTCAATCCAAAGTTCCCAGGTTCTCCTTGAGATCCTCCATCCTGCTGCTGGTTTCTGGGGATCACTCACACTCCCGCTCACACACGCTCACACACATGCACACACATGCAGGACACGGCTAAGCCCAGGTCAGTGGTGTGAGGATGCGTGTTGAGTCTGCGATCATGGGTTGCCTCCGTGCAGTGTCAAACCAGCCAGAGCGAAAAGGAAACACCTCTCAAAATTTTCAAAATAAAAACCTGGCTCACGTACAATAAGACGCCACATTCAAGACCCCGCCTGCCAACTTAACAGAATACACTCAAATTGCAGGCGTTGGCAACACACAAAACAAGCATTTGGAGAATATAGAATATAATTTATTATAATAGAAAAGTGCACACACTTTGTTTCATATCCAGTCTGCAGTCAGCAAACCTTTACTTTTCAGGTAGGTCTATGTGTGTGCTTTTCCGGTTTTGTTGGGGTTATTTTTCTGGGAATTGTTCAAGCCTGGCTGCCTGGCCTGAGCAGTGTGCAGGCTGGGAGGATGAGAGAGAAGAGTGAGGTGTGGATGTGTGTGAAGAGGGAGAGGTCGTGAAAACCAACATGTAACTCTGTCAGATGAGCATTTTAGAACAAGGTGATCATTTGTTCAGACTTTGCTTTCTAACCCTTGTGTGAGAAAAACAGCCTGGAAAATTGACTAAATCTGGAACAATAATGGTCACTTGCCTTCATTTTCAATATGAAAACATATTTTCATTTTGAAAATGTGATGATGAGGACATGTGATGATATGTGATGGTAACATTCAGCAAAACAATTAAATTTTTAGGAAGTGCATAATGACAACTCCATCAAAAATAGATCAGTCTCAAGTGGGAGTACAGAGATGTTGGATTTTCTCAGCTGTCTGTTCAGACAGACAGAATAAATCCCTCTCACCTGCCAAGTTTTTGACATAACAATAGCTAATAAAAAGCAATAGAATAGAATATAACAGATACTCCTTGTCAAACACAGAGGCTGTAAATGGCTGCATGATGCCCAGGGAACATCTTTTATTTATTTATTTTTTGCTGAATCTGAGTTTCTAGGATGCTAAGCCTGGCTGTTGTCTCATTCATTCACAGTGATTAGCTTATAGCCTCTAGGCTCAGTCTGTGTATAGACATGTCCACAGTAAACTTGCTGGTGCAGCAAATTTATGGCAGTGCAGGTTGACAGTAACCTTTCATTGGCCTCACTGAGCTGCCGAGGAGACAAGCAAATGCTCCATGCATCCCAGCAAATTATAAACCACACAGTGATTATTTATAACCAGCGGAGGAAAACTACTCAATATCACAGTTTTACAGACTGTGTGAAATGCTTTGCATTTTTCCATCTTGTTAATATTTGTAATTATCTTACCATATATATATAACAAGTGTGAAGTGTGTTGATCATCACTTTAAATTCAGCAAATTAGACATTTTAGGTTACACCTAATGAGATTATATGTTGCCATCAGTGTTTTGTGACTGTTGCCAAGTGACATGAAAGTGTCCTAGAGTCAAAGAGGCTCAGCAGTGTAAACTAACTACATGTCAGGACAGTTACACAAAGTTTGAGGGATGCATTTACATGCACATTAAGTTGAGTTCAACTAAGAGAGAATATTTTAACATAAAACACTTTAAATCCAATTACAATGTTCTATATTCATTTTCTGTAGGAAACCACAATATTATTCTTTATATATTTTTTAACATGCAATTGATATATTTTCAACAAATTAATACAACGCAATTACATTCAATTCAATTTCAATTTCAGAGGTACATAGAGAAGCTAGGAATGTTTCAGCAATTCCTGCTGGCACCCCAGCTCCTTTATTACTAAAGACCATAAAACATACAACAAAATATATTTATGAAATAAAGTTTATCTCTTGAAATTGTTTTAAAAAGCATCTTCAGACACTGACCTCAGATGGTGGTTGTTACGGCCAAATATGGAACTTCTTTACAAAACTTTAGCCCAAAAGGAATTGTTGTTGCATCTTGCCAGTCACAATTAACATTTTCTTTACTTTATATACAAGTGAAAATAATTACATACAAAGTACAATCATAAGCTGTGAGCTTTTGTGTCTTAAAACAGTATGAAGAAGAAATAAAACGTTTTAAATGAGGTTTACAGTTTTTCTAGTCTATTGGAAAACGGCATGAGAACTTTGAAACAGTTTGACGTAACTGTATCCTTTGTCCATACTGGGCACAAAGATGACCCCTTCCTAAATGTTTTTGTTTGTTTGTTTGTTTGTTTACAAATGCACATTTACCACATTGTTTTTATGAAATTACCTGTTTATGTTACAACAGGCAAATTTTGACTAACTCATAATGATGGAGTCTCACATTGGCCTTGCACAGACTTTTGGTAAACTTATATAGCACTTATCTACGTATTAGGACTCAAAGAGCTTTACACACACACACACACATACACACACACACACAGAACATAATTTCATGGCTAGTAGGAACAGGAGAAATGGTTATCTTAACCCATAAATGTATTTAATTTATTAAATTGTTTAACAGACAATTCTTTCAAAACAGAAAGATGTAATAAAAAGGTGTACCTATCCTTTAACAAGCATGATAATACCAACTTTGTCCACAGGTGGGCAATGTTGCATGAAGTTAATGTTCCCAGGCATAAAACAGAGGAATCCTGTGTCATGAAATGTTATCAGTTTTAGTGCTGGGGTACAAAAAAGCTAAATTTTGCTAATTTGGACACAAAGACAATAATATTTATTTGATATCTTAATAGATCACAGACTGGTTTGTAATAGGAAAAAGGAAAGGGGGGAGTTTATTAAATAATTGTTTGGTGTTGTTGATAAAACTAAATAATAAACCTTGTCCTCATGATTTCTTATCAGCATTTAGGGCCTAACAGTGCGTGACTTGCACTAAATCTGGTGCTGGGAAATCTAACAGTGACCAGATAAGATGGACTCGACTAAAACTAATGTTTCTCGTTTACTTGACTTTCTTTTGTTTTTTAAATTCTGATATGTGTTTAAGAAATGACACTAAAGAACTGTGCACTGTGCAACTGTGTGAGAAAAGTGCACATGAGCAAATACTGGTGCTCAGATCATATTTTAGTTCTTCTACTAATGAGAGTGAAAACTTTATTTCAACTTAACCATTCATAAAAAGTAAATAGAATTAAAAATATAAAAGATTAAACAACCTCTACCAGGTCAGAAAAGGCCCTAATATAAAAGAGATTTAAGTAGAAATATTAAAACAACATACTGTCTCATATAAATGGAAGCAACTATGTTTTAGTTTATTTCCGTGGTGTAGGGCGCAGACATTTTATCACATAACATTAGAGTAAGCATAACTCACTTGTGTAGACACATAACATTGTATTTATGTTTTTTATCTTGTGTTCTTTCAACAGCCTTTTAATTTTATGTCAAATGACTGATTTGTATTTGTTACCACTACTACCACCACTATTTGTATTTGTTACAACTAAGACAGAACTTTTTGGAGAAACGTATTCACCCACCAGACTCAACTATTACTGACTGTGCAAATTTAAGAAAAGACTGTGTCTATTTCACACCTGATAATGTATCAGTGACTGCTCACGAGGACATTGAAACATCCTCTAAAGCATCCTATCTGTAAATGAAAACTCAAATACACCCTCAGTTATGGCTCTGATGTCCAAAGGCCAAGGCAGCACAGGCATTTATTGAAACTGTATAACAGAACAGTGTCCCTCCTTTTCATACTGACTTTGTGTGTGAGCTGAAGCAGCCACGATGTCTGCGAGGATTCTTGTAGCCCTGGTAGCTCTCTGCTGCGCTGTTACTGCTCAGTCAGATGTGGAGAGCAAAGCAAGGGAGTTCCTGCAGAGGTTTGACAAAGAGGCCACTGAGCGTATGTACCAGTACTCGCTGGCATCATGGGCCTACAACACCAACATTACAAAGGAGAACTCAGACAAACTGGTAAGGAAAACATCCATTTGCCTGTGTAGTTGCTTAGACCTTTTGTCAAATTAAATGTAAACTGATGTAGTGTAAATGACGGATTTAACATTTTTTCTTCATGTGCAGTCAGAACAGGGGCAGGTCTGGGGAGATTTCTACACCCGGATGTCAGAACAATCACAGAAGTTTCCCATTGACCAGATCAGTGATCAACAAATGAAATTACAGCTAATCTCCCTACAAGACAAAGGCTCTGGTGCTTTATCCCCAGATAAAGCTGCACATGTGAGTCAACTGTGCCATGTTCCATTTCATTGTATTATACAAATGTGTGTTATCTTGTGTTCACATTAACCTCAACATTTTTATTTTTTCAATCATCTCGTAGCTGAGCAAGGTAATGAGTGAAATGAGCACAATCTACAGCACAGCAACCGTGTGTCTGATGGACGACCCCTTTAACTGCCAGACTTTGGAGCCAGGTAGACTCTGTTAATAGGGATTAGTTATGGTCACATGCATCAGCTAAGGTCAGATATGGGTTTATTATTAACTTAGAAGGAGAAAAGGAAGAAGAAAAGAAATAATAACTGCTTAACCGTCCTGTTATGTTCAGAGTCAAAATAACATTCTCTTCAACAACATTCTCTTGACCTCATCTGTGAAGACATTCACATCAAAAAATGTTGAAATTCAGTGGTCTTCATCCCCAAATACACATCTGAGTGGCCACTCAATGTGTGTGGAGTTTGTCCACGGGAACTGAGAAGGTTCCTGTCAAAAGTGAACACCTGCATTCTCACACTTTGAAAGACGAGGTCAAGAGAATGCATGTGTGTGTGTGAGTGTGTGTGTATGTGTGTGGGTGTGTGAGTGTGAGTGTGAGACAGGGGTGTATTATGTCTCATAGTTGCAAAGAAACAAATAGTAATTGATCTTTCTGAGTCTTTTTAGCTTCTATTTTGTTTGCCGGTTCAAATTGACCCGAACAGTACCTTTGTAATATAAACATGTAGGGGGGGTTACAAATATGTGAACTGAACCATTTTATTTTATATTTTGATTACAATAAATAAGCCAAGCAGGAGAAGTTTTTTTTAGATTGTTAACTTTAAAACGGCTCAATTTGACCCTGAACAGAAGAGGTCATCACTCGATAAACAAAAAAAAATTCAAAATATAAAATAAAATTTTTATAAATCAATTGCATATAAAACTATTGTAATTTATGTAGGTCTTTTCAGTGTACATTAAAAACTGTTTTAACATGATCTTTTTGTAATAAACGAATAACTTATGCTCACTGAACCATGATCTGTAAACAGTAAAGAACGACATTGAAATAAATATTGATTGAAATGGTTAGTAATGGAGTTAATGATGAGATATAAACAATGTTTTTTGGGACTTTTTGGTTTCTGACATTTTTGTATAATTTAGTTGGGCCCTGGGTCAAATTGACCTGGGAACATCACAAACATAACAGGAGGGTTAAATACTGGATCAGGACGTCCTCTTTCCAGCAGTGAGAAGTCACAAAGAACAGTACATTTACTCAAGTACAACTTTGAGCACCTGTAGTTCCATTTTGTACTATTTTATACCTATATATTTGCTTTTAAACCTCTCGGAAACTACTGAAATTAAATTTTAATAAATGCTCTCAATAAGCCTTAACTTGTCCGAGGAGATATATGAATCAGGGATCAAACCATCAACCATGGAATTAACCTCGCGTACCTCAATATCAATGTTATTTTTCTACTACCATTACTTATAAATCCTGCATTTCAATGAAGATACATTTACAGATTTGTTTCAGTAGAATTCTTACTTAGGTATTTTTACAAAAGTACTGAACAAGTTGCATGAATAAATATGAATTCTACAGTTTATTCACTTTCTCCTCTTAAAATTGGATGTTTAGATGTGATCTGTAATTTACCTGTATTTCCCCTGTTCACAGGTTTGGAGGACATAATGGCAAACAGCCAAAACTATGCGGAGCGTCTGCTTGTGTGGGAGGGCTGGAGGAGAGAGGTGGGCAAGAGGATGAGGCCTCTGTATGAAGACTACGTGGATCTGAAGAATGAAGCTGCCAAACTAAACGGTGAATATGTCACTTTATGGATTATTGTGAGAATGGATGATATTTTATTGTGTGAATGAAAGCCCCTTGCCCTTCTTGTTTTCCAACTATCTAACTAGTGCTCTACTCACTGCCAAATATCTGAATCAGGTGCGTTCAGTCAATCAGAAGTTGAAAAATACCACTTTGCTTTGTCTTGCACCACCTCATGTAAAATGGTATCTTTCGGTTTGACTGAACACACCTGATCCAAGTTATACACAGTGGACATTGCAGGCTTAGTTGGAGAACGAGAAAGACGCGTGTTCCTGAGGACCAGGGTTGGAAATCCCTGGTTTAGGTGCTGGTGCTTGTGGTAACTTTGAATAGAATTGAATGTATTTTTTAAAAATACTACCCTTTCATATAAACCAATGGACAAACTTTGAACTCTATAACTTCAAGCACAGAATATAGCCCATGTTTATTAAGAAATAAAGAAGATAATAAAAGTACATTAGTACTTTACCACAGGAGGAACACTGAGATGATTGATGATCATACATTATGAATTCTCCCAACAGCATCTTAAAAGATATTTAAAATCAGCAGACAGAAAATTTCTCATCATCGTGTACGTTTTTCGTCGCCTCTAATTAGTTTTATAGCAGTGCCACATCTTACTTACTTACATTACCACTCATAGACAGAGTCAGCTTAACGTCTCCTGAAAATATGCAGAAAAGGACTCTGTAGTTGATGCTGTAAACTGAAATGTGTCTGTTTTTCTGTTGTGGGTTGACACACACACACACACACACACACATTCAGGTTTTAAAGACTATGGAGCTTACTGGAGGTATAACTATGAGACCATAGAGGACGACATTAAGTTCAAGTACACTGGAGATCAGCTGATGGAAGATGTGCGTTCAATATACAAAGAGGTCAGTAGATTAAGAAGTTTCAGAACATCTGCTTTAATAAGAATTTACAGGCTGTTACAGACTATGTGAAGTAACAAAGATCAGTCATGTCTTTATAGATCCTGCCCTTATACAAGGAGCTGCATGCCTATGTGAGAGCCAGGCTTATGGAGGTCTACCCAGGACTCATTGATTCACAAGGACCTCTGCCAGCCCACCTGCTGGGTATGTTCTGAACCTGCTGATATGTTCATTGCATTCATCTTTATTTTATCGATTTTGTTGAATTAGTTTGAGTTAGTGTAGAGCAGAAATTCAGTTGACAAGCAAACACCAAGTCAACAAGCATCATGAGCTTTATTATCATTAAAGGTTCAAGGCAAGCACAAACAGAAAATAAGACAGAAGAAAACTGCTTTTGATTAAAATAAATAAATAAATAAACAAACACAACATTTGTAGCATAATGCAGGTGTGTAACTGTGTGGGATCTTCATGAATTACATCCTAATATTTAAAATAGAAACAGTATGTTAACTTCACCATGTTAAGTTTTGAGACCCAGTCCAGTCCTGAAGTTTGTCTCCCTCTGTTGTCCATCCCTCATCACTATCACTTTCTTTGTGTTTAGGTTGTTAAGGGATGAATAAGCAGGTGATGCCATTTCAAAAAATGTGTTAGTTAATAGTATTAGTTTAAACAATAATTTATTTTTTACATTGTTTATGGATGGCGATGCAGATTAACACAATTACATAGGGAATTGTTTAGCTGAAACCTTCTGTATTGGTTTATCTTCCTCCTTTGTTTGGGATCGTAAATTCATCAGCCTCTCTAAATCACCTTTGAAATATCAGTCAATCAAACTTTATTAATATAGCACCTATCAAACAGGTTAATATTCAGAGTGCTTTCCGAGATAATATGCACACAAAGAAAATAATAATAATAAAATATATATATATATGAGAAGTTGATAACAAGACATAGCAAATGAGGGTACTAACACATAAATCTATGAGACTATAAGACGTATGTATCTGATGCACAAAAATACTGCAACACATGTTTGACTTGGGGCTTCTGTAGGAAGTTTGGATAGATTTAAAACCTTTGTGCTGATTATACAGGTGACATGTGGGGAAGATTCTGGACCAACCTGTATGCTCTGACAGTCCCCTACCCAGAAAAACCAGACATTGATGTCAGCAAATCTATGGTTGAGAAGGTACAGTTCAGTTTAGCTGCATCTGTAATTTTGTTTGTACCGAATCTTCAACAACTTCAGTGAGATATTATTGCAATATAGTAATACATGCAATGTTAATGAAATGGATGAAACAAGAGATTAAAATATTTTCTTGCAACTGATATCGTATAGCAAACATCTACTTGATTTTCAGAACTGGAATGAGAAACAACTTTTTGAAGCGGCAGAGAACTTCTTCATGTCTGTGGGCCTGTATAAGATGTTTGACAACTTTTGGAATAAGTCTATGCTAGTCAAGCCCACGGATGGACGGAAGGTTGTCTGTCACCCCACAGCCTGGGACATGGGAAACAGAGAGGACTTCAGGTATGACAAATCCATAACATAACCACACAATGCATACATGTACATATGCAACCATCTGGAAAATAGTATAAGAACAGGAATAAAAACCAGCGAAATCTCTGATTTTATAGTTTCTAAATGGAATTATTTGATCTGATATATATTTAAAACAGACGACTCAAACTCACTCACCTCTAATTAAGAAATTAATTCCTGTTCATTTATATAGCTTGTTGTGCTATGTTGAGAACAGTAGATAGGAGCCATAAACACCACCTTGCTGGAACAATGATGTTGGTTAATCTGTGAGTCATACTTGATAAAGATGATAAAGATAACCAAAGTCTTCATATCATCAAACATTAACTCATATTGTTGCCCAGCATTGACTCTTTTCTGAGGTTTGGGACTCTATAGTGTGTCTACACGTTAATCATAAGTCAACTTTTATGGCTCCTCAAATGTCAGTTTGGGTTAAAATGGTGAATTTGTCCATTAAATCATGCTAGTCCACATGCATCTTTAGATCAGGACTTTATTCATTTTACTGAACTCAACTGTTTGTCATATGTGACCTGGCAAAAACAAGTTATTGCAAAATATGTTTTATTGCTACTTTATATCTGATATGTTATCACAAATAATAATTGCTGACATCAACACTGGACCTTTCTTCAGAATCAAAATGTGCTCTAAGATCAACATGGATGACTTCCTCACAGCACACCACGAAATGGGGCACAACCAGTACCAGATGGCTTACCGTAACCTGTCCTACCTCCTGAGGGATGGAGCCAATGAGGGTTTCCATGAGGCAGTCGGAGAAATCATGTCCCTCTCTGCTGCCACACCTAAACACCTGAAGAGCCTCGAACTCCTGCCTGCTGACTTCATCTATGACAATGGTACCACTGATGTAGATAATGATGACAGATATACTGAGAGATACTGGTTCTCCTAAACATTAAAGTTGCTATTATGGAAGTGGTCTGAGTACTAATGAAAACCCATAGAACAGTCATCAATGTTTCTGTAGACATCAAAGAAGTCCTAAAACCCTTCTATACACTTCCTGCTCACCACCAAAGAGGCACAGACTCCATGCAACCTTTTCTTTTTTAATATTCACGAAATCAACTGCCCCCAACTGGCCCCCAACTTTAGTGTAATCAGCTATACGTTTTATTATATTCAATGAATTTTTTCTTTTCCCAGAAAGAACAGTGCAATTATTAGCATCATCTAAACTTACTTAAATTATACATGTGCACAGGGTTTACTTCAGGTGATCAAACATAACATGACCTGTCATCTGTAAACAGTTTCAAACAGTGTTATTTTCTTACAGTGTCTGACTCCATTAATAAGGCAATCTTCACAGTAAAAAGAGCGTGTTTCATTGTTGATGTTGTTGTTGTTGATGATGTTTTTGGCTTGCAGATACAGAGATAAACTTCCTGTTGAAACAGGCGCTCACCATTGTAGCCACACTGCCGTTCACCTACATGCTGGAGGAATGGAGGTGGCAGGTGTTTGCAGGTAACATCACCAAGGACAAATGGATGGAACGCTGGTGGGAGATGAAGTAAGCAAGGATCTGTTTGAATACTCCTGTTCATTATTTCAGTGTATGAAAAGTGAAAAATCGTGCAAAAATCTGCGCGCATCCGATGTCAAAAGTGCACGGTACATATGTTGTTATGTTGTGTAGCTTCAGTGGCAGCTTTACTGCAGGTCTGTGGTTATATCACCCTGCATCAGGTTTTCTCTGATTTCAAAACAGGAGGGAGCTAGTTGGAGTGATGGAGCCCGTGCCAAGAGATGAGTCTTACTGCGACCCGCCGGCTCTGTTTCATGTATCTGGAGACTATTCTTTTATTAGGTATTAAGTATTAGTAAATAGTAATAGTCAATATTAGGTGTTTAAATACAGTAGCTGAGTAGTAAAACTGTAAGAAAGATTTAATATTGTGGTAAAAGTTTCGGGTCTACTTCTGCTGTAAAACTTCATCCATGTGTGCATGCGTGTCACTATATGTGGATATAGGTACTTCACAAGAACAATCTACCAGTTTCAGTTCCAAAAAGCCCTCTGTGATGCAGCAGGTCAAACTGATGCTTTGTCCAAATGCGACATCACTGGTTCTACAGCAGCGGGAACCAAGCTGAGGTATAAATGACTTCCTGTCCTTCTTTAAAGGCTGTTTACTGAATCATGTTCTATTTTTTCTAACCTTATTAAAACAATATACATTTTCATTTTATTGTAGCATATTATATTGAGGTACACATATATAAATATAACAGTAATTTGTAATTATCATCATCTTCATCATCATCCTCATCATCATCAGTGTTTACTTCTAGGAATATGTTGGAGCTGGGAAGGTCCCAGTCCTGGACCAGGGCTTTGCATACAATATCGGGTGATGCTAAGATGGACGCCCGTCCCCTGTTGGACTATTTCCAAAAACTTCATATTTGGCTGAAGGCAGAGAATGAGAAACACAACAGGACTATAGGGTGGAAGACAACAGTAGATCCATGTGAGTAATAGAGTAATAAAAATTGCCAAATCAGTTTTGTTAATCATTTAACATTACAGGTAATATATTTATTTAATTTCATTAAAGGATGTTAGGTAAAAAGATTATTGACTCTGATGAATTTATGTGCACTATATATCAATACACTAAAATGCTATGAACACAGTGTGTTCTTGGTGTTTTTAGCATAATAAAAAGAGTGGAAACACAAAAAACTGTACAGCTCATATGTTTACTTTAAAATTACAATAAGCCTTTCATAGTTGAAATATCGTATATTCTTTGTGTGTAATTTTAGAGTTATTCCAAAACCTGTATTCTCTATACTCTTCTGTCAAATGAAAATTTGACTTTTATGAGTTTCTCCTACAATCCTCTATGGCAAGTGTGGCAAATTCTGGTCCCTAAGGGCCCTGCTTGTTTCCAACTATCTTCGCACCAGCCTCTGCTCAATACCTGGATCAGATATGTTTAGTCAGTCAGAAGATGGAAGATACCAATTAATTTTGACTTTCCCTAGTCTCCCTTCACTTTGAAGATGGTATCTTCCAGGATTGGACTAACTCTACACAGTGGGTGATGCATGAAACAATACATAGATGTGGAAAGTTGCCCCTCATGCATTTGATCTGTTGTGTATATTACATCACACAACAGTGACTAAAAAATATTTATGTTACTTCTGGTGAAACATTTCACCAGTGTAACTTTCAGAAGAGGTAATTGTAATTTTAAAAAATCCCCTTGTGCAATTTTGAGGAAGTGGAAAAAACAAAGTTTTCATGAGAACCATTTACATGTTCAAACCACTTTATTTCATCAAAATGAATGAATGTATTAATTAATTAAAAATTGGTTTATTTACAGACTCAAAGTATGCCATTAAAGTGCGACTGAGTTTGAAAGCTGCATTGGGCAATAACGCAGTGAGTATTATTTATTATTACAAGTGCTATCACTGTACAAAGGATTTCAATATCATACTACACATGTAAGTGGAAATGAATGTACAGTTTTAATAGTATTTAAAATCATGCCAAATATTACTGAAAATATGTTTCAGTACACCTGGAATGCCAATGAGCTGTACCTCTTCAAGACCAACATTGCATATGCTTTGAGGCAGTACTACAGCCAAAAGAACGGGAACCTTCCCTTCACGTTAGTATCAACTGCATCAACATGACACCAAAGTGTAAAGATACTTTATACTTTGTTTTCCTCAGACTATATTTTGTTTATATTTTGTTTGCACCTGCAGAGCAGAGAATATCCTAACTTATAAGGAGACTCCAAGGATCTCCTTCTACATGGTGGTCACCAACCCAACAAATCCCTCTACATATATCCCAAAGGATGTTGTAGAGGCTGCTATAAGGTGAGCTTCACTTAATGTTCAAGTGTATTTCGATTACATACAATTTTTGTAATATTTGGCTGAAGGCAAGTCTTTTGTAATCAGGCCATTCCTACTAGAGAGCGGTGGCTTCTCAGTTTAGCCTGGAAAAATAAAGCTTAAAAAAGCAGTGACCATGGTATGGATTCTTTAGTTCTTCGAGTTAACATTTAGTCAAACAAGTTGGAATGCAAAGCACTGCTGTGCCTAACTATAACCTCACACAGTGGCTCAAGTAGCCTTTAAATTATTACAAACATAAGGATTTCAGTTAAATAACTTTGGTCTGTAAGTGACACAATGAAGTCTGTATGACCCTTACCTACACATTTAATAGGTATAAGCAATAATAAACCCATTTTCTTATTGATTCCAGGTTGTGTCGAGGCAGAATCAATGATGCTTTCCAATTGGACGACAGGACACTGGAGTTCGTGGGTATCCCTCCAACACTGGCCCCTCCTGTGCAACAACCAGTGGAGGTGTGGTTGGTGGTGTTTGGGGTTGTCATGGGAGTCGTGGTGCTAATGGGCGTCTATCTTGTCATCTCTGGTGTCAGAGACCGCAAGAGGTGAGTTTAATGGAGATGTTTGTAGCATGTTAAACCAGTTATTTGTGTAACAATTTGTAACATATTTCTCTCTGTGTGTGTAGAAAATCTGCAAAGACAGCTGTGGAGAATCCATATGACACAAACACAGATGGACAAACTAACAAAGCTTTTGAGAACACTGATGATGAAAATACTGGATTTTGATTGGCCAAACAACTGAAAGAAGGAATTCTAGATGCTCTTGTACATTAAGATAAAGAAAGGGAATATTTTTGCTCTTTTAAGCTTTTTCACCTGTGATCTGTGACCTCTTACCAAACATTAACCACTAACTATGTAATGTCATTGTTATTACACAATAGATACCCTGTAAAATATATACAGTTTGTGAAGCTACATCATGCAATGTCTGGAAATAAAGTTATTGCTATAAACCACTCACTCACTTTTCCTTTTCTGCTCAGCCCTTCTACTACATTACATCCCACTGCTGATCGGCTGTTCAGTGGGAAAATACACAAAATACACAGTGTACCAATGTCAATAATTTTAATATTTCTCATTTGGAAAAATGGGCATATGGTATTTACATTTTGAGTGGTCACTGAAGATATTAAAGTTTGGTTATGAATACCAATTAAGTTTAAGGTGTAAAAGCCATACATATCTAGTCAACATGTATTTAATAATTGTGCTTGTATTAACACATTGCAATCATGTTTATAGATTACAGCAAAATATATAAATTAAACAATTTTGCTCAAAATTTTATAATAATGTACATTAGAAGGTTTTAAAAAATATAATTATCACATCAATTTGTTTTTAATAAATTAAACATGTTTAATAGTGGTTCATAATTTGTCATGTATTTTGTAATGAACATAAAAACATGTTTGCAATAAAAATGTTGAAACCAAAAAAACTGAATAAACATCACATATCCAGTATTAGTCTACATACCCACACACACAAACAATTATTCTCATTACTATTAATTACCTTAATTAATAATGACATACTTATATGATACATATCTACGCACTTCTGCAATAGCAGAATTTGATACAGTGACTCTGGTTTCTGTCACTGACTTAAAGAAAAGACCTTTTCAAATGGTTTTCTTTTTTGTATAGTTGTCCTAAAGTCCCAAAATTAAAAACAGAACATTCAATATTAAAATGACTTGACTGAGAACTGTAAATACACCTGATGAAAACAAATATCTATTATTTCCGAATAACAAACAGGAATGATGGATCTTCCTTCTGTATGGGCTGCATAGTTGGAGAAGTTGTTTTGTTTATTTGGATGAACCAGCCATGGTGCAGAGCCGACTCAAACTTCATGTTTTTTGACTTGTCAGACTTCATGTAGAAGACAAAGGAGAGGGCTAGCTCATCCTTCTCCGAGATCTGCTTCAGCTTCTGCAATTCATACGTCTAACCCGACAAAAGTATGAGTTAATTAGTTAGTTAGTTTAGTTTAGTTTTTTCTTTATTTATGAGCCCTCTCTTCCATAAAATAAGCTTTAACTGGAAAAATACTTTTCAGTTCTAAGTATACATCACAAGGAAACAGACATTCTGTTTCCCTGTGACTTGTAACTATGAAAGTTTAATATCTCAATGAGTAGTTGTTACCTCCACTTCCAGGAACACCCTCCCTCCATCCTTGCAGCACCTGACGAAGCAGTTTGAATCAGTGAAGTTTAGAACCACTGGCATTCCTCTGAAAACCTTGTCCATAAAGTTTGATTTGTAGTGGTAGATAGTAATCTTCTCTGAACAAAAAAGAAAAAGAAAATATCCAAAACAATAACTATGTCAAATTGATTCCCCCATTGAAGCAAATGATTTACTTTGCATGTGATAATACCTAGATGAAAAAGATCATTTATGATAGTTGTAATTTACATTGTTCAGGTGATTATCTTTGTTCTTATTAACCAACCTGGATTTGGTGAAGCATAGAGGATCTTCTGTGAACAAAAAGCTCTGAGGTAATAGTGGGAGGCCAAATGTTCAATAAAAGCAGTAACTGGCCGGTCCTGTCTGTAACTTCCTCTTGGTACTGAAAATGACAGTCAGATAAGGATCCATCAAACAGTGAACACGTAGTTCCATCATTTCTATAGCCTTTGTAATATGTAACAATAAGTGTTGGTGAGTTACAATATTATGTCATGTTGCTACCAGTCATTATGGAGCTTTTGAATGATTCATCAGTTTTCACATAAAAGGCTCTAGACTCTATATATCATTGTCAATTTATCTCTTACTCACTATATGTCAAGGTCCCAGTTCCTGGACTTTAGTTCATTGTTCTAGCTTTACCTCCTGCCCCTGGCTTTTATTTTGTAGTCCCTCAGGACCATTTCATATTCTCAGTTTTTCAGTTTTCTCAGAGACAAGTATGTGTCTGCTTTGCTTCCAGGACCCCTCTACATCGTCAAGAAATGTGCCGCATTATTGGGTCCAAACGTAAAACCAATCCCTTACACAACCGGGACTAGTTTTATATACTGATGTTTTAGGGGCAGGAAGAACTGTGAAATCAAAAGTATGTAACTACTATTATTAACGGTGAGAAGAGATAATAGACCAAAACATACTCACCCAGTGTCACAGTGCTAGATTCTGTCACCATGACAACATCATTAAAGGAGCATCCTGTCCCATGACATGCTTCACAGGGGCTCCCCCTGTCACAGCCCCGTCCTGTCACCACAGAAATGCTGGTTTTCTTCATGGCAACAATGAGCAGATCCCCCTCCTCCTCATTCTTCTTGTTTCCAGATTGGCAAACATCCTCCTTCCCTTTGTCCTCCAGCTTCACTTCATTGTCTTCCAGGTTTTCCTCCGTCTTCATCTCCAAACTGAAGCTGAGTAATGTGTACTCCTTGGAGACAGGATGTAAAATCTCCTCAGCTGGGGAGGACTGCTTATGGTTCTCCTTTATCCTGCTCGCCTTGTGCACCACCTAGAAAAATCAAAAGCAGAGGGTCAGTACAGGATGTGGGTTCAGAATGAGTAATGACATTATGTGTGTTATCAATTCCATTGTAAACCACAGATTTATGTAGCTCTGTGTTCTTCTGGTGAAGACCTACATGTAGACAACATCTTCTCATATTGACGTAGTTTTAGTTTGATGTAAAGTAAAAACTCATTAAGCTTTTATAGCTTTTAACAGAAAATCAGCAACATATTGTTTTTTACGCACCCAAATTATTAATAGGATAAAAGCAGCTACAATATTTGTGAAAAGACTCAATAAGAAATATTGGAAAAATGGTTTATCAATCTTTCTCAGACTGAAAAAGTGACTTAAATAGAAAGCTGTTTAGTGTGCACTCACCAGCAATGGATTCCCCTGAGCCAACAATTGTGCCAACTCTTCAGGTGTGCGATCCTGCAGGTCCATGCCATTGATCTGCATCAGTTTATCTCCTCTCCTGAGAATAAACCGTAAACAGAAAACATTTCAGGCATGTACTTCAGTATCAGTCCTTATAAAAACTACAAATAATGATGGTGCTCTTGTTATGAAAATATTTAAAATGCCCCACCACTATATAGTATTTCATTACTACAGGAAATTCCAGGTCACTCAGTTGTGAAAGTCCATTTGTAAGTTTTAAATCTGAAATATTATGTCTAAGGTTGTTATAACACAGGTTTTGTTGGTCAACATGGTCAGTAAAAAAGTATTGTTGCTGAACATGTTTTACCCCTCCTTCATTTACAGCATTTTTTAAATAAAACATTTCCTTTAGCAGTTCAGATTAGACGCATCTGAAGCATCTGAAATGTGGAAAGAACACTGCAAAAAAAGAAAGCTGCAGAAAATCTGAAACAAAATCCACTTGTATTTATATTCCTTAAAATCATAGACCTACCACAATGCCAATTTTGAAAACTAGTGAGTAAGTCATTTTTTTTCCTTCTTGCTTGGGGTTCTTTTTGTGCTTTTTAACTAGTATTAAGTGTTAGTTTAAAAAGGCCTACTGTCACGTACTGTAATCTTCTGCCACAGTGCAGCAACATCCATACAGTCTTGATGAAGCAGACATGCATGTTTAAAACTTAAAGTAATGGCCAAATAAAAAAGGATGATTATTTAATTAGGAATACTGTAGTGTTAAGGAGACATACCATTTAAAGTTTTTTACTCTGAATTTAGTGTTATATTGCAAACACAATTAGATTGTGCAGAGGAATGTAATGAGTTGATCACTGTTTAGATGAAGCATATTTTTGGAATTAATGAAAGGGTACTTATTAGATAAAGGAAGTTACAACGAGGTGGTTGAGGAGGGTGATGGACATACCAAAGGACACGACTGTGACAGTCGTGTGCTTTGGTCAAGTCACAGACCAGAGATTGATTCTGAGTTTAGCATCTGGTTAAGATCAGGCAAGATCAGCGCTAATGTTAGGGTTAGAGGGTGGTTTTGTTTAAAAGCTATTAAACACTTGTGCGAAGTGACTGTTGCGTTTCCCCTAATTACACCAGTCCTCAAGCTTCCTCCTACCAGCTCTTACTACAAATAGTTCATTAAGGCAGCAGCATGTTTTTCATCATAATAATCCACGCTGATTATGACATATATATATATATATATATATATATATATATATATATATATATATATATATATATATATATACGTGTGTGTGTGTATAAGAAAAAATCAAAAGTTGCACTTGAGAATCCGAAACTAGCAACCGTTCAAGTTTTCTAAAGTAATATGGCCGTAAATATTTATTATAACAACAAATACCATATTTTATTAAAATAGCTCTTTAAAAGATATTCATAAATGCTTCATTTTTAAAATAGCTGCCAATTACATGTGAACAAGATAATATGTAATCAACTGTTGATAAAATACAATTGTTTCAGGTCTAATTCACATTGTCAACTATCATTTATCAAAAATAAATTTTTTTAAATGTGGTGTGACAGAAATGAAAATGACAAGAGTTTTTCCCTAAGCCATCCCATATATTTTTTTAAAATTGTTTACGTGTTTTATATCAAATCAATGTTATTTCCTATGAGCGTTAAGCTTACTTTTTAAAATATTTGTTAATTAATTTCATTTGATACATTTTTCTGGTAAAACTGTCACATAATACATGAGGTTTGATGAAGCACAGTATTGAAAACAATAGTCTGTTGTCCATATAAACAATGAAACTGTTCTTGCTACAATAATATTTTTTTAAGTTGACATTAGTCTTTGAAATGGTTCCTTTTAAAATATAAATGCTCCTTTATCAGGAGGGATAAGGGACAAAATCTTCTTCCTTGTTTGGTGTAAAAATATCAGCAATTTAAAGGGTCTTGTTTATAAAAAAGTACACGCTACCAAAAACAGTGAATTTGCTACTAAAAGACAAATATTTGATATATATGTGATACACAGTATGTGTCTAACTCCCTTGCTGAGGCAACTTATTAACTTTGGATAAACGTATTAATATTTGCCTGAAAATGAGTACAAAGATTTTTGTCCTCTAAAATTCAACTTTGTAGGTAATTTGGAGAAGATGGAAAACAGTCACCAGCAAAGGCATATTACGATGGGCCAATGCGTAGCGGCTGTAGTGAAGATAACACTGTCACTTATCATTTAGACACACAAAGCAGAGGGCTTTCCCACACAAAAAGTCGAGTGTTTATGTCAAACACAACTTTCAGACACAACTTTCTCCGGCTTATTCCAGCCAGTCACAGTTTTTTTTGCTATTCTTTGGCAAAATATATTTTACACTAGCCACCATTTTTGTGCTATTACAAGAAACAGCATTTACTGCCTGCTTTCATATGTGTAGTTGCTTTTTCATTAAACATTTTTGTGGGTTGTTGACACGTCAGGCATAAGGGTTGGAGGACTTTTGCCCCCATTGTTTCATTAAAAGTACATTGGGAAGAGGTCTGAACAGGAGAAATTATTACATAAATTAAAACCTGTTTTACTGTTCATAAAAAGCATCTGTTAAATTACTAATTATAATAGCACTTAATTGTTATGTTAAGGCACACAAAACTGTGAACCTATCATTTGTTGGGTCAATCTTAAAAAAAGAAAAAGATAAAAAACAAGTGTTGCAGTTAAAAATGCTAAACACTACTGTCTGACTATTACCTGACAAACATTTTTTCTCCAGTCGTGTCCTTGTACTTCACCACATTGTCCACTTCATATTGGTGCTTTCCGTCACGGATCTGGTGGACGATCAGGACGCCCCCCTTAACCAGAGTATCCTGACATTTTGGAATAAATGAAAAAAATCACACACAAAACAACCAACATACACAAATGTATGATTACCCATTCTTTAAACAGATGTCCCACACGTAGCACTGTTTAATTTTAGAGACTGTTAGAGTGTGTCACTCACATTCAGATCCATCTCGCTGAAGTGTGCACTGCTTGTAATACCAATAACTGAAGACTGAAGTTGATAGGAGTGCCAGTGGACGTCTTTTAAAGCCTTCAGAGTCTGTGCTTCTGCTTTGCATCAACACATGAACGAGAAGTAGGAATTAGGGGCAACTCACACAGTTGTCAATGGGGAACTGATGTCAGATGAGGAAGTTCATGAAGATTAGTAAATCTTATATCAAAATACGATGGTGCGTGATTACGTTAGAAAACAGAACTTGTAACAAATATGGGAAAAACAAGAGTCTAGAATTAAGAAAGAAAATTGTGACATTAACACAAATTGAAAAGAGCAGAGATCTATAATGAAAGTTTCCAGTCAAGAGATGTTAATTTACTCTCTCACACACCATTCTTTAGTGTCTCTCAAATAATAGACATCTTATATGAAACAACGTTTTCTTCTTTTGCTGAATGTTCACTTCCTTATTTGTTAGGACACAAATCCTAAGAGAGAAGAGGAAATAGCAAATGTATTTAACAGACTTTCACAGTAGTCAGGTACAACTGGAAGAAAATGACTTCCTCTATGACAGTATTGGGCAGTAAACAATATAAATTTCTACCACATCTAACAGTTCATTGTTACTGAACAAACTGTAATGGTATTATTTTTCACATCAGCAGGAATAGTATTTTGTAAATATATAAAACCAACCTTGAATACCCTATATGTTTGACATTTAAATAAAATTTTATAAAACAATTTTCATTGACATTCATGGCACATTTTTGAGGCTGCCCAGTGGAGTTTCCTTGTAAACAAAGAAAGTTGTGTTTACATCACTCCATTCTCATTTAAACACATAATGCCTGTATCTTTTCTTTCCCATAAAATATTTACAAACCTTTCTTATTTTTAAATATTTGAATGTGTACTGCTGTGTCAATATCTATAGTTCAGTCCAGGAATGTCAGTCCCTCCGGGAAAACCTGAACTCTGTGTGATCCTGCAATTTTAAACATCAGAAAAACTCTTTCACAAAATCAGGTATTTTTGGTTGCAACACTACCAAAAATTTTGGTGGGACTGACATTTGTAAATCCAAAAATCTAAATTAGACTAATAAACATGTGATATCATGGCTTTTTGACGTGTCCAAATGATCATTTGTGGCTTTATTTGGAGTCTTACTTATTTGTGGCTTTAAACTTCCGGTTGTTATTGAGAGTAACATTTCTCAAATGTTGAACTACTTATGGAAATCACTATGACAAAGGAAAAGAAAATTTAAATCTCCATATTCTTGCAATGACAAGGCAAAATAAACCTTCCAAATTGGAAGATTTGCCTTTTCTGTTTAATTTTATGCTCACATTGCCTTTTTCTGACACTTTCCTGTACTTGAAAAATCAAATGTCTTGTCAGCAGGTTTATGAGCTGGTTTATGTTCAGGCTATATTTGGTTGGGACTAATTCAACGAGTCTTGTTACGGTAAGTTTACCACCGCTGTAGTTTAGTTGTCTGGCTGTAACCACAGATCAAATATATTTAAAAATGTGTTTATATTTTATTTTTTATTTTTTCTTATGCAATCACCTTTTAAGAAACTTTTGTTTGTATTGTTTTCATGGTGGTAACATTATTTCATGCTGCTTTTTGACCAACTATATCCCTTTTCCTGTTTAAATAAAATATTTTTTAAAAGTAGGTTGTGCAAACATGTCTTTTACAGTGCAACACCTTTACTGTCTTGATACTGAGATGAGTTGTGTTACTAAATTTAAACAAATACACATACAGCTAAAGAGACTCACTGAAGCTATTTCTAGCTTTCCATGTCCCCTGTTTCCTTGTCCAGCCATTGGAGTCCTGCTAAATCTGTAAATGGCTTGTATTAAGTTACATGAGAGCCACAAGCCTTGGTCCCTTCATATGCTGCAGTACACCAGTGTTGAGATATGGACAACATTTCAGCCATCGCATAAGCTTTCATAGGTTGACAATCAATACTCGACCAGGTAATGTGATGTACTTGACATATACTGCACATACTGTAAGTTAGACTGACATGTGAAGTGTTTGTCAGTAAGTAGAAGCTAATGGTTTTGACTAATCACCTTTGGATTGCATTTTACTTGTTTAAATGATGATGTGAGCATTTTTTATTGCTTTTATTGATTCAGTAGACCTTTGAGCTTTGGCCTGGTGTGTATATTAAAACTAAACTGGCTGTGATGATTTGCTCAACTTGAGTAAAACATGTTTTCCGCAGTCATTGCACTGCTTTCTACAGAAATGTTTCTTAATATGCATCTGTTGAACTTAAAATGAATATTGCACTAAGCCTCACTTCAAACCACAATCCACTGATATAGAAATAACCTATCACTCAATGAGAGTGACAGTCTTTAGTTTGAGGAACTGATTCTGGTTACTAAACAGATCTTGGATCTGATCTTTAAATTCCCATGTTTGTTCAGCATTGTCTTGTATTATATCTCTCTGTTTTAGATGGTGATATTCAATGTGTTAATAATAGGGAGTGGCCCTCATGCCTTGACCCTGGCTAGCTTGCTATCCAACCCTGATCCTCACCCAAATCCTGCACACAACTCATCCCTTTCCCCTCCCTGCTCGGAGCCCCCAGGGCCTCAGTCTAACCCAACAAACAAACAATGCAGTGGCAAGAAGAAGAGGAGGACAACAGTTGGTAATGTAGTGACTTTACCATAATTACAGTATGAGAAGTAAAATTTCAACAATTATCACAAATACAACTGATGCCATTGATTGGAAATTAAACTATTGTGATGACCTCCTGTGCATCTAAAAATTCTTCCAATTGTCTTTCCAAACATTTTGGCTATACAGTCAGTTTAGATGCAAAGTGAAACATGGTGAAAATGAATGCTCCTTTCTCTACGTTTGTTGCTGTGCATACTGCACCCAATAATCAAATAGAATGATGCCTTATTCGGGTCATAAGTGGTTTGTGATTACTCTCTAAAGGCCTTACGCTGGAGCAGCAACTTGCAAAGTCATCAATATCAGAGGGGGTTGTTTGCCCCCCACTGAGTCTCCAAGTGGTAGATTCCTATGGAGAGTGGGCTGCACTGTGGGAGAGCCAGTTCACAGCTCTGAACATCCCTCATCTGCGATCACACACGTTAGTGCACACGGATCCCCTCAATAAGGTATAAACACAAACACTCTCATTACATAAAAAATAAAATATGAATTTAAATAAGCATATGTATGTTCTGCTTTTCAGAAAGCACTTCAGGAGTTTGTTTTAAAGCATAATCGTTCAGACGAGCTTCACAGCCTTCCAGACCAGATTTACATTTTGGATAAAAATGCATTTTTCAATGACATGCGGCTTGGCCAGAGGGAGAGGAAACGTCTAAATATAGTCTCAACTCTGAAGAAGAGTTTATTCTTCAATCTGCCAGGAACTAAACTAAGTGTGGATTTCTTTAAAGATCAGGTTAGAGAAATTGAAGATTTTTGTGCATGTTCTGCCATGTTACACATCTGTAACAGTGATACCATACTCTTAAAAAGAATGAATAACTTCAAAAACACTGTGATATCCTCTGCATCTAAATAACCTGTGTTTTTTTTGTGTGTGTTTTTTGCTTTTTAAAGGGCAGCCTCACTGTTTGTCAACCTGATTTGTTTGGTTCTAGTAGAATGTGAACGTGAATAGTAATAAATAACTTTTTTTATTACATCAAAATATCTTTCTGCTTTTAGCTGCAAAACACCTCCAGATGAAGTAACCTGTACTAATAACTAACCAGTTGTCATCACCACCAAAAACAGAGAGATATTTAATATAGGGTAGGAAGAGGAATGTTTAATACTGCTTAATGTATATACAGGCAGTTTACAAAAAAGAACCAGAAGAAGTGAGTGGAAAATAGGTGAAGCTACACTTTGAAAATTTTAATTATAATCCAACATTGTGGAGTTAAAGCCATATATATATATATATATATATATATATATATATATATATATATATATATATATATATATATATATATATATATATATATATATATAGCTTTACATTCAACACAATTATATGTTTGTTAATCAATTTCTATAGATTTATATTTGCAGTAGGAACAAGCAGACCTGGCGTTGGCAAAAGCATAATGTGTCTCCAATGGTGTACATGGCACAGGCAGGGAAGACCCAAATACAGACTCTCCAACAGGTACAGCCAATGGCGGTGTCAGAGGGGCAGGGCAGGGGTGCCACTGGCCAGCCCCAAAATCTGATTGGCCACTCCAGGAACCCCCTCTGCCAAAGTGAGAAAGTGACTGCTGTAGAACTCTCAGGAAAACAGGAAAACTGACCAAATCTAAAGCTGACTTATCTATCGTTAAAAATAAAAATGAATACATTGTAATTATTACATACATTTAAGGTGTTTTTATATATTTTGCCAGATTAGAATTTCGTAGCAGCCAGTTGCATGTAGTTGCAACCATACTGAAGAAAGATAGACATATAAATAGATATTTAATTATTCCCTAAAGGGACATTTTTTGCGTGGCAGTGGCTGTTACACATAATAATATAGTAATAAGATATAAATAAAGTTAAAAATAAAATAAAATAGTGAAATTTTGTGAGTTGAACAGTAATACCATGTCTTCCAAAATATGGAAGTTACATATTAGTTACATATTTGTCCTTTTTACTGAACAACACATTTTTATTAATAAACAGTTTATTATATGCAAAAAATGTGTAATTGAGCTTAAAACCTTGAAAACGTTTTCCCAAATCTCCCATCTTACTTAAATGCCTGTGCCCTAATCTGGCCACTCCAATAAAATTCAATTTTTTTCAATTCAATTCAACTTTATTTATATAGCGCAAATTCACAACAAAGTAATCTCAGGGCACTTTACAGAATAAAGTCAAGATTATAAAGATATATAAAGAGAACCCAACAATTCCCCCTGGAGCAAGCCATAGGCAACAGTGGAGAGGAAAAACTCCCTTTAATGGAAGAAACCTCCAGCAGAACCAGGCTCAGGGTGGACGGCCATCTGCCTCGACCGGTTGGGGTGAGTGGAAAGGGGAGAGAGAAAAGAACAGAGCAACAAAAAGCAAGAACAAAACATCGGGCAGATTGGTAGGACCAGTAGCTGCACGCCGGAAGACACACAGCTTCAAAGCCGGGGGACACCTGCAGAAAGGGACAGAGAGAGGGGGACAGAGGAGGACAAAGACAACTACGGGAGAGAACACACAGAGTTAATGACATACAGTGGTGACAATTGCGGGGTGAGAGGAGAGGAGAGATGGTCAAGAGGAGGAAAGGAGCTCAGTGCATTGGGGGGTGGGTCCCCCAGCAGTCTAAGCCTATGGCAGCATAACTATAACTAACTATATGCTTTATTAAAAAGGAAGGTTTTAAGCCTAGACTTAAAAGTAGAGAGGGTGTCTGCTTCCCGAATCTGAACTGGGAGCTGGTTCCACAAGAGAGGATCTTGATAGCTAAAGGCTCTACCTCCCATTCTACTTTTGGAAATTCTGGGAACCACAAGTAGGCCTGCATTCTGAAAGCGAAGTGGTCTACTGGGATGATATGGCGCTATGAGGTCTTCTATATATGATGGAGCCTGACCATTCAGAGCTTTATATGTAAGAAGCAGGGTTTTAAATTCTATTCTACATTTAATGGGAAGCCAATGGAGAGAAGCTAGTGAAGGTGAAATATGATCTCTCTTGCTAGTTCCAGTCAGCACTCTTGCTGCAGCATTTTGGATTAATTGCAGGCTCTTTAGGGAGTTACTGGGGCATCCCGAAAGTAGGGAATTACAGTAGTCCAACCTAGAGGTAACAAATGCATGGACCAGTTTTTCGGCATCACTTTGAGACAGGATGCTCCTAATTTTGGCAATGTTCCGTAGGTGGAGGAAGGCTGTTCTAGAGATTTGTTTTATATGTGAGTTAAAGGACAGATCCTGATCAAAAATAACTCCAAGGTTCCTTGCAGTAGTACTGGAGGCCAGACTTATACCATCTAGTGTAACAATATGGTTGGACATCATATCTCTGAGATTTTTGGGCCCAAATACTATGACTTCAGTTTTGTCTGAGTTTAAAAGTAAAAAATTGTGGGACATCCAGGCCTTTATGTCTTGTAGGCATGCTTGAAGCTTTATTAACTGATTATTTTCATCTGGTTCAATAGATAAATATAGCTGGGTATCATCAGCATAACAGTGGAAATTTATGGAGTGTTTTCTAATAATGTTCCCTAAAGGAGACATATATAAAGTAAAAAGTATTGGTCCTAACACAGAGCCTTGTGGAACTCCATAGCTAACCTTTGTGTGCATGGAGGATTCATCATTAACATGAACAAATTGAAATCCATCAGATAGATAAGATTTAAACCAACCTAGTGCAGTTCCTGTAATTCCAATTTCATGTTCCAGTCTCTGTAATAAAATGTTATGATCAATGGTATCAAATGCAGCACTAAGATCTAACAGAACAAGTATAGAGATGAGTCCAGTATCTGAGGCCATGAGAAGATCGTTGGTGACTTTTACAAGTGCTGTTTCTGTACTATGATGAACTCTAAATCCTGACACAATTTTAATTATAAAACAATTCTAAATTCATCCCTGGGCACAGCAGAGTACCTTTAATGCACAAAATGCAAAAAATGCCAACAGTAAGGAAGGTAGAACCTAAACAGGCAACAAGACCAAACCAAGGCAGGAATCAAAGGCATTAGATGGACTAATGCATTGATGTATTTGTTTTTTATGGGAATTGTTAAGAGTTAGATGGAAAAATGCGGAATTGTACAAACATTATCTTCTAAGAAGGGAAAGTACTGAACTGAGCATAGCTATGTCCTGACTTGTTTGATTGGTCTGAACTTACAGGTGGAGAGATTCAATTTGGACAAAGTGCTGATGAAGGGCACAGTGGAGCATATCATCCCTGTAATTGAACACAATAGAGAGAATGAAGAAAAGAACGATTGCATTAGAACACAGGAAAGTGATGGTGATGCCATGGAAGCACCTGAAAGAAAGGGAGACAGAACAGGGAAGAGAGTGAAATATTTTGAAGTCCACCTACAAGATGGGATTATCCTAAAAGCACACCAGGTCGTCATGGCAACAGGTCCAACGCGTGTCCAAATGGCAAACATACCTCCATGGGTGAAAAGCATTGGTGAGAGCTACCCGGAGGAGCGTTTGCAACACACAGTGCACCTTATGCACCATAAAGTAAATTCTAAGCAAAGCCTTGAAGACACAAAATGTCAAAGACAGAAGGAGACTTTTCGCCACCAAGGTAAGTCAGATGTCTTATGTTGTGCAAAAATACTACAATGGCTTGATGCCTTGGCACATTTGCCAGAAATTTCAGAAAACAATTAACACTTTACTTTAAAGAGTCCCACACTTCTGCAGACTTCTGTGACTATTTAGCTCTTCCTTTTACAACTACTGTGTGTTTATGTGTGTCTAGATATGTGTGCAGTGTGCGAGGCAGGGCAGAGAGTAATGGTAGTTGGTGGAGGTCTGACTAGTGCTCATGTCATCTCAATTGCACTGCAACAAGGTGCCAACCATGTTACATGGGTCATGAGGAAGCACCTCCAGGTCTAGTGACAGTGTGAAACTGCATGTAGACCAATCTTAAAGAATTTCTGTAGATGTAACCATCCACCTCCCTCCACCACACACACCAGTCTTCATGGTTTCTTCTACAGTTAAAACAGTTTGATGTGGGTGACGTGGAGAGCCTGGTGGGTCGTTACTCCCATGTTGAGCATGGCATCAAGATGGATGGCCAAGCCTACCTAAGACAGTTCTATAATGAACGGAGTCTCCACAAAAGGCTGGCTATGATACGCCAGGCAAGGAAAGGAGGGGCCGTCACACCAGAGGCCTACATCCAACTCAAGCAATTCATAATGAATGGACAGGTGGATGTGAAGACATACTGTCAGGTAATTTCAGAAGCCATGGTAATGGTTCCTACATGTAAAAGTAGTTGGGGATATGTAGCCTCTTGTGTGTCTCTGGTCTCTTGGTGTGTTCTGTTGAGCAAAAAACTATTCTGCCCTGACTAGACTGTTATTTCCTGATGTATCTGCCACAAGCAGACAAACCAACAATGGCAGTGATTTCTTTCCATGTTTCTTTTCTTTTCTGTAAATCATTAAAGACATGTAGGAAACAAGCCCCAGACTGTGATTTGATTTTTCTTAAAATTCCTTCTGACAATGGAGTCTTGCTGTTGTTTAAACTGCATCAGATGGTATTTGCATAAAGTTGAGCCTTTCAACTTTCTCCTGTAATAGCTGGGCACATTCTGAATCTATGCAACTCTGCAGGGGGAACAGAGCTTCAAGGTCTACTTTAAAATGAGCAGCAGTCATTGCAGGGCCAGATTTTTGAAATTTTCATATGAATGACACACAGAAGTTAGGGTTGAGAAGAAGTGAGACAAAATAAAATTAAAACCACATATGATTAGATCAAGAGGGGAGAGTGGGGGTCTGTTGAAATTATATTTGGTCAGGTGAGATAAAATGAGATATGTCAAGGCAAAGTAAGAAGGACGGGGTGCAGTAAAATGATGTAAGATTAATTAAGGTGAGATGAGATGTGAATAAATGAGATGAGGTCATGAAAGGTCAGTTATGATGACACAAGTTAAAATTAGATAATGTCAGATCTATTTGTTGGTTTGGTGAAATAAATGATATTTGGTGTGGTGAGATGAAGTGAAAAACAATAAGGTGAGGTCTTATGAAACGAGATATAATGTATGCAATGCAGCATATAATATAAAGCTGAACATTAATAAGAGGTAGGTGACGGAGTATGATGTCAAATAATGTGATGTGAAGTAAGTTCACCTGAATCTCATGAAATTGTTTAGGTGAGGGAGGCCAGGTGGTGCTACAGGAGCCAGGCCTGGAATCTCTCACTCACCACTGGAGACCAATGGACTGGAGATGTCATCTGGCTCGCCACCGGCTGCAAACTTGATGTCAAACAGGACCCACTGCTTTCTGGGGTGATGAAGGAATTCCCACTTCAGGTTTGTACAAATTACATGGTAAGAAGTTTTATTATCAATCAATACAATATATTTTGACTTTGGTTTCTTATGTTTTGAACAAATCCTTTAACACTTAACAATGCAGAGTAGGCTGGAAAACATACTAACCACCAAACTAATCGCATCAACTCAACATACCTGGACTCACGAGAACATGTTGAGTCCAATTCATGAAACAATGTTGGATGTGTGTGTGTTTAGCTAGTTTGAGTTATATAAACAAACATGAATAGCTCATAAAGACAAAGTCTAGAAAGAGAGAGATATAAAGTAATCTAAAAGAGATTATATATATAGTCAGCTTTATAATTTGGCCTCTGTACACCACCACATTGAATTTAACAGAACGCTCAAGATGTGAGCCAAGTCAAGATTTCCAGCATCCATACAAGTGGTTTGGCAGAAGCTTGGCATTAATCATTCAGAAATTACACACACATATTTTGGCGGCTCAAAAATAATCAAACAAACTAGCATAATCACAAACATAAGGACTGTCTTTAATACTTGGATGAAAATCCAAAACTGGAAACCTTGTACATGACCAAATGCTGAGTGTGATCACTCAAGATGCTTTGCCAGACTTTTACTGCAGCGGCCTTCATCTGCTGCTTGTTTGTAGGTCTTTCTGCCTTCAGTCTTGTCTTTATGAAAGCTGCTCTACTTGGTTGAGCTTAGGTAAATGACTTGGCGACTAAAGAAGATTGTATTTCTTTGCCTTAAGAAACTCCTGGGTGGTTTTTGCTGTATGTTTTGGTGTCGGTTTGTTTAAATAAGTTTTAAAATCTGATGGATGGGAAGAAAAGTTCAATAAAAGTGTCCTTTTTTCATTGTACAGTATCTATTCATGTATTTCAAATACTCATAAGTCATTTTCTGTCTTTTCTTCTTTGAAGGTAATAGATGGTTGGCCATGCATTTCTGAAAGCTTACAGTGGGCAGAAGGGTGTCCACTCTATTTGATGGGGCAGTACACTGCTCTTCAGGTTAGTCTTCTATTGTATATAGTGTTATTGTTTGAAAAATAATGCAGTTTCAACAATACACAATTTCCCCCACTGTCTACACACAGGTTGGACCTCATGCAGTAAATCTGGCTGGAGGACAGGCTGCCAGTCTGCGCATCGCCAGGCACATAATGTGCCATCAGCAACAGGAAAGCAGAGAAGCTTGTGAAATGAGGAGGAAAAGACCTAAACCCGAAGAATATATTCAACAGATGCAAGGTCTATTTTGGCTTTAACCAGTGTACAAAATACTCTGTGACAAAAAGGAGTCCTGTATCATGGTCGAGTTTTAAAAATAAATAAACAAATAAAAAATATTTTGAAAATAACCCTTTTTGTAAAGGATTTATGCCTGTGTGGATGGCCAGACCCCTAAAGTTAGGGTCCTAACTAGGACACTAACATTGCCCAAAATCTTAATGAAAGACTTAGGACTTGTGACCATTAGACTGATCAAATGCTCTCTCCACTGCAGCACAGGCAGAAACTGCAGACTGCAAAGAATGCAAAAAATGTCACAGCAATTTTGCAGAATCAACAAATCCAACACACTGTATGATTCACAGTATTTTGGTACTCATTAAACCATTCGGTGACCCCTTATACACTATATGGATGGGGGCCTGGCTGTTATGTTACATATACACTATATTATTCACTTTTAGTATACACTATACTAAAGTATTAAATGTGTATACTATTTTTTACGAATATATATTGTGTGTGTAATCAAAACATTGAAGATATGACAGGAATGGAAAATCTGTATCAGTTTTAAAAACAAAAACTGAAGTAGATGCTCCATGCGCCTACTGAACTTTTGTTTGTGTCTCACGGTGCGTTCTCCAAGTAACTCTAAGTCGTAATTTTCTTTCCAGTCAACATTTCAGACCGAATGTCAACTGGAACGCCTCCGGAATTAGCATTTCAAATCTGCAACTTAAAACACGCCTGCTTAGATCTTAGATTAAAAAAAAGAAAGCTGTAGTCGTTTAGTGTTATTAGCACTTGTGTTTTATTTGCATCTCATTTAAACAATCATACACATTCTACGGTGATATGTTGCTAAAACATTTGTATGAGCAAAATACCAGAAAGCGCTGGGTTGCTTACGTTGCTCACCTGGCTAACGTTAGCAACTAGTACAAGCAATTTAGCAACTATCTACCTGGCTACTCCCACTGGAACGTTGTCAAGTGGAGTTAATCCACAGCTCTGTCATCTATTTTCCGAGGGAAGGAGAACGCACCGTTAAAGTACGCACCGCCTCTTGCCTGACTTCCGCATTGTAAATCTACCTGGAGGTGAAGCGCTCTGCAGCAGCAACAAAGTGACGATCATAAGAAACTCATGTCACAGTCCGTGCTTGTTGTTTTGTACTTTCAGGGTGAGGTAGGTGCTGTTGTCAGTCCATCGGTTTCTATAAACCTCTAGACGTAATTTAATCTAACTAAGGTAAAAGTGGTGTTATCGACAGTTGCTTCGTGAAACAACAGTTTCACCTGTTGAAAAAAACACGCTGAGCTTCAATTAACCTTTAATGGAAATCAAAGGAAATAACCTAAATGGAAATCAAATAAGTAATAATAAATATGCACCACTAACCACAACACCATCGTGAGGAAGCAGAATGACAAGAGATTTGGAACTGCTTATAATTGTGCAGAGGACCTGTTGGACGCACAGCGCACGACAGAGCATCCAGGACAGAGACAATAAAGAAACGTACCGTTGAAATGAATACTGTAACGTCATAGCAAATGTTGTGAGAGTCTAAGCCGCTGTCATCAGTAGCAGCAGCACCGAGATCAGCTGAGCATCAGCAGATCTGCGGGTTGTGTATTTAATCCGAGCAGCTTTTACTTTTTACTTTATTTTACTTTGAGGAAAAGGCTACTAAATAGAAATGCATTAGTATGACTGTGCATTTTGTTCTGCCTTATCATGATGATTCTGTGACTTTCGTGCTGGGAAACTGCAGGTTCCACTGAGTATCATGATGTCGGCTAGAAAGAGGATGGAGAAGTTATTAATTATTATAATAATAACCATTTATGACCGACATTGGATACCAGTTTCCCGTGCACTGATTTATCCAGAAAACATGTCAGAACCATCAATATCAAAGGATGACATGACTTAACTTTAAATACTTAATTTTCAATTTACTGAAAATTATGGTGGATTTTTGTCTTGTAGTGACAAGTGAAACCTTTTAGGACACAATGAATGTGAGAAAAGTGCAAAGGACAGTTCTAAGTGTGGAACAGTCAGAAGGAGTTGGTGCTCGTGTCCGCAGAAGCATCGGTAGAAATGAGGTAAGATTCACCAGATGAATGTGGTTCAACTTTCATCCCTTAAACTAAAGAATTGCCAGTTATTGTGAATTATATAACACTGTACATATGTTATTTCCAGTTGAGGAACCTAGACCCTTTCCTGATGTTGGATGAGTTCAGAGTGAGCAAGCCAGCAGGTTTTCCTGACCATCCTCACAGAGGATTTGAGACGGTAAGAGGGTCTGAATGTAGTCTTTGCATAAATGTAGTCTTTGCAGATATTTAGTGTTGCAGCAAATATGCGAAAACTGGAGGAACTTAAGGGCAACATTTTAAGTCTGTAGCCTCTTCACACGAGTAAAGTGGCTGGTGAATCAATTGTTGAATATATGGGAGGGACTCAAAACTGTTGTTCTTAATATTTCCGCTGTAGTCCAGGATAGCTGTCTCTCCTTCATCAGGGTGGTGTCTGAGTTTGTTTTACTATTTACAGTCCTCTGATGACTCATGTTTAGATCAACACAGATATGGAACACATAAACCACATGAGTTAGGTGTGTTAAAAACACTTTTTACACAATACCACATTTCATTTCAGATTTTACAAATTTTGATACAAAATGAAATTTGTATAACCAATTAATTGGTTCTAACTTTCTTTCTCTAACTTTGATTCTATCCACTTAAATTCCACTGACGTGACTTCACTTTGGTACAAAAGACAAACATTTGGCAGTTACAGTTTCCTAATTATGAATATTCTACTGCTTTTTTATGTTATATCGCAGTATACTGAAAATATTTGTAAATTAATTTGTTAGTCAGGTCATGTGTATTTTCCAGTTTCATGAATCGAATATGTAATATTGCAACTGTCTGTTCAGAATCTTTGATAAAGGATTGCATTATCCTTTATCTAAACCCATTGAACAGTCACATATCCAAAAAGCAACAAAATGTGGATGCTTTAAGTGTTATTTTTCAAAACTCTGCTCAGGAAATATGGTCAAATGCTTTGCATAATAATGAAAGAATCATTTTAGATGCCAAGGTGACAGTTCACCTTCTCATTCACACTTAATTCGGTCATTGCCAACACCTTTGCCATATTGTCTCAAAACAAAACTGTTTCAGCTCCTGTCACCAAAGAGATAAACAAGGAACAAGCACCACAAGAAAAACATGTTTCTCAGAGAGATGATGTTCATGTTTTCATCACCAGATGGCGACAACGGGACAAACGTACAGAAAACAACTTAGAACATCATTCTTCCGCTCACAAGTAATGATTTAGGTTTGTAGGCTTAAAAATTACATGAAACAGAGAAAATAGGTATAAGCTATACACTTGCTGCTCACTTGCTGTTAATGAGCTGCACTATCAAAGTCACCAACTTTATTAAGTTTGGAAATTTCCCCACTGTGGGACGAATAAAGGTTTATCTTCTATTTAGAGTTTAATCATAATATTCATTTATTCTGAAAAAGAGGAGTTTTCTTGTTTGTTTTTGTGGAGTCAAGGGTTTTGTTTTGTTTTTAAATGTAGTTTAATGTATTTAGTTTCCATTAAAGAGAGTGTGATGTATGTTACACCAAAGTTACTGACTGAGTTTAGACCGTTGTCAATTATAAGCAGTAATAGTACAACCAGATTGATTGATAAAAAAAAAGACATTGTCCTTAAATTGCCAGACTTTCCTCCATTTGTATTTGATTTGGCAAATACGGCCCAAATCTTCCAGTGCTGGTGGACAAAACATGACTACACTCCCAGCATGCCTTTCAGCAGGTGTATTTGCTCGCACTCATATGGCTTTTGAAATCACACAGCTGTAGAGACAAATCACAGGCAGCTCACTGCAGGGGTCTGAGCTTTCCTCCCTAGCGCAGCCTTTGAACTTAGGACCTACACTTGGCACCGTTCTTCTTGTCCAATCTGACCACTGAACCAGTGAAACAAGCGGCTGACACAACACAACACGCAACACAAATGTGTGATATTATTATATAGCTTGCAAAAAGATGCTTAAATTATAGAGTATTACTGTTGAAATATAATAAATTATTAAGAAATCATTGTAAGACAATTGCGCATAATTGTGCTATACAACTATTTGTCTTTATCTTTTCAACCAGGTAACATACGTTTTGGAGGGAATCACAGCTCATGAAGACTTTTGTGGCCATACAGGACAACTGAAACCTGGGGACCTGCAAGTACTGCATACTTGTTCATAGTTTTGAATTTTATCATATAAAACAGTAGTTTAGCGAATTACTTTTACTGCCTGTCTCTCTTTTTTCTGTAGTTTCTGTTTCTGCAGTAAACATAAAGCTACAGACCATTAACTTAGCACAAAGAAGGCAAACTGGTGGTGAAAACTGTTCTGATTCTGTCCAAATCTGCCCAGCAGCATTTCTAACTTTTCAATAATTATGTCTAAACAAAATGAAATGAAACAAAATGAAACATTTTTGTTTCATGTGGCTTTGGAAAAAGCTAAAACTAGTTGTTTACACTCTTAACCTAGCAGGTCATTTTATTACGTTTTGGTTTTTGTGCGCATACAGATGAGATATTAATGAGTGACTTCAGATAGATGCTGTTATCTCTTGACAGAAGAAGGACGGATGTTTCCTGGTCTTTCAGTCGTAAATAAATACATTTCCTAAAATGTCTTTGTGTCAATGTCTGACTAATAAAAATAATAGGTATTTAACTTATATGTATAGTTTCTGTTATTTAGAGACGAGATTATCAGTGTAATCTTGACAAAAGCCTATAGGTGTACAAATACACCCAAAATTATAATTAAGCTAATTATGCTATAAGGAGATTGTATTTTATTTATTTTAAAGACTACTGCCTTCTTTGTATTTTACTTAAATTCTCTTTCTACATACCCAGGCTCTTAATTTTCTTATAACTACTCAGTACCTCAGCAGCTGGTGTGTTTTAATTGATTTGAATGACCTTTGCATTGAAGCAACTATAGTACACACTTAGGTCCTTAGAACCAATTCACTAGTGATTACTAAAGATGATTTTAAACACCTTGTAAAACAAGGTTTTTCTACACGATTTGCACTTTTTAGACATTGAAACAGGTTAACACTTATTACATCTGAATCTGCATTTTTGTATGATGTTGTTATCAGTATTATAGAAAAGTATGCATTCTCTTGAGGTTAAAGAAGAAAAAGCTTTAGAAAACAACAACATTTCTTTATGTCCAATGCTTCATAAAAGAAACGAAGCCTGGGACAAAGCAAGAAAGACAGGGTCTGAGGAAAATTACCTCTGTGCTACCAAATTCTGGAGATAAAATCCTTCATCGCTTAAACTATTATTTGCTCACTAAAATATTAATGATCTACCTCCTTCCATTATTAAGAACTGAGCTATATTGTCTGTTTGCGAAGCAGCGTATTACTGCTATAGCAAAGGGTGTGAATGATGTATTGCTTGCAGGGTTTATATAATGGTTTGCTTAAAAAGGCAGATACTGGTGATCGTGCCTTGCTAAAGCAAAGGTTAGTTATTATAGGCTTTACTGATTTTCTGTCTAAGATGACTCAGTTTAGAGTCTTACTCCTGTGGAACCCCAGGGAACTGTGCTTGGCCCACTTTGATTCACTACTCAAAATTATTTGCATGTAAATGCAGATTGATGTTTTACTCTTTATTATGTAGATGATTCATTTTTAAAAATGCACCCTCACTCAGACATCTGAGTTTCAAGATTATATTGTGAGACAAGCTATATTAAGAGGATAAAACACTGTTGACAAATAGATGTTGTAATCTGTGAACAAACTAAATGTTAAAGTTTTTTTTCTCTTCTCAGTTTTTCTCTTTTTTTTCTTTGAGTTCAAGGAACAGACTGGTTGCTTCTACCATAAACTAGTTTATAGTTAATTTGTTGTACAACACATCAGCAGAATGTTTATCATGAAGCAGATGTAAAAGTGAGGGCCCCCTTATTTTGGAATGGCAAAAAGAGTAAAACTGTTTTTATTAACATATTTAAGGCATGGTTAGCTATTAAAAATAATTCTTCATGAGTTTGAAGTTAACTTTGTATACTTTTTTCAATATAGATGCACACTTCTGGCTATTAAAATTTAATGTGAACTTTAAGTATTGTTTTCTAAATATACACTCCTTGACCATTTTTATGACTTCTTTGTAAGGCAAACAGAAGTTCAAATAATTTTCAAACAGTTTATATTTTAAAAATCCTGAAAAGTAAAGAAAATGAAATTATTGTAAAAGCCCCCCTTAATAATAAATTATTTGGAAGAAACATTTGTAACATTTGTAATAGATAATTGTGCATTAAAAATTATGGTGAAGTAAAAACTTATTTGTTTTACTTTTACTTTATTTTGTCATTTTGAAAAAGGTGGTACAAACTTTTTTAATGTTTAATGTTTCTAATTTACAGGCCATTTAATTCATTGGTGTAATTATTTAGGTGGCAAGTTTAGGCAAATGTATACTGTAATACTGATCTCACCTGGTTGCTGTAGTCACCCTTAAACAAACCATCTATGGTAAATTATCACTGGTCATTTTAGATTTCTAGAACTTGTTTGACCTCTCATATATTGACTCTTGTTCTTTGTTTAACTGTAGATGTTGTATTATCATGTTGAAACGTGTTGCACTGCCATCCTTTCTAGCTCTTCTTGGTTAGAGAGGTTGAAAATCCCAGTGGGATTTTACCTACTTAAGTAAAGGTTACGTAAATGACAATAAAAGCATACACAATGATGAGCACTCACACTGATGGGGAATCATGCCCTGTGGGTTGTTTCCTGTTTTATCAAAGTGGGAAAGTTACATACAGACACGCACACACAGCTTCAGTCTGCAGTAGAAGATCAGTCAGTTCAGCTGAATTTACTCTGACCCACCATGTGCACGCTCTGTAGTCTTTGATGTCATGTGGGAGCTCCAGGTGCTCAAACAGATGTCTGCCTGTCCTATAGGGAAAGCTCAAGCACTGACTCAGATTAAAGGGTTTCATTTAGGGAAGTGATGCTGACATCACTCCAAAAAAGAATTCTTCTCTAGTTCTCCTCTACTGCATTCTGTTTTATTATCCAGTAAGCCTTGAACTAGTTTATTGTTACAATGTTATGCTTAAATGTTCTTACTGGAAAATAAAATATACCATCTGTTTTCCGAAAATCAAACATCATAATATAAACAAAGAGCAGAGGTTAGAAGAAGAGGTTTTTCCGTGACTAAAGTTGTACTTGTACTGATATGAACTACATGCTAAGATCAGAATGAAACACATGCTTATCTAAGCTTAACTTGCTAACTGTTCTGGTGCAATTGAGGTTGGGTTAAAATGAATAGCAGAAATCCTTAGTGTGACATGCAGTCTGTACTAGACACATTCTGTATACTGTAATTGTTCAGGCATTTCACTTTCAGCCTTTTAGTGTACATTATGTAGCCACCCACTGTAAACCTGTTATATGTGTATACTGTAATTTAGTGCATAAGCAAAATACTTGCAATAAAAGAAAAACTGGAGAAACCCAAGAGTTATAACATTGCATCTCTTAAAGAACATTTATGCCTGCACAAAACGTCATCACAGTTCTTCAAAATGTTGTCTGTGGTGAGGTGGTGGACGAGTCCCCCAAAAAAGCTCTCGAACCTCTGGCTATCTAATATAAAGATAATGTAGTTAGTGATACAAATATTGTACATGGTGATGGCTGTAAAACCCTTTAACATATAGTGTATTTTAAACTTAGTAAATCTCCTTGTCTAACAGTGGATGACTGCAGGACGGGGGGTGGTCCACGCTGAGATGCCTGTGTCAGATGAGCCGGTGGTGGGCTTACAACTGTGGGTTAACCTGTCGAGACGAGACAAGATGGTGGAACCCGCGTACCAGGAGCTTAAAGGCTCCGACATCCCCAAACCCAGCCAGGAAGGAGTTACAGTGGCTGTGATATCTGGAGAAGCTTTAGGAGCCAAGGTGTGTGTTTGCCTGCATGGCTGAGAACGTGTCAGAGTTGTGATATCACTAAAAGAACTCAGACAAATACTGCACCTCATCTTTATTTTCTTGGGAGCTGTTGATCTGTCTGTGATTAATAATTTACTGGATGCTTGCAGCAAATAGGAAAACCAGACTAACAATGACGTTTGTGTGTGTGGGTGTGTGGGTGGGGCTGCTGGTTAACCAGTATCCGTGACTGAATGAAGAGGAAACAACAAATGAGAATCAGATTATCCCACTCTTTGAGAGAACATTAGCAGAAGGTAATATGTTGGCTGTTTGACGAAGAAATTACTACGGGAAACTTTAGGCTCATTGTGAGGCTGAGAGTGAAGGTGAATTATGCAAATTAAGGTTTCAGTTGTGTGCGTGACAGTGTACAGGGAAACTGCAGGGCAGGAGTTTTTGGTCAGTTGTAAAACCTCTAGGTTGGATGCAGGTCAATGAACTCTAGTAGCCTACTCCTCTAAAAGGAGACATATTTCTTTCTCAGTGTTTATAATGGATGAGTATCAGAACTCTCGTTGTTTGGAAATAATACAGAGATTTTTAAAAAGTATATTACTAAAGGAACATTATTAAAAGAATAAGCTGTTTTCCACTAATTCTGTTACTTGCACTGGTGAACACTTTACTGGTTTGCACTCCATCTGCCATGTGCCTTGCGCTGCTTTTACTTTATTTTAATTTATTTTTATTAGTATACTCTTCAATGCCCTTATTGTATACTTGTATTGTATAGTTGTATTTTATATTTTTATATTTATATGTGATATAGATCTTAGGCTTCACTGTTAGAACTACCTGTAAGCACCATTGATTCGAGAGAAACACAATTTCAGTTCCCTGTATGTATTTACTGTACATGTGAAAGAACTGACAATAAAGCTTGACTTGACTTGACTTACAGTTGCTAATTCTGCTAACACCCCAATATTTCGACAGTGTGGTTATCGACCTGTCTGTCTAAAGTTGGTGGGAGGTGTAAACACCACACAGGAAAACACTAGGGAAGTTACACTAATCTCTAAACAAATATTAACTCCAAAACCAAAATAATTTTATAGTTTTACATACTTTGCTAAACTAAACTCGTCATTAAAGGAGCTGGGCTGAATATTTAAAGTATGTAAAATGTGATAAAGCTTACTAATGTGGCTGTTTACTGTTAAGTAAGGTGTAATAACTTTTCAGTAAGTTTTTACACAACTTTCCCTAAACTGCGTATTTGTTATTTTCAAAACCCTATAATGCCCTATTAAAATGATTAATCTGTCACAGCCACACACATTTCCTTTGCTTTCAATCCTGCATTTTCTCTTTGCACAACAGTGATTCTAAGTTCCTTTATAGTTATTTACACTTCTTGGAACTGAATATGCATATACTGTACATATTCCTAGTGAAATGTCTCAAGCACATTCATAAAATAGAAATACATATGCACAAAAAGAATGATTTGGGTAGGTTGTCAAGTCAAATACTGAGATTATGTGAGTAGCAAAAATAAATAAATAGGTATTGCTTACAACTTACTTGTTGGGATCAACAATTTGTTCAACAGATTGTTCAGAAGCGGTAAACACATGAGCATGACTGTCTGGCACCACTGGTTAAAAGTTTGTGTGCGTGTTTCTGTGTGTGTTTTCTGTTTCCTATTAAATATTTAATGCTTGTGGCTGTGCATGTGCGTGTTAGGGACAGTATGCATATTTTCTGACTGTCTGTTCTTTCCCTCTAGTCTAAGGTCTTCACAAGAACACCGACCATGTACCTGGACTTTAAACTGCAGGCAGGGGCTGTACATGTGCAGCCGGTCCCCTCAGGTATGGGAGTAGCATTTCTAAATACAGTGCCTATGAAGAGTATGCAGAAGTTTCCACCTTTTGTTATTTTGAACTGAATCACGGTCAATTTAATTAGGCTTTTTGACAAAAATGCACAAGGAAAGAAAAGTGAAAGTGAAGTGAAAACAGATATCTTCAATATAATCTACATTGATTAAAATGTAAAACAGGAATGGTGAATAGTAGATAAGTGATAAATGAATTTAGTTGATTACATAATTATTCACCCCCTTTAAGAAAATTCACCTAAACCAATCACTTGTGCAGCCCATTGGTTTCACAAGTCACACAGTTGCTTAGATAGATCACCTGAGTGGACTAGTTGTGTTTAAAGTATTTGTAGTGAATGTACCAGTATGTGGAAGGTTCAGCTGAATCACTGTGGTTTTTTTCATGGTGTAGTTGTGGCCAGGAAACTCCAATCAACTCTGTGACAAAATATTGCAATGCACAAGTAAGGGGATAGATACAAGAACATTGCTAAAGGTACACAGACGATTAGAGTTAGGTAAGACAAAGATTACAGTTAAATCCATCAATCAGAAATGGAAGTAGCAGGCCTTAAGCAGGCCATCCTCAAAAACTGAGGAGATGCAAGGAGACAATTAAGGGAAACCACAAAGGCATCTATTGCCCACTGAAGTTTTAGTACCAAAGAACTATTTTAAAGTCGTCATCATCATCATCATCATTATCATCATCACCATATGTTTTTCTTTGACAGGATGGACAACTTTCATCTATACACTAACAGGATCCATATATCTTGGTGAGTTTTTTCTGTATATTAGAAAGGCCCACAATAATCCTTTTATTATTTTAAACTCTCTTTTAATAAAAAGTGGATTCCCTTATAAATACATCCAGTAAATTCCTTCTCTCACATTCTATGACATTTCAGGTTTATATAGAAAGAATAAGTAGATGCAAAAAATAACCTGGTTGATACTGACATTCTTTAGTTAGATATGTGTGAACTGTGTCCTCACTTCCCTCTCTGCTTTTCCCACTGCTCTGCCTGTTTTTACAAATATACGTCATCTCAGTCCAATTGCAACTTATCTTCTTCATTCAGCCAAAACTCCCATGTGTTCTACGTTAAATCTTTGATGGATTCACACTGTTACTAAACTGTGATGTTTCCACTCTCCAGATTTTTAAAGAGCCCAGTTAGACCCAAAATTTACTCAACATCACAAAAAAAAAATCACCTAATGTGTGTAAAAATGTCACTATATTTGGCTTCAGTTCAGTCATCTTTTCTACATTATATATCAGTGCCCTGTTATATTAATGCTATTGTTTGTCATTATAGTGTGAAATACTGCATTTGTTGCATACTGTGTCACAGTTTGTGATCAGGGAATTCCACTTGCATGAGAAAAAAACATTTCAAACCGTGAACTCATTTTCAGAGGCTTTGTTGGTTTGTTGAAACCTGTTGTTTTCCATCAAAATTTCATTTGTAATATTTTTTCTCAAAGACCCGTTCTGATTTTAATACTATCTGTCATGACGGCAGGATTTCTCAGACTGGTTGTAATTGCTGTAATTGCTGAAAGATGTTTAGACGACACAAGAAGCTGAAAATGGCAGATTCAAGAAGTTATTAGAATGAGCCTCCAACTCTACATGTATCTGGCTGAATAAGGTCTAGCTGGCTTTAAAGAATCTACTGACCACAAGTTAAAATGTTTGGCTTTCTCATTTTTTAGTGTCAGCAACTAGTGCAGGTCAAAATGTCAAACCGAATCCTTACAAATGTAATTATTATTAATGACATATCCACCAGCCTGTAAACAACAAGTCAGATGGTCTTGGGTGAGTAATTACTAAATAGGAAAGGAAATATCTGAGCAGGTTTCATTTAATTTCTTGCCTTAATTCTGACGCAGTTTATTTTTGAAGTGTTTTTTTTTCCACAGTAAGAAGCTTCCACACCCAGAAGTGATAGATTTGAGAATAAGTTCAAAACAGCCCAAAGACCACACCAGACAGAACTAAGTATGAAGAAATCTGTCTCTGCACTTAATTCAGCGCAGTAGTGAAAAAAAGAGAGGGCAAACACTCAAATCTGATAATTGGCTGCAAAACTGAGATAATGGGAAACGTACAAACCCAGTGAACATTATTCAAAGTGATTAATTGTACTGAATTATAATGCAGTATTATGTTTTAGTGGTTTTTAGTGTATTTCTGCAAATAATGGGAGCCTGGGAACCTAAATTTCACCCAAAAAAATGACATAAATATTCTACTGACACCCATATCAATTTTCTCACACATTGCTTATGTTCAAAATAATGAGCAGTAATCTCCTAACTCCAGTGTTGTTAGAGAACAAAACATGCTTTTTCCTTTTTTTGTATTTTATTTTTATTTTAGATTTATCTCTTTCATCTCTTTTCATTTTATCCTAAATGGTTTTATTCTGGTTTGAATTCTTATTTACATTTCAATTGTTGCTTTTTGTTTTAACACTCTTTTGCTGCTTAATATCCTTATAAAGAACTGTGAATCACTTCTGCATCTGAAATGTGCAATATAAGTAAAGCTTATTTGCCTTGTTTCAAAGGCCCAGATCAGGAGCAGCAGCAAGTAGACGCTCATCACACTGTGGTGTTTGGAGATGGGGACTGTGTCAAATTTGAAAACAAGGTGAGAGAATTTGGATTTTTGTAACCAAACAAGTGGTTTTCAAAGATTTTCCCCAAATGCTCCTTTTTGGAAGCTGAATAAAGTTCACATTGTTAGATATATTTATGGAACCTGTGAGACCATCTCCCATTGTTTTTCTCTGATTATCAGAAAACCAACTTATAGCCCTTATAACCAAGTGATTATCAATGCACTTTGGAAGGGGGCAGAAAAGGGAGGGGCTTAGTTCACAGCTTCAACTATCAAGTCAGTCGGGTGCAGTTTGCACAGCAGACATAATTGTTTCAACTACAAAAGCCACATGCTGCAAACTGCACCGATTTAAAATAAATAAATAAATAAAATAAAAAAAAATAAAGTTTGAAAGACATTTATGTTATCTTAAGTGCTTATCATGTTAAAGGACACAGGGGTGCGATACTTATTTCAGTATAACAAAAGTAACACACAGACAAAGACAACAAACAGCACTTTCTCATATTTTCCTTTCAGGGACCTGAAGTTTCCCACTTTGTGCTGATCGCTGGAGAACCAATCAATGAGCCTGTGGTACAACATGGTACGACATTTGTGTTGTTTCCTTCACATTGGCAACAATTTACTGCACAAAATAAATACTTGAAGACGTTATGAACTTAACCCATACCTGTACTGCAATTCGTTGCGATGTTGTCCTTCAGGTCCATTTGTAATGACCTCGGAGGAAGAGATCACCCAGGCCATCAGAGACTACAAGACTGGCAGCAATGGGTTTGAAAGAGCCAAAAACTGGGAATCCAAGATAAGACATTCTTTCTGAACACTATGCATTGCACTCTTGTCCCTGATGCACTTATTTACCTTATTTGATATATACATATATTTGCAGAGATATTAGTTTTTTCATGACTTTTTAAAAATGGCAAATGTTTAATGTTACATTTAATATTTGAATATGTTCTCTATATGCTAACATGGTTTTACACACACATTACATGCTCAAGTGTTTTTATGTAAGAGTGCAAAAGAATAGTTTAACCCTTAAACCTTGTAGAATTCAGACCATAACATGAAAAATGTGTAAATTACTTCCACTGCTCTTGTTAAAGTTAAGTTTTGTTACATTTCCTTCTGATGTTTGAAGTAACACTGTACCAGAACTATTATGAAATTCTGAAATTATGTTACTTTATCTTATTGCCATTAAAATTATTTAACATCTATACTTAAACTGCTTTTATTAATGTTTTAATGTTTGATAACATGCTCCCACAGAATTAGACAAATTTTACGCAGCTCTAAAATAAAACAAATCTTTCCAGCTGCTAGATAATCACATAACCCCAACAACAAAAAACCTTTAAAGACAACATAAAATATTGTAAAACATGTTCTTGCACTTTAAATAGTTTTTATAGGCAGCATTTTGCATCAGATACAAAATATACCCTAGGTGCTGTTCCTTTAAAAGTACATGGATCATGTATGTTAGATCTTGAGTCAAATGGGCCTGGATGAGCCAATGGGTGGGGTGATTGTGAGACAGGGGTAGTGCTAGCATCTTTTTTCCCTTGACACAACACAGAGGTCTGGATCACATTTAAAACAAGTTTGTGTTCTTCGGCTGTGTGCGGTTAGGCAATTCCAGAGGAAAAGAAATGGGTAAGAGATTTAACAGGCAGGAACTTGATCACTTGATGGACAGTCGTTACAAAGGATGACGGGAACACACAAGCAAATAAAAGGCGCTCTTTGAGGCAGGACGACCAGCAGCAGTGGGAAAGAAATAAACCAGCTTCTTATCGCTTTGTCAAAACTATCCCAGAGATTAGAGGAAGGAGTTTCTCA